>NC_073346.2:38440000-39640000 GCF_027580225.2 Misgurnus anguillicaudatus | reverse complement strand
GTACCTTTTGCATATTGTTACCATGCACGAATACTGTCAGGAATGCGGAACGGATTAACCCAAGTGCAGAAGTTGTCGAGGTTGAACAAAAAACACTTTATTATAGGACACAAAACAAAAGCCCACATGGGGCAAACAGTATACACTAAACTAAACTGGATTAGACTTGATTGACTTGACTTAAGAAACACACTAACAATCCAAAATGATCCAGTACAGGACTATAATAATAATAATAATAATAATAATAATTCATTACATTTATATAGTGCTTTTCTGCGGCACTCAAAGTGCTGGGGGATTCTCATCAACCACCACCAATGTGCAGCTTCCACCTGGGTGATGCGATGGCAGCCATATTGCACCAGTACGCCCACCACACACCAGCTTATTAGTGGAGAGGAGACAGAGTGATATAGCCAATTAGTATAGGGGGATGATTAGTTTGGCCAGGATGCCGCTGGGTGAGCACCCCCTGCTGGTCTCACTAACACCTTTACCAGCAGCAACCTGGTTTTCCCAGGTGGTCTCCCATCCAAGTACTGACCATGCTCAGCCCTGCTTAGCTTCAGTGGGCAAGGGACACAAAGGTATTAAATACGAAAAGCTAAACAAGATAACAAAGGGAAACAGGTGAGGGGAATAAACTAATGATGAATAATTAACACGGAGAATAAGGGGGCGGTGACTATAGACGAGACACCAAAGACACATGACCAGATACACAAGGCAATAAGCCTCCACATAAACCATATGGGACTGTCAGAACCCTGTTGTCATGAACTAGATATAATTATAAAAACAAGACTCTTGGCAGGATCCTGACAAATACACACTTACACACCAAAGGAAATGAATTGGAAGATAGGTGCTCTTTCAGACTGAATGTGCAGGAGAACTAGTGAATTATTATTTACATTCAACCCCTTCATGAGCACATACTGAAAAATCTGTAGTTCACAGAAAACTCAAATTTATTCTTTTGGGATATTTTGTAAAACAACAGTAAACAGTGGGTTAATTTGGCTGCTGTAAAAACATATTCCATTTCACATCATCAGATAACCATTAACATAACTCTCTTATCCAGCTGGAGAAAACACTGACCTATGAGAAGCTCATGGAGTGGACCAAACCTGACAAGATGAATCTACAATACGTTCAGATATCTCTGCCTAAATTCAAGCTAGAAGAAACTTATGACATGAAGAATCTACTGGTGAAACTGGGAATGGTGGATGCTTTTGAGATGGGGAAGGCAAATTTTTCAGGCATGTCCCACAAAAATGATCTGATGATATCTAAGGTGATTCATAAATCCTTTGTTGAAGTCAATGAAGATGGAACAGAAGTAGCAGCAGCTCCTGAATGCTGCAGGCCTGCAGAGATGTTCAGTGCTGATCATCCCTTCCTGTTCTTCATCCGACACAATCCCACCAACACCATTCTGTTTTATGGACGCTTCTGCTCTCCATGAGATCCTCCTGCTGGTTTTATCTTCTGGAAAGTTTTGTTGCTGAAGGTTTTTATTTGAATAATTAATCAAATGATAATTTCATTGTTATGCAATCAAAGTGTTAAGTTTAAAATTAAAGCTGCAAGCAGCGATGGAAGGGCCCTCGCACGCATGTGCACCGCTACCCTATGGCATTAGTAAAGCAGTGAACCAGGGGGATATGAATTAAAGTGGGTAAATACAGGTGGATATTCAAAGGGAAACTGATGTGCCACACCGCCTGTGTGCAGCAGGTGGTGCTATGACTGAAGCTGAATATTGGCATTGAAATGTGTTCAGGCCAAGAACCTTATCAAACATGTGAAGTCTGGGGCAGATCGAACAATGTATGTCTGAATTACAACAGCTTCCTGTTTCATGGCGAAACATCACACTTTGCCAGGCCGCCACGGACACGCCCTTCAACGAAAAGTCAAGATATTCACAATTTATCACCGCAGAGGGCTTTACATCAATCTAACCAAATATGATGATGATTTGATTAAATCTCTAAGAGCAGTAAATCATAGCGTAAAACATGGTATTTCCTGCTACCTCTAGGTGGCGCTATGACTGAAGCTGAATATTGGCATTGAAATGTGTTCAGGCCAAGACCCTAATCAAACATGTGAAGCGTGGGGCAGATTGGACATTGTATACCTGAGTTAGAGCCACTTCCTGTTTCATGGCGAAAACGCCGAAATTTGGCAACCTGACACGGACACACCCTCCAACGAAAAGTCAAGATCTCTGCAATTTAGCATCGCAAAGGCCTTTAGATAAGACCGACCAAATATGACGATGATCGGATTAAATCTGTAGGAGGAGTTTGTTGCAGTATGAAGCCTGGAAATGACCAAATTTGCACAAAAATCAAGGCAAAAATTCAAAATGGCCGACTTCCTGTGGGGTTTAGAGCTTCGCTCCAAGAGACTTTTTTGTAGGTCTTGGGGTGATAGATGATCCTACCAAATTTCGTATCTGTACACTTTTCGTAGCGGGGGGGCTGTTCGCTTGAAATTTTGCAGGTGGCACTATCGAGCCATTTCTACACGCCCACTTCTGGCGCCTATGCCACATGTAAATTTTCGCCACTTCTGACATGTGTGCAACGTTTTATGACTTTTTGGGCTTGTTTAGCCTGTCAAAAATGCGATTCATTTACCGATACTTTGCGAGGCCGCCACGGACACGCCCTTTAATGAAAAGTCAAGGTCGTTGCTTTTTATCATCACACAAGGTCTTGAGATTACACAGGTGAAATATGATGTTGATATGGTTAAATATCTAAGAGCAGTAAATCACAGCGTAAAACATGGTATTTCCTGCTGCCTCTAGGTGGCGCTATGAGTGTTACTGAATTATGCCATGTTGATGTGTTCAGGCCTGGACCCTTATCAAACGTGTGAAGTCAGGGGCAGATCGGACATTGTATGCCTGAGTTATAACAACTTCCTGTTTCATGGCGAAACAACACACTTTGCCAGGCCGCCACGGACACGCCCTTCAACGAAAAGTCAAGATCTTTGCAATTTATCAAGGAAAAGGGCTTAACATCAGTCAGACCAAATATGATGATGATTTGATTAAATCTCTAAGAGCAGTAAATCAGAGCATAAAACATGGTATTTCCTCCTACCTCTAGGTGGCGCTATGAGTGAAGTTGAATATTGGCATTGAAATGCGTTCAGGCCAAGACCCTTATCAAACGTATGAAGCGTGGGGCAGATTGGACATTGTATGCCTGAGTTAGAGCCACTTCCTGTTTCATGGCGAAAATGCCGAAATTTGTCAGGCCGCCACGGACACACCCTCTGACGAAAAGTCAAGATCTCCGCAATTTAACATCGCAAAGGCCTTTAGATGAGATTGACCAAATATGACGATGATCGGATTAAATCTGTAGGAGAAGTTTGTTAAAGTATGAAGGCTGGAAATGACCAAATTTGCACAAAAATCAAGGCAAAAATTCAAAATGGCGGACTTCCTGTTGGGTTTAGAGCTTCGCTCCAAGAGACTTTTTTGTAGGTCTTGGGGTGATAGATGATCCTACCAAATTTCGTATCTGTACGTTTTTCGTAGCGGGGGGGCTGTTCTCTTGAAATTTTGCAGGTGGCGCTATCGAGCCATTTCTACACGCCCACTTCTGGCGCCTATGGCACATGTAAATTTTCGCCACTTCTGACATGTGTGCAAAATTTCATGAGTTTTCGAGCATGTTTTGCCCCTCAAAAATGCGATTCACTTTGGAGAAGAAGAAGAATAAATAATAATAATAATAATAATAAACGGAGCAAAAACAATAGGGTCCTCACACTTGTGTGCTCGGGCCCTAATAACCCATAAGTGTGGTGGTGTCTAATAAGATTGCCCCTGAGCTGGTGGATTGTTACTGTGGGAGAGAGCAATAAAGTTCAGTTGAGCCTGCAGCCAGAGTGTGGAGTGTCTCTGTCGCATACGCGAACACAACAATAAGTGCCTGTGTCATCCTTCTTTAATAAAGGAGTAATTCAAAATTTTTAATTGAAATAAAAAGGGTTGTTCACCATCTTAAAAGTAAAATAAATCCAGTAACAAGTTTGTCCAGCATTCTTTGAGACAACACTTAAAGAACTTTTAACAAATCTCTGAAAAGCACAAACATATCTCTAAAATATAAAAAATGTTTTTGATAACTAGCAGGAAAGTTATATATCGGTGGGTGAAATGTAATGCTTTTATATTGTTTAACTAGTAAGAATAATAGATTTGACTTGATTATTTAAGATTAAAGATTAAACGCTTATTCTGACTCTGTTCTAAATCATAATAAGACATGTGTGTACCTCAACTCCATCACTAGATAATAATAAAGAGATGCTCATGTCTCTAACATAATGGTCGTTTATCAATCCGAGGTTGCATATGTAGGCTGCATTTGTCAGCAAACCTGGTTTATTAAGCATATTACTACAATTTACGATTAACTAAGACTAACAGTCAACTTTACAATTGTGAAAATTCTGAATGAAAACAGCCTACAAATGCAACTTCCGAATGATGCAGCCATTGGATTGAGAGTCGGTTTGATACGCTCTCCAAGCTCCTATTCGAAAGAAATGATTTGTAAAGGTTTCAAAGCTTCATGAAGCAGTGCTTCGAAGGCACACATGAGAACATAGATATTAGATTTCATTTATAAAGTCAGAGCTTTCTTTCAGAAAAAATTAATTATACAATTTCATATGTAATACCCTGTTGGAATAATGTTACCATAGGTGAAAGTATCTGCTTACCAATAATGTAAAACATTTAAGTTACAGTAGTTATGCTATGAACAGCTATGACCAAAATCTTGTGAAATCTCGCTGGATGAGCGGTCTTTTCATCCTAATCCTACCCCCAAACCTAACCCTAAATCCAACATCTTGCGAGATTTGGCTGTAGCTGTATCTCCTCTAACCAGAACCCTGTCAGATGGCAACATTTCTTCTTCTTCATCGTTCTTAAAGAAAAACATTACCGTTTTTCAATATTTTACTATGTTCTTACCTCAACTTAGGCAAATTAATACATACCTATCTTTTTTCAATGCGTGCACTTTGTGCGTTGTGAATGTGTTAGCATTTAGCCTAGCCCCATTCATTCCTTAGGATCCAAACAGGGACAAATTTAGAAGCCACCAAATACTTCCAAGTTTTCCCTATTTAAAGACTGTTACACGAGTAGTTACACGAGTAAGTATGTTGACACAAAATAAAACTTGACGAATTTTTAAGCAAATAAAAAATGAGAACTATACTGTATGGTGGAAAAGCATTTAGTTTGCAGAACTTCGACCTCGGGGCAGTAACATCATCACTCCTGAGAACTGCCCCCCTAATGCTCAGAGAGGGAGTGATGATATTACTGAGCGCCAAGGTCGAAGTGCTGCAAACTAAGTGCTTTTCCACCATACAATATAGTTCTCATGGGACAGTCTTGCCCACTTACTTCCTGTATTGTGCAAGTGCTCTTAAGTGGTCAAGACCGACAGGGAGAATCAAGGACTGGCTGGCAGAGAGGATCCTCAATAATTCAATGCAGTTGGTTTTGGTGAACGCCCTCTACTTCAAAGGGAACTGAGACGAAAAAATTCCTACTGTTGACGAACAAAAGTGAATGTCACGGAGTGACTTTTAGGGCAGAACCAAAAGTGAGAGGAGAGGTTCCGCCCGGACGGAATTTTACAAACACCCGTCACTTCCTGGTTTCCCATGGCAACTCCAATGGGGTTTTGTTAGCCACAGGTGTGGAAATCAACGTGGCAATGTGTGATTGGGCGATGCAGTGGGGATGAAGCATACAAATAGTGCAGCAGAGGCACAGGAAGGGAGGTTGCTTTCGGGGCGAGTTCATTTCTGCCAAGGGCGGACCAAACAACCCACCTTTTGAAGAGTCGGAAGGCCCCGCTAATCCGGGGATCGCTGGGACGCGAGCGGAAAGAGTGTGGGGCTGGAAAAGGACGAAAGGAAGGATGTGTTGTTGTTTTAGAGAAGAACGCCATGAGTTAAGCAGTGTTGTTTGGGCCAACGAACGTACAGGCGGGACAAAATACTGGAACACTGCAGCAGGGGTACACAGGCAGCGATATTGAGCGTCTTCGCTATGCGAATGGGACGATTGAGACGAGTCTTGGAACAGGTTTGAAACAAATCAATGATGTTGATGTGAAGTATGCTTACCGGTGGTGTCTGTTTGCACTGAAGGTTGCTGTGGAGTATTGATGTTGAGACGGAGTGAAAGCGTCTCTCTTGGACACTCGGAGGAGGGCTGAAACGAAGAAGGAAGAGGATTAAGAACATCTGAATAGTGAGTAAAGTGGAGTACATGTCTTGTCACTTACCTGTACAAACAAACGTGTAACGTTGTCTTGGAGGGTGTACAGCTGTCTAGCGGCCCCATCGTGGAGAAACGGGTGGGCGAGCCGAAGTGAAGTGAGGCAGCCGGGCGTTGTGGATGGTCACCCGCCACCAGTGGATCATCTTCTTTGTAAGCAACCGAATTCCCCCCCCCCCCCCCCGAGGGCCTACCGCCGTTCGGGTGCGTAGTGTGGACCTTATTAAAGTCACCAAAGTGTGTGAAGTGCAGTTGGGTGAGTTTACCTTTGATGTGTGTGCACCCAAAGCCTTGCAGTGTTGTGCCGTGTCCTTTGTTGTCTGCACTCGCCCCTTCAGGCTGAGAGGAGCCCGGCAGGAGAAGACGTGGACCAACCTCCAGTGGCAAGTAGTCAAATTTCACCTTTCTAAATACTCATTGTGTGTTTCACTCTGCCTTCAGGAGAAGGGCGCCACGGGGAACAAAATAAAGTCATCAACGAGCAAGTGAAACCAAGGGACGAAGGAGCTCCGTCCCGCCCCTCGCCCTCTGTGGGTACTTACCCTTGACGTCTTGTTCTCTCGAGCCCAGGCCTCCTCCTGTGGACGAAAAGAAGATTATTTTAGATTCCCTTTCCCCCAAATTCCTTTTAAATATTTAATAAAGTTTGTTTTAAGTTTACTCATCCTTCTCGTGTGTCTGGTCGTTGGGGTGCTCTTGGGACCTCCTCGAGGTGAAAGTTAGGAAGGGGCGTGACTCACATAGTCTGTGGTCCGCTCCGACCGGTGACTTGAACAAGGTGAGATTGTGTATGAACTTCAGTATTTTGCCATCAAACTGCGGAAACGGGTTTCCAGGGTGGGTGGAGTCTTTGAGGATCTTAACAGCTCTAGATTTACATCTCCCGGTGTGAATGTCTTGCAGAGACACAGTATAGAGACACAGCATACCAAAAAAGAGGTCAAAGACTGTCATCAAACAGATTTATTTCTTAGTCTGACATCTTGCCTAAGTAGGCATATATACAGGGTGCGATTTGTGAAAAAAACAGAGGGGGGGGTGTTTTCATAGGCGTCAATTTCGGCGACGGTGGGTACCCACCATATTTCGTCATGAGTCATTTTGTACCCACCATTAGTTTTAACTTTTTTGACTGTTTTCAGTGGTTATGAAGAGCAATATATGAGAAATTTGGTAATCATTGTCCGACCTAACAAAAATCCATATTATTATTATTTTTTATATATTTCTAATTAAAATATTTCTAATATTCAGAAATGCGCTCTCCGCTCACGAGCTCTGATCGGAACAAACCCGAACCTCACTGTCTGCTGAACTTGCGCAGAAACATAAAAATATAACCAGCTTTTCAAAATGGTTTTAAAACTAAACATTTATACTATTTTAGAACAAATTATGAGCTTATTGACGATATTTTATAATTCTTGACATAATGCGTCTCTGTCCACAGCACATTTTAAAACATTTTAATTCATAAAAATAAATCATGAGAACATGAACTCATCACTGCATTTGCAGGAATTGTAAAATCTATTTTCTTATTAACTCATGAAGCAGCCTAACGCAATATTTTTACTCTAATAGCTTATCTTTCCCCACACATACGAACTGTGATCATGCACAACGAAAAAACATGCAAGCAGTGCTTTAAGTGGCCCAAAAGAGGTGCCGGTACTCTATTTTTTTTTTGCTGACTCGACTCCTATATTGAAGGGGTTTTATATTTAGCAGTCAACAGACGACCTTGTAAAAAATAATTATTCCTTTTATAAATTTGTGGATTTGCTTGAGCTAGAAATAGCTACTGAACATAAATAAAATGTGCAAAAGGATTTTGAAAAAATACCATTAGAAAGAGCTACTGTAGAAAGAGTTTTCGAACATAAATAAAATGTGCAAAAGGTAGATATGTGAGTAAAATTTTCAGCATGGTAAATGCTAAAACTAGTGGTTCAGATAGAAAAAGCTTGAAAAAAAACTTTAAAATGACACCAAGACCATGTCTATGGGGTCAAGAATAACAAAATACTGGCCATTTGAAACTCTAAAGTCATTTATTTTGTCCCATTGTTTTCCATTTTGCGGGTGGTAAAACTACTGTGCACGTCGTTCAAATTCATTGAATTTTCGTTTACTTTTAGTTTAGCAATTAAACTAAATGTATATTACAATTTCTAGAATGTTTTCTGCACATCGCCTGAGGAAATCCGAAGTTGCGTCGAGGGGAACCAACTGAAAGCCGCGACAGCGGAGATTATCACGTACCTACAAGGCTTGCGTCTGACCTGCAGCTATCATTCTGGCTTGGTGGGATGTCAGCGAGTCCTCTGATTCTGACGGCGTTCTTTTACTACTCAGAGTCTAAAACAAGGAGGGCATATTAAGTGTTCATTGTATTTTCATTTTAACCGAGCAGCTATGGTTGCGCGTTTCACACACAAACACACACCTCTCCAGTAGTGATGGGCAGTCCGGCTCTTTCCATTGATTCGGCTCTTTCGGCTCAAGCGCTGGCTCTACATTTTAGTGATGGCAGTCCGGCTCTTTTCATAGATTCGGCTCTTCTGGCTCGGCTCCCTTAGAAGAGCCGGCTCCCCTGCATGCGTCTGAAGATTCAGCTCTGCTCGTTCGCTACAAAGAATCAGCTCTTAGAGCCGCTCGTTCGCGAACGACCCATCACTACTCTCCAGAGCACGTTGACACTGACTGAAGGACGCATGCGCTTTTAACTTGTAAACGCAAGGGTGTATGGGTAATGTAGTCTCTGCTCTCGGTGGAACGAATTAGGAAGCGGCAGCGCAGCCAAATGATTAAATTAAACCTCTGATTTTTAAACAGATGAGCGTTCCGGTACGCTAAAAGCACGTTCTGGGCGCACGTAGAGGTGGTGGTACGCTCAAGAGCTATTTTTAGAAGTGGCGGTACTGAGTACCGGGGCGTTCCGGCCCACTTAAAGCACTGCATGCAAGAATTAAATCTTGAATGGCAAAACTATATGGCACAACGTAGTGTCAACTTAAACATGAATATGAACAATGTATTGATTGCAAAGTTAAACCATTACAGTAGAAACAGTTTTAATGCTGCTTTTAAAGTAATAACATTAACTTTACACCGCGATGCTGAGCTACAGTGAAATGATAGAAAAGTCAGATGCAAAGTTAGTAACTTTGCCTCATTTGCGCAAACTGGACGCGCCCGCGCCTCGCTAAACGCCTCACCATGTGTGTAACTTCGGCCATTCTCAATGGTGTGACTGGGACACTAACTCTGCTTGTCATCATAAACAGATAATCAGATTGTTATGTTTATTCCCGCTTTATTAATATGCGGCTGAATATGCTGCATTTCATCGTTTCGACACACAGCTCCATAACCATCTCGCAAGTGTTGATAGGCTATTACCCGTGAGGTGTAACCGGGTCTGTAACCAATCAGATAGCGCCGTGGGCGGGACATTGAGCAAGTCTTCAGAGTGGTGAATACAGAGAGGATGCGCGGCAGCTGTATCAGAGCCAGCCAAAGTAGCGCATTTTAAAACAAAATTGACTTTAATCAAACCACGGATCCGTGATAAGTTTTGTGATCCGTCTCACCACTAGTGTAGTAGCACTGATCACTTTGAGGGGGGGTTAAATTTATCCCCACCGGGGATAAAAATAATTAAGCAGAGGCAGGGATACATTGACCAGAAAGGGGGAAATCCCACGCATCCCCCCCGGCAAATCGCACCCTGCATATATAGCCTATTTAATTATTGTTATATTGAGAGTACATTGTTAAATATTATGATTATAAACATGTGTATTTGCATGTCTGGTGCAAAGCATAAAGAAGGAATGCATGCTGGCATGTGCAGTAAGAGGTTGTGCACACCAACATTTTTTAAAAGTGGCTGTAAACGCCTTGAGGACACCGAATGCCAGCTGTTTTTCAGGCGAGCGCTTTGGTAGCTGTGATACTTCAGCTGTGAGTCGGTTGGTTGCTGTGGTAATGTCCTGCCCCTCCACCACTGTGATTGGACGGTCGTGTGAGAACTGACATAGACGAGCGGAGTTGTTCACTCAAAGTTGAAAATTTTTGAACTCTCGGCGCTGAGCGCGGAAAAACCCCGAGAACCGATTTGCAGCGCGGAAAACAACCCGCTAGCTGCTTGCTTATTTGAAAAATGCAGAGTTTCCATTGGAATCAATAGAAAACATGTGCCAGCCGCGGGCGTAAAAGCTTTGGTGTGTCCAGCCCCTAAGTTTCTGTAATGGAGGCCAGCTCAATAGGAGCTGTGTAGCAGGCCCGGATTGGCCATAGGGAGAACCGGGAGGATTCCCGGTGGGCCGGTCTGTTTTTTTTGGCCACGAGGGCCGGTGTTGTCATGCCACCGGGATGAAGCGTATTTGCGGGTGAGAGATGTCCCCGCCGCTTTATGCACAAGTTGATTGTGTCCCGAGTCCCGACCACTTATTGGAAGAATTCTTGCATTAGGGTTCATTGATATCTAAAACGCATGGGAAACGCAGGACGTGCCGCTGTCTTCTGGTTTTCAAAGCGCTTATTTGAACACGAGTTTTGTTTCAGACGTGTCTATATTGAGTGCGCTTGCCGGCCGCGCGTCTATATTTAAAATAAACTTGAGCGCGTCTTTTGAGTGCGCTTGCCGGCCGCGCGTCTATATTTTAAATAAACTTGAGCGCGTCTTTTGAGTGCGCTTGCCGCCCGCGCGTCTATTATATTTTAAATAAACTTGAGCGCGTCTTTTGAGTGCGCTTGCCGGCCGCGCGTCTATTATATTTTAAATAAACTTGAGCGCGTCTTAATACAAACAGGCTGGCCTCTAAAAGGAAAAGAATTTACAAAACATATTTTTTATCCAAGTCATAGATGAATTCTCTATGAATAGTCATTATTCATCGTTTATTGCAAGAGGAACAAAAATCTATTTGATGCAAAACGCATTAGTTTATTTAAAAAAAGTAGTTTCAAAAGTATATCCATGATGTTTTCTTTTTTTAACACAATGTAGGCCTACCTTAGCCTACGTTATTTAGCAATAGACATGATCTAAGTACTAAAAGACTTTTTTCCATTTGTTTCCAATGCATACTTGATAAATCTTGCTTGTGTATTGTATATCAGGGGTTTCCAAACGTTATCAACCCAACAGTTAATCTCAAGACTCACCATTTTTTAGAAATATAAATATAGAGGAAAACACAAACACATTTGTTTCCTTTAGTTTTTGAATAAGTTTACTTTAGTAATATTATGGTCTTATGGCAGGGCTGCATGATTATGGCAAAAATTATAATTGTTTACTGCATTTGCACGGAATATGAAATTATATATTTGAAAAATACAGTGAATTGCAAGGCTGCAGAGAACAGTGCACTACTGCAGACTTATACTACTGAGGGTTTAAAGATATTATTTTAATAGTCAGTCGTGAACTAAAGTGGGCCGGTCTAAGGCATGAAACTCCAGGGCTGAAAATGAGTCCCACTCCGGCCCTGCTGTGTAGTAAAAGTAAACCTCACTTCCAACCTCAAGTAGTGCTCTAGCTACAGATGTTAGAGATCATGGCCTTCAGCATCATTGTCTTAGTGCATCCGACTTTTTTATGCCAGACCAGTGCGGTTCGAATTTCGCTCTGGGTGGGTGTAAGACTGGTTTTATTTCTATCACAAGAAATAGCTTAATACCCTGAATAATCAATATAAGCTTGTGGTTCATAATTTATGAATTTCTATATAATCTTAACACTGTAGTTTCACAAGTTCACATTAACATGTAATCGATAGGGAATAAATTAAGCATATTTTGCCTGCTGTCCGAGAGGAGGGCAAGAAGCTCTGAATTTTAGCTTGAACCGAAAATAACTGGGATAGATGAAACTAGCTGAGAGTGAGGTGATGGGGTGGTGAGGGATGCTGCAAAAACTGTCACGGGGCAGAGGTGAGGGACGGCTATTTATAGGCACCTCTTTTCGCGCTGATTGGTTGGATCACATGATTATTACTCCTCCAGAACTTAGTTCATAAATCACTGCCTTTGTACTTTAATTGGATTTTTCTCGTGTTTATTTAATTTTTAACCAAATATTAACTTTTTTTTTTTTTCAAATGAAAACAAGCAATGTTTTGCATTTTATATATTTTGTTGTATTGTAAAAATACATTGAAATAAGATTAGCCTGGGCTGCATGTGTTGGATAGACCGATTGACGACCTCAAGGATTGCTGTTCCATTTCCATCGAATTCTAACCGTAATCTATCCTGGGGAGTTTGTTCCTCTGAATCTGAACTTGCAAGTCTGAACTTGGCTCTCTTGGAATTGAGAAAAAGTCACCCACAAACATGACATGAAAAATTATCGACTAGGACAACTCTGGCGACAGTACGAGTGCTTATAATGTCTTATGCAAGAACTACCACAACATTTGCTTTTATGAAGTCATGTTTGATTGATTTAAAATCATTTAAGATTAAAAATCGTCCAGCCTGTCCCAGGTATTAATACCATACCCATACCATACCAACTTTATTTGTTAAGCACTTTACAACAACCAAAGTTGACCAAAGTGCTGTACACAAGAAATATACATATATACAATTAAGACCACACACTATAAACATTCACATAACCAGGTTTAAAACAATAAAATCACTTACTGGGTGTCAAAAGCCAAGGAGAAAAGATGAGTTTTAAGAAGTGTTTTAAAAACAGATAAAGAAGAGGCCTGCTTAACATGCAAAGGCAGATCATTCCATAGCTTAGGGGCAGACACAGCGAAGGCACGATCCCCTCTGAGCTTACGCTTAATTTTGGGCACAGTCAGGAGCAGCTGATCATCTGACCTGAGAGAGCGGGCGGATTTATAAGAATGTAAGAGCTCAGAGAGGTATGGTGGTGCAAGACCATTTAGTGATTTAAAAACAAATAACAAAATTTTAAAATGGATCCTAAATTGAATAGGCAGCCAGTGCAAAGAAGCTAAAATTGGGGAAATGTGCTCATGTTTACGTGTGCCCGTTAAAAGACGTGCTGCTGCATTTTGTACCATCTGAAGACGGGTGATGGAGGACCCACTAACCCCCACATATAGCGAGTTACAATAGTCCAGCCGTGTAGTTACAAAAGCATGGATTACAGTTTCAAAATGCTGTTTTGACAAAAGTGGCTTTATTTTGGCCAACTGTCTCAAGTGAAAGAAGCTTGATTTGACAACAGCTGTAATCTGACTGTCAAATTTAAGCTCAGGGTCCACCTTAACTCCTAGATTTGTGATATTAGATTTAATATAGGGTGTCAATGAACCCAGATCTACAGACGGGGTCCCAGTGGTACCTCCAAAAACCATCAGTTCAGTTTTTTTGTCATTAAAATGTAAAAAGTTCAGAGCCATCCAGGCCTTTATGTCGTTGAGACAATTGAGTAGTTGTCCAACAGAATTATCGTTTTTCTTTTTAAGAGGTACATAAATCTGACTGTCATCTGCATAACAGTGGAATGAAATGCCATACTTCCTGAGTATGGAACCCAGTGGAAGCAAATACAAAGAAAAAAGTAGAGGGCCAAGAACTGAGCCCTGTGGGACCCCACACAAGAGAGGAGCAGAAGAGGATACAGAATCTCCTAAACTAACACAAAAAGTTCGATCTGATAAGTATGACCTAAACCACTCCAGTGCTATGCTCCTGATGCCCACACACTGCCTTAACCGTGAAATCAATATCTCATGATCCACTGTGTCAAATGCAGCAGTTAGATCTAAAAGCACAAGGATAACAGAGTCACCAGAGTCAGTCGCTAAAAATATATCATTAAAAACTCTTAAAAGGGCAGTTTCGGTGCTGTGCATGGCTTTAAAGCCGGACTGAAAAACCTCAAGTATATTATGTTCTGCTAAAAAGGCCATTAATTGACTGTGCACAATCTTCTCCAGAATTTTTGAAAGGAAAGGCAATTTGGAAATAGGCCTAAAATTATCTAGAACTGTCGGATCTAGAGCAGGTTTTTTAATCAGAGGATGTACTACTGCATGTTTTAAAATTTCAGGGACTATACCCAAGGTCAGACTACTATTTATTACTGCCACAACAGATGGTCCTATAGTGGGAAAAACCTCTTTAAATAAACGAGGGGGGACAGCATCATCTGGAGAACCTGAGGGCTTCAAATGACCAACAACCTCCTCCAAAAAGGACAAAGTCACCGGCTCAAAATGATCAAAGACAGCCGAGCAGGGGACATAAATTGAAGGGTCTGAAGCTGAAGGTACAATTTGAGACCTGATAGAAGTGACCTTATTTATAAAAAAGCCAAGGAAGTTTTCACACATAGCAGGGGATGCCTCCATACAAGCATTCTGCGGGGCATTTAAAAGTAAATCAATGGTGTTAAATAAAACACGAGGCTTGTGACAATTTGCCAGAATAATATCTGAGAAATGTTTTCTTTTAGCATCCTTAACAGTTTTTTGATAATGGTGCCAACAATCCCTTAACATTTGAAGAGACACCTGCAGTTTGTCCTTCTTCCACTTGCGCTCAGCTCTGCGGCACTCACGTCTGGCAGCATGCGTCATGTCATTTAGCCAGGGCTCAGATTTAGTTTTCGGCTGCCTGGATTTTAATGGAGCCACAGTGTTTAAAACAGTTTGGCAGGTGGAGTGAAACCATGAGCTAAGCTCCTCTGTGTGCAATACAGACTCAGGAAAAAAGGAGTACTGACTGAAAGTAACCGAGAACTGAGCAGCAGTGGAAGGGTTAATCATACGACAGCGCCGTGCAGCAGCGCGAGGTTTAACTGTATGACAGGCAACATCAGTCTCAAATAGTACAGGCATATGGTCAGAAAACACTGCATCACATATCTCTAAATTAAAAACAGGTAAACCATGTGATAACACCAGATCAAGTGTGTGTCCATGTTCTTGTGTGGGTCCAGACACAGATTGCACAAGATTAAAAGAATCAATGAGATTTAAAAAACCCTTTGCCATTGGCTTATCAGGACAACACACGTGAACATTAAAATCCCCAACGATAAGAACACGATCATATTTAGGCATGATTTCGGCTAGAAAAGCAGTAAAATCATTTAAAAAGTCTTTATTGTACTTGGGTGGCCGATAGACTACAGCACACAACACTGAATGCGAATTACCAATCTCAAATAAGCTCAGCTCAAAGCTGCTAAAAGCGAATGACAGCAATATCTGTTTACATTTATAATGACTCTTAAATACAGTCGCTACTCCTCCTCCTCGGCCAGATTTTCGCGGGGAGTTAAAGTAGCAACAATCATGGTGTAAAAGTTCTGTGAAAGCGCTAGACTCACCATCACTCAGCCAAGTCTCAGTTACACAGAGGAAATCCAATCCTCGGGATGTAAAAAAGTCCTTTAAGACAAAAGTCTTATTTGCTAGCAGTCTAGCATTTACCAACCCAAACCTGACCGGAAGCGGCGGGTCCGCGACGTTGGATGTCCATGAAACCCGACACAGAGACCGCAAGTTGCTGTGATTCACTCCGCGCCAGCGGGGACGAGGAGAGCAGGTGCCGCGGGGCTGGAACACCTCATCCGGTCCGACAACAGGTATCAGCCAGGCATCAACAGGGTCCAGCGAGCGTCGTGGAATAACGAGGCTAGGGATGACTCCAAACTCAATCCTAAAAGATGTAGAACAGCAGGCCAGACGGGCCTTCAACCTCACTAGCCAGCCGCTGCGTTTTCCCCGGCGGCGGGTGCGCTTTCGTCTGTGCTCACGGCGAGAAGGTGGAGCCGAGGCGCGCCAAAGGCTTTGCCAGAAGCGGGGGCAAAGTTTCACGTCCACCATCATTCAGTTTTACAATATTTTCGGCAGAAAATCTCAGATCCAGCAGTGTTTGGCGATCATACACCAGTAAGGAGTTGACATTCCGTGCAAAAAGCGAAACAAACAACAATAACACACACAGCAATGACAGTGACAGACGGCAAGCCACACACAACGGCGCCATCTTCCAATAAGTTTAGGGGGGTTAGGATGACAGACAGGGTGGCTGAAGACCCCCTAAAAAGGGTCAAGAACCGCCCCTAACATAACAAGTGCTTCAAGTTTACTCAGTACACAAACAAGAGTTTTGTGAAGCTACATAATAAAATTGATCTGAGATCAGATAAAAATCACAGTAAACTCTGGTTTATGGGTTCACTTTGTGATCAACATCCCCTAGTGTAATAGATTCGACACAGTAACGAATCCTCATTTGTGCAATCACGTGACTTGGTCAATGGGTTTGATACGCGCTCCGAAGCTTTGATTCAAAACAAATGATTCATAAAGATTTCTATGGGCACAAATTCAAAATACGCCTTCATTGTGTCATGTGTGTTGCTTGTCATTATAAAATAGGGGTTTGTTGCATCGTGTGTCATGTCGGAGTAGGTGTCTGCTGCACATGTGTCGAAACGGTTTATGATAGAAGAGACGCTCACGTTCACAAATACTCGCAAGACACTCACTTAACACTAATCTCTGATTACACATGAGATTAAGCGAGTATCTGGCAGGCGCGAGTGTCTCTTTTATCATAAACCCGAAAGCGTCTGCTGCAGGCTCATATTTCGACATCACGCGTGATGCCAATAGGTTCACATTACACGCCGAACACATATTTTAACATGATGAGCCACATAAATGTTGTGATGATCTTTGCATTGTGCGCCGTCGAAAAAGAAGTCACCGCCGCCACTGTATTACATATCATTCTGTAATTAAATTATTGCAGTTTCATAGTCATGTGGAGGTATAAAAAAGTTTTCTTTTTGTCTTTTTTTGCAGACAGCTATGTTATTTAAAAAGGTTAGAGAAAGTCTGAAGCATTGATTCGGTAAAGGTGAATCATTATATCTTTATAACGACAACCTTTTCCCTGAGGCGTTTTAGGGCGAGGCATCGTTCTTATAAACAAGATCCCCAACGAACTCACAAGTTCATTCATTCAGCTGTGACACACAGGAGAAGATCATTGTACGTAAGACTTTTATTTAATTCATCTCTTTGTTGCTTTTTTTATTGAGAACTCAATAAACAATTTCTTGTGTAAGACCACATCGATAATGTGTTAATTTATGTCTTAATCTCCTAAGACCTGAGTTTTTGTTTGTCTTTTTTTCAGATTTCTACCAGCTTTTGGGGGGGGGGTTAGGAAGAATCAATAAATATAATAACCAAATATTTTTTAAGAACATGAAGCAGTGTATTTGTCCATGTTTGTGTTCAACAGGTTCCAGTTAAACAGAATAAAGTATTATGGTGCAAACAACAAAAAAAATTGATGTCCACATTATGTCTTAGAAGGATAATGAAATAAAATTATTCTTTTCAGTTGAACTAATTGTCCACAAATTACACTGTATAATTCTCTCTCAATCTCTCTTTCACTTTGTTCAGGTTGTGAAAATGGAGTCTTTGTCTGCAGCAAACACACAATTCTCTCTCAATGTGTTTAAGAAGATCAGTGATATAAACACTAGTGGAAATGTCTTCTACTCTCCTCTCAGCATCTCCTCGGCTCTGGCCATGGTGTCACTTGGTGCTAAAGGAAACACAAAAGATCAGATCTTACAGGTGATGACACATAAAGTCCAGTTTCTGCATCTTTGGGCATTTTTTACTTTAATGCACAGAATGATGAGAGTATTGTGGATTTGTTTAAGTCATTAGAATAGTTTGTTCTTGTAGGTTCTGTGTCTTAACAAATCTGGACCTGGACCAGCTGATCAGGTTCAGTATGAATACATGAAACCCAAACCTCATAACTTTACAGTAACAAGTGTTTGTTGTATTTGTCAAATTATATTTATTGTTGTTGATGTAAAGAGAAATCTTCTGTTCAGCAGGAGGATCTCATTCATTCCAGCTACAACAAACTCATGAGCGAGTTGAACAAACCAGGAGTCCCATATATGTTGAGTCTTGCCAATCGTCTGTATGGAGAGAAATCCTATCAGTTTATTGATGTAAGATGAGTTTATTCAGTCTCTCACTCGTGTTAATAAAGATTCTCAGATCTAATGTGACTTTCAATTCATTTCATTTTCTGTGTTATAGAAATTCATTAGTGACTCACAAAAATACTACCAGGCTGGACTGGAGTCTGTGGACTTCATAAAAAACTCAGAAGCTGCACGCGTCAACATCAACAACTGGGTGGAGGAAAACACACAAGGTTAAAATTTTCTTAAACTTAAAAGTTACCATACGCTCACAACATCAATGTCTCTTTGATGGTTCCCACGTAATCCAGGTAGTGGCAGCGATTTGCACCAAAACGTATTTGTTTTTATTTAGGGTTATTTAAGTTTTCTTTAATAAAATGAACACATAGCACTCTGAAATAAAAATTTGCTGAACTTTTAGATTATTATCTGCACTTATCTGAAGCTCTTTGTTTTGTGCAAGCAGCTTTAATAAAGCTTGTTTATTCAGTAGTCGATGAATAAACAACACAATGTTGTTTCTCATTGTGATAAATGTGATAAAAGCATTTGCAGATGTTTTACAAAATACACAACAATGTTTGCAATGAAATGTGTCCACTATCAAAATATGTCATATCCATTAATTAACTTACAATTAAAGGTTTCTGTGACATCTCGTGAGGTTTCTGTAAAAGTCTCACTATTTAGAACATGATGCATGATGGGATACGATTAGCATTGACTCCAAAGCAGTATTCGGGAAAGTATGGGTTTAGTGTGGGTTAAGGGCACTGCACTTTCCAGTTTTAAGACATTCGACAGTCTTGCGCACTTCCAGTCTCATGCACGCGCTCTTAAGTGGACAAGAACACAAGTGTGGGTATTTGGATGCAAGCTTTGTCTTGATTTGTGCTTTACCAAGTTCCCAAGGTTGTTATTTAATCTGTTTGTATCACAGGGAGGATCAAGGATTTGCTGGCACAGGGGATCCTTAATAATATGACACGTTTGGTTTTGGTGAACGCCCTCTACTTCAAAGGGAACTGGGAGAGAGAATTCTTCTCGCCAGACACTGTTGATCAACCATTTAAAGTGAACAAGGTGAGATTCAATGATCTTCTTATGTATGAACTTCTTCGGTGTTTTGACATTAAGGGTTAAAGTATCATGTTCTCATTGATGTTTGACAGAATGAAACTAAACCAGTGAAGATGATGAATCAGAGGTCAGACTTTCCTCTGACCTTCATCCCAGAGGTGAACAGTCAGATCCTGGAGCTGCCGTATGTCGGGAAGAATATGAGTATGTTGATCATCCTTCCAGATGAGATTGAAGACGACACCACTGGACTTCAGCAGCTGAGACAGGAGAGATTGAGAGTGTTTAAAGCGTTATTTCACATCAACAGACAGACATTAACATAACTCTCTTATCCAGCTGGAGAAAACACTGACCTATGAGAAGCTCATGGAGTGGACCAAACCTGACAACATGAAGATACAATACGTTGCATTATCTCTTCCTAAATTCAAGCTGGAAGAAACTTATGACATGAAGAATCTACTGGTGAAACTGGGAATGGTGGATGCTTTTGAGATGGGGAAGGCAAATTTTTCAGACCTTTCCCACAATAATGATCTGGTGGTGTCTGAGGTGATTCATAAAACCTTTGTTGAGGTCAATGAAGAGGGAACAGAAGCAGCAGCAGCTACTGGTATGGTCTGTCAGTGCCTTATGGGACGCCTCGGCATTTCAAAGGCTTTCAATGCTGATCATCCCTTCCTGTTTTTTATCCGACACAATCCCACCAACACCATTCTGTTTTATGGACGCTTCTGTTCTCCATGAGCTCCTTCTGGTAAAGATGATGTGATTGTCATGTATTGTATGGCTACAATCACTGCAGAGCCTGAGGAGCAAATCTGGATCCTTCAGGATACAAGCACTACTCTCCTACTAGACCACAACTTAGTATACATGACAAACAATAAATCCTTGGCATTATTTGCTTTAGCATTTTCACACTTGTGTTTTCTGTGTCTTCTTCTGTGGTCCTGTTGTAAAAGTAATACAAAATTTAATTTTGTGGTAAGCAAATTGTTTGACCCTATACTGCGAGTGACTTTGTAGCATTTGTCTGTTAAATTAACTATTGTTTGAGACCAGGTAAAATGCATGATTATTTAGTAATTACTATTTGAAAGAAAATGAGTTGTGTTATTGATCTGCCCCTTTTATCGAGGATGCATCAGAAGGTGACTTGGTTGCAGAGCAACCAAATTTCCCAGAATGCATTTCGTGTCAACAGCAATGGAGCTTAAAACTTGCACAATATCCAAAATATTACTCTTTCTGTGTCATAAAGTGAAGTTTTAAAAGCTGTTCAGTCGAGAATATAGATTAATACACTTTAAATCTTTGGTCAGTTAGAAAAGAAGGCACCTTCCTATATTAAAATTTCCTCCAACGATTTTGGATAATATGTGAGTTCCAGGTGATAAGCGGGTGGTCAGCACCGTGTTTTTTGCCGCTGACTCAATGCAGTTGCTCTGCCCTTCAGTGTCTGATAGTCAAACATAAAATATTCCCTTTGGATATATCCAGGAAGTGTGATTTGCTGGGGGGATGGCGAGGATTATCCCCCTCTGGTCTTTATATCCCTGCCTCTGATGAATACTTTTTATCCCCTCATGATTAATGGTCATCAAACAGCCTAAAATATAGATAATTTAATATAAGACCATTGCCACGTAATAGTGCAAACAACAGTAAAATTAGGAATGGAGTATTACTGTCTGCGCTTCCACTCCTGTAACAATAGGAGACAGCACGTCTAGGTTATATAGGTTATATCATGATCCGATTTTCCTAATGTCGCCAAGCACCAATGGTCTATTTTAGCACGAAAACAGCCAAATAATAAATGAAAAGGATTCCAAGAAGCATATAATCGTATTTTAAATTCAAGAAATATTGCCATTGAGAAAGAGACCGCAGAATTGTGATTGGTATATTGAAAATACATTGCGCACTGGATTTATATATTTAGTTTTATTGTAACAATACATTGAAATAAGAATAGCTAGGGCTGCATGTATTGGTTAGACTGAATGACGACCTCGAGTATTGCTGTTAGATTTGCAATATAACCAAAATCTGTCCTGGGGAGTTTGTTCTTCTGAATCTGAACTTGGCTCTCTTGGAATTAAAAAACAGCCACCCACACACATGACATGAAAGATCAGTATTGAGAAAGAATATCGACTTTTCTGAAGTCACGTTTGATTGATTTATAATCGTTTAAGATGTAAAAAAAATCGTCCAACGTTTCCCAGGTATTAAGAAGTTTAGGGGGGTGGCTGAAGACCCGCTACAAAGGGTCAAGAACCGCCCCTAACATAACAAACCTGCTAAAAAACAATAGACACCATCACAGAAATTCTATTGGTTTTATTGGGAATGTTATTGGTTCTAATGGAATATGGCCTAAAACACACTACAGTGTAGTGGTTTTAATGATAAAAGCTAATGGTTCCTATTGGTATTTTAATGGAAACCATTAGAGTTTTCTGTATTGGTTTTATTGTTTTTTTCAGCAGGGAAGTGCTTCATGTTTACTTAGTACACACATAAAAAAAGAGTTTTGTGAAGCTTTATAATAAAATTGATGTGGGATCAGATAAAAACCACAGTAAGTGCTGGTTTATGGGTTCACTTTGTGATCAACACCCCCTAGTGGTAGAAATTCGACACAGTAACAAATCCTCATTTGTGCAATCACGTGACTTGGTCAATGGGTTTGATACGCGCTCCAAAGCTTTGATTCTAAACAAAATTGAAGATTGAAGACGACACCACTGGACTTCAGAAGGTGAGACAGGAGAGATTGAGAGTGTTTAAAGCTTTATTTCACCTCATCAGATAGACATTAACATAACTCTCTTATCCAGCTGGAGAAAACACTGACCTATGAGAAGCTCATGGAGTGGACCAGGCATGACAAGATGAGTCTACTAGAAGTTCAGATATCTCTGCCTCAATTCAAGCTGGAAGAAACTTATGACATGAAAAATCTACTGGTGAAACCGGGAATGGTGGATGCTTTTATGATGGGGAAGGCACATTTTTCAGGCCTGTCACAGAATAATGATCTGGTGGTATCTAAGGTGATTCATAAATCCTTTGTTGAAGTCAATGAAGAAGGAACAGAAGCAGCAGCAGCTACTGGCATTACTTGGCAGCTAGATTGCTACATATCTCCACAGATCTTCAACACTGATCATCCCTTCCTGTTCTTCATCCGACACAATCCAAACCAACACCATACTGTTTTAAGGACGCTTCTGCTCTCCACGAGCTCCTCCTGCTGGTTGGATCTTCTGAAGAGTTTCATTTCTAAAGATTGTCATTTGGATTAATGCTGATAATTATATTGTTATGTAATCAAAGTGTTTAATTTAACCCTTAAGTGCTTCTGTTTTTCTTTTGTGAAAATTATGGATTAAATAATTTTGGAATAAAATAAAAAGACTTTGCTCAGCATTTTTAAACAAAAGCCGAAAGAAATGCAATAAGAACTTTGTACAGTATTTCCTGGAACCTGTACTTTTTAACTGGATTATAAACAAAATAGCAAATCTGTTTTAAAGGGAAATAATTTGTATACAAATTTTGAGTTTGCAGACGAATATTAATCTAATGTTTATGTAAGGAATAATTGACGACGGGCCATTGAATTATAAGAAAATAATGCACACCAAGGTGGTAATGCGGCACGACGCGAAGCGGAGTGTCGTTACACCGCAGGTGTGCATTATTTTCAAATAATTCAAAGGACCGGAGTCAATTATTCCGCTTATACCACGGTTACCACAAAAATTGCTCTGGTGCCTATTTTTAAGACATTTGAAAAGATAGGTGTGCGGTTTACAGAAAAATAATCAACACCCATAGAACATTTCTCAGCCAATCAGAATGCAGCATTCAACAGACCCGTGGTATAAGTATACATAAATTCACAAAATGTATACTAAAGTAGTGATGTGAGCCGTTGGCCACATACAGTAAAATGAATGGGTCTCTATGTGCCTTTGCTGGTTGAAATTATTTATTTCCTAAACTGTATTTCTTTTATGGCTGAATTCAACACACAAGATAACATCTAAATCAATATCTAAAAACAATTTAAATCAAATTTAAATAATAATTTATGTGAATTGTTCATAAAATTGGATATTTTACTTGCAAGCTAATGGTTAAGGAATTTAGTTGTAAACAGGTACAAAGTACTTCATATCTCCCAAAACACTGCATTAATGTATAGATGGGAGGTAAACAAAAAATGTATATATTATTTGTATCATTAAAAATGTATATATTTTTTGTAATTGCTCTTTCAATTTCTTGGTCATTTTGACCCCCACGGAACTCTAACGTATACCGGAAAATAAGGGCTTATGAGGGTTAAAGCATTTACATTATGAGACAAAAGGCACGGGACTTTGTTTTGGTATTGTACAGGGTTGTCATGCAGCGACATTCCTCTTTCATGACCCTGGACATTTTAGGGCGGGGCATCATTTTTTAAAACAAGACATCAGATGTGACCATGATGCATTTAACCCTGTAATGCTGATATCCTTTGTGCAAGTTTAGACATGACTTGCAGTCTTTATGTATGAAATCTGTAATGAAAAAGTTATATATCGTCTAATTTAAATTATACCACGGGTCTTTTGAATGCTGTATTCTGATTGGCTGAGAAATGTTCCATGGGTGTTGAATATTTTTCGATAACCGCACACCTGACCTGTCAAATGTCTTAAAAATAGGCACCAGAGCAATGTTTGTGGTAACCGTGGTATAAGCGGAATAATTGACTCCAGTCCATTAAATTATTTAAAAATAATGCACACCCGTGCATGTGGATCAATTATTCCTTACTAAATGTGTTTTCTATTTACAATTTAATACATTCATATTAATTACATTCATGAATGTATTCAAAATAAATGTTTGTGTTATTAGAATTGTTAAGTTTTTAATTCTCCCATCAATGTTGTGGTAGGTTCTGTGTCTCAACACACTTCTTAATCCTGAACCAGCAGTTCAACAGCATTGCAAAGCCAGGTTCAGTATGAATGCATCAGACACAAACCTTATGATGATTATATTTCAGTGTGATTATATTTGTGTATAATATTGAACACAGTGATCTTGTGTTCAGTATTATACAGTGGTGTGAAAAAGTGTTGGCCCTCTTCCTTATTTTTAATTTTTTGCATGTTTGTCAAACTTTAAAGGTGCAGTGTGTACATTTTAGCGGCATCTAGTGGCGAGTTGTGAATTGCAACCAACGGCTCAGTCCACTGCTCACCTCTTGCTTTTGAAACACAAAGAGAAGCTACGGTAGCCGCCACCGGACAAACATGTCATCGTTGGAGACAACTTAGTAAAAAAGTTTGTCTGTTAAGGGCTTCTGTAGAAACATGGCTGCAAAAAATGGGTGCTTCCATGTAAGGGGACCCTCTGGTTATGTAGATAAAACGTCTCATTCTAAGGCAATAAACACATAACTGTTTATTACGAAAGGTCTTAATACACCCCTGATAATTTAGTTTTGTATATTATTTTGCATTTCTGTCAAGAGATCCTTCTAAATATTACACTGCACCTTTAATGTTTCAGATCATGTAAATATTAGTCAAAGATACCACAATTAAACACAACATGCAGTTTTTAAATGAAGGTTTTTACTATGAAGGGAAAAAAAATCCAAATTGCCCTGAGTGAAAAAGTGCTTGCCCCCTAAACCTAATAACTGGTTGGGCCACCCTTAGCAGCAACAACTGCAATCAAGTGCATGCGATAACTTGCAATGAGTCTGTTCCAGCGCTGTGGTAGAATTTTGGCCCACAATTGAGTGTTTTTGAGCATGAACCTTTTTAAGGTCATGCTACGGGATTGAGGTCAGTACTTTGACAAGGCCACTCCAAAGTCTTCATTTTGTTTTTCTTCAGCCATTCAGAGGTGGACTTGCTGGTGTGTTTTGGATCATTGCCCTGCTGAAGAACCCAAGTTCGCTTCAGCTTGAGGTCACGAACAGATGGCCAGACATTGTCCTTCAGGATTTTTTTGTAGGAACAGAATTCATGGTTCCATTTATCACAGCAAGTCTTCCAGATCCTGAAGCAGCAAAACACCCCCAGACCATCACCCTACCACTACCATATTTTACTGTTGGTATGCTGTTCTTTTTCTGAAATGCGGTGTTACTTTTACACCAGATGGGACACACACCTTCCAAAAAGTTCAACTTTTGTCCCATCAGTCCAGTATTTTAATAATCATTTAGTGAATAATAATATTAATGAAAATGTAATAACCACCCCAAGATGCCAACCCTCTACACACCCTCTCCCCCTGGTTAATCTCACTGCAAGGAACTCAAAAGTTGGCACCCCTACATGAGGTGTTATAGGGCGAGGCATCGTTCTTAAAAACAATACCCACATTAAGTTACAACTTATTTAGCTGTGGCACACAGGAGAAGATCATTGTAGGTAAGACTTTTATTTCACAATCTCTTTGTTGTTGTTTTTCAAGAACCTATTAAATATTTGAAGAGTTTGGTTCCAACCACTAATTTTGGTAAAAACGTGTTTTCGATACCAAGAAAGTGACAAGATGAAAACCACTAAACTTTCACATAGCATCTTTATGTTATAATAACATCACTATTGATTTTCAAAGATTTATTAGAAAGACTGATCATTTTTTCGGCATTTGATGCTTTAAATCTATTGCATCAATATATAAATGTGCATTCATCTTTTCCATGTTATATTTATTTAGTTGACTATCAAAAGACTTACTTTGTCATATTAACAACACACGTCGTCACTAAACTTTTTTGACAGCGATCAGCTGTAAAATATTTTGGTCCTGCTCGATTTTCATTGACTTCGAGTATGTAATGATAGCTGTCATGGCTTCCTCTGCTGGTCTTCAGAGGTTTCATCTACATATCTGCCTCAGGACTTCATTACCCATCATCCTTTGCACCAGTCTGATCAGCACCACACCTGTTTCCTGTCTGCCAATTATCTGGACTATTTAAACCATGCTCACACTCACACTCATTGCAAAGTATTGTTAGTGTCTTCATACCAAGCGTTTATCCTGACATTCTGTTCTGTGTTTCTTTGTTTTTGACCCATGACCTTCTACCATATATCCCCTGGGGTCAATGTGTTAGCATGACAGAAGCTTGATGCTGTCATGTGAGAACAAGTAACAACCGGCATTTTTCCTTCGCCCGAGTGCCTCTCACGTTGCAATCAAAATTACTATTTTGTTTTTGTTCGTTTGTTAATCACAAAGTATAAAGTAGATGAGGAAAACTAGGATTCTGTATGTATTCAAAGCGCGCCATGCTTGGAATGGTGCGTTGTGATTGGTTAAGCGAATTTATTGCATTCTGCAGAGAAGGAGGACTGGCGTTTATCGCATTTTGGAAAAAAGGGAGGAAAGATGATAGAATTACACGATGGATATCGGATTTTAAGAAGTATTAAGAATTTACTTTTTAATACTGACCTGATACAATAGGCTACTGATTTGGCTGTAACCATTTTTTTATGGTGGTTATCGCGTTTTGAAACCAAGCTCTTCATATATTGATTTCTTTTAAAGTTATTGATTACTTTAGGCATAACAAGTGTAATACCACATTGGTAGTGTGTTATTAGTAAGCAATAAGGTACGAGAGGCTGTGCTGTATCGTGAATAAGTAACGGCTGAAGGGCGTTGTTTGGCACGACGCGAAGCACATGACTTTCCTAAATTCAAGCTGGAAGAAACTTACAACATGAAGAGTCTGCTGGTAAAACTGGGAATGCTGAATGCTTTTGACAAGGGGAAGGCAAATTTTTCAGGCATGTCCCCCCAAAATCTGGTGGTGTCTGAGGTGATTCATAAATCCTTTGTTGAAGTCAATGAAGAAGGAACAGAAGCAGCTGCAGCTACTGGTGCTGTCATGATGCTAAGATGCTACACGTTTCCAGAGATCTTCAAAGCTGATCATCCCTTCCTGTTCTTCATCCGACAGAATCCCACCAACACCATTTTGTTTTATGGACGCTTCTGCTCTCCATGAGCTCTTTCTGGTAAAAATTACATGATTGTCACCACTGTAAAAAATGAAACTTCAAAATGTTCTTCCAACAAATATAATAAAGATATTTTTGTTTAAGGGGGTGAAATTCAGTGGCGGCTGGTGCTAAAAAAATTTGGGGGGTGACTTTTATTGTAGTAATGCAGGACTATAAATAGCTTTTTATCAGATAATGAATATCATTACTGCTTAGCTAAAATGCTGAAAATGTTACTGTTCAAGTCAACTGTTAAAGCATGAAATAAATGGACTATGAATCAGTGAATTTGAGTATAATTTGGGTTTATTATCAGTAATGAACTAATCGTTCATTCACACACACACACACAGAGCGTTGATGAACAGTGTTGTAATAATCCTGTCATAGTCCATTATTATCCATCATTTTATTTTTTAATGATAATAATTCATTATTCAGTAATTCATTCACATGTTTATTTCTAATCATGAACTTACAAGACAAGCAAGTTTAAAAGTGTTTATTTATTTGTGAGGAAGAAAACAAATAAACAAGGATTGTGCATCACTTTGCATGTTTAACATGACATGAAGCACATTAATGAATGATCTCGCAGTGACAGACAGCTGAGGCGATAATACATCCAAACTTTTTGCTGAAGAGGCAAATATTAGATGAAATCACAAAATACTTACTGCAATTAAAATATCAACAAACATGTAAAAATCTAAATTGAATGAAACTCATCTGAAACCATCTTGTGTAAGGTAGATTAATGCACACTCTATTGTCATTTGATTTTCTGTCTTTACCCCGGCCCGGCATCAAGGGGGGGCTTGGGCGGGCTTAACCCGCCCTGTGATGGTCTCAAGCCCCCTATCCAGCCAAGTGGCTCTGCCCCGTCTATAAAGGTCCCGTTCTTTCAGTGTTTTTGTAGCTTTTATTGTGTTTACAGTGCGCAATATAACGTGTTCATGTTTCACGTGTAAAAAGCCACAGTATTTTTCACACAATTTAAAAGTGTCCAATACCTTTTACAGACTTAAAACAACCAGAATCATCAGAATCAATGTCTAAATAATAAGAAATGGGGATCAAATATACAAGATGCAAAATAGGATATTTAAATCACACATCAATTTTTCAAATCAGAAGAAAATCCTCCAAAATGTTCATCTTGTCAGAATTCATTATCCATTAAACATATTCTACTGATTGTATTACCTCTGCCCCTGTAAGAAACCTTTTATTTTTCTATTGATACTTTCAAAACCATTGTATCAAAATAATACAAACATGATGAAACGAATTTTAAACGTCTTACTTTATAGCCATAGAAGCTGGCATGGCATTTACAGTTGTGTTCAAAATTATTCAACCCCAACTGAAATTGATTGTTTTGGCCGGTTTGACATTGATTTTGATCATTCAGTCATCCTGCTTACAATTACATCAAAGAGGCATGTGAAGGTCAGACAAATATAACATAACATTTATAATGAAATAACCACAAATGTCTTTTCTGTGCTCACATCATTATCAGTTTTATTCAACCCCCAAGTGACATTCAATCTTAGTACTTAGTACAACATCCTTTTACAGTTAAAACAGCTTTTAAACGTGAAGCATAGCTTGACACAAGTGTCTTGCAGCGATCTACGGGTATCTGCGCCCATTCATTATGGGCAAAAGCCTCCAGTTCAGTCACATTCTTAGGCTTGCGCACTGCAACTGCTTTCTTTAAGTCCCACCAGAGGTTCTCAATCGGATTTAAGTCTGGTGACTGCGATGGCCACTTCAAAATGTTCCAGCCTTTTTTCTGCAACCATGCTCTAGTGGATTTGGAGGTATGCTTGGGATCCTTGTCCTGCTGAAAGGTCCAACGTCTCCCAAGCCTCAGGTTTGTGACGGACTGCAACACATTGTCATCCAATATCTCCTGGTACTGAAGAGAATTCATGGTACCTTGCACACGCTGAAGTTTCCCTGTACCTGCAGAAGCAAAACAGCCCCAAAGCATGATTGACCCCCCACCATGCTTCACAGTAGGCAAGGTGTTCTTTTCTTCATAGGCCTTGTTTTTCCTCCTCCAAACATAGCGTTGATCCATGGGCCCAAACAGTTCTAATTTTCCACAGAACACTATCCCAAAACTTCTGTGGTTTGTCCACATGACTTTTGGCATACTGCAGTCGACTCTTCTTATTCTTTGGAGACAGCAAGGGGGTGCGCCTGGGAGTTCTGGCATGGAGGCCTTCAGTACGCAGGGTGCGCCGTATTGTCTGAGCAGAAACTTCAGTACCCACATCTGACAACTCTTTTCTCAGTTCCTCAGCAGTCACACGGGGACTTTTTTCCACTCTACGCTTCAGATAGCGCACAGCGTTTCAACAGTGCCCTTTGCCTTGAATTTGCGAATGATGCTTCCTATGGTGTCTCTTGGTATGTTTAACATCTTTGCAATTTTCTTATAGCCATTGCCCTTCCTGTGAAGATTAATCACCTCTTCTCTTGTCTTCCTGGACCATTCTTTTGACTTCACCATGTTTGTAACCACACCAGTAAATGTTTAGAAGGAGTTGAGTATCACAGTCATTTTAAAGCTGCCTAATTGGTGCTTATTAGGCTTTATTGCTGTTCCCTGACATCCATAGGTGTTTTCAATACCTGATTGAAAACACTTCAATGAACCTCTGTTCTTCAGAGTGGTAGTTCTTTAAGGGGTTGAATAATTGTGTCAATGAAGAATTCACAAAAGAAACATTTACTACTATATTACAAAACCAATTGATGTCATTTTAGTTGCATATGGTTCTTTAAGAAGTCATTGTAGGATTTCATTCTGAATACAATTACAAATGTACACTAAATTCCCTAAAACCCTTAACAGCATTGGGGGGTTGAATAATTTTGAACACAACTGTAAAAGAGAAAGATAGAAAGAAAGAAAGAAAGAAAGAAAGAAAGAAAGAAAGAAAGAAAGAAAAAAGAAAGAAAGAAAGAAAGAAAGAAAGAAAGAAAGAAAGAAAGAAAAAGAAAAATGCTAATCAATGACGTTCCTCTTTTATAAGGCTGGGCATTTTAGGGCAAGGCATTGTTATACAAACAACCCTCATGACAAGCAAGTCATACAGCTGTAACAAACAGGAGGACTTCATCTTATTTTAGGTAATGTTTCTCTTTCATTTCTCTTGATCTTTTTCATGCAATGTTTACTGAATCCGTTTATAATTTTACATAATATAGTATATCAACACATTGTAATAGTTTTCTATAAATGTCTTAATAATTTCAGATCCTAATGTACCAATGTATAAAGATATAAAGATGTCAGCAGTAAAATTGCATTTGTTAACCATGCGTTTATAGAATATTTTAATCTTACTTCATGTTAACTTTAGCATTTACTAATACATTTATTAAATCAAACAATGTATCTGTTAGCAGTAGTTAATGTGCAATGAACCAACATGAACAATTGTTTGCATCCATAAAATGTTATCAATATGTCTGACTGAAAATCTGAAAAAGTAAAAGGAATTTTATTAAGTCATTAAGAAATGTCTCAAAAAGACTTTTGAATATGAAAGTACATTGACAATCAAAGTAAAAGTGAGGTGATTTGTCAACTTTGGTAGCCCATACTTGAAATGTGAACTTTAAAGGAACCTCAGTCGCAAACCTGCCAAACTCATGAGACTCAAACCGATGACCTTCAAGTCACAAACTTAACTTGGTGATTAAGCATTAGGCTAACTGCCCCAGACTGTGATTTTGTTTCACTTAACCCTGCAAATATTAATCTTATGACATTAAAGAAAAAGTTAAGGTTCTAAACAATTTTAGGGTCACCAATAAATAAAATCAAATTGGTAAACTACTAACCATGATGTCAATGTTTCATTGAAGCCCACAAAATACGCTTTGAGTGTCATTTTCCAGCAAGGTTTTCTTCATTCACAGTACAAAAAAAGAAAATGACAAAATAAAATTGATCTTGAGTTAAACTTGTATTCAGTTGAATGTTATGATAGTAACATTCAGTAACAAATAGTTGGGATTTTGCACAGTTTAAAGTATTAGACACGCAGAGCTTCTTGGTTCAACATGGATTGACAGGTATTGTTTTGCAGAGTGCTGAAGGAAAAAGCATAATGAATTCAAGTTTATTTTATTTTGCAATTGTTGTACAGTATACGGTTCATGTCATTTGTAATGAATCATTCTGTATCTGTATCTGTATCTGTATCTGTATCTGTATCTCTATCTCTCTTTCACTTTCACTTTGTTCAGGTTGTGAAAATGGAGTCTTTGTCAGCAGCAAACACACAATTTTCTCTCAATGTGTTTAAGAAGATCAGTGAGATAAACACTAGTGGAAATGTCTTCTACTCTCCTCTCAGCATCTCATCGGCTCTGGCTGTGGTGTCACTTGGTGCTAAAGGAAACACAAAAGATCAGATCTTACAGGTAATGTCACACACAGTTTATCTTTAATGGACAAAACTGTAACAGAATGAATAAGCGTGTCCTTATTTTTCTTTAAATGTGTTTGGTAGGGCCATACAGCCAGGGTTCTTGTGCTAACTGTAAATGTGGTCATTTATTTGAATATTAAATATTTACATTTGTCAAAAGTTTTTTTAATGACATGTTTTGCTGTTTATTTTTAATAAATTAGCTTTTTAGACTGCCCATACAGCAAAAAAAATCAAATATAATTTTAAATATATTTCAAAATATACAAAAAAAATGGCCAAAAATATATGTGCTAAATTGTATTTTGAAATATGTTTACAAAAATTAATTTTTCAACAATATATTTTTGGCCGTTTTTTGTATTTTTTGAAAAATATTGTAAAAATAAATATATTCTAAAGCATTTATAGTCATGTTGTATTGGAAGAAAAACTTTGTATGTTACAAACCCTGTAAACATAACAGTTCAAATTAAATATATTTTCAACTGCAAAAATACACTTATAATTGTATATTTTATACCCACTTATACATTTATACAAATTTTATAGTTTGGCCAATCCATGCATTTATTCCTTGTAATCTTCTTGGTAAGCTCACCCACAATAGTGTCAAACATTTAAATACATTGAAATACATTGTTACATACATATACAACTGTATATTTTCAAACAGTTATTAGGAATGGAATGCAGATGCAGAAGAGTTACATTTTACATTTAGTCATTTAGCAGAGCCTTTTGTCCAAAGCGACTTATAAGTGAGGTAAACAATATAAGCAATTATAGCAACATAAGTACAGCAATACATAAGTGCCCTGGAAATAGTCTCATCAAGTCCATCACAGTTTACATAGCCAAGGGTTGGTTAGTAATTTTTTTTTAAGAATGCACAGATAAAGAAAAAACAGAGAAAGATAGTAAGTCCTATTGTAAGACGTCACCCAATTGGCCCAACGTCGAAGTCCAATGGCGTGGTGAAGGTATCACGTGTTCTTTCCTTCCGTAGCGCTTCTAGAAGAATAATTCCATTTATTTAATTTATTTCTTTGACCTCTGTGGTTAAATTATAATCTGACTCCAATTTATAAGTAAGAATGTAGTGTATTATTCCAATTATCTGTTGATTATAATTTAGATATTGATTATTTACAAATTCCCATAGTCTTAGTTATTCGTTCATTAGGGACCCGGTATCGCACAGAGTATACGCCGGCCATTGCGTATATCTCACGGACACAAAATTGTCAGTATGATCTTAGTCAGAGGTTGCCGGGAAAACTAATATTTCTATGTCTGGCCGCTCCATGCTTGCTCCGATCATAAAAATAGTTACTTTAGTTTAGCTCTCATGCAACTTGCTAAGGCAGGTGATAGACATAAATCTGACAGTTTTAATGAATGTGCCCCATGCTTCATTCGAACATCAAAACCCCAGTGTGAACATATCCTGACAGAATAATCTTGCGGTAATACCAGACTCCTTCTAATATATAGTCATAATAATTTCTGAAAGAATTAGAATAAATCAATACAATTTCTGAAGAATTAAAATGAATCAATTTTAACAATTTATTATACCAGGCAGGTTCCAGCTTAAAGAATATAATATAATACAGAATATGATTCAATTCCAATTAAAATGATCAACAGTTGCAAAAGTTACAAAGTCATACCTGGCAATAGACACTCTGGTTACAGAGTACTTCTATCATGAATATAATACACATAAAATGGTGTAGGAAGATTCTTGTTAAAGGTTTCTTCCATGATGTTTGAATACACACAGAGGGAGCTCCTGGTTACAGGATGCCTCCATAAGGTTTGAATTCACACAATGTGTGGGAGCTTCTGAGTACAGAATGGCTCCCAGAACATTTTGCCAGGCCACCTTTTATACACAACTTGAGACAAAGACATAAAAACCCAGTTTGACCTGTACCAAGTGATACTAAAGTACACCTGGTCAAAATCCAGTTTGACCTGTGCCGAGTGATACTAAAGAGCACCTGGTCAAACTAGCCAGAAGAATCTGGCAAAACCCCACCTCTACAAGAAATGCATATTTTATCCTAAGTTCTAAAACCATGATCCATCTTATCTTAGACTTATAGAAATGAGACCTTTTTACTCATCGCACCATGACCTTTAAAATGAAGCCAAACATGAATATAAATTGCAATCTCAGAACAACATATATTCATAATATCATATATATTTCAGCAGATACCCAGTAATGTGAGCCTAAAGGCTAACAGTGCAAAAGCCTTTGTGATAAAGAGATTAGGAGCACAGAGTTTCATGTCTGTAACCAGTTCAACCTGAGGGTCAAATTTGGGTTAGCAACACCACCTGAGATTTAATGGTTTTATAGTGTCTCTTCATTAATAAACAAAGTTTATTATATACCAGCTGTACTACACTATATTAGGAAGTGAGGTAATGTCGGAAGAGATGGGTTTTTAGCCAATTCTTAAAGAAAGCTACAAAGTCAGCAGATTGTGTCGCGACCTGCAGATATTTCCACAGTGAAGGTAAGGGGGTGCTGACGCAGTTCTGGTTTTAAAGACCAGGAGCAGAGCTTTAAATTTGATGAGTGCTGCAATAGGAAGCCAGTGTAACTTGACAAAGAGAGGAGTGACGTGCACCCTCTTTGGCTTATTGAAGATCACTCTTGCCGCTGCGTTCTGAATCATCTGTAGGGGTGTGGTTGTGCAGGCTGGAAGTCCAGCCAGTGCCACATTGCATGGTATGACTTGAACCATAGAAGCGCTGTGTCAGAGACACCCATATCCATGAGGGTTGACAGGGGGATATGGTGATTGACCGTGTCAAAAGTAAGATCAGCACAGAAGATTTGGAGGCTACTCTTGCCTGCCTTAGGGCTTCATTGACTGAGTGGAGTGACTGCTTTTGAAACCAGACTGATTGCTATCCAGGAGGTTATTTTGTGTGAAGAAAGAAAAGAGCTGGTGAAACACCACACGTTCAAGAGTCTTGACAATGAAGGGAAGAAGAGAAACGGGTCTGCAGTTCTTTAGCATAGCAGGATTGAGTGTGGGTTTCTTTAGCAGCGTGATCATCTGAGCCTCTTTAAATGCTACAGGGAAAGTACAAGTGGAAAGAGTTGAATTGATAATGTGGATGAGAGCAGGGATAACTGACGGAGAGATGGCCTGAAGGAGATGGGTGGGTATGGGATCTAGTGGGCAGGTAGATGGTAAGAAGCATGGACATTAAAAACGCCTGCTTCAGATAGAAGAGAAAAGGAGGGAAGCAAGCATTTCTCAGAGGTTTGAGCACGTGCAAGCGGCGGTTCGGAGAAACAATTTAGATATTGCTGTTTAGATACCTCCCATCTATTCATCATTATTTGTTATTAACCCAATCATTGTGGTATCATCTGCAAACTTAAAAATGTGCACTGATTTACAATGTGAAACGCAGTCATTAGTGTATACAGAATACAAGAATGGTGACAATAAACATCCTTGTGGAGCCCCCACACTGATTGTCTTGGAACTTGAAAGTATTTTATTAATTTTAACTAACTGTGTTCTGTTTTGCAAAAAAAAATAAAAAGCAAGGGATTGCTGAATTCCCGATTGCTTTAGCTTATCAAAAAGTTTGGCTGGGATAATTGTGTTGAATGCATATTTATAATCACCAAAAAGGACTCTGACATAAGTATCGGGGGCTTCAAGATGTTGCAAGATTGAATGAATACACAGAGCCACAGCATCATCAACCGACATATTAGCCCTACAGGGGAATTGGTGGGAATCCAAAATTATTTTTCTTTTTAAATACCTAAGCCCAAATAGTTTAAAGATTTTCATGACAACTGAAGTTAGGCCATTGGTCTGTAATCATCTAAGCAACTAAAATCCAAAACAGGGAGAGCTAGCATTTGCACTAGCGATATCCTCTGGACTGATGGCAAAGTCCTCTGGTGTGACACTCGAGTCTGTCCCAAAATACGACTCCTGTGTGCCCATGTGGACTCAAGGGTCAAGGGTCCCTAAGGTCTGCACCACATGATGTGAGGAAGTCCAGAAGTCCTTAGTGTTCCATATGGGACAGGGCCATGGTGTCTAGCACATAGGGGATAAGAAACATATTAGACAGTGTAAATATGCTTTCCATTTGGATGAATGAAGTCAATTCAACAACTGGTTATTGTGTTTTTTTATGAATTCTCTCATTAATGTTGGTTTAGGTTCTGTGTCTTAACAAACTTCTGAAACCTGAGGCTGCAACTCCAGCACCTGAACCAGCGGTCCTGCCACAGACCCAGAAACCCAAAACATCTGGCTGTTGGAAATTTCAATGTAAACTCCCAGTGGTGCTCCATGCACAGGTACATGCTTTCCTCCAGGTTCATGGGACACAAACATGACCGCCATAACAATGTATGATTGTTTGCAGTAATGTGGGATTCATTTGTTGTGTCTTTCTCTTGTAGATTACTGTAGATTATTGTGTATCTGAGTGTTTTATATAATTCATATTGTTCCAAACAGAAATCTCCTGCTCAGCCAAGTCCTGGGCACAAAACTAAAGACACAATTCACTCCAGCTACAACAAACTCATGAGTCAGTTGAACAAACCAGGAGTGCCATATATGTTGAGTCTTGCCAATCGTCTGTATGGAGAGAAATCCTATCAGTTTATTGATGTAAGATGAGTTTATTCAGTCTCGTGTTAATAAAGATTCTCAGATCTAATGTGACTTTCACTTCATTTTATTTGCTGTGTTTTAGAAATTCATTAGTGACTCACAAAAATACTACCAAGCTGGACTGGAGTCTGTGGACTTCATAAAAAACTCAGAAGCTGCACGCGTCAACATCAACAACTGGGTGGAGAAAAAGACACAAGGTTAAAACCACTGTGAATTGTTTTACATTTTAAAGTTACCATACGCTCACAACATTAAAGTCTCTTTGATGCTTCTTTGCAGTGAGGCACTTAAAAGTTTGACTGCGCCCAAATACTCACACTTGCGGTATTTGCACTTGACCACTTGACTACTTGCATGATGTATTTTTGTTTTTTGCTTTACAAAAGTCTCAGAACATGATGCATGATGGGATATGCTTAGCCTTGAATACCGCTTCGAAGCGCTATTCAAGATGTGGGTTAAGGGCACTGAACTTACCTCCTGTCTCGTGCACATACTCTCGAGTGGCCAAGACCACAAATGTGGGTATTTGGACAAAGAGTTTGTCTTGATTTGTGCTATGTAGAGTTCCCAAGTTGGTTATTTGATATCTGTTTGTATCACAGGGAATATCAAGGATTTGCTGGCACAGGGAATCCTCAATAATATGACACGTTTGGTTTTGGTGAATGCCATCTACTTCAGAGGAGACTGGGAGAAAAAATTCCTTCCAAATGAGATTGAAGACGACACCACTGGACTTCAGCAGGTGAGACAGGAGAGATTGCGAGTGTTTAAAGCTTTATTTAACATCAACAGATAGACATTAACATAACTCTCTTATCCAGCTGGTGAAAACACTGACCTATGAGAAGCTCATGGAGTGGACCAAACCTGACAAGATGTATCCACAAGAAGTTCAGATATCTCTTCCTAAATTCAAGATGGAAGAAACTTATGACATGAAGAATCTGCTGGTGAAACTGGGAATGGTGGATGCTTTTGAGATGGGGAAGGCAGATTTTTCTGGCATGTCCTCCAAAAATGATCTGGTGGTGTCTGAGATGATTCATAAATCCTTTGTTGGAGTCAATGAAGAAGGAACAGAAGCAGCAGCGGCTACATTTTTTTAACTCCCTATGGTTCATGCTGGGCCCCACTTCCACAGATCTTCAAAGCTGATCATCCCTTCCTGTTCTTCATCCGACACAATCCCACCAACACCATTCTGTTTTATGGACGCTTCTGCTCTCCATGAGCTCCTTCTGGTAAAGATGATGTGATTGTCACGTATGGTACGGCTATCATTGCAGAGCCTTAGAGAAAAGGGGAGAAACAAGCCTTGCCCAACTGCACCTCAGTCACAACCTGCTAACTGTGAGACTTGAATTGAGTAAAGTTTTCATCTCACCACCGTCAATCACATCCTTCATATTACCAGCACTGATGCTGACTCATAAACACACATAACCATGTAATGTGTGCACTTATACTGTTAATTATTTTTATCTTTACAAATAAAATTACAAGCAAAAGCTTCTCTGTGCTGTTTGCTAGTGTTGTAATCAAGACCACCTTAACCGAGACCAAGTCATGACCAAGACCAAAACAGTCCAAGACCAAATCAAGACTAGTGCAAGTCACTGCATTAAAACACTTATGATAAAATGTGGAATATGCACATGATTAGGCACTTCTCGTGTGTGTGTGTGTGTGTGTTTGTGTGTGTGTGTGTGTGTGTGTGTGTGTGTGTGTGTGTGTGTGTGTGTGTGTGTGTGTGTGTGTGTGTGTGTGTGTGTGTGTGTGTGTGTGTGTGTGTGTCATGAGAGAAGATGATAAAATAATAATAAATAATAAATAAAAATAATAATAAATTGGCACCGTAAAATCACTAAATTATAATAATTAATAATCATTTAATAGTTAATTATAAAAAAATAATTTTGTGATATGCCATCAGTTGTGGTCTTGACCGGCCTTGAAATAAAATTCTGAGTCATCTTTGTCTGAGACCAAGACGAGACAGAGCAAAAATGTGGTTGATTCCGAGACGAGACCAAGACCTTTTAAAAGTGGTCTCAAGACCGGTCTCGAAACCAAGACCAATCTCAAGCACTACAACACCACTGTTTGCTGCTTTGAGTTGAGTTTGAGTTTATTTATTTAAGAAATGGGACAATCCACATTCATAAACAATTTGTGTGTTTGTTTGTTTGTGTGCATGCGTGCTTCTGGTATTGTCTTTAAATGTCCCTCATCAAAAAAAATCTTCTGCTTGTTTTTAATTTGTGAAAAGCAATTGTTTGACCCTATACTGCTGCTGGTAAAGTGTAAGTGAATATTGTAGTCATTGATGTTTAAGGTGGTAAAGCATGATGAAATATGCTAAACATCTTGGACAATGACGTTCCTCTTTCATGATTCTGGCCGTTTTAGGGCGCGGCATCGCTATACAAACAACCCTCATGACAAACAAGTCATACAGCTTTTAGTATAACACACAGGAGGACTTCATAGTTTCTAGGTAATGTATACATTTCTCTTTATGTTGTTCATGCAATGTTTACTGTATATTACATAATATGATGTATCAATTAAAATAGTGATAGAGACAATCGTTTGTGCTAATTTAAGATCCTTATGTTATGTCCTTATATATCCTTACATTAATGCAAATATTTTTGTTATGATGTTTAACGAAAAGTTAAGGTTCAGGGACACCAATAAATAAAAGCAAATTGGTGGAACTGCTAACCATGTCAATGTTTCATTGAACTTACTGATGAGTAATGAATCATTCATTTATCTTTTTCAATCTCTGTTTCATTTTCACTTTTGTTCAGGTTGTGAAAATGGAGTCTTTGTCTGCAGCAAACACACAATTCTCTCTCAATGTTTTTGAGAAGATCAGTGAGATAAACACTAGTGGAAATGTCTTCTACTCTCCTCTCAGTATCTCCTCGGCTCTGGCCATGGTGTCACTTGGTGCTGAAGGAAACACAAAAGATCAGATCTTACAGGTGATGACACAGTTTATCTTTAATGGACAGACTTGTTTAGTTAATGGGGATGTGTGTTATTTTGTGTTTAGGAATAACAGAAGATCCAGATATCTCTTTATTAACTGTGATTGGGGCGGCAGGGTTAATGTAGACTCATTTATTTAAATATTTAATATTTAATATTTAATCAAGGGTCTCCAACCTTTTTGTGAGCAAGGGCTACCACAATGGATAAAACAATATGGAGGGCTTCTTTATTGATATAGACTTTTTTATTTTGATTTTACTTATGTTTATCATTGTTTAAAATGTCAACATACATATAAGAAGCCAAGCGAATATGAATAAATATAAAAATTATGGATATTAATAGAATGTGATTTGGCAGGCAACTCACAAACTCGCAGACAAGGTGCCGCCGGACACCAGAGACCACTGGTTTAAAATCAATACGACTTGTTTTGCAGTTTAGTGTTTGAAAAAATAATCTTTTTGGACTGGAGAGGACGTTTTCTGAAAGTTATAGTATCTTTTTTATAGTATAATAAACTTTTTTTAATGTAAACCCAGACAAGTTGAATTTACTTAAAATAAATGGGGCAAAGTTGTTGTCCTAAAATAATTTTAAAAAGTAAACTAAAACAAGAGTACATTTAACTTAACATTTCTAGTAATTCTAACTTAATTCAGCAAGTTCAATAAATTTAATTTTAAGTCAATTTAATTTATTAAATTATCAATTGCTTTGTCTAACATCTCCATTCAATTAACCGAGTTTAAAGATTTTTTTATTCATTTATAATTATATTACTTTTAGTGTTATAAATTATTGTAACACAAAACTCATGACTTACTATAAATTAATCATTGAAAAAAATAATTATTCACAAACACACACAAAACTGTGTTTTTGACATGAATTGTCAGTATACTGTAGAGAAATACAATAAAATGTGCTGAACAGGGATCATGTAAGTCAGGGCTAGTCAACTAGTCAATCATCTTTATCCGGCCCGCCAGTCACCTTTGGCCGTTTCTCAATCGGAAGGCTGCAGCCTCCGGAGGTCGCATATGCAGACTGCATACATCATCAAGTTTAAGTTAACTGAGCGTTACATTCACAAATCATAAGCATATTACAACAATTTACGATTAACTAATAATAATAGTCAACTTTATTATTGTTTTTTTTTTTTATTTATTTATTAATCACTTGACAGTAATAAAAATATTACATCAATGTATTCAAATATAAATTGTATGAAAATGAACAAAAATAACACAAAATTAAATAATTTAAAATTAAAATAAAGACATTGTTGCTAGGGGGGGAAACAAAATATTATATAAAAATATGAAAATAATTACATGCCTTAAGAATCTGAGAGGCTTTCTGGTTTTTTGAGGGTAATATTAGATCAACATAGTGTACAATTTCTTCTTTAAATACTTTAAAGCATGGTTTTCGCCCAGAAAATTTACATTTATGTATATGGAATTTTGCCATTAAGATGATAAAATTAATCATGTATGTGTGAATTTGTTTGTCCTTCTGATTTACAAATAGACCTAATAATACATTTTTCCAAAGTAAAGCAAAATTTTTGTCAATATTTTTAACAATGAAATCAAGTATATGTTGCCAGAAAACTGCAACTACATTACAATACCAAAACAAATGAATGGCTGTCTCTTTAGAAGAATCGCAAAAGCTACAATTGACATCTATATTCCTCTTATATCTGACAAGAAAACATTTGACAGGGTATATTCTATGGATAAGTTTAAAGGTCACCTCTTTAATCTTGTTTGTGACAAAGAAACGATTAGGCAAAAGCCAAACTTTTTTCCAATTAACATCATTCACAAAACGATTCCAGTAAGAAATTACCTTTGGTTGTGTAACCATATCCTTTTGGAACAGTGCTCTGATTGGTTTATTATTATTGCGATAATGAGAAGAGAAGCATATTTCACCAACAAAAGTGTGTATAGGTGTAAAAGGAGGAAGATGATTATAGTCCAGTCTTCTCTGTTGTTTAAATAGCATGCAAACTCCATCAGAGATTGCACCAAAAACTTTAGCAAATTCTCCAGGTGGTATAGGTATGTTATAATGTCTCAACTTTATTATTGTTAAACTTCTGAAATAAGACCTAATGACGTATGCAGCCTGGAAATGCGACCTCCGGAGGCTGCAGCCTTATTGAGAAACGACCATAGTCTGATTTAAATTCAGCGTGGTTACTTTTACCTTTCCACTGTACAAGACAACACAGAAAGGGGCTGTGTGGGGTGCCAACCATCTGCGGGTGCGTTATCTGACCCAATTCGAGCTTTGGATGCATTAAAGAAAAATAAACTTATGCGACTACACCGCATGTGACGCGGCGACCGGAAGTGATGTATTTCAGTGTGTTCCAATCAAAACTGTGTGCAAAGTTAAAATTATTAATTATTTTTTTGTTTTACTTTATCAGTAACACTTGAATACTTTAATTACTGGTAAGTAAATTATTAACTATACATATATTCGTAGATTAAAGGTTCTCTCCCATGACAGAATTACGATTAAACTACATTTTCATGCCACTAGGGGGCGAACTCCCGTCAGTTATATCTGTATGTAATGTACAATGGAAAGGCTGTTTATCTATAAAATATTAAAAAAGAAAACATGTAGTGCAATTTTAGTCATTAGGAAAAGACTGGCTATATGTTGTGAATACTTGACATGTAACAATTAATGAAAGTTAAACAGTTATAAACAAAATATGTTTAGGAGTGTTGATCTTTTACACTTTTACTATTAACATTGGCTCTTACATGTTAAAGTGCAATTGTTTTAAATATTAATAAAGAAAATATGAGTTTTCAGTAATTAAAAGGCTTTTAAATTGAATTTTTTTTGAAAATGCATGTTTTTAATATGTTTTTTTTTTTTTCAAATATGCTACAACAAAAGTAACAAAAACGAAGACAACACACACATATATGGTAAAAGTAAAACATATATAAAAAGTAAAAATAGGGGTAAAAGTTTGGCCCGCATCATATTTACAAAATATGACCCCCGAAGAAAAGTAGTTGAAGACCCCTGATGTAAGTAAACACTGATCTGAATGGTGACTTCACAAGATTATCATTTACAAAAAAAAAACATTAATAATATAAGAGCTTAAACTTCTAAGATAATTTTAAAAACAAATATTTAAGTAAAGATTTTATTCTGTGATAAAGCTTAAATAATCAAAATATTCATGCACAAAGGATTATGGGTATTCCTGATAATATTATGTTCATTTTAATTGAATATTTTAGTTTAATAGTTCATTTAATTTTTAACCCTATAAAATCTAAGATTTATTTTTTAAGTATATGTGCAAAACACAAAATATTAAGTGATGTTTACTTCATTGTTCAAGTAAAGACAATATCTGGGTTAACAGTGTATTTGAAAAATAAAGGAAAATGTCTTAATATGAGCCATTTAAACAATACAACAGCTCATACATCAATGTTAACATTATTTTTATTTAATAAAAACACTTTCATATTAGGCTATATTGTAAAAATCTAGATCTTTGTTTCCCTAATCCAGTACCTTTATTTTGAAGTCATGTTTTGTGAGTCCATGTTTGTAGTCTTTGTAGTTTTGTTTCTGATTGGTTCTTGTTTGATTGTGCGGCTTGTTCAACTTCATACTGCGCCGCAAGAACCTTTAGCCGGATGACGTCGAAGTACCGCGAGAGCGAGACGAAATTAGAGGTGTGTTCGACATCGGCTGTGGCTGGATGTAACCGATCGGCGAGATTAGCCGCGTGCAGGTGGGGAGGAGCTGAAAACGGAGACGTGAAGTCGGACGCGCTGTGGTTCCCGTAGTTTGCGGCATTTACGTCAGGCATGGCTGATCACGTGCCGTTTGCTTGGTTTATCGCAATAAACATGATTTGTAAGATGTAAACTACATAAAAAGTGAATTATACTGTTTTGAATGTCCGTGTATGAGCATGAGTGGAACTGAAGATGCTTACATCATCTGTTTTTACAATAATAAAGTTCAAAATAAGCATAAATTATTTAAATACCAATGAAGTGGGGTCTACGTTTTTTCATTTCTATTTCCATTTTATTTTGATGAAGATGACACAATATAACATCGCGACTACATGAAAAGAGCTTTAAATGTTATAAAAATACAGATTTGTGAGCATTCGTGGAACTGAGGGCGTGAAAATAAGCACGAAACACATGTGATTGTTGTCATGTGGTGAGTCCGACCGGTCGTGGGGCAGCTGTGTCGTCATTGCAGACCGTGCGGCTCCTCTTCGGGGGGTGCGCTGGCTGGCTCGGGCGGCTGGTCTCGAGCCGCTCTCGCGGTACTTAAAAACCATATGACACAGTCACGTGCCTGCAGCGCCAGCTGAAGTCGGACAAAAATACTAACCGTAATGCACTGCTTCAAGTCAGCCGCCGATCGGTCTGCGCAGCGCCGCATGAAGTCGAACACACCTTAGACTTCGTATGATTTCTCTAATTGTTCTCGCGGTACTTTGACGTCATCCGGCTGTCCGTTCTTGCGGCGCCGCATAAAGTCGAACAAGCCTAATGTTTTCCCTCCAGTATATTTGGCTTCGTGTTTCAGTTGTCGTTGGTCAGTTGTTCTGTGTCCTTGAATGCAGTGTTTTATTAAATAAACTTAAAACAAGACCAGGTAAAACAGAAACAAAATCCTCAGGCTGGGAATAGAGGGTATGCATTGACGTCACTTTTCCACGTGACCACGCGAGCACTCGCACGGTTGAGTGGCAAAACGTGCAACAAAATGGTTTTTTTATAGGGGCTGCTGCGAAAATGCCAGTAAAACTGACTGTTATCAGCTTAAATAAAATTTTGTTAGACTTGATAGCAGAGGTGGACAATACTTAGTTACATTAGTTACATTTTCCAAGCATCTGTGCTTTATTAGGATGTTTGTCTTGGGAAAAAATTTACTTCACTACATTTAAATTTATTTACATTTTACGTTTGTAAAAGTACACCATTTTAATTTAATGAGGTACATGTATGAGGTAAATGTAATAGAGTAAAAATTATGATAATATGCTTTGGAATGTATGTTTTCCAAAGAAAAACACGGATAAAATACAAATACTTTTAAGTATAAAGTAAAACCTCTGTTTGATAGTGACCCTAGCAACTTATTAACCCACCTTTGGTCTGTGTGGACGTTGGCATGAACGATCAATTTACTTCTCCTTTCAGTGTTTTTTTTTTGGCAGCTCTGTAAAACGATAGCTCCAAATTCGTGTTAATCTGTTAGTACAGTCTATCGCACAAAAGCTGTTTCTCATTTTGATGCGTTTTCCCCGTGTTTTCGCTGATTTCACACTAAATGCTGCCGCTCTGTCTTTTGCCACTCAGTGGGCGTAACCGCAGTCATTTTTACGTCACTTGCATATCGAGGCTCTGTCTAAATCAGGACTTTATTTTAATACTGTGGTGCTCACAAGCTGTCAAATGTGGCTTTGCTGCACTGTGCCAGAAATGAACCGCTATTGGTTATTTAACAAAATGTGTAGGGTCTACTCGATCCACACGCACTTCCTGTTTTAGTTGAAATCACTAAATCAAATAATTCTGCTTCGTATGTATCTTAAATGTATTGTATTATAGGCTATGCATTGAGATGAGTATCGCATCGGACTCAGTTATGGAGATGCACATCCCTGTTGACCACATCAATCCCCTTGAAATTTACAATTCATCATCTGGTTATTAGAATGTTAAAGTTGTGTTTTTTATGAATTCTCTCATTAATGTTGGTTTAGGTTCTGTGCCTTAACAAACTTCTGAAACCTGAGGCTGCAACTCCAGCACCTGAAGCAGCGGTCCTGCCACAGAACCAGCAACCCAAAACATCTGGCTGTTGTGAAGTTAAACATGAACCGCTAGTGATGCCCGAAGATCAGAAACCCCAGGTACCTGCTTTCCTCCAGATTCATGAGAAATAAACATCATGATGTTACAATTAACATCTCAGTGTTTTATATAGTTTATATTGTTGCAAACAGAAATCTCCTGCTCACTCAACACCTGGGTACAAAACTGAAGACCAAATTCATTCCAGCTACAACAAACTCATGAGTGAGTTGAACAAACCAGGAGTCCCATATATGTTGAGTCTTGCCAATCGTCTGTATGGAGAGAAATCCTATCAGTTTATTGATGTAAGATGAGTTTATTCAGTCTCTCACTCGTGTTAATAAAGATTCTCAGATCTAATGTGACTTTCACTTCATTTCATTTGTTGTGTTATAGAAATTCATTAGTGACTCACAAAAATACTACCAGGCTGGACTGGAGTCTGTGGACTTCATAAAAAACTCTGAAGCTGCACGCGTCAACATCAACAACTGGGTGGAGGAAAACACACAAGGGAAAGTTTTTACTGTGCGCTTTCAAAATTAAAGATTCTTTGATGGTTCCTTGCTGTATAGTACATCAGTGTTTGTCTTCATTTGTGCTAAAGAGTTTCTAAATATCTTATTTGTATCTCAGGGAAGATCAAAGACTTGCTGAAACATGGGGTCCTCAATAATTTGACACGCTTGGTTTTGGTGAACGCCATCTACTTCAAAGGAAACTGGGAGAAAAAATTCAAAAAGGAAGCCACTGTTGATCAACGATTTAAATTGAACAAGGTGAGATTCAATGATCTTCTTGTGTATGAACTAGTATTTTGACATAAAGGGTTACTGATCATGTTCTCATTGATGTTTGACAGAATAAAACTAAAAAAGTGAAGATGATGAAACAGAAGTCAGAGTTTCCTATGACCTTCGTCCCAGAGGTGAACAGTCAGATCCTGGAGCTGCCGTATGTCGGGAAGAGTCTGAGTATGTTGATCATCCTTCCAGATGAGATTGAAGACGACACCACTGGACTTCAGAAGCTGAGACAGGAGAGATTGAGAGTGTTTAAAGCTTTATTTCACATCAACAGATAGACATTAACATAACTCTCTTATCCAGCTGGAGAAAACACTGACCTATGAGAAGCTCATGGAGTGGACCAAACCTGACAACATGTGTCTACTAGAAGTTGAGATATCTTTTCCTAAATTCAAGCTGGAAGAAACTTATGACATGAAGAATCTACTGGTGAAACTGGGAATGGTGGATGCTTTTGACATACAGAAGGCTAATTTTTCAGCTATGTCCCCCAAAAATGATCTGGTGGTGTCTGAGGTGATCCATAAATCTTTTGTTGAAGTCAATGAAGAAGGAACAGAAGCAGCAGCGGCTACTGGAGTTGTTGTAATGACCAAATTATGTTCTCGGTTTGCAAAGATCTTCAATGCTGATCATCCCTTCCTGTTCTTCATCCGACACAATCCCACCAACACCATTCTGTTTTATGGACGCTTCTGCTCTCCATGAGCTCATTTGAATGATTGTACAATGAAAAGTTTAAATGCAATCAAATCTGGAATTAAATTGTATGTATGCATTCATAATTCTTGAATCAAATGAATATCTTTAGACACTCAAAAAAGAAAAACATTTATTTCTAGTTCATCGAACCATAATCTTTAAAATATTTTATTTTAAACATCTACTTGAAGTAAATACATTTATTTTAAGGTTGATTCAAGAAACAGTTCCCCACATTTAGCAGCAGGGGGCGTCAGAGCGCATTTTAAAGATGCACGTATAGAACAAAATGTACAGAACACAAAGTTCTCCTTATACAGAACCATGCTGTCACAGAATTAGTCTTTGTCTGCGTATATCTATGTCCTTAAAACCAATGTCCTAAACCATGCACTTGCAACAAACCCTATACAGAAGTACACATAAATATATATTGTATATGCATAAATGTTTAAAGGTTTGACTTGTGAAATATGTCATCCTCTCTATACCAGTTTAAAACTGTCTGCATGTGTTATGTAACTCATTCTGTCTCTATGTAAGTGATAATCTGATATGCATCCCGCTGTGATAAGGCCGGATGCCCTGCAGAGACATGCATGTATTTATACAGTTGATAGCCTATATGTATATATACACATATGCTGTTTGCAGGACAGGGTGTTTCTATGCAGATCTTACAAAACAATATGACCCTAAAAGAATTTAAACACTGACCTTTCCTGATATCTGCTTTAACTCATCTCACTTAAATTTATTATGCTTACAGCATTTATGTCACAATAATATTTAACAAATAAAAGATAAAATGTGAAATAATTAAAAATAAAACTCATTATGATTTCTGTCCTGTCAACACTGTTACTAAAAAGATGTCTGAAGTGAGTTTGTTGTTAAAGCAAGAGTTATAGTTCATGACATCAGCAGCATATAGAGTGCATGCTTGGTTATGGAGTCCTATTGCAAGTTTGACCTTTAACCTCATTCACCCCTCCAAAAAATGTTGAAATTCATTGCTGTGTCCATTTCATTTTTACCACAGTAATACCATAAAATGCATGTCTGTTCTTGTAGAGCCATTAAAAAAAGTTAATGTATCTGAACGTTGTAAACCTGCTGTTTACTGAGAACAAATGGCATGAATGCACGCTCTAAATCTGCAGGGCTGATCATGTAACATTCAAAACAATGAGATATTCTCACTGCATGAGAGCCAAGAAGGACCTCGGCCACTCGGCATCAATACTCTGTCAATGGAGATGACCTGACACATGCCATAAACACTTCATGCACGTTACATTTGTCTTTTGGCCTTCATATAACATATAGTAATCTGAGTCGCAGCATAAGAGACTCAGTGGTCTCCAGCAACAGTATGCACCAACATGCTGTAAATAACTCACTCAGCCACCACCCTAACCAACCTATACACAGTCAAGAGCATTTCTCAAATGTCTCACCACACTGCCATAAAGTAAAGCTCTCTTTGTGCTGCCTGAACGGAGTATGCAATGCAATGTTACTTTTATTTGGAGAAAAGGTAAAACAACTGTGCAGATGTTATGGGTTCAATAACACGAACACTCTTAAAATTAAGGTGTTTCACGATGCCACAGAAGAGCCATTTTTGGCTGAATGGGTGCATAAATAATCTTTAACATCTGAAGAACCTCTTTGGTACACAAAAGATTAACTCTGTGTTTATTTTCTCTGTTTGTATCCAAAGCACCCCTTGTCTTTACTCTTCATGTTAACTGGTTTAGACTGGCTTCAGAACAGTGACTCTGCAGGTTTTTCGGCATGTTTGAATTTACATCTTACCCAAAAGCCTCCAGTTTAGCAAGCTGACAGCCCTGCATGTATCCTCTCTCAAATACACACAATAACGCATTCCTGTACATTCACAATGGGTGATGTAGCCCCATACATCAATTTTAAATATTTTTTAAAAAAGGGCAAAAAATATATGTACTGAAATATATTTTAAATATGTTTACAAAAATTAATTTTTCACCAATATAAAATATTTATTTTAAAATATATATATTTTAAAGCATTTATATTCACGTTGCACTGGAAGGAAAACTTTGTTTGTTACAAACCTGTAAACATAACAGGTTTGAAAAGATTAAAATGAAATATATTTTCATCTACAAAAATATACTTATAATTGTATATTTTATAGTACTTATACATTTTATACAAACTTTTATATTTTGGCCAGGAAAAACATATTTTTTGCTGTAGGGGTTGTAAAATTAAAAATGTATTTGTTAAACCTCACTGTAAATAAAATGCAGCATTTTTGTCAAATCAACATATATTTTTATGTTACTTTAACTTGACAAATTAAGGTAAGGCAAGGCAAGTTTATTTGTATAGCACATTTCATACACAGAGGTCTTTCAAAGTGCTTTACAAAAGGTAAACAATTTCAACTAATTATGTAAATTTATCACAGGTTAAAACTAAATAAAATAGTAAGTTGAATTGACTTGCAAAAACAAGTTGTTATAACTTCATGCTGCACTTTTTCACAGTGCTAAAATACATTTTTATATATATGTTTATATATAAAGTAGTGATGCACCGATGTATCGGCCGCCGATATTTATCGGCCGATTTTTGATGAATTTGAAACCATCGGCATATCGGCAATAGCACGAGAAAGGCCGATACCAATTGTTTATTAATTAACCACATAAAGGCAATGAATTGCATGTCTGTTGTTCAATTAAAATTATTTAATGTTTTGTTGTGCACTATACTTAAGCACCAACAGAAAACCTTTGTTGAGCTGTCTCAAATGTCTTGAACAATAAAAGAAACAGACTGCACTTTAGTGGGGGGAAAGAAGTCCAACTTTTTTTGAAGTAGCAATTGGTATCGGCATCGGTATCGGCCAGAAGTTGTCTGTTTAAATCGGTATCGGCCCAAAAAAATCCTATCGGTGCATCCCTAATATAAAGGTTAAACCTTATATATTTTCAAATTCAAAAATATATTTAATTAAACTTCACTTTCTACAAAATGTATTTAGCATATATTTAAAACATTATTTTTGGCCAAAGAAATTTGGCTTTTATTTTGTCTATCAGTATATGTAGCTCAGTTAGTATGGCTAAAGGTCATAGGTTAGATCCTGATCAAATGTATACAATTTCTTAATGTCTTATACAGCTTTGCTTCTCGTGTTCAAAATCATTTAGGGTCAGTTTCCCGGACAGGGTTTAGATTAATCAGGACTAGGCCTTGGTTATATTAGGGCATTTAAATAGTTACAAATCTTTCAAAAAAACAATACTGGTGTGCATCTTGAGATAAAACAATGGCATTGATATATGTTAAGATATGTCAGTGAGAGATATTTTTAAATTAAAGCAGATCAAACATGCTTTTTAGTCTGGGACTAGGATAAATCCTGTCCGGGAAACTACCCCATAATGCAAATCAAAATAAATGATGAATACACATGTACTTTATGTATACATATATGTAAACTCTAGAAAGGTTATTCATCGATTAGTAATCAACATAACATGACAACCCTAAACAGATTTATATGCACTTAATGAAACTCTGTCATTTGACCTGCTGAACCAATCGAACACAACCCACGTGCCACATTCAGCTGTTATCACTTTAATAAAACACTCATCAGATGTGGGACAGATACCAATAGTTAAAATACACCTCATGCATGAAACCCATGACAGTGAATGAATGTTTGGGAATAAATATGAAACCGTATATGCTCTTTCCTTAGCTGTCAGATTTGGCCGTCATCTTGTGCCAATCAGAGTTTTGGCTCTGTTTCTACATGCCGGCCTCTATGTTTTCACCTGAACTCAGATGTCTTCCAGCACCTGTTCCTTCACATGTAGCCGTCACATGTTTGACAGTTTAATAATAGTCATTATAAAGCTGCCAGGTCTTTGAGGAAAACTGGTTATATAACAACTGCTGAAGGAGTTATGCTTACTGTAAATGTTAAGGATTTTAAATCTATTTTATTGTGGATTTCTGTAATATTCTGAAGAATGCCTTATATACTGTTTAGGTTATTTTGAATAGCAGTTTTCTTTCTTGAGTTATATACAGTAAGTTAGTATCTTCTAGTGGAAGAGGAAGCTTAGATGGAGTCTTTAAACTTTTACTGCAATAGTCATCAACTTTAAAGTGAGACACGTAATCACACAAAAGCTTCCTAATACATCGTAAATCACTTTCACACTTATACAGCGAGTTCACACTTGAGTTTAGACAGGACACGTTTATGCCACGAGCATATTATAAACAATACAGAACAGTTTTATTACATTGTGATCTGTGGTTGTTGAACATGTTTGCTTCTCATGAATATTCATTCATAAACCACACCCTCAGAATTGACAAGCTGACATATATCATGTGAGTTTTCTGTAAGGGAGTTTAGGCACTGTTGTGTTCAAATGTGTTGTGTTTTTAAATTCATTAGTTTGAAATCTAGTCAACATGTTTGCAATAGAAAACTGATGGGTGAGCATTACATGCAATCATCTTAGGTTTAAATGAATCTCCAGCTAAAGTTACATTTACAAACAGAAGAGATTGTGTCTGTTTTCAGGAATGTTTCTCTGTGGTGCCTGAAGCACAAACTCAGTAGTTGTTAAACCTCATGCACAGAGTTTGAGCTTTAGGCAAAATTAAGGTAAAACTGCAGTATTGCAGAAGTCTATGGGAGCTTGCAATCACGCTTGACAACTTTTATGCTGTCAATATAACATTAAGGGCACAAATGCTTATTAAATTACTTTTACAAGAGACATTTCTGATCTTGTTATAAACAACTGTGCTTTTTGTTTATATAACAGATTTCTTTATCAATTGATTGGATTGTGAAAGTGTTTCTTATGTGGACCTTTAAAAATAAGAGGGATTTGTGGCAACAACTGAAATGCTATTTTAAGGGCAGAACAATGAATCATATAAAAAGCTCAGGAAGATGATGTTTGTAATGTAGAATAATGTAACACTGCTTGCTGAATCATGAGCAGTAATGAACATTGAGCGTAAATCAAATTTTAAATTAATGTGGATTGTATAACTGATCTAATCAAAACAATGGAAATAATTATAAAACACATTTTTACGACCAAAAATATAAATACTATAGTCAGCAAGAGTATAGTCAGGGTTTCTCCAACAGTCCCTGATGAGAGCGAATTAAAGTACTGGATATATCAAGAAATCACACGGATGAAAGATCAGAACACAGTGCCCCACATCTACTGACAGACAAGATCAGGAGCAGGGAGGGACATTAGACAGACACACAGCGTTCTAGCATGATCCAGACATACAACATCAGACACAGAAAATCAGACACAAAACATCAGACACAGAAAATCAGATACAAAACATCAGACACAGAAAATCAGAAACACAACATCAGACACAGATCATTAGACACAAAACATCAGACATATATCACCATTCACAACATCAGACTCACAACACCAGACATACAACACCAGACTCAGAACATCAGACACACAACATCAGACACAATTAATCAGACACAAAACATCAGACACAGAAAATCAGACACACAACATCAGACACAGATTATCAGACACACAACATCAGACACACAACATCAGACACACAACATCAGACACACAACATCAGACACACAACATCAGACACACAACATCAGACACACAACATCAGACTCACAACATCAGACTCACAACATCAGACTCACAACATTAGACACAGAACATCAGACACACAACATCAGACTCACAACATCAAACACAGATTATCAGAAATACAACATCAGACTAACGACACCAGACTCACAACATCAGACTCACAACATTAGACACAGACCATCAGACACACAACCTCAGACTCACATCATCAGACACAGATTATCAGACACACAACATCTGACTCACAACATCAGACACACAACATCAGACACAGATTATCAGACACACAACATCAGACTAACGACACCGGACTCACAGCATCAGACTCACAACATTAGACACAGACCATCAGACACACAACATCAGACTCACAACATCAGACACACAGCATCAGACAGATTATCAGACACACAACATCAGACTAACTACATCAGACTCATTACATCAGACTCACAACATCAGACTCACAACATCAGACACAGACCATCAGACACACAACACCAGACACACAACATCGGACTCACAACATCCGACACAGAAAATCAGACACATAACATCAGACTCGCAACATCAGACACAGACCATCAGACACACATCACCAGATTCACAACATCAGACTCACAAGATTACAATATCACACTCACAACATCAGACACAGAACATCAGACACACATCACCAGATTCACAACATCAGATTCGCAAGATCAGATTCACAAGATCAGACTCACAACATCAGACTTACAATACCAGACTCACAACATCAGACACAGAACATCAGACACACATCACCAGATTCACAACATCAGATTCACAAGATCAGACTCACAACATCAGACACAGATCATCAGACACACAACATCAGACACAGACCATCAGACACAGATCACCAGACACAAAAAAATCAGACACAGAAAATCAGACACATAACATCAGGCACAGAAAATCAGACTCACAACATCAGACACACAACATCAGACTCACAACACCAGACACACAACACCAGACACACAACATCAGACAAAAACCATCAAACACACATCACCAGACACAGACCATCAGACAAAGATCATCAGACACCCAACATCAGACTCACAACATTAGACACACATCACCAGACAACCTCCAACTCACAACATCAGATTCACAACATCAGACTTACAATATAAGACTCACAACATCAGACACAGATCATCAGACTCACATCACCAGACAACCTCCAACTCACAACATCAGACTTACAACATAAGACTCATAAGACAAGTTTAGAATTACAACATAAGAGACAGATCATCAGACACACATCAGACATAGATCAGACACACAACATCAGATGCAGTTTTGTTTGTGTCTTCTGTTGATGAATGCATGTTGTCACAAAACATGATGCCAGCATCTGTCTTATGATTTAAACACCAGTGATGCTGTAGACACATTAGTACTGACAGCGTCAGTCTCACAATCTTTAAAGCACTACACAAATGTAAAAAAATAAATAAAGTCACCATCTACTCATATTAAAGTCTATTTGTTCATCCATCTCGTCTATAATTAAAAAAAAAGGCTTTTGGGTGTGTTTTTATGAAGCAACCATGCATATTGCACTGTCGCCAACGTGATCCCCAATCCTTTTGTTTCTGCTGCTCGCAACAGGAACGACATCATGACGCATCACTGGACAGCCAATAGGGCGGCAGCGTTTGGGTTTGTGTCCTAAGCTTGCATGTCAAACTGCCCCCGCAGTGTTTTTTGGGCAAATTTGCCTAGTGATGAGAAATGGGGGGAGGAGCTAAAGGTGATGGGTGGTACAACACGTGTCACGCAATGTGTTCTTGGCCTGTCACAGAGCATCACATCTGCCCTGAGCATCCATGCGAACACTGAGAACACATCTGCTGCCCCACCCTGACATTATGAATGCATAATACCTGCATCACACGCTAACTCAAGAATGAATAGAGCAATGCGTCTGAATTGATGTTTGGGGGGTTTCAGGCCTACATTACCCAGCGTCTGTACGTAACAACTATATATTTTGGGGTATTATCATGTTTGATTAAGTGGGTCAGGCACTAAAGACAACACAACCAGACAGGCTGGTAGACAAATATCGCGTGCTGACAGAGGAAGCGGTCGCTTGGGGCTATGACCACTTCCTGTTCCACAGAACACTAAATCCTTTAATAAAGAAACTCAGATGTCTGGCATTAGTGGGGATTTCATCAAAAACCAAACAGATTTTATAAAGCAACATTCCTCAAATATTGTTTTATTCAACAGACTTTATTAAAGTTCATCTCTTTCGGAAAATTCACAGCTTTATTTGTTCATCAATTTCATTCTTAAAAATGTAACAACATACATATACATCACATATTATATTGTCATAAAAAACTATTAGAAATAATTTTATAGACTGCATTTAAAAACGACAAACTCATGCAATTGCACAAACACAAAACTGCTAAATTGTAGTTAAATCTGCTGGTCAAGTTTGATGAAAATCGTTTTAGTTATATTGAAAAAAAAGTTCATTTGTTCAAAAAGCGGTCACAGTGTAGTACTGATAACTCAGATATTCGAGTAGTGTCGTATTAAAAGATCAGATCTGAGCCGAAACTTTCAAGTACTCATATCTGTGTGAAGTTTCTTCAAAAACATGAATCCTTTCAGTCCCTCATTTCTTTCAATAGTTGCTTGGTACATCTCAATACCAGATGATGTTCCCTTTAAAGGCATTATGGCTCAAAGTAGCGGCAGATTTCCCTAAATAATGTGCAGAAAGTTTTACAGCAGTACAAATCGACTCTCTGATTCACGTACCAAGTCAACTATCAAGATTCAACCCAACAAACCCAAACAAAGCCAAGTTCAACCCCCTCCAGACCCGGCTGAGAGTTAAACTAAAGTGAGAGAACCCCTAGCAGAAGACCCAGATTTGCTTCCCGTGGTTTAGTGATTGCTGGAAATCCAGTTTCTGATACAAAAAGGATGTAGTGTGCCGCACGTGGTCATCTCGCTCCGACTTTACTTTCGGTTTGGGGGTCCAACAAACCAGAGCGCAGGAGTCTCTTCATGGCGCCGGCTCTCGGCGAACCTTCTCGGTCATCTGTTTGGCGCTGTAGTAGGACAGACTGAGACCCATGATGGCCAGCATCATGGCTATTTGGTTGGTGGAGCGGTCACATGATGGTGCCTGCACCTCTCCTGCTACCTGACTCTGTAGATGAACATCAGAAAAGGATGGTGAGCGATTTCTCAATGGAGAAAGTACAAATACGACATTATGCTTGACTTCTTACATCTGTTTGGGTAAACTGAATTAAATATTCTAAACAAATAAAGGAATTGGAAAAAGCAGGAGTGAAACAATACTCTGTCTGTTTGTAATTGTAAGCAGACAGAAGCGTTTGGAGGCCAAGTACAGCTAATGCCAGTAGGAACTGATGGAAATGAAAGAAACAAGATCACTATGTGGAGGATTATGAGTATTAGTTATGAAGAAACCTGAGGGTCTATAAAACAACATGTGGTCAATGAGCTCAGATTGAATCCAACAAAAGATGCAACACCCAGCCAGAAACTGCTTGCAGAAGATCACGACAAGATGGCAAAGTTAACAAGCTTTATTAAAGCAAGCTGGTTTAGACGGCTCTAAGAAGAGCAACCCAGGTGAAAAAGTAGTACACTTCCATAGTGTTCTTAAAGTGCTTTATTTTTGCACACTAATTTTGTACTGAATATACTAAAATTCATCTTTAGTACTTCTTAAGATTATCTAAGTGTACTTCACTGTGCCATTTTGAGACACCATGAATATGAACTTAAAATGCACTTTTAACATATATCTCTGAATTAAAAAAATTATTTAGTTAACACTTGAACTTGAACTTAACTCTTGTGTTCAAGTTTAATACAAGTGGTACCTAAATAAAAAAATTTTAAATACATTTTTAGCACATTTTAGTTCATATTTATGGTGTCTCAAAATAGCACAGTGAAGTACACTTAGATGATCTTAAGAACATCTTAAGAAGTACTAGATGATTTTTTTGTATATTAAGTACAATATTAGCGAGCAAAAATAAAGCACTTTAAGTACACCATGGAAGTGTACAAATTTTTCACCTGGGAAGATGACAATCCTACTTAAGATTAAACAGATTAAGATCCCAAACTTTAAGCATTAGGACAGGAGGCCAAAGTTTGATGTTAAAGGGATAGTTTACCCAAAAATTAAAATTCTGTCGTCATCATTTACTGACTCTCATAGTATATTTTTTCCTACTATGGAAGTGAATGGGGTCCACGAATGGTTTGGTAACAAACTTTACTCAAAATATCTTCCTTTGTGTTCATCAGAACAAAGACATTTATACAGGTTGGTAACAACATAAGAGCGAGTAAATGATGACTAAATTTTAATTTTTAGGTGAACTGTCTCATTAACATTGATGTTAGGAAGCATATTTAACTTCATACCCTAAATGTAGCTAAACTAAGGTCAGTGTTTGATTTTTGCATTAGTACTATGGATGTTCATTTCAGTTCATTTTTCAGATCGCCAACCGCAGCTAGTTAACGGAACAATAACCGTTAACTGATAAGATTTGAATATTAACTCTATCCCCATCATTGAGGAATTCTCTCGTCAATTAAGAGTAAACATTTGAATGGAAAAAAAAACGTGTTTCTTATGAGTTTTTATGGTAATCTGTAATACCGCGATTATCCACTAGATGGCTCTTACCCAATTGCTCTTAAAAAACTGAAGCAAAAAAATTGTTAATTTTACACTCCGTGTATGTTTTGATAATCGTTCTGAATCTGATCTCTAACAAAATTCCTTCACAAAAATTCAATTATTTCTGCTTTTTGCTAAAAAAAGAGAATTTGAAGAAAAATACCCATATTTAAGAGTTTAAAGCAGAGAAATTAAGAGTTTTTTTTCCTTTTATTTGATATATTTGTATGTTTATATATTTTTAGAAGAAAGTTTTCCTGGAAGGAATTTTGTGAAACTTTTGTGAAAATCAACTTTTCAAAAAAAGGCTGACAGGGAAGTTAAAATATCATTGAAAAAAATACAGTGGCTGTTGTCTGTGACCCGGTAAAAACAATACAAACATTTTATTTAATTTGAGCGTGCAACAGAACCAGAATTCATAAATTATAAAATGTTCACACAACATTACATTATCAAAGAGCACGCAATCAGTCCAAAAGAATAATGTATAAAGAGGGCCGATTGTCTTTTTTTCATCTACCACAGTGGTCATTTCTAAAAACTTTTGTGTCTACTTTCTCAGTTTGTGCAAAAAGAGAGATGTTTATGGTCAGGGTCTAGGACAGAGGAGATCAGAGAAGGTCTGTCTGGACGTGCCTGAGACGGAGACGGATCGTGTCATCTTGCAGCTTCGGACACAAATGCATTTCTCATTCAAATGATTACTTTTACAAGACCGTCAGGGCAGCAATAATTCACATCATTTACAGGCCATTCACAAATTAAGGATAGAAAAGTGGTGAAATGTCTTTAACCATTTCTTTTTTGATAATATTAATCGGTCAATATTAAAATTTCTAATCAGCACAGTCGGCTGTGCAGTTGTGTGTGCAAAGCAATATGAAGTTAAAAACATGAGCTGTGTCATAGTGGAGAAACTGAACTTGTTGGAAAAACTAAAAAAAGCAACAACAGCGCTACTGTACTTACTACAACTAAAACACAGTTCGGAAAAGTAGCGTCTCTACTTTTAGATGGTTCTTTCCAAAACATGCAAACTTCCCAAACACTTTGAATACATGACAGCAGATCCAAAAATTTTAATAAAGAAATATTTGCATGTTTGCCATTCTCGCCTCCCAGCGTTCATGCTATTTATATATTTCAAGTCATGAGACTTGACGGAAGAATCAAACTGGTATGTCCTATATATGCATATAATGTTTAGTCACTTTAGCAAAGCAAGAATGAAGCGTGGATCTGCTGGGGTCTAGACAGAGCAAACTAACTAACAAAAGCATTACGTAAAAAACACTTAAAGCATGCAATTTAAAAAAGGAATCTGAAGTTAACCACAGATCTAAAAGTATATATACACATACCTGCAAGAGACGGAAATATCCAGGAGTCAATCTGCCCAGTCTGATGATCATCTCTGTTGACTTTGAACACCAAACAACTGAAATAAATCTCCTGATGGATGTGTTATGCTGAAGTCCTGCAGATCAAAGAGGAAAAGTCAATAATATAACCAAACCAGAATGACAGGTGTTGTATTATAAAACCCAAACCATATTTGAATCTGAGTCTAATTGTCAGAGCATCAATAGATGAGCTTTATTCAGTCGAAAACTTTAGATTTTGCTTTGTTATTGAGCGAACACGTCAGATGCATGAGGACGGTACACTTCTAGCCGCAGGCAACGATCCCAAACAAATATCTAGCTGACTTCAGAGATCTCCGACTCTAATCTGCCGTCTAATAATGCACATTGTGTCGGTTTGTGCAGATCTACTTGGACAGAAAGTGGACAAGACCTGAAAACGTGAAAAACACAATGTGTGGTCAATATCGTCTCTACACAAAATTAAACAAAGCAAGAAATTCCCACGTGTAAGCTTGTAACGCTTGTGCCGGGATCAGGACTAAAGGGGACTGACAGACAAGAGTCTGGACTGCATCTACCAACCTGACTTCAATTGTACTCTTGCCCAGGATAAAGGGATCGATTTCGCTGATGTTTCTCCAAGGCAAAATATGCAGTCCAAAAACAGCTGCAAAGCATAACCAGCGAGATTTCACTCTTTAAAAGATACCTAAACATTAAATAAGCAGTTCAAGCACATAACTGGTAGAAGTACTCTGCCAATAACAGCCAAAAGCATCTGCACCCTGCGAATGAAAAGACTTTAAGAAGAAGTTTTGTTGGAGCTCCGCCTTTTTATACAACTTGATATCATGCAAGCAGATTGGTTGATTCTCTCCCTCTCTCTCTCTCTCTTTACCACGCACAGCTGTCAGAATTCATCACAATCTCGCTGGCTCACCCGTGTGCACACCCACTTCACCAACTAACTCAACACTGTTGTACCGAGACATCATTTTCTCACCTACTTAACCACAAAAATCTGGAGAAACAAGAGATCATAAAAGCGACATGTGCATTGAAAGCTTTAGGTTTAAAGGGTTCACAGTTGGGCGAAATCATCTCCTGATGTCCTGATTCAAAGCGATGAGGCTGTCGGAGTGACCGCATTCACCCAACATTGTGCTTCTATAATTCAGACCACATGGCCATGCCCGGTGTGTTTTGGTTACGTAAGGCTCTTCCACTTCACTGATCCCGAATACAGAATGCATCAGAACAGATTTTCCCCAAGTATGATGTAACCACGGTCATCACTGACCTAAATCTCTGGATCCCAACAAAGGGGACACAAGAGCTCTGGGAGTTATATTTCAGTCAATATGAAACCTTTTGTTCATTATAAAGGTACAATATTATAGTGCATGGGCTTCTTCTATCAAGCTCATGCCAATAATCACCGTAAGCCATTAAGATGGTGTTAAACAGCCATAAATGATCAATGACTAGTTATTACATTTGTTTAGATGATCAGATCAATTGAACTGAATCTTCACCCCTGGCCTTATCTAATTCATCAGTGCATCAGGAATGATGAGAAACCCTAAGGCAGGTCTTGCTGACACTCGTCTTAAACATGTAAACTCATGTGCAACTAAACAAAAAGTTAAACCCTTTATTAAGGGTTTCACTTTCTTAAAAAATATGCTCATTTTCCAGATCCCCTTTTAGCACAATCCATTGAATCTGATTAGACCATTAGCATCGCACTAAAAAATAACCAAAGAGTTTTGATATTTTTCCTATTTAAAACGTAACTCTTCTGTAGTTACATCGTATACTCTCATTCTGGCGTAATAATCAAGGACTTTGCTGCAATAACATGGCTGCAGGAGGCACAATGATATTACGCACTGCCCGGAAATAGTCCCATGCCATTGAAAGTTATTAAGTTAAACACTGTAGATAAAAATTAAGACTTAAGCTTAAACATGGTAAGGGATGATACTAGGGATGCACCGATACCACTTTTTTTGGAATACGAGTACTTGCATTTCAGTACTTGCCGATACCGATACAGAGTACTTAATAAAAAACATAATTTAAATTTACAGGTAACAGCTTTAGTCATATAATTTAACAAAAAAACAAGGGACTAGTTTGGAATTAAGAACATTTATTTAAAATGAAAAGCATGTTGTATGCAACATATTACAAAATAAATAATTATAAAAAAAAAATGTAAACAGTGAAACTTAAGTATTTTTTTCAGTTTGTTGTAAACTCTGCCTCTTTGGACAACACAATAGGCATTAACCCCTTACACGCCGCTCAAACCGACATTTCTCAGACCGTGGTATTGATCCACGGTATCAGGTGACTTTTAACAAGTACAAGTACTTTAGAAAATGTGGTATCGAGGCCGATACCAGTATCGGTTCATCGGCATTCCTAGATGATACCATTTGAATAGACACTGGCAAGCTGTTCCATAGTTTGGGGCCAGCCTTTGCAAAGGCTCTGTCCTCTCTCTATGTTTTGGCTTAGTCCTGCACACAGAGAGTAATCCAACATAGAGACAGAGCACCGTTATGCAAATTTGAAAACCATGCCCACCGGGGGGGAACGCAATCCAACAGTCTCCATTGACTTTGTATTGCGAGAAGCCGCCTCCTTGTCATTTCTGGCTTATAACAAAAAACTGAATAATGCCTAAAAGCTGCTGTGTGACAATATGTACAGCTAACAAGCCAAAGAACCCAGAAATAAGTTTTTATAAGCTGTCGAGCCGTAAAACCCAGCCTTTAAGGAGAATAAAGTGGATCGCCGACTACGTTTCCCCCTAGTGGACGCAGTTCTACTAATAGAAGTACTATGAAAAGTTGCCTGTATCCATTTTTGTGTCTTTAAACGCTCGTTTTTTGGGGTCGACAGCTTATAAAAACTTATTTACAGATTAAACTTAAAAACAGAATAATACCTAAAAGCTGCTGTGTGACAAGGTGTACATCTAACACGCCAAATAAATACGTTTTTATAAGCTGTCGACTTCAAAAAACGAGCGTTTAGACACAGAAATGGAAACAGGCAACTTTTCATAGTACTCCTATTAGTAAAACTGCGTCCAATAGGGGGAAACGTAATCGGCGATCCACTTTATTCTCCTTAAAGACTGGGTTTTACGGCTCGACAGCTTATAAAAACTTATTTCTGTGTTCTTTGGCTTGTTAGCTGTACATATTGTCCCAAAGCAGCTTTTAGGCATTATTCAGTTTTTTGTTATAAGCCAGAAATGACAAGGAGGCGGCCTTTTGCAATACAAAGTCAATGGAGACTGTTGGATTGCTTTCCCCCCCGGTGGGCGTGGTTTTCAGGTTGTGACGCGCTGCGCTCTGTCTCTATCCCCAGACCTAAGTGACCTTGCTGGGTTATGAGGGCATATTAAAACAGAAAGGTAGTTTGGAACGAGGCCATGTAAACATTTTTTGCTGCCACTTAACAGTCTTGCTGTCGCATTCTGAACAAGTTGTAAATACACAATAGATGAACTTTTAGCTCCATAATAAAAGTGAATTACAGTAGTCAAGACGTGTGGGAATGAATGCATAAATAACAGTTGTGAAATTCTTAAGATAGTGTTTTAACTTTAGGTGGCATAGATGGAAAAGCATGATTTGACCACAGAATACCTGAGTTAATCAAAAAGGTTTGTAACATAAGAACTTATAAGCCTTGATCCAGATTATAATTATAATAAAAGTCACTTGGTCGAAAAATCACAACTTTATTTTTTTCTCATTTAAGGCCAAAACGTTTTACGAAAGCCATGATTTCAGATCCTGTAAGCACGTTTTTAAAGCCTTAATAAAACATGAATCATTGCGTTTTATTGGAAGATACAACTGGGTGTCATCGCCATATAAATGGAACAATAAGAAAACAGGAATCGCAGTGATAGCATGTATAAAGAGAAAAGGTTTGGACCACAGGAGAGGTCTGCTACTGAAGAAATATACTTTCCAAAACATACATACAGAAAACATCCTAAGTTAAATATGACCGAAACTATTTTAGAACGGTACCCTGAATGCCTCCATAACATTCGAGAGATTAAAATGTTATGATCAACCATATCAAATGCTGAACTGAGATCTTAAAGAAGCAAAGAAACAACATTCCCATTATCAGCAGACAATATAATATCGTTCAATAAAGCAGATTCAGTGTCATTTTTATAACCTGACTGAAAAGTTTCTTATACTGAATTTGAGCTTTAAACAGCCTGAAGTTGTGCAAGTAACACCTTTTCTAACTTGCTTTTTTTACAAAATGCAAAATCTTCATAGCAAAATGGCTTATTTTCATAACATTTAGGTTTAAGAGAGCCTGCAGGTTCCTGTTATTGCTCAAGTGATGTCAGACTAGGAGGTCAGACTAAATACTTCAGACTTTAGATTGTCATTTTATTAGTTTATTTTTATAATACTGCATACAAATGTCCTTATTTTCTGGTTGTATTCTACTAAGGAGACTGAGAAATAACTATATATGGTTATTATCCCATTGCAAAACCAACAATCTAATGGTGGCTTTAACACAGAACTGAATGGGTGATTCTCACGAAACCATTGAAACACCACGGCACTAATGATTTTAGCTTTAAAATGTGTAATATAGTAACATTAAAAAGCATCAGAATTAACACAATACTGTGTTCTACCTTGCACAATGTGTGATTTCAACATAAGAATGTATAATTGGAAATTTTATCTCATTTTCTGCTGAAATTCTCATTACCGCAATGTGTCCGGCTGTGTTTGAACATGCGTTATGTTGTAATTTAATCAAATTAACACAAAAATATTAAGAAAAAAAATAAATGGATGTTTTGCTAGACTACTTTAGATGACAGAAAAAATATTTACTGAATATTCATGTATAATAATAATAAGGAAAAATTAGGAAAATGATGTGTCCATGCCTGATGTTCTCATTCTCCGCAACACTTTTTGAGAACAGTTTAAGCACACATACAGAATTTTAATAAAGTTTGATTTTGAGTGACCAAGCACATGGACCAGTTACTTCAAGATGGCTACCAGGTAAGATCATTTTTTTACACTTAATTTGAAATATTGTCTTGTCAGAATGCTTACACGACATTTTGATTATCATTACCGCAACAGATGCTTATTAAATGTTAATTTAATTAATAGAAGCATAATATTTTGATTTTAAATGCATGTGCAGAATCTGCAAATTATGTTCTTTCAGGTTTGTCATGTCATTTTGAAAATATGTCAGTGTTGATGTTTTCTGACTGTTGCGGTAATGAGATTTTTTAGGACTAATTTTTTAAATTATGTTACAAAAAGTTTTAAATGATAAGTATATACTTATTTACTCATTTAAATAAATTTAAATATTAAATATTTATTTAAATATCCCATTTACTCCAGACTTTGTTTTTCAATGTGTGGTGGGAAAAAAAGTTAATTTAAGCAATTTTTACATTTTCATGCTTGACATTTTTAAAACCAAGTTTTCGTGAGAATCACCCGTATATAAATCTCTTAATTATACATATTCACATAACTATAGAAAAAAATAGACATTATTATATGTAACTACTGCAATCACTACACAAGCAGAGCATTCACAAAGCCCTTCAATGGAACCCCCCCATCCACCTTCACATGTCGACCCAAACAATGGCAGTAAAACAGACGATCGCAGTAGCGTTTACTCTGTATGTCTGCGATAAAACTGCTCACCATAAATCTCATCTGACCGATTCTCTGAAACCACATTCAGAAATATCTCAGAGACACATTTGTAGTGTAAACGTTGTCTTGAACATGACCTAGACATTATCTATCAATCTACCACCGCTTTTCTGATTTTAAAACTTGGTTGATCAAGAAAAGCTTTAAATGAATACATGCACACAATACATTTGGAAATGCACATACATGCATGCATGGACTTTATATGACTATTGAACATTGCACTATTTTAGTAACTGATGTAGATGCTCAATAAATGAGATACCAGGTGGTGCATTTGGTAACCAAATGTAAATGGTGCTCTGTATTTATTAAAGGTATTGCGGAGGATTTTCTTTTTCCGAGTGGATCATCAAGACTATTGGTCCTCCTAGTTGTCAATCAGAAGTGTTGAGCAATTGCATTTTTTTAAAAAGCGGAGTAGGCGGTTCTTTTCTAAAATTCGAGAAAATCCTCCGCTACACCTTTAACCATTTTGTTATGGGTGACATTTGTTGATACAGTGAGAGTCCTTGATATGCATGTTTTTCATCACTGACACAAACAATAGTTTGAATATCCAACCCCCTGCAGCACGAGATGATGATGTAAATACCAAAAGTCTAACGAAACGGTTACTTGCCCCATTGATGAATGACAAAAGAGGGATGTTACTACAATTACATATGTATGAGCCCATGGCCCTTATCAGACAACACAATGTTTCTAAAAGGTGCCATTCACAAGTACAACTCAATATCAGACTAAAGATCATTTGTTTTGCTTTAACACTTTTAATTTCAAAGTATGACAGTGTGGATTAAAACACTACAGTTACATCTGACATTGTGATAGATAGACAAAGGCCTGAATTTAAATTAAATTATACTTTTGGACACACCTTTATCTTCTCATCCAAACTAATTAAAGTTAAAATGAAACTAGTTTAGAGACAGAGGTGTGTACTGAGACCAACTGAATAACTAACACACATTAACATATGTGGAGCAATGAGACACAGTAAACAATGACGAAATGTTACTGTGTTTGTGTGATTGTTTTTCTCTGAATTGCATAACTAGCAAGTCAATAACCAATTCATTAAAATATCAGCTTTTATCTTAGGTTAACATTAGTTTATATACCATGTTGTTATTTATGCAAACTTTGATGTAACCAGGATCAAGTCATCTATACTTAAAAAAATGTTGGGTCAACTTATGTTTGGTCGTTTGTTTAAAACAAAAATGCAGAGTTGTATTAATGCATGGTAGGGTCAAAAAAAATGTCATTTTTTAGGTCAATTTAAAGTTTAAACAAATGGTTTAACCCAAACATTCACTGTAAAAAAAAATGCAAAACAAATCAATTCAATACTTCAAGTTTTGGCTTGTAAAAAGTTGACATAACTTAAAGTTGAATTTGTTTAACTTCATTTTTTAAGTTAAAGTAACAAAAATACATGTTGATTTGACAAAAAAAGGTTGCATTTTTTACAGTGTGTGTTGAAACCCAACATTTTCAAAAGTGTGATTTTAACATTAATAAAGCAAACTACACCTGATTTCACAATCTCTCTTTCTTAAATTAATCCACGAGATGAATCAGAGAATTCAAACTTCACATACAATGAATGAAACATTAACTTTAAAACACTTTGGAAGCTAGTGTTTATTTTAACAAACGCAAATGATTTACCAAACATTAATTTTTTCGTTACTCTCACAATGCGTAACCAAAGAAACATCCGCGCAGTAGCCTATTCTTCACTTCAGTGTAAGTTTATATCATTTCTTGCAACTGTCGCAAAACTACAAAGTAGCATTTAACTACACATACAAACACAATCAGCTGTTATGGTTTAATCCTTAAGTATGACACCGAACCAAAAGTCCCTTTAAAAACGAGGATCCTAAGACCAACTTATCCATATGCGTTTCGCGCAGAAACTAGTGTCACCAAAACACTTTAATCTGTTTGTGCTTACCTGAACACAGGCCGCCGGGGGTGAAAGTGCCAGAAAACTAAGAAACACTGTGATCCTACACAATATATAAGAACGCATGTCGGCCTATAGCTTCAGAGGAGGCGGGGCCGAGCGAGCACGTTAAAGACCATGTGGACGTGTAGACCCCAATGTTGACTTTACGAGTACGCGTGTGGCACACAGCCTGCACGTCTTGCACGTTTCACAATAGGCTGGTTGCATTTATGTGTTTTACGTGCGTTTGGGTCAAAGTTGACTCGGTTTTCTAGAGGATATACAACTCCGTGATGTAATTGAATTGGCTGATCAATAAACTATGATTTACTCACAGTGTGTTAGCAATGTAACATCACTTATGGGCAAATGTGGCTTTAGGTTTCCGTCTTATCAGCTGTATCTGTGTATTTGCAAACAACGCGAGAAAAAAAACAAGAAATGGTCAAATGTAGGTTTTGTAGTAAACTCATTCGCCCCAGCTGTAATCTGGATGTTTAGACAGTAAACAACTCAATATCTCCTTTCAGAGTTCCTGTGCAGGTCAACCAACAAAGATAAGGTTGAACATGTTGACACCTCAAAGGTTGTTGGTGCAAAACTGAGAGTGGATTCCTCTCAAATTGAACACAACACCTACATCACAAACCTTGGTGGTCTTCTGCGAGTACTCGGACCTGAATGAAACCCGTTATGTGTCAGTCACGGTCACGTGGATCACAGCGCCCCCTAATGTGCGCTTTAGTTTCTTAAATTTTACATTCTTTGAAAATTTGCAATGTTTCCAGTTTTATCTCTAACGATTTTGCAACAATTTACTTACTATGTCTTGTCTAAAGAAGTGGATTATTTTTTAGAAGTGAGGGGTTAACAGTCAAATTTGTTAAATACCAATAAAATGACTAAAGTGACGTTTGTGAAAATAAGGCATTTCAATAGTGAGTTAACTGAAACTAAACATGAGCCTCATAAAAAAGCTAATTTACAAGAAAACATGTCAGAAGCACATAGGGATCTCCTCAAACTCAACTATTAGCCCAAATACAAGAAAACAACACTGCGCACTTTAAAATAAACTATTAAATTATTGTAATGTTATATGAAATTTTTTCAATAAGATTTAATTTGCTGTAGGACATGTTTTGTTTTATTTAATACAACTTAAAATACTTTAATCTTCATTTTACCCACTGGCGGCTGCGAGCTGCAGCAGCGTACTTCGTATGACGTCACCACCCCCGAGAATCAAAATAAAAGTCCCTTTCCGTATAACTCATCCATCCTTTCCTCACTTTATCAGAAAACTTGAAATGTTTGCAAACCCCCTCTTCATACCCTTTCAAATGAAAAATCTTATGTAATTGCCAATTTTTTCAAAGATCTTAGTAACCAATAATTATTTGTAACCCCTTTTATTATCAACATTTTATTAAAAATTATTATTTATTTATTTATTTATTTTTACTAGGATTTTTTATTTATTATCCCTTCTGTTTAATGACTTTTTTTCATTATTTATAATTATTTAATTCCTTTCACTTCTTTGCATTTTCATATTTGAACTGTTACTGTTCATGGTGCAACGTGTCTGCCTTTGACAATTGTAATTTGTTTGTTTTTTCTATTGCAGGCCTGTTTTTGTATGTACATTAAACTTTCCAATAAAAAAGTCCCTGTCTGTATGTTTTTTTGTTTCTGTTTATTCTGTTTTATGTTTGAAGAATAGACTGTGAAAAAAGTTTCATAGATGTATATTTTCCTCAACAGTTTCAAAATGTAAAAAAAATGTGACCGTAATTATTTAATTATGAACCGAAAGAAGATTAATAACCAAAAAAGTGTCAAATTTGTGAATCTGTATAATGACCTGATGAATGTTACATAAATCGCTTCATTACCTTTTTCTTAGCTTTTTCTTTATTGTTTTAATAGTTGTCTTCCTTCCCTACTTTATACTTTTATTGTATTTATGTCATGCATGGTTGTTTGGAACTGACTCTTGCAATAAAAACGGAAGTCAAAAAAGTCAATTTCTGTATTTTAAAACATCATACATTTAAGCTTGTTTAAAGCAAACAAAAGCATAAACTATCATGTAAAGTTAACACAAAAGACGATAGTTTTGCTAAAATAAACACATGCACAAAAAAATAAACACTATCTGTGAGTTCAACTTACATTTTTATATTTTATTTACAGATAAATTAATATCCATTAGATATTTCAGCTGATGATCCATTAACATAAAACATGCATTTCTAAAACCCATTTTCATGAAAGATCACAAACTTTTACCATTCAAGTATATGCACTGAAATAAATCTTTTGGGAATAATTCCATCATCTGGACTTCACATCATGTGCTTGGACCTGATGCCTAAAATTTCCCATTCACTCCCTGCGGACAGAGTTTCTATGTAAGCATTTTTAGGGTTCATCTCCAGAATTTGGTCCCGCTCCAGGTCTCTGGCTCTCCACATACAGAGCAGACACGACTTTTTATGTATTATGTGTCTTCTGGTGTCTCCTCAGCAGTCCTATCGAAACAAACTTTTCACAGCACTGATCGCAACTAAACGGCTTTTCGTTGGAGTGAAACAGCAGATGATATTTGAGATTTCGTAACCTTGCAAAACTACTATCACACAAATGGCATAAGAAAGGCTTCTCTCCTGTATGAATTTGTATGTGATACTTAAGTTGTCCTCGTTGTGCAAAACTCTTGTCACACTGCGGGCACGTGAAAGGTTTCTCTCCAGTGTGAACTCGTATGTGATTCTCTAGACTTGATTTTGATACACAATTCTTCCCGCAATGAGGACAGGTGTGCGGCTTATCACCATCGTGACTCTTCATGTGATTTTTAAAGGTTTTATTATGTTTAAAACTCATTTGGCATTGAGGGCAAGAGAAAGGCATTTGTACAGTGTGACTTATTTGATGTTCTATCAGGGACTCTATACATGTATAACTCTGTTCACACGTAGGGCAGGTGTGTGTCTTTTCTTCGTTGTGAGTCTTTATGTGATCATCAAGATATTGTTTTTGTAAAAAACTCTTATCGCACTGAGGGCATGTAAAGGGTTCCTCATCTCTGTGACTGACTAGATGTTTGTTAAGGTGGGATTTATGTCTGTAAGTCTTTCCACAGTGAGGACAGCTGTGTGGCCGTTCTCCAGTGTGAGACTTTATGTGAGCTTTAAGAGCTCCTTGTCGTTTAAAACTTTTACCACACTGAGGGCATTCAAAGGGTCTCTCATCCCCGTGACTGACCAGATGTTCCTTAAGGTGTCTTTTATGTATGTAAGTCTTATCGCAATGAGGACATGCAAAGGGTCTCTCATCTCTGTGACTGACAAAATGTTCCTTAAGGTCTCTTTTATGTTTGTAAGTCTTTTCACATTGAGGGCAGCTGTATGGCCTTTCTGCAGTGTGAGACACTAGGTGAATCTTAAGATTTCCTTTTTGTTTAAAACATTTTCCACACTGAGGGCAGGTGTATGGCATTTCTCCAGTGTGAGTCTTCTGCGAGTCTTCGTTTAGTCGTTGATCTTCCTCTTTCACTCCCGTCAGGCCTATAATAAACAAATTTATTTGAAATTAAATTAAAGGTGCTGTGTGTAGATTTTAGCACCATCTATTGGTGAGATGGTGAATAGCAACCAACGGTTCAATCCACAGCTCACCCCTTCCTTTCAAAAAAAGCTACGGTTAGCCGCCACAAAACAAACATGTTGTCATCTGAGACAACGTAGTGTCGAAACGTGCTCTGTAGAGCAGTTTGTCTATTTAGGGCTACTGTAGAAACATGGTGGCACAAAATGGCCACTTCCATGTAAGGGGACCCGCTGTGTATGTAGATATAAATGGCTCATTCTAAGGTAATTTAAACATAACGGTTTATGATGTGTAAGGTCTTTATACACCCCTGATAATATAGTTATGTATGTAATATTGCATTTCTGTCACAAGATCCTCCTAAATGTTACACACTAGACCTTTAACCAAAATTTTAATCTCAAAATGCAAAAGATTTTTGTTATAGTTGGTCTATTAAATTAATTTCTGTCATTATAGTTCTACAAACTTTACCCTGAAAGTGAAACTTTGTTCTTTATAAGTCATTAAGATTGAACACAAACCTGTTTGTTGTTCAGTATGTTGAGGTGTTATTGTGAATGATTCAGGATCAGTCTCCTCTTTAACACACTCCATCATTACAACAGAATGTGTTGTGACAGCAGCTGATTATTGGTCCTCTTCACAGTATTTATACATCAACTGGTGTCTGTTCACACAAATATACAATATCTTACAAATTTCAACATTTGTAACTGTATATCCCATGTCTTACAAGTTTTTATGAAAGTAAAGAAATGCATGGAAAAAAATAACATGTATATTTCTTAAAGTCACCATGAAACAGAAGTATTTAGCGATTGTCTTATTTTCTCCATGGTGACGTATATCAAAGTGAACCCGGCTTCTAAATTAAAAAAGGTAAAAAGAAATGAAAAAGGTATGACTTGAATTCGTCCATCGGGAACTGACCCCGCCCACCTGCCATACGATATGACCAGAAGTTTTGAGGAGGGGAGCAGATTTGCGTTTTTGATTAAAGATTATGAGGGCACATACATTTTTTAATAATAATGAAGCACACAGATAAGTCATTTGTAAAACAATAAAATACCACAATATTCCAAAACAAATTACAGTTTTTCATTTGAATTTCATTGCGACTTTAAAATTAATGTAAAGCTCATCAACAAATTTGAATAACTTACAGACCTTAACAGCTTAAAAGTGAAGTAAATGTCTTTGTTCTTTGCCTTGTGGAATGCCATTTAACACATTTTCACACTTTAATAATGCTTAAATATCTAGTTGTTTAAAAAGTAAGCAATATTTTGTATCGTTTTATTCGCCTCACACAAACACCTCAATCTTCAAGACGAGCAGCAGCGCAGTGAGCGCACCTCTTATGACGTCACTGCACGACAGGCTCCAGGAAGCAAAATAAAAGCCCCTTTACTCAATCTATGCCCGTGAAATGAAATCAATCATCAAAGAAAATATAAAAAAAACATGAATCTATAGGTAAAACAAATGTTGCGTCTTAATCACAATTAAAGTTTACATAACAGAATAAATTACACTTTCTGGAAATGATTTAACAAAAAAGTTAAATAAAGTATATCTTTAAAAATTGCAAAACATTCAATTATAAATGTAGATTCTTTAAATCCCCCCCCACACACACACAACTTATTATTTTCAAAAATGACTTAAAATGTTTTTCCAAAGCCCTTAATAAGATGAAAGGTCAGAGTGCTATGAAGCTGCTTTATTTATTGACATCATTTCATTTATTGTAATACTGCCCCTAATATTTATCTTTATTTATTTATTTATTTTACTCACTATTTAAATTCATGTAAATTATAATTTCAGATTTCTATTTATTTTTACTAATTTTTTCTGTGTTGAGCCTATAATACTTATCTACACTGTAAATGTATATTTGCCTTTGTTGTTTATATACATTTGTATTCAATAAAAAAATATTGCAAAACATATATTTCTATTTGTAAGTTTGCTGGCTGCACCTAAACACAAACATGACAGCTAGTGCAGACTGATTCACAAATAAATAACTCATGAGGACCAGGGCACAGATAAAATTAACTGAAGAAGTATCCTAATCTAGTTAAATGAGTATCGTAATCTAGTTAAGTGTTCAGGGCAGCTACATGAAGTCAAAAGAATACTTACATTTTGCTTGTACACCACATTAAAATTTCTTGTAATCTTTTAGAGCCTGTAATATAGTGATACTCAGCTCCTTTATCTTACACCTGATTCAACTCATCAGATCATGTATTCATTTGTATTATTTATTAGGCAAATGTTTTTATCCAAAACAGTTTACAAATGAGGGAGAATTTTTTACATTTTATTTTAAAACCAACAACAATCACACTTCACAAAGTTTTGCTTACAAGTATAGTGTTGACACTAGAAGTAAACAGCATAAATGAGAGGTTTATAAATAATATTTTGTACACAATGTTAAAATTAACAGTGAAAAGTTAAAAGTAAATAAGTGCATAATACAAGGAATGCAAAAGAGTTGTGTCTTTAGATGTTTTTTTTTGTTTTTTGAAGGATTCATTGGTCAAGAACAATGATCAGCTGATGGATGGCAGCCAAAAGAGTCATTTCACCAAAGAGTCAATGTAATGCAGGGGTCTTCAACCTTTTTGTGAGCAAGGGCTACCACAATGGATAAAACAATATGGAGGGCTACTTTTTGATATAGTCTACTTAAAACGTTTTTGTTTTACTTGTTGATTTTATTTCATTGTACTTGTTGATATGTTTTATCATTGTTTAAAATGTTAACAAACATAAAAGAAGCCAAGCTAATATAAAAAAATATGTAATAAATAAGTGGGTGATTCTCACGAAAATGTGTAATATAGTAACATTAAAAAGCATCAGAATTAACACAATACTGTGTTCTACCTTGCACAATATGTGATTTCAACATAACAATTTATAATTGTAAATTTTATCTCATTTTCTGCTGAAATTCTCATTACCGCAATGTGTCCAGCTGTGTTTGAACATGCGTTATATTGTAATTTAATCAAATTAACACAAAAATATTAAGAAAAAAAATAAATGGATGTTTTGTTAGACTACTTTAGATGACAGAAAAAATATTTACTGAATATTCATGTATAATAATAATGAAGAAAATTAGGAAAATGATGTGTCCATGCCTGATGTTCTCATCCTCCGCAACACTTTTTGAGAACAGTTTAAGCACACATACAGAATTTTAATAAAGTTTGATTTTGAGTGACCAAGCACATGGACCAGTTACTTCAAGATGGCTACCAGGTAAGATCATTTTTTTACAGTTAATTTGAAATATTGTCTTGTCAGAATGCTTACACGACATTTGGATTATCATTACCGCAACAGATGCTTATTAAATGTTAATTTAATTAATAGAAGCATAATACTTTGATTTTAAATGCATGTGCAGAATCTCCAAATTATGTTCTTTCAGGTTTGTCATGTCATTTTGAAAATATGTCAGTGTTGATGTTTTCTGACTGTTGCGGTAATGAGATTTTTTAGGACTAATTTTTTAAATTATGTTACAAAAAGTGTTAAATGATAAGTAAAAGTTTTTAAATTAATGTTCCCATTTACTCCAGACTTTGTTTTTCAATGTCTGGTGGGGAAAAAAGTAAATTTAAGCAATTTCTACATTTTCATGCTTGACATTTTTAAAACCAAGTTTTCGTGAGAATCACCCAAGTACTACAGTTCAGACTATTAGTAGAATATTCTTTGGTGGGCACCTCACAGACTCTTAAATAACAGACTCTTGTAACAATGTGAGCACTTTTAGGGAATTTCTCCAGAATTTGGAGAAATTCTGGTGTCTGATTGTGGGCATGTGAAAGGCCCTTCTACAGCGTGAGACTTTATGTGATCTTTAAGAGCTCCTTGTCGTTTAAAACATTTACCACACTGAAGACATTCAAATGGTCTCTCAACACTGTGAGTTATTAAATGATCCTTCAGGCTGTTTTTACTTACGCAAGTCTTATCGCAATGAGGACATGCAAAGGGTCTCCCATCTCTGTGAGTGATAAAATGTTCCTTAAGGTGTCTTTTATATTTGTAAGTCTTTCCACATTGAGGGCAGCTGTATGGCCTTTCTTTTGTGTGAGACACTAGGTGAATCTTAAGATTTCCTTTTTGTTTGAAACATTTACCACACTGAGGACAGCTGTATGGCATTTCTCCTGTGTGAGACTTTAGGTGAACCTTAAAATTTCCTTTGTGGTTAAAACATTTACCACACTGAGGGCACTCAAGGGGCATCTCACTTAGTAAATGTTCCTCCTCACAGTGTCTTTTACTTATGCAGGTGTCTGACATTTCTCCAGTGTCAGACTTCATGTGAGCATTAAGAGTTCCTTGTCGTTTAAAACATTTACCACACCGAGGGCATTTAAATGGCTTCTCAACACTGTGACTTACTAAATGATCCTTAAGGCTGTTTTTACTTATGCAAGTCTTATCGCACTGCGGGCATACAAAGGGTCTCTCATCTTCGTGACTGACCAGATGTTGCTTAAGGTGGCTTTTATGTTTGTAAGCCTTTCCACATTGAGGGCAGATGTGTGGCCTTTCTTCAGTGTGAGACTTCATGTGAACATTAAGAGCTCCGTTTTGTTTGAAACATTTACCACACTGAGGGCAGCTGTATGGCATTTGTCCAGTGTGAGATTTTAAGTGAACATTAAGAACTCCTTGTCGTTTAAAACATTTACCACACTGAGGGCACACAAAGGGTCTTTCATCTCCGTGACTGGCAAGATGTTGCTTAAGGCATCTTTTGTGTTTGTAAGTCTTTCCACATTGATGGCAGGTGTGTGGCCTTTCTTCCGTGTGAGACTTCAGGTGAACATTAAGAGCTCCTTTTTGTTTGAAACATTTACCACACTGAGAGCATTCATAGGACGTCTCACTTACTAAACGTTCCTCCTCAAAGTGACTTTTACTTATGCTGCTGTATGGCCGTTCTCCAGTGTGAGACTTTATGTGATCTTTAAGAGCTCCTTGTCGTTTAAAACATTTACCACAATGAGGGCACTCAAATGGCCTCTCAACACTGTGAGTTATTAAATGTTCCTTAAGGCTGTTTTTACTTATGCAAGTCTTATCGCAATGAGGACATGCAAAGGGTCTCTCATCTCTGTGACTGATAAAATGGTCCTTAAGGTGTCTTTTATATTTGTAAGTCTTTCCACATTGAGGGCAGCTGTATGGCCTTTCTGCAGTGTGAGACACTAGGTGAATCTTAAGATTTCCTTTTTGTTTAAAACGTTTTCCACACTGATGGCAGCTGTACGGCATTTCTCCTGTGTGAGACTGTAGGTGAACCTTAAAATTTCCTTTTAGTGTAAAACACTTTCCACATTGAGGGCAGGTGTATGGCATTGCTCCTGTGTGAACATTTAAATGTCCTATCTCTTTTGAGAGTTTGTCTTCTGCTTTTTCTTGAGGTGAACCCAATGAATTTTCTTCACTTATGAAATTGTGTTGCTGATGTTCATCCTCCATTTCATTTTGTCGTTGATCTTCCTCTTTCACTACTGTCAGGCCTATAATAAACAAATTAACAAACAATGTAATTTCAAAATGCAAGACAAGATTTTTGTTATGGCTGGTCTATTAAAATTAATTTCTGTCATTTCAACTCTATAAACATTACCTTGAAAGTGAAACTTTGTTATTTATCAGTTATTAAGATTAAACACAAACCTGTTTGTTGTTCAGTATGTTGAGGTGTTATTGTGAATGATTCAGGATCAGTCTCCTCTTTAACACACTCCATCATTACAACAGTAGAGGAGCTGAATGTGTTGTGACAGCAGCTGCTTATTGGTCCTCTTCACAGTATTTATACATCAACTGATGTCTGTTCACACAAACATACAATATTTGTAATCTCAATATCCATTTTCAAATGAAAAAAGTGCATTTGTTTATAAGTTTATATTTGTTTAAAGTTATTATGACCTAGTTTAATTTTACAAACAACAGCAATTATTCATCTCCTAAAGTAAAGAAATGTATGGAACATGTATATTTCTTTATAACCAATGAAAAGCACATCAACAGATTTGAATTCATAAATTACCTGAACGGCTTAAACGTGAAGTACAGTAAATCTCTTTGTTTCTTGCCTTGTGGAACGCTCAGTTATTTACAAAAAAGTATCACAATAATATCATATTATTTAACATATTTTGAATAAAGTACCATCTTAAATAATGTTTAAATATTTCGTTTTTAAAAATTAAACATTTTGTATCGTTTTATTCGCCTCACACAAACACCTCAATCTTCCCACAGCCGAGCGCCAGCGCAGGGAGCGCACCTCTTATGACGTCACTGCACGATAGGCTACAATAAGCAAAATAAAAGCCCCAATTGTCCATAAGGAATTTCTCACAGAATATATACATACCTAATGGTCTTGTTTATTTAACGAGATGCCATTTATTATTTAAAATAGAGTTTTTTAGTTGAAAACAAGAGTATTTTTGATCCAAAATGTAGTATTAGAAATATAAGAAATGTGTTTCAGTCAAAGAAAAAATTACTCTGTGGGGATTTTTTTTTTAATTCTTTAATAAATAAAATTAATTAGAAAAAAGCATGGATACTACCTTATACATTTTTTGTCCCCAACAAAGTTAAAGAATAACATTTAAAAATTTTGCATAACATCTACCCCACTAATGAGATTATATCTAAATTTAGTCACACTAATTTGAATTGTATTATTTGTAATTTTGCCACTGAATCAGTTGATAATCTGTTCTTCAAAAGCCCCCTTGTAAAAGAATTTTGGTCTGATTTGTCAAAATTTCTGGGTTTGAAATCCAAGCTGATCATTGATTTAACTATGTGTGATATTTTCTGTTATTTTTCTCATTTTAAACCAAATATAGAATATATAGGAAATGTATATATTTTAAAGCCAAAATATTATATTCATAAATGTAAATTTACCTTATAACACTAACAAAGATTAATAATCAAAAAGTGTCGAATATGTGAATTTGTATAATGATTTGATGAATGTTACATAAGTCGCTTATTACCTCTGTATTTTATTTATTTATTTATTTATTTATGTTAATTTAGCTTTTTCTTTGTTTTCAAATGATTGCCTTTCTTCTCTGCTTTATACTTATTGTATCTATGTCATCCAAGATTGTTTGATACTGTATCAGTATTTTTGTTTAATACTTGCAATAAAAAATTAAAAAAAAAAAACAATAAAAGCCCCGGTAATCAATCTGTGCTTGTGAAATGCAAGACAATTAATGAACAATCATCATCAAAGAAAATATAAAAAACATGAATCTACAGGTAAAATTAATATATTAAAGGTTAAATATCCCACATTTGTCAAACGATTGTAATACAGAATGAACTAATAAAATGACACCGCATCTTAATCACAATTAAAGTTAAACAATAATATTTCACAAAGTTATGCTTTCAACTATAGTTTTAATGCTAGAAATAAACAGCATAAAAGAGAGGCTTATAAATATTAGGTTTTTAAAATATTTTAAACAATGTTAAAGTTAACAGTGGAAAGCTGTGAATCATGAAGACGTCTAACATGTGCAGTCCTGGCTTATAAATGAATAATGATAGAAATGTTTTGTTTTTGGTAAACGATTTCTTTAATCTCACTTCAGGCACAAATATATTTAGTTCTCTTGCTTTCATATTCAGGATAAACAAAATATATATTTTAAGAATATGGATGGAGATAGACTGTTATTACCATTTTAACAAATTACAGCTAATGACAAATCTAACAGTTCTGCTACTCCAACATGAAAAAACATTAACATTTAAATCAATTTGGCTGACGCTTTTATTCAACGAAAGTTACAATACAATTCATCAGAAGGTGTTCCTGGGATCGAACCAAAGATCTCTAACACAATGCTCTACAAGCTGAGCTACAGGAACAAATTTCAACACTTGATGTAATGCATTAAAAATATATTTTGGAGTAATGGATCTGAAGACTGAAGTTGATCTTTGTTCACCTTTTGCAGTCAGCGCTTACTCTCCAAGTCTGTAGTTGAAACAATGTGAACACTTTTAAAGAATTTCTCTAGAATTTGGTTCCATTCCAGGTCTCCGGCTCTCAGGAAGGCATTTCCACACGGAGATAAGTCACAACTTTTTATGCCTTTTATGGTGTCCCTCTAGCAGTCCTATCAAAACAAACTTTTGACAGCATTGATCACAGCAAAACAGCCTTTGAGACTTTGTTCATGCATAACTTCTATCTCATAGATGGCATGACAACGGCTTCTCCCCTGTATGAATTCGTATGTGACCCTTAAGATGTCCTCGTTGAGTATAACTCTTGTCACATTGTGGGCACGTGAATGGTCTCTCTCCAGTGTGAATTCGTATGTGATTCGCTAGATTTGCTTTTGATGCTAAATTCTTCCCACAGTGAGGACAAGTGAGCGGCTTATCACCATCGTGACTCATCATATGATTACTAAGGGTAATTTTATGTCTAAAACTCTTTCCACACTGAGGGCAGGTGTATAATTCTCCAGTGTGAGACTTTAGGTGAAAATTAAGATACTTTTTGGTTTTAAAACATTTACCACACTGAGAGCATTTAAAGGGCCTCGCACCACTGTGACTTTTACTTACACAGCTGTATGGCATTTCTTCAGTGTAAGACTTCATGTGAACATTAAGAGCTCTTTGTCGTGTAAAACATTTACCGCAACGAGGGCATTCAAAGGGTCTCTCATCCCCGTGACTGACCAGGTGTTCATTAAGGCATCTTTTATGTTTGTAAGTCTTAAAGCACTTTGGACATGCAAAGTGTCTGTTATCTTCGTGACTGACCAGATGTTCCTTAAGGTCTCCTTTATATTTGTAAGTCTTTTCACACTGATGGCAGCTGTATGGCCTTTCTGCAGTGTGAGATTGTAGGTGAACATTAAGATTTCCTTTTTGTTTGAAACATTTATCACATTGAGGGCAGCTGTATGACATTTCTGCAGTGTGAGACTTTAGGTGAACCTTAAAACTTCCTTTTTGTTTGAAACATTTATCACATTGAGGGCATTCATAGAACGTCCCACTTACAAAATGTTTCTTTTCAAAGTGACTTTTACTTATGCAGGTATACAGCATTTCTCCAGTGTGAGACTTCATGTGAGCATTAAGAGCTTTTTGTTGTTTAAAACATTGACCACACTGAGGGCATTTAAAGGGTCTCTCATCCAAGTGACTGACCAGGTGTTGATTAAGGTTTTTTTTGTGTTTGTAAGCCTTATCGCACTGAGGACATGCAAAAGGTCTCTCATCTCTGTGACTGGCAAAATGTTCCTTAAGGTCTCTTTTATATTTGTAAGTCTTTTCACATTGAGGGCAGCTGTATGGCCTTTCTTCAGTATGAGACTTTATGTGAGCATTAAGAGGTCCTTTTTGTTTAAAACATTTTCCACACTGAGGACAGGTGTATGGCATTTCTCCTGTGTGAGTCTTTATGTGTACATTTAAATGTCCTCTCTGTGGAAAACTCTTTGAGATTTTGGCTTCTTCTCTTTCTTGAGATGAATTCTCAACAGTTTGTGAGAAACTGAATGAATTTTCTTCACTTATGAAATTGTGGTGCTGATGTTCATCCTTCATTTCATTTTGTTGTTGATCTTCCTCTTTCACTCCCGTCAGGCCTATAATAAACAAATTGACATGAAATTTAACAAATATTTTAATCTCAAAGTGCAAAAAAAGATTTTTGTTATGGTTGGTCAGTTCTACAAACTTTACCCTGAAAGTGAAACTTTTTGGTCTTTTATCAGTCATTAAGATTAAACACAAACCTGTCTGTTGTTCAGTATGTTGAGGTGTTATTGTGAATGATTCAGGATCAGTCTCTTCTTTAACACACTCCATCATTACAACAGTAGAGAAGCTGAATGTGTTTTAACAGCAGCAATAAGCAGCTATTATTGGTCCTCTTCACAGTATTTATACATCAACTGATGTCTGTTCACACAAATATACAACATCTGTAATCTCAATACCAATTTTCAAATAAATAAAAAATAGTGCTGTGAACAGATTAATTGCAGGGCTCCAGACTGCCACGAAATGGGGGCATTTTGCCACCAAAATTTGAGAGTGTGCCACTGAATTTTACATCCAGTTGCACATGTGCGACCAATAAATTTGACATTTTTTTGTGATGTGACACTGAATTTGAAAACAGCACATTGTACTTTCTGCATCTATCATTAAAGTATTTATTGGTAATACAGTGGAAATTAGTAGAAATGTTAGTATTTGGTTAGCATGTTGATTTACAGTGTGTGCCCCTAAATTTTATGGTTGCGCCCCTAAAATTTTCAGTTGAGGGCCACTGTGCTCCTAGTGAAAAAAGTTAGTCTGGAGCCCTGAATTGCGATTAATCGCATACAAAATAAAACTTTTTGTGTGTAATAATTATGTATATTTAAACACACTCACATACATATATACATTTTAGAACATTTTTAATTGCATATAATTTTTTTAAATTTACATAGAATATATACAAATATAAATAAATTAGGGCTGTCAAAAGATTAATCGCGATTAATCGCATCCAAAATAAAAGTTTGTGTCCACATAACACATGTGTGTGTATGGTGTATAATTATTATTCATATATAAAAACACACCCAATTATGTATATATTTAAGAAAAATGTATTATATTTATATATAAAATATTTATATTCATATATAATATAAATTATATAAATGTATATACAGTATTTAAATGCAAATATTTCTTAAATATATACCTGAATGTGTCGGTATTTATATATACATAATATTTAGACACAGTACACACACATATGTTATGTAAACACAAACTTTTATTTTGGATGCGATTAATCGCGATTAATCTTTTGACAGCCCTAAAATAAATATATATACACATGTAAAGTTTCCTAAATACATACACGAATGCGTGTGTGTGTGTTTATATATGCATAATTACACCTAGCACACACTCATATGTTATGCTAAAAAGCACTTTTATTTTGTATGCGATTAATCTTTTCCCAGCACTACTAAATAAGTACATTTGTAATATATCCCATGTCTTACAAGTTATGACCCCGTTCAGTTACAAACAACAGCAATTATTTATCAGCTAAAGTAAAAAACTGTATGGAAAAGACGAGGACCATTTATATTTCTTATAATTCATGTATATTTATATATAGTTCATCAACAGATTTAAATAAACATACATACCTGAACGGCTTCAAAAGAAATAAATCTCTTTTTTCTTCTTGTGAAACGCTTAGTTTTATAAAGTATCACAATTATCTCTCTCTCTATATATATATATATCGGAATCGTGTTAACTTGTAACTTGGTATAAGCACCTCTTGTATTATTGCTGACAGGTCGCATGATTGTTTCCTTATCTTTGTAAGTCGCTTTAGATAAAAGCGTCTGCTAAATGCTCAAATGTAAATATTTAGTTGTTGTTTAAAAAAGTAAGTCATTATTTTATATTGTTTGAATCGCCTCACTCAAGCGACCGCTCAAAAGCCTACCTCTTATGACGTCACTGCGCGACAGGCTCCAATAAGCAAAATAAAAGTCCCTTTCCTGAATCTATGTTAAAATTCGTGAAATGCTAGGAAATTAATGAACAATCATTTACTACAATAATATTAAATGAATAAGAATATACAATAGATGAATGTATATGTAAAATAAATATATTTAAGGTCAAATATTCCATATTTGTGCGTCTTAATCACAATTAATTACAGTTAACATAACAAAATAAATCACACTTTCTGCAAACTATATCAAAAAATACAGTGAATCTTTAAAATAAAGTATGTCTTTGAATATTGCACTATATATATATATATATATATATATATATATATATATATATATATATATATATATATATATATATATATATAAACAAACATGACCACTAGTGTAGACTGATTCAGAAACAAATAACTGATTTTTCAAATAACTCATAAAAGAGCCAGGGCACATCATGTCTGTATAGACAAAATGAACTAGAGAAGAATCCTAATCTAGTTGAGTGCTCCTGGGGAGCTACATGAAGCCCAAGGTATACTTACATTTTGCTTGTACAATACAATAAATTAAAACATTAAAATACAGTGCACAGCGCATTTTAGCTTGTAATCTTTCAGATGCTGTAATTCAGTGATACTCAACTCATTGCCTTCATCTAACACCTGATTTAACTCATCAGATCATTTATTAATTTGAATTATTTATTTAGCAGACACTTTTCTCCAAAGCAGTTTACAAATGGAGTAGTATTCAAACATTTTCCTAAAAAGCCAACAAGAATCATACTTCGTTATGCTTACAAGTATAGTGTTGACGCTAGAAGTGAACAGTATGAAGGAGAGGTTTTATTAATAATATTTTGTAAACAATTTTAAAGTTAACAGTGAAGTTGTGAATATGTGCATAATGCAGAAGAGTTGTGTCTTCAGATGTTTTTTAAAGGATTCAGTGCAAATGGACGATGATCAGGTGATGGATGGCAGCTCATTTCACCAAAGAGTAAATTTAATGCATTAAAATGATAATATTTTAAGAAGTAGATCTGAAGACTGAAGCTGATCTTTGCTCAATCTTTACAGTCAGCGCTTTTCTCTTCGAGTCCACAGCTGTAACAATGACTATGTTTACATGTAGACCAATAATGCAACAATTTCCAATAATCAGAGTAAGAACTTAATCGCAGTAAGATGTTTAAATAACTGAAACTAATCTCTTTAATCCTGTTTACAATACGGTTTTTATTTTAGGATTATTCACACATATCACAAATGATAAACGCACATATGGGGCGGTTTTCCGGACAGGGATAAGACTAGACTAAAATAAATGTAAAAGCTGTCCAAACTGAAAACAACTTGCACTGACATGTCTTAAAATACATGGCCTTTGTTTTGTATCAAAATGTATACAAGTAATGTTTTTAGTACGGCATGTTTGTTAAAAATAATTATATTTCCTAATTAAACTAAGGCCTATGCCTGGTTTGTGTTGAGAGAGTTCAGGAAAAACTTGAAAATGAATTTGCGCTTAAGGTGTGTGACTAAAACAAACGCACACTTCAGTTAGTGTGGTAGGTCATTCTACAGAAAAGTTGGAATTCGGGTGATGGAAATCTGCTTAAACGAACTTCTTTCAACATACCCAAAACTTCTTTAATAGCATTAATTAACTTGACAAATGAATCCGCAAAACAAGGAGCTTAATCTATTTTTAACTTTTTAATACATTTTAATAAAGAATCCATGAGTAATGTATTTGTCATTGGTGTTACCTGTTATTTAAACAACATTAATGTTGATACTAGATATTTTTTTCTCATTACAACTTGTGTTTTTAGTTAAAGGTTGAGTAGAGGAATGATAACAGCAAGAAAAATAATTGATTTTTAATATTTGTTTAATTAAATTCTTCATCTTTACCTAGCAGTGTATGAAATTATTTGACTTTTTCTTTAAAACCAACAAAAACAAAAATATTCAACCAAAAAGACTTTGATGCAAAGACTGAAATATCAACAATGTCTTACATCCCATATCAACAACAAAATATTACTAGAAAGTAGAAGAAAATACATTCCTAACGTCAAAACTTGGTTTAACACCAATGACACAATGTGAATATAATAATAGATAATGAATATGATAAAACTTGTTCCATCTTGTTTTGTTTTTATGCTTTTATGTTGGTCAGTTTAAGAAATAGTGCTTAGGAGTACTCATTAGAGAAGTAATACCAATGACGGTAACACCAATGACAATTTACAGAAAAAAAACTAATATTTTAACAAAATGGCTGCCATTAGCCATGCGCTTTATAAAAGCCATTTCATCAGAGATGTAACAATCACATACTTATTCAGTATAATGTATTTATTTTTATGTAAAGATCTTAACACTCCCAGATATAAAAAGAGTAATGACATCCAAAAAACCTTATCTCAAAATTCTTAGATATATCATGATATTTTAGACAAATAAGGTAAGACATCTCAAAAACCTTTTGCCTTCCTCCATGGCACTTTTTCCACTGACCTCTTGACCCATGAAAAACTTCAAAGAGCTGATGCATTGTTTCAAAATAAAAGTGCTTTGGGTAGGGTAAGACCAATTACATAAATTTGGTGGACAAATATTTACTTGATATTACTCATATTAACAGTGTTTTTTACCATTTCAGTGTTGTAGTAAATTCATACAGGGTTAAAGGTAAATGTAAATTAGATTTGTTTTGTTTTATAAAAAACATGGTTTTAAATAAGAAGTACACAGTTCAACTTCCATGTATGATCAAAGGGACCGGGCAATTTACAGGACAAAAAATTTATATAAATAAACTCTCTCATCATTTTAAGGACAGTCTATATATATTAAATATATATCATTATGGGATTATTGCGTCAAATTTAATGAATAAGGGGTCTGCAAAAGCAAGGGACAATTATTTCCACCTTTTTTGTAGAATGACCCAAATACAAGCATTTACATGGCCACATACTACGATTAAAAAAAACGGTGTATGCCACCATTTTTAATAAGATTATGTGTGCTGCGATTATGCGCTTAATCGCATTATTTTTTATCAAAGTGTTGTTTTTACCAGAGGTAACGTATATTGCCAAAATCCCATTATAATCGAATTATGTAAACATGGTCATTGTGGGCACTTTAGGGATTTTCTCCAGAATGGATCTTTTGGTTCCGCTCCAGGTCTCCGGCTCTCAGAAAGTCATTTCCACACAAAGATAAATCACAACTTTTACGTTTTATGTGTCTTCTGGTGTCTCTTTAGATGTGCAGCTGAAACAAACTTTCGATAGCACTGATCGCAGGTAAACGGCCTTTCATTGGAGTGAAACAGCAGATGATATTTGAGACTTTGTTTATGTGCGTAACTCTTACCACATAGATGGCATGAGATGGCACGATGGCAAGGCTTCTCACCTGTATGAATTTGTATGTGTTGCCTAAGAGTTCTTCGTTGTGTAAAACTCTTGTCACACTGCGGGCACATGAAAGGTTTTTCTCCAGAGTGAACTCGTATGTGATTCTCTAGATCTGCTTTTGATGCTAAATTCTTTCCGCAGTGAGGACATGTGTATGGCTTTATGTGATTATAAAGACATTGCTTTCGTAAAAAACTCTTATCGGACTGAGGGAAAATAACGGGCATCACATCTCTGTGACTGACTAGATGTTTGTTAAGGTGGAATTTATGTTTGTAATTCTTTCCACACTGAGGGCAGCTGTATGGCCTTTCTCCACTGTGAATCTTTAAGTGAGATTTAAGAGCTCCTTGTCGTTTAAAACATTTACCACACTGAGGGCATTCAAAGGGTCTCTCAACACTGTGACTTACTAAATGTTCCTTAAGGTTGTTTTTACTTACGCAAGTCTTATCCCACTGAGGGCATACAAAGGGTCTCTTGTCTCCGTGACTGACCAGATGTTCCTTAAAACATCTGTTATGTTTGTAAGCCTTTCCACACTGATGGCAGCTGTACGGGCTTTCTTCAATGTGAGACTTTATGTGAACATTAAAATTTCCTTTGTTTTTAAAATATTTACCACACTGAGGGCAGGTGTATGGCCTTTCTGTAGTGTGAGAATTTAGGTGAACCTTAAGATTTCGTCTTTGTTTAAAACATTTACCACACTGAGGACAGCTGTATGGCCTTTCTGAAGTGTGAGACTTTAAGTGAACATTAAGATTTCGTTTTCGTTTAAAACATTTTCCACACTGAGAACAGGTGTATGGCATTTCTCCTGTGTGAGTCTTTATGTAAACATTTAAATGTCCTCTCTGTGGAAAACTCTTTGAGATTTTGGTTTCTGCTTTTTCTTGATGTGAATTCTCAACAGTTTGTGAGCAACTGAATGAATTTTCTTCACTTATGAAATTGTGTTGCTGATGTTCATCCTCCATTTCATTTTGTTGTTGATCTTTTTCTTTCACTCCCTTCATGCCTAAACAATAATAAACAAATTACTGTTACATTAAATAAACAAAAAAAATACTCAATTTAATCTCAAAATGCAAAAAAAAAAAAAAGGCAAAAACTTTATCCTGAAACTTCAGTTATTATTATAAATCAGTTATTAAGATTAAACACAAACCTGTTTGTTGTTCAGTATGTTGAGGTGTTATTGTGAATGATTCAGGATCAGTCTCCTCTTTAACACACTCCATCATTACAACAGTAGAGGAGCTGAATGTGTTGTGACAGCAGCTGATTATTGGTCCTCTTCACAGTATTTATACATCAACTGGTGTCTGTTCACACAAATATACAATATTTGTAATCTCAATACCAATTTTCAAATGAAAAAACTAAGTGCATTTGTAACTGTATCGCCCATGTCTCACAAGTTATTTTGACCTTTTACGAACAATAGCATTTATTTATCTGCTAAAGTAAAAAAAATGTATAAAAAACAAGAGGAACATGTATATTCTTAAAATCAATGCAAAGCTCATCTAACAGGTTTAAATAAATAAGTTACCTGAACGGCTTAAAAGTGAAGTAGATTTCTTTGTTTCTTGCCTTGTTGAACGCTCAGTAATTTACAAAAAAAGTATCACAATAATAAAATATTATTTAACATATCTTCAATAATGTTTAAATAGTTCGCAAATTTTGTATCGTTTGATTTGCCTCACACACACATCAATCTTCCCACAGCCGAGTAGCAGCGCAGTGAGCGCGCCTCTTATGACGTCACTGCACGACAGGCTACAAGACGCAAAATAAAAGCCCCTGTAATCAATCTGTGCTCGTGAAATGCAAGGAAATTAATGAACAATCATGAAAATATAAAAAGCATGAATCTATAGGTAAAATCAATATATTAGGTTAAATATTCAACGTGTCAAACGATTGCAATAGAAGGTATGCACGTGACGTCACCTTCGACGAAAGCGCTGCGGTTACGCCCACTGAGTGGCAAAAGACAGAGCGGCAGCATTTGTGTACAGTGTGAAATTAGCTAAATGGTGGAAAAGGTTGTTATGCGATAGACTGTACTGACAGATTTAACAAAAATTCGAAGCTATCGTTTTACAGAAGCGAACAACACCGAAAGGATAAGTAAATTAATCGTTCATGCCAACGTCCACAGACCACAGGTGGGTTGATAAGTTGATAGGGTCACTATCAAGCAGAGGTTTTACTTTCTACTTAAAAGTTTTTTTTCAAATATTTGTATTTTATCAGTGTTTTCTCTTTTGAAAACATACATTCCAAATGTATCCATTTCATAAATACAAGTTTTTGTTTTACATTTAATATTTAAGTATATTAATATACTTTTACTCAAGTAAAAGAACACAATTTTAATGTAATTAGGTATTAAATAATTTTTAATATGCAATATTAAAGAATACACAGTATGATTCCATGCTTTAGAATGTAGTTAAGTTAATTTTTTTCCTAAGACAAACAACCTAATAAAGCACAGATGCTTGGGAAATGTAACTAATGGAACTAAGTATTGTCCACTTCTGCTATCAAGTCCAACTAAATTCAATTTAAGCTGATAATAGTCAGTTTTACAGGCATTTTCGCAGCAGCCCCTATGAAAACCAGCCATTTTGTTAAATGTTTGCCACTCAACAGGGCGTGCTCACGTGGAAAAGTGACGTCAATGCATACCCTCAATACAGAATGTACTAGTAAAATGACACTGCCTCTTAATCACAATTAAAATTAAACAATAATCAACTTTCACAAAGTTATGCTTTCAAGTATAGTGTTAATGCTAGAAATAAACAGCATAAAAGAGAGGCTTATAAATAATATGTTTTAAAAATATTGTATTCAATGTTAAAGTTAACCGTGGAAAGCTGTGAATCATGAAGACATCTAACATGTGCTGTGCTGGCTTATAAGTAAGTAATGACATACATTTTCTGGTTTTGGTAAACTATTTCTTTAATAATCTTACTTCAGACACAAATGTGTTTAGTTCTCTTGCTTTCATGTCCATAATAAACAAAATATAGATTTTAAGTATATGGATGGATATTTAGACTGTTGTTACTATTTTTTAACAAATTACAGCTAATGAGTGCAAATCTAACAGTTCTGCTACTCCAACATGAAAAAACATTTACAATTAAATCAATTTGGCTGACGCTTTTATCCAACGAAAGTTACAATACATTTCATCAGAATGTGTTCCTGGGATCGAACCAAATATCTTTAGCACTGCTAACACAACGCTCTATGAGCTAAGCTACATGAACAAATTTCAGCGCTTGATGTAATGCATTAAAAATATATTTTGGAGTAGTGGATCTGAAGACTGAAGTTGATCTTTGTTCACTTTTTGCAGTCAACGCTTTCTCTCCAAGTCTGTAGTTGAAACAATGTGAACACTTTTAAGGAATTTCTCCAAATTTGGTTCCACTCCAGGTCTCCGTCTCTCATGAAGGCATCTCCACATGGAGATAAGTCACAACTTTTTATGTTTTATGCGTCTTCTGGTGTCTCCTTAGCAATCCTATCGAAACAAACTTTTGAGGGCATGCAAAGGATCTCTCATCTATGTGACTGCCCAGATGTTCCCTAAAGTCCCTTTTGTTGAAAAGTCTTTTCACACTGAGGGCATGTGTATGATCTTTCTCCAGTGTGATACTTTAGGTGGCAATTAAGATACCTTTTATGTTTAAAATATTTACCACAGTCAGGCATTCAAATGGCCTCTCAACACTGTGACTTACTAAATGTTCCTTAAGGCTGTTTTTACTTATGTAAGTCTTATCGCACTGAGGGCATTCAAAGGGTCTCCCATCTATGTGACTGACCAGATGTTCCTTAAGGTGTGTTTTATTTTTGTAAGTCTTTCCACACTGAGGGCAGCAGTATGGCCTTTCTTCATTGTGAGACTTTATGTGAGCATTAAGAGTTCCTTTTCGTTTAAAACATTTACCACACTGAGGGCATTCAAATGGCCTCTCAACACTGTGAGTTACTAAATGATCGTTTAGGTGCCTTTCACTCATGCAAGTCTTACCACACTGAGGGCATACAAAAAAGGGTCTCTCATCTTCATGACTGATCAGATGTTCCTTAAGGTGTCTTTCATGTTTGTAAGCCTTCTCACAGTGATGGCAGCTGTATGGCCTTTCTTCATTGTGCGACTTTAAGTGAGATTTAAGAGCATCTTGTCGTTTAAAACATTTACCACACTGAAGGCATTCAAATGGTCTCTCTACACTGTGACTTACTAAATGATCGTTTAGGTGCTTTTTACTCATGCAAGTCTTATCGCACTGAGGACATGCAAAAGGTCTGTCATCTCTGTGAATGACAAAATGTTGCTTAAGGTGTGTTTTATTATTGTAAGTCTTTCCACACTGAGGGCAGCAGTATTGCGTTTCTTCATTGTGAGACTTCATGTGAGCATTAAGAGCTCTTTTTTGTTTAAAACATTTACCACAATGAGGGCATTCAAATGGTCTCTCAACACTGTGACTTACTAAATGATCCTTAAGGCTGTTTTTACTTATGCAAGTCTTATCGCACTGCGGGCATACAAAGGGTCTCCCATCTCCATGACTGATCAGATGTGCCTTAAGGTGTCGTTTATGTTTGTAAGCCTTCTCACAGTGATGGCAGCTGTATGGCATTTCTCCAGTGTGAGTCTTTAGGTGATCATTAAGAGCTCCATTTCGTTTAAAACATTTTCCACACTGATGGCAGCTGTATGGCCTTTCTGCAATGTGAGACTTTATGTGAGCATTAAGACCTTCTTTTCGTTTAAAAGATTTTCCACACTGACAGCAGGTGTATGGTCTTTCTTCAGTATGACACTTTAAGTGATGATTAAGATATCGTTTTTGTTTAAAACATTTTCCACACTGAGAACAGGTGTATGGCATTTTTCCAGTGTGAGTCTTCTGTGGAAAACTCCTTGAGATTTTGGCTTCTTTTCTTTCTTGAGGTGAATTCTCAACAGTTTGTGAGCAACTGAATGAATTTTCTTCACTAATGAAATTGTGGTGCTGATGTTCATCTTCCATTTCATTTTGTTCTTCCTCTTTCACTCCCGTCAGGCCTTTAATATAAAAAATTGACGTGAAATTAAATTAACAAAAAATAATTCTCATTTTAATCTCAATAAACAATTATGTCTATTAAAACAAAAATTAAGATGACTGTCTTTCTGTTTTATCATCATTTGCAGCAAATTCCTAATTATAACATTGTACGGCTCTAATAAAGTTTTAACCAGAGCCGAAAATAGTGGTCGACCGAAATGCTTTTTTTTTAATGACAGATGCCGATATAAGTCAAATGTTATTACAGTAAACAGAAAATTGGTGAAACTAAATAAACATTTGTTATGCATAACATTTATAAATATACCCTTTTAAAGTACTTAAAGTGGGGACATATCATGAAAATGTATAATTGGGTCACCAGTGCTTCTATCAACCCAGAAAATGTGTAAAAGATCATCCCAGTAAGTTAGTTTTGGTAAACTGAAACTTGAAATTTGTCTTCCCTTGTGATGTCAGAAGGGAATAATACCGCCCCTTAATCTGCACTATCCAACCACAGCACTGCCATTTAGTTCAGAGATCAGCTCAGTTGCTTTTAAAAGACACACCCAAAAATTGCTTTACATCAACTGACACTGAGTGTCTTTTCTTTAAAAACATCAAATTTAAGTAATGGAGAAATTTTCTAGCTGATTGAAAAGATTTATAGCCCGATGCCGATAATAATGAAAAATCCAAATATTGAATACAATCAGCCTATCACTAGACAAAAACTCAATCTCCTGAAACTTTGTTATTTATCAGTCAATAAGATTGAACACAAACCTGTTTGTTCTTTAGTATGTTGAGGTGTTATTGTGAATGATTCAGGATCAGTCTCCTCTTTAACACACTCCATCATTACAACAGAATGTGTTGTGACAGCAGCTGATTATTGGTCCTCTTCACACGGTGTCTGTTCACATAAACATACAATATCTGACCATTTTAAATAAAAAACAAAGTACATTTGTAACTGTATTTCACATGTCTTACAAGTTATGACCCTGTTCAGTTTTACAAACATCATCAAATATTTAACTGCAAAAGTAAAGAACTGTATGGAAAAGAAGCAGCATTTCTTAAAATTCATGTTAAGCTATAAAAAAATACATGAACCACTTAATATGTTGCTAAAATTTTCAAAATGGTTAAATGCTAAAACTAGTTGTTCAGATAGAAATAGCTTGAAAAAAGCTTTTAAATGAGACCAAGATCATGCTTATGGGTTCAAGAATGAACAAAATACTGGCCATTTGAAACTCGAAAATCATCACTTTATTTTGTCCCATGTTCTCCATTAAAATTCAAGAAAATGTGTAACCGAATCATGAAAATTATGAAGTTTTTTGCTTAAACTTTTAACATTTTTAAGATATTGACCTGAATCGTTCAGGATAAACTGTTTGCCATATCCTCTATATTCTACTTCTGAAAAGTCAGATATATAAAAAAACAAACCACTAATTACACCAAATAACACTCTTTATTCAGTCTATATATACAGACATCTACTACATGGCTATACGGCTGCTTCACATTCTTTGTCCATTCAAGCAGATTTTGGTAGAGGTAAAACTCCCGTGGCCGTCGTTCAAAACTTCAAATTTATTAAATTTTCGTTCACTTGTAGTTTAGCAATTAAACTAAATGTCTTAACAATTTCAAGAATGTTTTTGCTGAAGTTGGGTAAAGACAAAGACAATTTTACAAACAACAGACACTTTGGCGAGCTCGCACGGCCAGTAGTTAACCATGAAAGATGGTGACTGAAAACGAAAAGGTTCCTATGCTTCTTCCGGTGAGGTTAACAATAAAAACTCAGAAATTTCGCTATCAATAAACCAACAGAAGCATTATTTTCAAAAACACCACGCGCTGCCTGAGGAAATCTTGAGTTTCGTTGAGCGGAACCAAAAAGTAAAAAAAAAGTTAGCAACATACCTATGTGCAGTCCTTTGTTCCTTACCTCTTGGAACACTTAATACTTTACAAAAGCATTACAATCCTTTAAAATTATTTAACACGGTTTCAATAAAGTCGAACAATCGATTCTGTTTAAATATTTAGCTGTCCAAAAAAGTATTTTGTATAGTTTTAGTGGTCTCACACAAGCGGCAGCGCAGGGAGCGCACCTCTTATGACGTCACTCCACGGCAAAATAAAAGTCCCTTAAATCTATCGATCTCAAAATGTGTAATATGCTAGGAAACTGATGATCAGTTTACCACACCGAAAAAAAATAGAAAACATGAATGTAAATTATATCTGTGGAAGGAGACGTTTGGTGTTTGGTCAGTGTGACTATTTTATGTACTTTCAGGGACATTGGAAATCTTTTTAGATAGAGGAGAAAGGGCAGTTGTCTTCTTGTTACACTATTTTCCAGTAGCTCGCACAGGGAACTGCTTTCTAATTCCTGTTCAATTATCGTCTGAAACCTCTCTCAAAGAATTCACATCAACCCCCCAAGACAGTTACACCATGGGAGGAGACAGAAGAGTCACACACCCTACCACACTCTTCTTCCCTTTCTCATCATGTTCTAAAAGCAAACTGTATATGGAATGCTACATTCTACATGTACTTAATGCAAGTGGTACATTTGGGTTCATTAATATGACAGCAGGATTCAATGTTAATCTGTAAACTTAACCTAATGTTGGGAGACAACTTAGACATGTTGACCAATCACCCACTGTATGTATATTAGGCAACACCCCTGAGTTTTACAACAACCAATCAGTACAAATTCCTATATGCTTTGTCTCTCTGGATATTTAAGGGAATGATGTAAAATAGTTCAGAGGGACTTTCAATATCTAGAAATACACCCCCATGATGCTGTATCTTTGATATATCATCATGTATTTAATTTTACATTGAGGAATCTATAAACAGATTCCCATCTCCTTACCAGGTATGCAATGGTTTTTCATTTGTTTCATATTTGAATTGGAATGTAAATTAGCTTTTGAATTATGTTTTACCTACCTGGTTAATAAATTGTTATGTTTGCATTCATTCTAATTTGCTCTGTATCATTGACTCTTCTAAGTTACTATAAAGTATTACGATATCCTTTGTTACCACAAATCTTTGATCGGGGTTAATTCATGTTAATTAGATTCTGCCTCTTAACTATGTTGGTGGGCAGTCGCATGGACTACCAGAGTGATAGTTCTAATTTCCATTTTATAATTACGTTATTCTATAGTCATATGACTTAACTATAGGCAGCTAGAAGGAGCTAAGCTAAATCTCTGGTTATAATTCATTAAGTGGTGTAAGCGACTGTGGGGTTTATATGGATACTATTTAATGAGAGCACGTAAACATGAAACGGTATCATTAAATTGCTTTAGCCATAACCTCTAGTTATTGTATGGTCAGATTAATTATTTAACCTTAACTAATCGCATTTGGTAATTATAATTACCTCTTTATAATCAAGTTGTTCTATGATTTAACTATATGCGTCTAGAAGGAGCTAGACTGAACCTCGGATTATGGTTTTATGTTTTATATTTAATTGGCGATTTTTGAGAGCTATATTGGGGACCTTTTAACAAGAGATTGACTTTGTTAAATTGCTTTAGCTACAACCTCTAGTACGGTCGAGTTTGTGTTCAGTACCCACACAATGGCCGGTGTGGACTGATATGACATTGGTAATCGATTTAATGAGTTCAGTGTAAACATGAGTAAATAGAATGATCAAACATTTATCCAAATTCCATAATTACATCAATTTTGATTCATATTACAATATGTCTTTATCTTCTTGGAGTCAGATGAAGCTACCTAAGTTGCGTAACGTTAAAACGTCATTGGTAAGCGCCAGAAAAGACCGAACACGTGATGATCCTTCTGCCATGACGTTTGGTCACCGTCATTGGGCCAAACGGATGGATATATATTTTATTTTTCCCCTTACACCCTCTTAATCACAATTAAAATTAAACAATAATCAACTTTCACAAAGTTATGCTTTCAAGTATAGTGTTAATGCTAGAAATAAACAGCATAAAAGAGAGGTTTATAAATAATATATTTAAAAAAAAAATTGTATTCAATGTTAAAGTTAACAGTGGAAAGCTGCATGAAGACATCTAACATGTGCAGTGCTGGCTGATAAGTGAATAATGACAGAAATTTTCTGGTTTTGGTAAACGATTTCTTTAATAATCTCACTTCAGACACAAATATGACGCTTTAATCCAACAAAAGTTACAATACATTTAATCAGAAGGTGTTCCTGGGATCTAACCAAATATCTTTAGCACTGCTAACACAATACTCCACGAGCTGAGCTACAGGAACACATTTCAGCCATTGATGTAATGCATTAAAAATATAATTTGGAGTAATGGATCTGAAGACTGAAGTTCATCTTTATTCACATTTTGCAGTCAGTTGGTTCCACTCCAGGTCTCCGTCTCTCATGATGGCATTTCCACATGGAGATAAGTCACAACTTTTTATGTTTTATGCGTCTTCTGGTGTCTCCTTAGCAATCATAACGAAACAAACTTTTGAGGGCATGCAAAGGGTCTCTCATCTAGGTGACTGACCAGATGTTCCCTAAAGTTCCCTTTTGTTGAACAGTCTTTTTACACTGAGGGCAGGTGAATGATCTTTCTCCAGTGTGATACTTTAGGTGGAAATTAAGATACCTTTTATGTTTAAAATATTTACCACAGTCAGGCATTCAAATGGCCTCTCAACACTGTGACTTACTAAATGTTCTTTAAGGCTGTTTTTACTTATGCAAGTCTTATCGCAATGAGGGCATTCAAAGGGTCTCCCATCTCCATGACTGACCAGATGTGTCTTAAGGTCAAATTTATGTTTGAAAGCCTTCTCACAGTGATGGCAGCAGTATGGCCTTTCTTCATTGTGAGACTTCATGTGAACATTAAGAGCTCCTTTTCGTTTAAAACATTTACCACACTGAGGGCATTCAAATGGCCTCTCAACACTGTGACTTACTAAATGATCGTTTAGGTGCCTTTCACTCATGCAAGTCTTACCACACTGAGGGCATACAAAAAAGGGTCTCTCATCTTCATGACTGACCAGATGTTCCTTAAGGTGTCTTTCATGTTTGTAAGCCTTCTCACAGTGATGGCAGCTGTATGGCCTTTCTGCAATGTGAGACTTTAAGTGAGATTTAAGAGCTCTTTGTCGTTTAAAACATTTACCACACTGAAGGCATTCAAATGGGCTCTCAACACTGTGAGTTACTAAATGATCGTTTAGGTGCTTTTTACTTATGTAGGTCTTATCACACTGAGGACATGCAAAAGGTCTGTCATCTCTGTGACTGAAAAAATGGTTCTTAAGCTGTGTTTTATTTTTGTAAGTCTTTCCACACTGAGGGCAGCAGTATGGCCTTTCTCCAGTGTCAGTGTGACACTTTATGTGAGTTTTAAGAGCTCCTTTTTGTTTAAAACATTTACCACACTGAGGGCATTCAAATGGAGTCTCAACACTGTGACTTACTAAATGATCCTTAAGGCTGCCTTTACTTATGTAAGTCTTATCGCACTGAGGGCATTCAAAGGGTCTCCCATCTCCATGACTGACCAGATGTGCCTTAAGGTCACTTTTATGTTTGTAAGCCTTCTCACAGTGATGGCAGCTGTATGGCCTTTCTCCAGTGTGAGTCTTTATGTGAACATTAAGAGCTCCTTTTCGTTTAAAACATTTTCCACACTGATGGCAGGTGTGTGGCCTTTCTGTAGTGTGAGACTTTATGTGAGAATCAAGATTTCCTTTTAGTTTAAAACATTTTCCACACTGATAGCAGGTGTATGGTCTTTCTTCAGTATGGCACCTTAAGTCACTCTTTGAGATTTTGGCTTCTTCTCTTTCTTGAGGTGAATTCTCAACAGTTTGTGAGCAACTGAATGAATTTTCTTCACTTATGAAATTGTGGTGCTGATGTTCATCCTTCATTTCATTTTGTTGTTGATCTTCCTCTTTCACTTCTGTCATGCCTATAATATAAAAAATTTACGTGAAATTTAATTAACAAAAAATAATTCTCATTTTAATCTCAAAATGCAAAAAAAAAAAAAATTATGTCTATTAAAACAAAAATTAAGATGACTGTCTTTTGTTTTATCATCATTTGCAGCAAATTCCTCATTATAATATTGCACGGCTCTAATAAAGTTTTAACCAGAGCCGAAAATAGTGGTCGACCGAAATGCTTTTTTTTAATGACAGATGCCGATATAAGTCAAATGTTATTACAGTAAACAGAAAATTGGTGAAACTAAATAAACATTTGTTATGCATAACATTTATAAATATACCCTTTTAAAGTACTTAAAGTGGGGACATATCATGAAAATGTATAATTGGGTCACCAGTGCTTCTATCAACCCAAAAATGTGTAAAAGATCATCCCAGTAAGTTAGTTTTGGTAAACTGAAACTTGAAATTTGTCTTCCCTTGTGATGTCAGAAGGGAATAATACCGCCCCTTAATCTGCACTATCCAACCACAGCACTGCCATTTAGTTCAGAGATCAGCTCATTTGCTTTTAAAGGACACACCCAAAAATTGCTTTACATCAACTGACACTGAGTGTCTTTTCTTTAAAAACATCAAATTTAAGTAATGGAGAAATTTTCTGGCTGATTGAAAAGATTTATAGGCCGATGCCGATAATGAAAAATCCAAATATTGAATACAATCAGCCTATCACTAGACAAAAACTCAATCTCCTGAAACTTTGTTATTTATCAGTCAATAAGATTGAACACAAACCTGTTTGTTCTTCAGTATGTTGAGGTGTTATTGTGAATGATTCAGGATCAGTCTCCTCTTTAACACACTCCATCATTACAACAGAATGTGTTGTGACAGCAGCTGATTATTGGTCCTCTTCACACGGTGTCTGTTCACATAAACATACAACATCTGACCATTTTAAATAAAAAACAAAGTACATTTGTAACTGTATTTCACATGTCTTACAAGTTATGACCCTGTTCAGTTTTACAAACATCATCAAATATTTAACTGCAAAAGTAAAAGAACTGTATGGAAAAGAAGCAACATTTCTTAAAATTCATGTTAAGCTATAAAAAAATACATGAACCACTTAATATGTTGCTAAAATTTTCAAAATGGTTAAATGCTAAAACTAGTTGTTCAGATTTTTAACTGAAAAGTCATATATATAAAAAAACACTAAATACACCAAATAACACTCTTTATTCAGTCTATATATACAGACATCTACTACATGGCTATACGGCTGCTTCACATTCTTTGTCCATTCAAGCAGATTATGGTGGAAGTAAAACTCCCGTGGCCGTCGTTCAAATTCATTAAATTTTCGTTCACTTGTAGTTTAGCAATTAAACTAAATGTCTTTACCCAACTTCAGCAAAAACAAAGACAATTTTACAAACAACAGATACTTTGGCGAGCTCGCACGGCCAGCAGTTAAACACGAAAGATGGTGACTGAAAACGAAAAGGTACCTATGCTTCTTCCGGTGATGTTAACCATAGATATGTATAAAGGCTAGATGGCTCAAGGCGGAGTCCCTAACGGCATCACCTGGCGGCCATCTTACGACAGGGCGCTCGCTCACTCGTAGCATTGAGTTTAATGGTGCAGGTACTTTTAAATGACCATAACTTGCTCAATTTTCTACCGATTTTCAAACGGTTTGGGTTTTTACAAACGTTATTAACGTGGCTATAATTCTGGATGCTTTAACATGTTTCATGAATTTATTTTTTATTTTTAGTATAGGTATGCAGTGTCATAGGTACATCTCTGACGTTTATAACAAACCAAACCGTTTGAAAATCGGTTATAATGGAAAAAAAAAAAATCGGTTATAATGGTTATGGTTATGGTCATTTAAAAGTAACTGCATCTTTAAAACTCAATGCTACGAGTGAGCGAGCGCCCTGTCGTAAGATGGCCGCCAAAATGCGGAGGTTGCCCTCAATTGGCCAGCAGCGCGGACGAGCCATCTAGCCTTTATACATATCTATGATGTTAACAACAAAAACTTATGACGTCACTGCACGACATACTCCAAGAAGCAAAATAAAAGTCCCTTAAATCTATTGATCTCAAAATTTGTAATATGCAAAAAAATTGTAATATGCTAGGAAATTGATGATCAGTTTACTACACCGAAAAAAAATATATAGAAAACATGAATAAAAATTATATCTGTGGAAAGAGACGTTTGGTGTTTGGTCAGTGTGATTATTTTTTATGTACTTTCATGGACATTGGAAATCTTTTTAGACAGAGGAGAAAGGGCAGTTTTCTTCTTTTTCCAGTAGCTCGTAGGGATGTAACATTAAGTTACGACACTACACAACGTGTTTGAGAGCAGCTTTGCCTCTTATTAAGTCAACGACTGACAAACATGGATTCAATTCACATTTATTTCGAATTTACACAATGGTGCACAGGAGCTTCACATAAAATATCTTAAGAACACACAGCAAAGACATAAGAACAGTACAACTGTATAGAAATAAGGAAAAGATGTATATCAAATGTAAAAATGCATCGCATTATAGGACTACCTTAACAATGACATTCGCTTCTCATGGGAGATATTTAATCTTTACGACCGGAAACAGTGACTTTTATAACACTAATTTTTCATAACGTAATTGTTAGAGACTGAAAAGTGTTTGTTTATTGTTATAACGTATGTTGTTTGTACATAAATGAGAGGATTGAGCAGATGGTTTTAGTTAACTTGTGAAGCCACCTGCTGCACAGTGAATGAATTACAACCTAACGCTTCTCTGATTTTTTTTACAGTCTATGGATTTATCATACAATACTGCCATCTAGCGGGAAACACGTGTAACTGCATTGATAACAATATAGTTTAGAATTTTCCATCTTTAGATTTTATTAAAAAGACATTTCATTGCAATTTTAATATGTTTCTATCACATTCTTTCAAAATTTGCTATAGATTTGACACCTGTCCTTAATTAAAACAGAAGATTAATAGTTGTTATTTTCTTAAATAACATTATGATTTAAAAGTCTATGATTTAGATGCATTTACATTACTAATCACTAGTGTCTTTTTGGCTCGTGCATTTGCAACTTCCTGTTGTGGTTTTTTGTCACCTGTGTTCACTTTATTGCACGGTACTTTGGTTAGAAAGCATGCTATTATTTTCCTTTTGTTATTGATTTATCTATTCAACGATTTTATTTAAGTGAAAATCATAATTGTAATCATTTTACTTAATTGTCTTAGTTTCATGATTGTTTTTAACTAGACCACATGTCAAATGCATGCAAGAAAATGACAAGAATGTTTTTATTCAGGACAGATTTTTTTATTCAAAACCATTTAAAACAAAGCATTTTTCAGAGTCACTGAATATCCTTCCACTTTATCAGAACATAACTTAATAAAAATAAAAAAGACAAGTTCAGAACACACACCTCTATGGAAATTGAAAGTTCATGTCGCAAATTTATTCATCATTGTTGTCCTATTATTCAATTTTTTGTGACAATTTCATTATAACTGCTTTTTAAAAAAGAATGTAAAAACGAAAATACAGTATTCGTAAGCTTTATGTTAACAAAATGGATGAAAAGCCTCCTGAAAACATTTTAGAAACACTCTTAAAAGCTGCCTTTGAGAAGGTTTGGTGTTTAAAATCCGAGGATAAACTAAGAAAGAAAGGAAGAAAGATAGAGAAATACACAAAATTTAGGACAATATACTTGCATTCACCGCTTTTAAAACAGATTCAGCAAGGGCAAATCGTTCAGCGAGATATAACGGCTTGAATTAAAAAAAAGGGATACAAATGGATATGAATGAAAGAGTAACTCCTGTCAAATCAATCAGTACATCAAAAGCAAGTCAACAAGTCAACTATAAATGTTATTCTTAATATAAAACTTGGTAAAAAATAGTTATTTCAAACTGTACAGTCACCAAGTACATAGAAGGATCAGACACTCATTAGCTTTTCATTTGGCATCAGCAGAAGCTTCAACCTTCTGTGCCTAGAAGAAAGTGAGGAAAAAATTAGTCTTTGAAACACAAAATAGACACGATTTTTATATAGTCTGATGCTATAGATCATGTTAACCCCTTACAGACTTGATACAGCTATTTTCAAAACCTTTACGCCATTATAGATATGAAATGCATGAAAAGCTGAGATTTTTTTTGAGTCATATTTTCTTATTTCTTATTAATCTCATCTGCTGTTGGAGGTTTAATGATAAATAGACTAATAGGCAAGTGCTTTACTCTTATCTACTTTCCAAACCCACCTGATCTGCCTTGGCATCCCCATTTTCAGCAGGGTTGCCCTTCTTCCCCTTGGCCGCCTTCTGTGAGGGTTGACAATAAAAACGATGACAATAATATAAACAAACATGATAAAAATGACTACTTAATGCTTGGGACCCTTTAACAAAGCCGTTGGATGACTGACAGATGGGCGGTGCATTCAGCTTTATTCATTCAGCCGTTTTCCTTTTAAAAGTTTGCAATATTTTTGAGCAAAATTATACAAATAAACCCTTAGACTCTTACCTTGGGGGCTGCTTTTTTGGGCTTTGGTTCTGGTTTAGCAGAAGCTGGCTTCTATAAAGCAATAAAGTAAAATTTGATTATTTTTAAAAGTTTATTTAAATGTATAAGCGCAGTAAACAGTCATGTAAATATACTTACAGCAGACAGCCTTGCAGAGCGTCTTGTTGGCTGCAACACAACAATGCTAATTTAAATACAATGACGACATGCACCAAACCATAATATCACAAAAACACGAGAAAAAAAACGTCGAAAATGTAATAATTAAATTAGTAATTAAAAAAATACAGACCTCCTCCTTGCCTTTGGAGGCTTTCTCTCCGTCAATCTGAAAAGGAATAAAACAAAAGAGCTTTTTGTTAAAATCGACGATTTTTAAAATAATTTAAAAAATGCACAAAAATCAAACGCTCCCTGTGACTGTTACAGGACATGACGTCATCAAGAATAAACCGCCACTGTTTTTCATAACGGACGAGCGCTTTCTCTGCTCTGACTTGATTTCTGCTCCGCGTTCCCGCGCATATTCAAATTCAAATCCGGACCGTCAGTGCGCGCGGGCTGCAGCGCTTCCTTTTGTTTCACTCCATCACTACGCGCCTTTTAAACGACGATGGGCGATTTTCAGCTTACGGCGTAAATTACTTCTGTTTTTCGACACGAAATCGTAGCAACTCATCTAAAAGCATCTTTTACATTGACACGATGTGAAAAAATGAACTTAGACGATATTTAAAAGCTGTTAACTAGTAAGGCGCCGTCTTCTACCAGTGAAGACACAGGTGCTATAAAGATGGCAGCTTGACGTTTCGACGAGGCGTAATGCACAACACTGACAAAAAATACACTCAGAGCCATGTAGCTTATAATAACACGAAAATACATCACATTAGCGTCGAAAATACACACGATGGCTATTTTAATCTGATATGAGGTCAAACGATGGTATGCGGTGAACTGCGCGCCTTTTCTCACATCTTGAATCCTAGCACAGATCTGCAGCATTGTTAACCGCATTATGTTATAAAATACATTTTAAATATAATACACGACTGGAAGTTCAACAAGGATAAACAGCAGTGTGTGATCTAAAATTTGCAAAACTAGACGGATTTTACAGGATTGTTTCATTTTGGTCGAATAATGCTTAAATAATATCGCTGGGTGGTGATTACAATGTTAGCCGTTTTCAAATGCAACTTGCATTTTATTACAATAAAGCAGTTTATTTTTGCTCTTGTTTTCGTCACGGCGCGGTAAGATTGACAAGTCGCCTGACACCGAGTAAAAGCGACTGTCCGCCATTACACAACAACTACACAACCACAATAGATCACATCCACCATAACACAAATAAAGCGTATATATATTTACACATAAAAATAAACCCTCCCAAAAATTCGCAACTATTTCCCAAAAAATAGAGATTATTGCGTTAAATCCTTACCTTTCTTTTAGGCATCTTGACTGCAAAAAATCCGCGAAAAAAATATGAGGATGAGAATAGCTGTGTAAACAGTGCGCTGGTGCCGTGCACGCCTCGCCGCGGTTCGCGTAAAATACAATAACGGCTCTATATGTTTTATTAAGTTCTTATATTGAAATTTAAGAAAGAAACCGGTTTAAACCAGATTTTGGATATTCTGCTTAGGGATTGGCTGGGGAAGTGATCACGTATCACTGGGCGTCGCTTATCTCTTAAAGCAACAATGACTGAAATCCCCGCTCAGGTTTCAGAGACGCTGCCGCTGATGCTGGGTCAGATGCGCGCCCTCTATCGACCAAAGCGGATTTAGGGCGGGATTTTAAAGCGGATCAACTTAAATACATTTACCAGCTTATCGCTAGCTACCACTTTTACACATCTTAGATGAATTGAAAATTCATCAACATAATAACTATCATGCACGGTAGTATGGCGATTATATAATTATCAAAAATTAAGATAAAATCATATAAGTGTTACTATGTATGCTGGACTTTTGTTGCCTGTTTCCTTCACTACTTGTCAAACTACAATTAAAGATAATATCATAAAAATAAAGTTTATATTTCTAAAATCAACTTAAAACTAAAAAAAAATAAACATTTAAGCCTTATCATTCAGATCATGATATATTTTAAGGCATAGGTCACCCAAACTGAATTTTTTTCTGATGAACACAAAAGAAGATATTTTGATAAATGATGGTAAGCACAGAGCTGGTTGTGACCATTGACTTCCATAGTAGGAAAACAAATACGATGGAAGTCAATGGGTATCGTCAAATATGTGCTTACCATCATTTATCAAAATATCTTCATCATTTATCACAATACTTTCATAATATTTGTTTTCCTACTATGGAAGTCAATGGGTACCATCAACTGTGTGCTTACCATCATTTATCAAAATATCTTCTTCATTATTTATCACAATACTTTCATAATATTTGTTTTCCTACTATGAAAGTCAATGGGTACCATCAACTGTGTGCTTACCATCATTTATCACAATATCTTCTTCATTATTTATCACAATACTTCCATATTTGTTTTTTCTACTATAAAATTCAATGGTACCATCAACTATGTGCTTATCGTCCTTTATCAAAATACTTCCATATTTGTTTTCCTACTATAAAGGTCAATGGGTACCATCAACTGTGTGCTTACTTTCATTTATCAAAATATCTTCTTTTGCGTTCATCAGAAAAAGAAATTCATGCAGGTTTACAACAACATGAGGATGAGAAAATGTCAGAATTTTCATTTTGGGTGAACTATCCCTTTAATAAACAGTCAACTGTCAGATAATTACATTGGTAGTGAAAATCAGAACGTTTTTTGCATTTGGTAGATGGTTTTATTTAAAGCCACTTAATAAGCATTAAGGCTTTACATATATTCTCTGAGAATCGAACCTATGACTGCGGTGTTGCTGGCACTATGCTTTACCAGTTGTGCAATAATAAAACAAAACTATAGTTAGAAAAAAATCAGACTCATACTCCAATTAATGTTAGATAAATATATTTATTATATTTTAATTTTCCTGTAAGAACTGGCATTGATTGTGATCAATAAGTCTCAAGGTTGAAACAGAAAAACCAAATTATTTTAAAATGTTCAAGTTATGTTAGTGATTTAAATCACAACAGTCATATGGAAGGTTACAGTCAGTCAATAAAAAAATCTGATCTTGTGTAAAGCCTGCTTGATCGTTCTCCAAAACTTGTTCACAAATTATCAAGTCATAAAGAACTGTATGGATCTATGGGGTAAACAACAGTGGCACCCATTGCTTTTTCTAGCATTACTAAGTCCCTTAGTAAATCAAAATTAATTCATTTGAAGATTGGTAATCCATGTCTACAGGGGTCATTTCAATGATAAACATACACAACAACGGCCCCATAAAACGGGGTGAAACTTCCTTCCAGATCTTAAGTATTTACATAACAGTATATACAAAAAGTTCAAATCTAAGCAACGACCGTCTGGCTGCTTAAATCATCTAAAAAAGTGTCTCGCTTGTGCTGAAGGGCATCCAAAAAGCAGCGAACCCTCTCCTCTCGTCTGGCAGTGTAGTTTATCAGTGCTGTCTGTTGACTCTGGGCGTCCATCGGTTTTCCATTCCCACGTTGCTGCAGGAGTTCGGCTACACACGTACGGTCCGCTTCCATCTGCTGTAACACTTGATCTTCTCTGTGCAGCTCCTGAGCTTTCTGCAACACCAATTTGTACATCACATCATGAGGCACAGCAGTAAACATGCAGTTTTAAATGACTACTGCTTTTGTATCTTGAATAATCTAGACTTTATACTTCGATGTCAACTGTACAGCGTAGCCTGACGTGCACCTCTCCCAAAACGTAAAAACACGGCAATGCTACGTGGACTGGTCTGCTAGAACCACTCCCTCATGTGAAAAAGATCTGCACCGCATTTCCTCGCACGCATGTCTGCTTGCGACGGTAAAACATTGATGGACCAAGTCGAGGAGCTATATTTAACAACTAAGGTTGCATCAAAACTTTTTTTTACATTACGGGAGGGGGTCTAGTCGACCAATAACAGCGCTTGCGGTCTGCATAGAACTGACACGCTGTTAAAATTTTGGCGAGGTGCATTTCAGGCTACGCACAGGCTACCGATAACCTACGGTGTATAACTTACGCATGACAATAGCCTCTTTCACACAGTAATTCTGGTAAATTGCCATGAATTTACCAGAATGAATTTACCAGTAAATACAAAAATGTGCTGTTCACACACGCAGTGGCGTTCCGTTATTTTACCAGTAAGATATCATTCACACATCAGTAGGGATGTAACGATTCAATCACGATTCAATCGCGGTCCTCATTAAAAATGCCTGTCTGAAATCGATTCTGAATCGCAAGGCTGCGATTCTTTGTTTTATGCACAGCTTGTGCCTGTATTACGGCATTTGGTCAGTAGGAAGTCCTTATCAATCTAAAATCATTATGAGTCGGAGTCGTTTATAACGTGCATTTGAAAAAGCAACACTCGTTAAACAAAATCATTCAAAATATTCTTTATTATCATGAAAATACCTGAAACAATTTGAAGAACAGCGTATAAATATTCATGTGTAGACATTTCCTGGAATAGCATTTGTAATGCTACTTCTTGTGTGGCACAAAGGGAGTTTCTGCACGGGAGCGCCCCCTGGCGTTCGGATGTGCCGGGATTTCACCGTAATTCATTCATTGAGAAAACGCGCATTTGCACGATGAATCGTTACACCCCTACACATCAGTATCAAAATACCGGTAAATTCGTTGAGAAAGCGGAAGTACCTGTAGCACGCGGCGAGTGTTGTATTTGTAAACAATCCACGTCGTTCATATCCACGGTCCGTATTTTGTTGTTTTCACGTCTGTGGTAAACAGTCGCGAAGTTGCTCATGACCAAACAACATTGAATGAGACGACGTCAAATCGAAAATGCGTTTTTAACAACACTACTGTTTGCACGTTAGGCTTCACAGAGGGCGTGCTAAGGACGTCGGCAATTCGGCGGAAAGCTGTTTTAAACAACTTTGGTGAAGAAATGTGGACGTAAACTTTAGGTGTGCTCAACTTTCAAGCAGCATGTGTGTGGAAACGTCCGTAAACAGTTCAGGGGTAAACGCGTCATCTGTATTAAACGCTATGATTGGCCCAAAGCTGTCAGCACAGTCTGACGTCGTCCGTTCTAAATGCCGGTAATCCTATAATTTTCGTTCACACACAGCGCTTACCGGTAAATTACTGGTAATCTTACAACCTGTCTTACTGGTAAATTGGGAGCACAGATTTACCGGAAAGGTTCTGTTCACACATGACATGTTAACTGCAATTTACCAGTAAATTACCAGTAAAGACTGTATGTGTGAAAGGGACATATAACTTGGGTTTACGGTGTACAGGCTTACAGCATACAGGCGTAGGTCCTATGCAAATAAATTGCACTTTTATATATTTAAAGAAGAATATTTTTTGGAAGGCATTAAACTAAACTTTTTAGAAAATGCTGGCGGTGAAAGAGCTAATTGACTGGGGTCAGGAAACAATCTGAGCAATATTTTTTACCAACATTTTACACAAAACGTACTTGAGCATGCATGTTACTACAATGACAGAAAACGAAAAAAAAACAAAACGATTTACCTGAAGAGATCGATAGCTTAACTGGTATTGCAAGATAGCTTCACACAGATTCCAGAAGGAATATTCTGGCCACAGGACAGATTGGAACGCCAGGCAAGAATATGAGGTCTGGAGTTTGCACAAAAAATAAAAACATTCAGTCAAAAGCTGCAGGTGAACATTAAAATAATACACGCTTAATAATGCAAAATTGCCATCCTTTAGCTCCCAGTAGTATTGTTATGTGAAATGACATTAAAAGAAACTTCTGTTTTTATACTTTTAAAGGGCGGTCACACTACACTTTTCATTCCATTGACTTCCATTCATATGTACGTAAATGCATGAGATCGGAAACGCAAGATATTTCATTAAGTTCAAGTCTGGTGAACTCTGACCTGCAAATTTGTATCACGTGAAGACCTGACCAGTAGAACATCGGTACGTCACAGCGTGATATTACTCTAATGCAAAGCAAATATGAACGAAGCGCTCCCCGCCCATATTCGCAGCAACGTTCAAAAGATATTTGCATGTTTAAAGGCTAGTGTGACCGCACCATTACAGTGCAACTAAAAACAGGTTACAGGTTCAGCTGAGCTCTATCAACATTATTTTTGACTTCTATTGTAAAGGCATTAGTGTAACCAAAAAAATTATTACGATGGTAATCGATTTTATAATGTCTATAACAGAGCTGAACTTGTATTGGACCTGAAACATTCTTTTAAAGGGATAGCGCACCCAAAAATGAAAATTACCTCATGATATACTGACCCTCAAGCCATCCTCCTTGATGTATATGATTATCGTTTTTGAGTATAACACAATCTGAGTTATACTTGATGAGTTATATTGACTGTTCTAAGCTTTATAATGATACTAAATGGTGCTTCTTATTTGATTGTATGCTACATCCTGTCATATGCTGGAAACACACTCTCTTGTGAATGCACATCAAATAAAGTTTTAAATATTGATATTTTTCTTACAAAATCCCATCGATTGCCCTTTAAAAGGCTTTATTAATCCCCTGGATTACTTCTGTGAAGGATGGATTGACTTTTTTGGGGCTTCAGATCAGAAATTTCACCATTATGAAGTTTGCAACAGACAGGACATTGTCTAATATAACTTTGAGTGTGTTTGTCTGAAAAAAGATAATCATATACATTGAGGATGACTATTTTTGACTGAACATACCTTTAAGGATTAAAAACAACATTGAACAAACCGGTCTTCTCCATTACCTGCCACAGTAGGAAGTCACTTAAGCGCACCTCTCCAGACGTACGGATGAGCAGATCAGGGTTTGGAGAGTTACTGCTGTACAGACACTCACTGAGCAAGACCTCAGACACATCACTAAACAATCACAGAGAACAAAGATAAATTACTTAAAAAGACAATAATAAGGAAACAGCAGTATCCACCTTACTTTCGAACATGGAAGTTAGTGGTGTGACACATTTTCTTTTTTGTGCGAGACTTCAGATTCAATAGACGGCCGGTAGAAAACATTGACGTGGGAGCACGCACAAACATAATTAATGTTTTCATGCCTATGTTTAAAATGTGCCAACTATTCCCTTGTAGTGAGTTTTGTTTAAATGTAATTTTTTTTATTGACTGTTATGCTGCGTACAGACCAAACCCGAAGCATCACGTTCCTCACTTTAGATTACTCGCGGGATTTAACTGCATTTCATGCAAGACAGGTTTGAGGTGAATAGCGCGTGTTTGCAAGGCAATCGCACCATCCAATTTACGTAATTCACACTGCCCCGCGATTGAATACACTTTGTATGTCATCTACTTCAATTTCATGTTTGGTATGTACGCCCCATTATAATGTTTCATTATAATGTTTGAATTTAATGGCAACACATCAAGCTGATCACGTGAATGTGGTGCTTGCTCCTGCCTGTCACGAGTAGGATCTTTCTCATTCAACACATTATGAGTTATTTAAGTGCAAACCATATGCCATAATAAACATATTAACCAATTAATTACATTTATTTAGATTTTTTTTGTTTTGTGTTAAATATGTGTTTTATTACTTCGCTTCTTACGCACTAGAGGGAGACATGAGCTGGTAATATAGGAAATTATTTGCGTTTCAATTTAAAACATAACAAAAATATGTGCAAACACATAAGGAACTATTATATATTAATAATAAGAAGTTTATGTTGTATATTCTGTACTGTAATCTGTTTTGAAAAACATTATTGTAATATAGAATCATAATAAATAAAGCAGCTAAATCACTCATGATATTTTTATCAACATAAATAATTAGTTGTTTATAATACAATTATTGTATTTATTGTTTACTGGCAGTTTCTATATAAGATTTTACTGGATGGGTGTGTGGAAACAGATCATGGGTGTGCGTGCGCCACATTCAGCTTTGGTGCAGGGATTATTGTCAAAGCAAATGTTTTGTAGAGATTAACTGCATTGTACCAGCTATTATGGCAACCCCTAACTGCACAAATTATGCCTTCTTTCTGGATTGCATAATAAACATTAACTAGCCAGCCAAAACGGCACACTTGTGTCACTCACAATACGACTAACATTTGCTTTAGTGGCTCACTGAAAGTCACAAAAAACCTCAAAGATGGCGGCGCCCACATTTAGGTCAAAAATAAGATGCATTTACACCGCATTCCAAATTATTATGCACATGCCATTTTTGTTTATTTTCCAATACGGTCAGTAAGTTTACAAATTTTATTTTACCCTCAACACTTACATGACAGCACATTTTTCAAGTATTAAAGTATCTTTTAACATTTTAATTTCATTTAAATTGACTAACATCCACACTGTCATATAAGTGTTGGGGGTAAAATAAAATTACTAAACTTACCGACTGTATTGCAAAAATATACAAAAATGGCATGTGCATAATAATTTGGTACGCGGTGTAGAGTCACATTTGAGTCTAGGGATGCACCGAAATGAAAATTCTTGGCCGAAACCGAAAAAAGGAAACCATATGTGCACTATTGAGGGCACTTAAACGCGCGCACACACAGAGACCAGGGGTGAATCCCAAACAGCGCAACAGTCGCTCCACATAAAACCGTTACGTTGTGTTTCGTTGCTTTATTCGCCAAATGCATGTTAATGCAGTGGTTTTCAAACTGGAGGCCACGAGATGGTGCCAGGGGGGCCCCAGTTTTATGACATTTTATGAAATACATTAATTTATCAGGAATTCTGTATAATTAAACCTAAAAAAAATAAGCTACTAACCAAAAGCACTACTTTTTTGTATAATAAAATTTTTTGTATAATGTTGAGTTTTAGAACAGTTTTTTGTCAAAAATTTTCTTTGGGGGGCCGCGAAGCAATGCACCGTACATAAGGGGGGCCGCACGCTGAAAAAGTTTGGGAACCACTGTGTTAATGGATTACAGTATGAGACACTTTAGCGCAACTCTCTCTAAAGTTTACACATCAAGACGTGCTTAATCTTTGCAGACGCGTGCAAACGGCTCGACCCTGAGTGAAACCTGCTTGAGCACGAAGGGGAGGGGTGGGAGACGACTGATCACCGTGAGTGAAACCCAAGCGCTAGCGCACGGATGGGAGGGGCGTGGTTGACATTCATTTTCGGTTGACTTTTTCGGCTGGATTTTTTATTTCGGTCCGAAACCGATAATGCAATTTTCGGCCAAAATTTTCGGCGACCAAAATTTCGGTGCACCCCTATTTGAGTCTCCTTGTGTAGTACATTTGTGTTTGAATTTTCTAGGTATTTCAAATGCATATATTGGTACAAATCTCTAAAATTTCTGCATTTACCTGGATTTTATTAAACCCTGCTCGACTCCCCAGGCCATTTCCTTGACTGCATTTGCGATTTCATATCTTGATGTGTATGCAAAACATACATTCAGAAAACACCTGCAGAGAAGAGCAGTTAGCGAATATATGAGTCAGGACAAACATAAGCTACATAAAACAGCTCTTATATATTTTGTTTTCTTATAAACTACATTTACATGCAACCATATATTCAGTTTGTAATTGGATTGATGGCTCAGTTGGACTGAAAAGCCTTCATGTAAACATCCGAGTGAGCTCTATCCGACTGAGATTTTGATCAGATTCAAACGGGTGGTGTAGATCTGTGATCCGATCAACAGCAGTAAATAATGCATGTAAACGCATTAATTGTAGTGTTTTTGTAACCTGACCCAAAAATACCTTGAGCACGTTTACCTCTTTTTTTGAATCACATGATACTCGCAGCAATACCAAGGCTGTTTCTCAATTCTAAGAACGCAAAGAACGGACTTGCGTTCTCGTGGAGACTGGTCTTGCCAGGCGACCTTGGAAGAACAAACTCAAAAGGTCGCGAGAACACAGAACGGACTTGTGAAAATTGAAATGTGTGCGATCTTCCTGTTGGTCACGTGACCTCCCCAGATTTCAACGCACAAGTCTGCACTCGATGCATCGTCGATATCAAGAACACATCCGAGTATTTTCATGCGTCCTCTGTACTTGTGTTCTTGAGAATTGGAATTGAACTTCGACTGTTAATAATGACGTAGAGAGAGGACACAAGGACGCAAGATCACTGAAGAATGCATATTGAGAAACAGCCCAAGGCATTGCAACGCGCATTATTAAGAGAATGGGGGCACCCGCTGTTCATTCTGCAGGGTTCATGTGTTTATTAAGGCATTGGAAAACTGTATTTCCATTGCACTTATTTGAAAACTCCTTAAAAGAATGACTTTCTCCAACTTAACATTGAACTCGATGATAGATGCTGTGCACAGCGTTGCAAAGTCCATTGCTTTCTATTTGAAATCAGAATTGGGACACATAATAAATGGTAATTGGGATGCTTTTGGGCTAGTTTTGAATTGCCATTGGCCTGGTTTTGTTACGTGCAACCCTGGCTGTCCGCTTGTTTGGACATTTTGTTTTGAATCATACAGGCTGTTTATACCTGGTTTTAGATGCGTTTTGGTCGATCAGATCAAAAGTAAATGACAAAGACACATTCACGTTCACACCTGGTGTTTAAATCAGTCTTTTTTGTCCACTTTCAACCGCTTCTGTCCTGATTACTGAGGGGTTGGTCTATGGGCCGGTTGTTAAACCATGAGTGGGAGAAATGATGGGTTTATATTGACCTTTACTAATATTATGTCAAAGTACAGCTGCTTGTGTTGTAAGTAAACACAAAGTTTTGTACATATGTAAGCAGGGCTCCCGACTCACTTTTTCACTAGGAGCAATGTGGCCCCCAACTAAAAATTTTAGGGGTGCAACCAGTAAACTTAGGGGCACACACCGTAAATCAACATGCTAACCAAATATTCAGTTTTCTACTAATTTCCACTGTATTACTAATAAACACTTTAATGGTAGATGTAGAGAGTACAATGTGCTGTTTTAAAAAAAAGGTCAAATTCACTGGTCGCACCTGGATGTAAAATTCAGTGGCACACTTTAAAATTTTGGTGGCAAAATGCCACCATTTGGTGGCAGTCTGGAGACCTGGTAAGGGCTTGGTTTTATCAGTCATTTCAGCACAATTGATGAAATAAGCTCACACAAATTTAACCCGCAAAATAAAAAACAAAAATGAAAAAGGCAGAGAACAGACGCTGTTGTTTTATCTACTGTGGGTTCACGCTAGAAGTCAGGCTCGATGTAAAAACATTATGCTTGGTACATCACATTAGATCAATAGGCGGTGACCAGGTGGTCTTTTGTGGCCGTTCAAACGCATGTCTACACATCCACAGTCCGGTCGAATGCGTTTTCAACTACCTTTGGATGTGGTGCAAAGTGGACGAGCTCAAAACGTTTCACACCTCGTTTACATCTGTCTTTAGTGTCGAACAACGCATATTAAAACCAGGTGTAAACAACCTCATATAGAAGGTACATGTAAATGAACATTTAAAGCGGATCGCAACGTTGAGATTAAATCAATCACACTAAATTCAGTCGGACTGTCGAAAATTGGTGCATGTAAACATAACTGTTGACAGTTGCTGTGAAAAGTTTTTCTATTGGGTTCAATATAGCTAAAAATTATAATCATACATGTGTAAAACTGAATGAAAACGTTAAGAATGGCAGGAAACAACAGAATGAATTTGTTACTTGTTGTGAGCTCTGGTGGACACCACAGCTTTGGCGATGACCTGCTGAAGATCTAGAGGTAGAAGAGTCAGATCACCCAGAACCCGAATACGTACACCATGTTTCTCAAGATTCTCTCTGAAAACAAAACAAATGTATTCACATTTTACAGATTTGTTACCCACATGGTGTACTTTAAGCAATTTGGCCTATTTCTTTACGGTCTAATACATATTGGAACTCACCGGGTGTGTCATAATACCATTTGTCAGACACTCCCACCTGCTGCTATGTAAACTGTTCTTGATATTTTGTCATTAATAATCGCTTTAGTTAATTAAAAGGAATATTCCACTTTCAGAAAATAATTTTTCCTCAAAAAAACGTACTTTCTTCTTAACTGATCAAAGAAAGACATAAACATCTTGGATGACATGGGGGTGAGTAAATAATCTTGAGTTTTTTATGAAAGTGGAGTATTCTTTTAAGTTTATCATTTTACCTGGGTGTATTTATTCATTAAGATCATCAAGTAATTGTGATATATATATATGAAACAATTATCAAACAATACTAGCCAGCTGAATACTAGCCTGCAATTCTCATGCGTATCTCATCAGTAAAGCCGGTTTCGTTATTAGTAGTAAATCGCCATCATCTGCTTTCAAATGGAGCGCCATTTACTACACAGAGCCGTAAAATCTCACTCATAATCGTGGACAAATTTCCTCTGATAATGTACGCGATTTTGCCGAGCTTCTCAGTGAAATACGGATTTACTACTTATCACGAAACCTGATGAGATAGAGATGATGCTTTACTGATGAGATACACATGAGAATCGCAGGCGATTTATCACCCACCGCTAGTTTTGTTTTATATTATTTTTAAAATGAACACTTTTAGTAAGTTAATGGGTGTACACTAGTTCTTTTTTCACCATAATGAATCAAGCCATTGGTTTGTGGTTTGGTTTGTGAATTGAGATTCACATTAGCAGACGCTTAGTTCAAAGGAGGGAGCAGGGTGGAACTTACTGCTCCATCAGCAGGCGGCTGAATTTCTGTCTGGCCAGCTCCATCAGTCCATCCACTTCTTCTCTGGAGCGCTTGAAGTTTTCAATACTGAATGCATACACTGTGACTTCATGGATACCCAGGTTCAGACACCAGCGAAGCGTCTGCAAGTGTTTACAGTACATATGAATCAAGCTGCAACTGTAGCAGATGATGTTTCTCTCTGAATGTCTGTTCCCCATCCGGCAATCCTATTTTGCTTTCCATACACCCAGCTGGTCTTTTCTTAATATTTCTTTTGTTGTTTTCAAGCGCCGAAGCGCTTTGTCGACTCAAGGGGGAACAGAAATTCCAGAAGGGAACGGAATCGGCTACTACACAACCAATAAATTGTTTCATTACTTTACCTCTGCCAGTTTGTCAAAGCCTTGAGTGTGGCCCTCCTGTCTCTCCACATGTCTCTTTTGGGCATAACGTCGATTTCCATCCATGATAAAAGCCACATGTTTGGGCATGGGTCCTGCCTAAGATACAGAGTTTATAGAAGGATTATGGTATTGAATCAATATGTTAACGTTAGTAACATTGACTATTCAGGAAGATTGTAATATCATTCAGCTCACCCTCAAGATGTTAGCAGTAAGCCTTTCGAGAAGACTTAATTCAGTCTCTCGTATCCACGACATGACTCTTCTGTCTGTTAATATCAAAATAACATCTATATAAGTACATTAAGTAGAATTATTGTCTGTCTGTCTGTTTGTTTGTCTCTTGACATAACCATGACCAGTAAAACAGAAAACACAAAACTGTTTCTATTATGACACCTCTATGTTCATTTAAATATGATCATATTTTCTATGACTACATGCCCGGCGCGCGACACGTCACGATCTTACACTGGCACGCTAACATCATTACATGCATTAAATGAGGATTTCATTCAAACAAATCAAAATAATTTTCAATCAAACCTTTAATTCGGTGATCGTTAAGAAATCATCAAGCTCCAACTCACTGCCTGTGTGTAAGATGACGTCTCCTTCCTCTGTCCGGACGTGACGTCATATAAACGCGACAGCAAACGCGAAAATAAGAAACAAATTATATTTAAATAGTTATTTAAAATGCTGACAAACTTTGGAATTTGCTATTAAAACGTATATCTATGTATAAAAGACTTTGCTAACAAACTGTCCTATTCGTTTATTTTAATACTCATTAACAAAACCGCGTGCACACTTTTAGTCTTCGTGAATCATGATTACTAAAACTCCGTTTGAAATAAATGTTGACATAGATTTTTGATTATATGATTGGAGATATGCACATGGCAATTCTATTTTTCTGTCCCTAGCCTTTACAGAAACAATACACAAACATTTAAGGTTACAATTGGTTTATATTTAAAATGAAACAATATAACAATTACACTTTCTTGAGCCATAATGTGGCAATATTTGTTTTTAATTAAAAAGATCAAATCCAAGCACCACAGAAGTGCTCGTCCCCACTGTCATGTACAGAGGTAAAGAGATAAAGTGTTTTATTTTGAGGTCAAAACTGATTTTTCTATCATTTAAAATACAATAACATATACATAACTATCAAATATATGAATTAATTGGCCAAAAAATGGTGAATAAATATTATAAAATAGGTGTATATATAGTGTGGCGTTGTGTCACTGGTGTTACATTAAATAAAAATCTCTTATTTTGAAATAAAGAATCACCCTGATGACTTAACTTCCCCATTTCCTGAAGATGAAGAAAGGCCCATGTTAAAAGTTTACTGTCTCTTTTCAGTTTATCAGAAATCTTCTAATTTATCTCATGATTTTATATGAAGTTTTTAGTTGAATTCACTGGTATGACTTACTTTATTGTTAGGGAATTGTAAAAATATAGAATACAAATAGAGTAAACTACTTAATTTAGTGAGTATACCATGACTGACAACATGTGGTACCTTGCAGCAGCCATTTTGTAAAATGCATTTTTCATGCAAATTGTCAATGGTGTCACCTTCCACTGTAAAAAAATGCAGCATTTTGTCAAATCAACATATATTTTTATGTTACTTTAACTTAACTTAAAAGTTAACTTTATAACCAAAACCAATAAAGATTGGTAACACCACTGACTCCCATTTATAGATAATATTAATATTATAGTTTTCTACAAAGCTATTCATTTAGTTCTTTTACATAAAATGGCACAAGATTACGTGATTCTAAGTTTTCTTTCTTGTTAATTTTCTTTTGGTCAGGTACGGCTTAATGGAGTGCAGCTGAGAATAAGCAGTGACTTTAGGGATCTGGGTTTGTTAAGTTAAAAATGTGTTTTTAAAATGTTGTTTATGATCTTTTACTAACTTAGTTTTTTACTAAGTGTCACTGATAGTCTTTAATGTAACAATTTTGTCTCACCTTTATAGTTGAAGGAAAACGATCTTTAGTATTGGATAGTCACAGGTGATTCATTGTGTCATAACACTTATGACAAATAAAATGGTACATGCAGTCTTAAAATAAATGTACAAGAAAGTTAAAATCATTAAGCTGTTATTTATGTGTCTAATAAATAAGGAGGCACTACTTCCAGTTCCAAAATGTTAAAAAGCCTTTATTCAAACATGACATGTTTATTCATAAAGTCAAAGGGTAATCTAATAATGTGGTCTAAATTTAAATGTGATAAAAAAAAAGTAGTACATTTTAAGGCATCTTGCCATAACAAAAGTGGACATTTGTGTAGAATGACCCACATATGTTCTTGTTCAGTAAAACAGTGAATTTTATTGGACAAAATATTGGAACACTTATGAGTGCATGATAAATCAAATGATTAGTTTAAATGTATATTTTTAATGCAAATGTCTGCTTGTCTTCACACTTCTATAGGTTTCATCTGGTGCGTCATACCCTAAAAGTGTGTTGCAGGTCACTGACAGCTAACTATTTTATGGTATCTTTAATCAGAATCAATGCACTTCTTAGCAAACTTCAGTATTTTGGCACAAGCATATATCTTTCACAAATTAGACAGATTTCAACACTGCAGATGATATATTGCATCCTCAGCTTCAAAAAACATGAATTCAATTTATGCAAATTATAATGCAAATATGAGCCAGACTACATTAAATATGTGACTCTGTGTGTGAAATCCAGGCTATACCAGGGCTGGTTCTAGATTTTTGGAGACCCTAGGCAAATAATTGTGGGCTATTTGCAGCAGCAAAGGATATGTTTTTATAGTTAATTTGAAAAGAACCAAACCCAGTTCACTTAAAGTGAACCAGAAAAGGAACTAATGTGACCTCAGTCCTTTTTGTGTTCACAATATAGTGGACTCAAAAGAGGGCCGAGTTCTTTTTTAGTCCTCTTCAGAACTGAAGTGATCTCAGACCCTTCCTTGTTCACATCACAACTTCAGAAGAACTTAGACCCCAGCTTTCTGTGCAGCAGTTGATTTTGTTATATGTCAAAACCACACACGAAGCAGACCGGGATCTCATTGCTTTCACATGTCAAAAAGAAATCGAACCATAAAAGAACCCAAAAGCGAGCTGTCCCTCTGGATGTGGTCTGAGTACGGTTCGCTTTTGGGTCCTTTTATGGGGGTCTGAGATCACTTGGTTTGTTCACATATCACTGAACTGCTCCAAGAACGGGGTTTGGTTCTTTTAAAATTAACTATATGTGAAAACACAAAATACCCATGCAAAGTCTCTATTAAAGTTTTTAAATGATTTTTTGGTGATGATGTTTGATGAAGTACAAATATCAGAATTGTCACCTCCATAACAGAGAAATGTCACATCCATAACGCAGTTTCTTCCTTATAAATGCACATACAAAACTTAAAATAAAATTAAATGTTTTTTAAAGAGCCATCTTTCCTCTATATGTTAAGTATTACTGTTTCTGGTTTATGCCTTTTCATTCACAGAATTCTGAAGTATGTTGTCCCCCAAAAACTTGTGTTCTTTTATTGTCACATCCTTGACACTTGCATGTTTCCTCATCTAAAATAGAAAACATGAGTATAGACTGACAATTTTCTGAAAAATATAAACAGATGATTCAATATATTGGTAATAAATGCATTCTCTGAGAAATTATATTACAAGTTTTGACTACAAATGTTACACCCATAAAGCTGGAATGTCCTATATGTTTTTCAAATTAAAGTTCAAAGTAAAGTTTTTCACAAATTAAAAAGGCACGCATTATAGTACTCAGTTAAACATTTTAATGGATTTAATGGTTAAATTAGGAATTTTATTGATTTTAAAGGATACTATAATGCTCTCTGTGGATCTCTACTGGTAGTTTGCTTTTGTTGGTAGGATGTTATCTGGTGGATAATCCCATACACCACCAATAGATAAGACACACAGCATATGTTTTGTAATGGTTTTAATGGTAAACAGCTGAGAAATTATATAAGAATTGGTAATGGAAACCATTAGAATTTATATTTATTACACAGATACTATCCAGTGAATAAATTTCTTGTTAAATTTAAAAAGGATATTGATCTAAACTGTTATTTTTGTGATACTAGAAGAAACTTTATTTCATTTTTTTTGGCACTGTTCTCATGTATGAAATTTATGGAAAGATTTATCTAGATTTATAATTGTACATATTGACCCCACCCTTTCTCTATACTTAGAAAATGTTTTATTTGATATTACAAAGATTCCCCCCAATAAAAGGAAATAATATTTTATCATTAACTTTATTTGAATTTATGCAAAATTGTATATTCATAAATGCAAATATCGTAAAGAGAACCCTTTATTTTTGGTTATAAATTAAATTAAAATGTACATGAAGACTATTTTTTTCTCAAGTAATAAGAAAGCAACTAAAACATATGTGAATCTTTTAATATATTTGTGTAATTCTTGATTTACCTCCCCCCTGGCTTTATGTATGTTTCATTGTATTGTTGTTTAATTTTGACTGTGTACCTTGGTCTTATGTAAATTTAATTTATTATAGTTTACAAAAAATGAATTTATTTTATATCGCTTTATTCAGCAGTATAGTCGACTTTAGTGGGTCTGAATGAATGAATATTTAATCGTCCAGTAGAGGGCGTAAACAAAACAAACCGCTAACAGTCATTCAACAACAGTGGGAGGAGAAGAAGAAAAAGGGCTCTCGGTCTTTAGGGGGTGAGGGACGGGTCGACGGTTTTTGTTCCGTTGGAGATTCCTGCTTAAACGGTGAGCAGGAGCCACAACACCCGAAACACAAGAGCCCGTCCAGCCGCACCGAAGGGGGCCATCCAGTCACCGACAGACCGAGCCCCGAGGAGGCGGCTCATCGCAGGTCGTTTTACGTATCGGAACCGAGGAGCTTTTGTCTCTCCCCAACTCCTGCGGGTCTGGGGGGTTCCAGCAGGGGCGACAAAGACGATCTTGTACGCCCAGGGAAGGAGGCTGGGAGTCAGGGAGGGTTCCAGCCGCAGGGACGGGGCGCCGTGGCGATTGAACGGTCGGGCTGTGGTGAACCCTTTGCGGCTAAGTGGATGGGATGGAGCCGGGACCATCTGGCGCTGGTGGGTTTTGGCCTTTTAAGTTGTTTTGCAGGGGTTTTATTGTGAAACGATACAATGTTTCTCCGTGTTTTCATTGCTCACGTTAGGCGTGGATTTGAAACATTGTATCACGCTGTAATGTTACACTGCAGCCCACGCGCTAATGATACAATGTAACATTTCATAGGAACGTCTATACTGCTACAGTATAACATATCTGCTTATTGCAAAGTGAGAGAAATAACACAGAGGAGAAGAAGAGGGAATATCTGAGGTCAGGGGTCGTGGGAAGGGTGAAGCCCGCCTTCAGCAGATGCACGAGATGACCTGTATTGATCTTCATTTAATGTTACTAATATCACCTCTATCGACATATAGTGTTAATGCACACAGATGAGTACATTAATGTTTGTAAATAAAAAGCATGAAAGCTTCAGTTAGTATTTTGATGTGGGGTATGGTTAGTTTGGTTCTGGTTTATCTTTTCAGAAATAGTTGGTCTGCACCACTTTGGAGCACAAACAGTTTTTTTCAAGAAGTGCAAAGAAAATGATTTTTATTCACAAAATCTGAACACAGCAGTATCAAAGGTGAACTTTTCAGGGTTTCTACCTTGAAAGAAAATCTAGTTTTTGACTAATTTTGTTCATTTAAAAATTGTAAACAAATTGATGTAGGTATGGAGCTGTTTGCCAGTAACTTACTGTAGATTTGTTATTTATTGGGAACAGTTTGTTTAAAGTTAAATGAACATTAACAAGTCTTTATCTTTACAGAATAAAACTATAACATAACAGCATCATGCAAAGCATTCTGGGAGCCAAATATCCTCATCAACCTTATTCTGTTTTTTCTTCAGATTTTGCTTTCCAGAATGCTTTGCATGAGGCTGTTATTTTATAGTTTTATTCTGTAAAGATAAAGACTTGTTAATGTTTAATGTTAATTTAACCTAACTTTAAACAAACTATTTGCCAGTAAATAACATAAATCTAAATCTACAGTAAATTACTATCAAACAGCTGCCTGTAATACTGTAATTTCTACAGAAATATTTAACAGTGAATAATCAGTTTTTGTTTCATTTTTTATCATTTGTTTGATCATTAAGATGATATTCCTAATAAGTATAAACACTGACCTGTCATATTTACAGTTACAGTTATGCATTTGACAGACACTTAAAACAACGTGCAATGCATTAGATGGTACACATTACTACCAGTATATGTGCTCCCTGGGTTTGAACCCATGACCTTTTGCACTGCAAATGCAATGCTCTACTACTGAGCAGTACGGAGCATGAATTTTTTATGTATTTAAATATTTCTGTTTGGTCATCCGGTCCAGTCCAGTCAGGCAGATACATTTGCTGATATTTGGACATTTTGAAAGTATCAAGTTTGACATTGAATGAAAACTCTTAGATGAATAATAGAAGTGGTTTTGAAGTCTGACACACATATCTTGCTAATTTACTTGTTAATTTATATAAAGAGTGAAAAGTCTAGTTCAAGCCCAACACTAGTTTTCAAACTTTTATTTTGATGTTCCTTTCCTCTGAATTGGGGTGTATTAATGAGCAATAAGAAAGGGGTCACTAGGGCTTTGCACTGGCCAGGTGGCGTCTCTGTGGATTTTGACCCTTCAGTGTATTATAGTTTTGAGCCTTGAGCAGCCGGTCATCTTGGGCCTTTGCACCATACCAAATTGTTGCTTCTGTTTTTCTGATCCATTTATTCCTCTGTTTTCAGTTACTATGGAAAAGAAGCCATTTTCATCCTTTTTATTTCAATATGCATATATTTTCTTTGGGAAGTTGTTTTCGTCCACATCAGACAAATCAGACTAATCAGCTATTGTTGCCTAGATTCTAAAAGTTGACATATTAAAACAGTTTTGAGTCATGACATAAATGAATCATAGAATCAAGAGTTGTGAACATATTCATGGAAACGAATCAAACTTAACAGCTCTAACACTTTTTTTTTTGCGGCTGAAGTGTTAATCAGAGTTGCTATTTAAACATCTCTCCTTATGTTCACGTATTGTCAAGTTACAACACTTGCCTTGTGCCACGCTTCCTACAAGTGTACTCGGCAAATAAAAAGTGCTTTGATTTAATCACAAATATATCAGCCAGTCCTAATGGAGAGCCACTATTGTTACTTTGGATCTGGCTTCATTTTTCAGCCATCTGCTGTTGCTTTGAGAAGACACGTGCATGTGCACTGTCGTAGCAGCGTATGCGCACAGCTACAGAGAGTTTGGTATTGATCAAGACTTGTTGAAGTCTCCTAATATATTTTTCATCAAAACACCATGGGATGAATGTCCTCAGGAACTCAGACCTTAAATCATACCCGAGCTATAAAGTGGCCTTGTAAGAGAAGATTGATGACCTTGTCTTGGTTTAATGTTGAGGTGCATGCTGGCACTATAAGATGAATAAGGCCAAGGTCCTCGCACATTGCCATAGTCCAGATTTCCCAAAACCCCCACGTATCCCCGGGTCTCCTGATCTCCATGACAATATATGTTGCTGTGCTGTTGCTATGGTGAGGCTGGGAATGTTTTGGGCCCCTGTGTTTGTGTGTGCTGATGTGAAGGCGTGGGGGTCTCGCTCCGTCTCTCCCCCTGTTTGAGAAGGAGGGCAGCTGGGGTCTTTGTTATGATGGAGGGAGTGTTCTTCATGGGTTGAGGGGTTAAAAACGTCAACACGCTGGTTCTCAACTGAGTTTTGCTGCTAAATTTTACATCTGGTAGCAAATCTTAATTTTTATATCCCTAAATTGAACACAACCTCAGTGAAGATAATGTCATTTTTTCATGGCTAGCAGCATAACGTTGAAAATGCAAAGTAATTCAAACCGGTTTCCTGAAGACTCTTCCTGTGTGCTATTGGTTGGATTAACGGTTAGTCCCGCCCCAAGCTCATTCATTGGCTGAACTTATGTTATTGTGTGTGGCTAGTCTGGATACTCAACCAAATTCATTTAACTTTATAGAGCCACAATGTTTACACTTTTGGAAGAACTACTTTAACAAAAAGCTTATTATTGTCTTTGCATATTAATCTGAAATAGGAAAACGTATCTTAACACTTAAAGTTTTTTTTAACTACATCAATCCAGTTCGCCATTGAACTATGAGAAGTTAATTTTTTGTGGTTGATTTAGCTGATTTCTTACTTTTAGAGCCCATAAAGGGCTAGGTATACTTTTTTCTGCAGCTTTCAAAGTATACTCACATGGGCTTCACCGCATCTATGTGTGGATGGCCATGTTCGACACGTTTGCAATACAAATGATTTCTTATTCAAATTATTACTCTACCAGGCCGTCAGGCACTGATTCACAACATTTACAGTACATTAAAAATTTAGTATAGATGAAGAAAAGTAGCGGATCCACCATTGCAAATAAAGTTTAGAACAAATAACAGGAAAATAAAGAACAGGAATCAAACATTACGGTTCTTGGAAGAAGTAAAAATAAAAGAAGAAAAAATAACGATGGTGTGTGTGCAAACGCTGTCTTTTGCCTTTGTGTTATTGTTTGTAGAGGAGTGTCCTGTCTCAATATTTTCACATGCATGCTCTGTTGTATGCGATCTGTCTGCGCGGTCTAAAATTTTGTGCAGCACGCAGACGATGCATACAGATGACCACGGACCCTCCTGATGACGAAAATGACGTCATGCGGATGCCCTAGTATACCTTTGGCTTAACATGCACTCCCTTTTAAACTGATTTTTTTAGTGTAGGTGACATCTCTCCAGTAGTCACTGGTAGTTTATCATTTTACACCCTGATTGATATACAGATATAATGTTTGTAGTGTATTTGTATGGCCAGTGGGTTAAATCTTGTATAATGTTAACTATGGTGGAGTCTAAAGCCGAAGGTATACTAGTGACGTATGCGTATGCGCGCCATCTGCATGACGTCATTTTCGTCATCCACGGTCGTCCACACGGACCGTTCGCCTGCGGCCCAAAATTTAAGACGGTGCGCGTACAACAGCGCATCCATACACACCAAACGTAAAACATTGCGTTCCCCGCTCTAGATTACTTGGGGAATTTAACTTTGTGTCGTGAATTTTTCACTTGAGTTGAATATTTTCAACTTGCGCAAAGACACGTTTGTGGCAAATAGCGCAAACTGGGTAGTGCGAAAACATGTGCTATTTGCCTCAAACACGTCTTCGCACAAGTTGAAAATATGCAACTCAAGCCAAATTCGGGTCTATGCTTTGACTGTGTATGTAATCTACTCGCACAAATCGTTGAATTCGCATTTGGTGTGTACACCCCATGAGACTGCAAGTGAAAATGCTGCTAAACTGCATTGTTTACTTTTTTAATTAGTTTTATATTCAATGCATAACTATTTTATTGAACCACTATGAAAAAGTTATGTTTTATTAGTTTCATTCGAAGTGTAGTTTTGAGTATCTGTCTTGGATGCCATAATAATGGCATACATTTGAGTTGGCATGGGCTCATGCAGAACCTGTTGATCCAGCAGGATTTGACTCATCATGTGCGTGTGAATACAAATCTTTTTTCATATTTGTTGCAAAAAATCTTAAAAATATGATGAACTCTTGCCAAAATGTTAAATAAATGTTTATCTTGAATTGAATGTAATGTGCTGATGATGTTATTTAAATGTAGTTTTATTTACTTGTGCATTTTTTCTTAGTGTTCACATTAACTGTAATACATAAACTCTTGAGTTGAGCTGCAAAGATGAATCAATAATATTTATAAAAATGCAAATTGAACAAAAAAGTATCTGTTGATTTAGTTTTCTCAGTGGTATTATATTGTAATGTTTATATTTATTTGTCTTACTGTGCATAGTGCAGTCAGTGTTCAATCAATTAATCTCTAATTTAAATGGATGTTTTTTGGTTGTTGTGAAACATTCTGTACTCTCTCGTCACCTTCCCTCTGTTCTCTCTTTGGTTTTTCCTCTCATGGCCTTTCCACCCCCTTTCCCGTTTTGGTCACCATCATCTTTGTTCCTTTTCCTCTTTTGTCTCATGTCCATACACACTGCTGTCACCATATCTCAACACACATAATCTCACCAACCCTCCCCCTGAACTCCCTCCCTTTCCCTTTAACTTTCCCCTGATCATCAATGTCTCTGTCTGCTTTGTGCCCTGTCCGCAGTGCCCATGGGGCCGTACCCCCCACCCCTGCAGCAGGTGTTCCAGGCTCCCCGCAGGCCGGGCATGGGCACCGTTGGCAAGCCCATCAAACTGCTTGCCAACTACTTTGAGGTGGAGATTCCAAAAATGGATGTTTACCACTATGAAGTGGACATCAAACCTGATAAGTGTCCTCGGCGGGTCAACAGGTAACAGCCCCCATTAGAGTTCTAATGCCCTGATCCGATAGTGGGAAAGATTGCTTTTATTTAGCGATACTGATTTTAGGGCAACAATTTTTGCTTTTCTGTCAATGTGTTTTTGCATACCACTGCGCACCCTGTTCACACAGACATCATACGTCATCAGCGCATTCACGTCTGTTGTATATAAAACGAATTACATTGGAAATAATTTTTTCCCATCGTTTCTTATCATGCTCATGTACTCTTTAGAGTTTGTTTTTCTAACAAGTTTTGGTTTTAGTTAGTTTATGCCAAATGCTTAAATGAAATGTAAAAGATGCTTAAACGCAAAGTGGCGTACTGTGCATTACAACGTATACAATTTTCCCCGGGTTTGAACCCAACGCAGTCTGAGCTATACCAGGACCATATGCATAAGTGCAAATGTAACCAAATGTTATAAATGTAAAAAATAAAACCATAATTACCACATAATTGAAATGAACTTATAATAGCTTGCACATTATTTATAAAAAATACTGTGGTGTTCCAAACTGTTTTTATTTGATTTGCATAAACATCAAAGTTTCAGTGTCCTAACATGCTCTTCATTTTAACCATCACAGGGAGGTTGTGGAGTACATGGTCCAACATTTCAAACCGCAGCTTTTTGGAGACCGAAAGCCGGTGTACGATGGAAAGAAGAACATCTACACTGTCCTGGCTTTACCTATAGGCAGTGAAAAGGTTTGTAGTGAGTGCTCAAAATGTTTACAGAGGTCTCCATTTGACACATTTCATGTTTTAGTAATAGTAGATGCATGTAAATATTAGGGCTGCAACTAACGATTATTTTCATAATCGATTAATCGGTCGATTATTTTGCAATTAATCGACTAATCAAATAAAAACCTAAATATTTACTCAATTCGAATTTCCACTTATAGCTAAATAAGGCACTAAATTAGGGTATTCACTTGTAGAGGTGTACTTTTAAAATTGCAAAAAGCCACACACTACTAGATATATAATCGTTTGAAGACTTCAATAAAAACGTTTTTGCAGCTTTTAAATAGTAAAACCTGGCGCCTGACTTTAACTATAAATGCACAGCTGGCGCTGTATGAAGCGGACCGAATGTGTTTCTGCACTGTCTGATGGTGGTGCTGGAGTGACGTGACAACAAATTTCATAATCGATTATTATCGATTTGTCGTTTCAGTCCTAGTAAATATCACTGCGCATAAATTGAAATGATAGTAAAAAATAGCAGAAAGTCAAAGACTAGAGTCTCATTTCAGACTGTTTGATGTTGCAGGTTGATTTTGAGGTGACCATCCCTGGCGAGGGGAAGGACCGCATCTTCAAAGTGTCCATCCGGTGGTTGGCAAAGGTGTCATGGAGGCTTCTGCAGGAGACGCTGGTCAGTGGACGTCTTCAGGTCCCTCTCGAATCTGTCCAAGCCCTTGACGTTGCGATGAGACATCTGGCCTCCATGAGGTACAGTAACCATTGACTTATAAGACACACAAACCTCCTCCAGACATCTTTGGGAACCTTGTTTAAAAAAACAGTATTTTGTAAAAACAGTGATATTGCATACATACATTTCAGTAAATGCACAAATGTACATTCAAAAACAATAAGATGAGAGACTGCTGTTATTAATAAAGCAACTGATGTATTTTTCTTTCCAGAAGCAGTACAGTTCCTCCTGTTTATTGTTCTCACTGTTGCAATTTGTTAGCTAAGCACTAGTTTACTCGTGAACCTGAACCTTTTGAAAGTTAACAGTCAGTGTAACAAAACTTTAACTGTTTATTCAGATCTGAACTGTTGTTTCCGTAAATCATGAGGTACACTCCAGTCGGCCGTTCTTTCTTTTCACCTCCTGAGGGTTACTATCATCCTCTGGGTGGCGGCAGAGAGGTGTGGTTTGGTTTTCATCAGTCGGTCCGGCCAGCCATGTGGAAGATGATGCTTAACATTGACGGTATGATCTCATCCTTTTGTCTTCGAAGGAATAATTTACTCCAAAATTTAGTCATCATTTACTCACCCCATGTTGTTCCTGTTCACAGTAATAAAAACCAGTGGTGCCAGGCGTGACTGAATTTTTACAAGGCATGCTAATTATTAGCATGCATTATTTTTTGATTAACTGTTTTTTTAAGGAATGTTCCCGTAATGAACTCACCTCCATGTCATCCAAGATGTTTATGTCTTTATTTGTTCAGAAGAATTTAAGGAATGTTTTTTTTTGCGAGGAAAACAATTCAGCCCTAAATAAGGATGCATAACGATTAATCGCAATTAATATAAGTATATAAATATACAAATATATATACACATGTAAACATTTCTTAAATATATACATGCATGTGTGTGCATTTATCTAATACAAAGTTATTATACACAGTTCATACACATATATGATGTAAACAAAAACTTTAATTCTGCTATAGATTAATCACGATTAATTGTTATGCATCCCTAGCCCTAAATGATCCCAACTGACACATAAGGGTCTTATCTAGCGAAATGATCATATTTTCGCGATAAAAGTACTTTTTAAACACAACTTCTCATCTTGCACTAGCCGTGTGATGTGCTAGCGTGATCTTGCGTATTACATAACCACGTTGAAATGTCACTCTTGATGTATGCGAAACTACCGCTCCAGTGTTTATAAGTTTGGAGAAATAGGAGTGTTCAGACATTGTTGTATGTGTAATGATATTAATTAATGTCTTTGTGTCAGTTTGTTGTTCAAAATGGTGAGCAAGTGTGCGTTTCACATATGTAACGCATGACCTTTCCATGTTATTATGTAATACTTAATCAAGCCGGCCCGTCACACAGCTAGTGCAAGACGAGAAGTTGTAGTTTAAAAGTGCATATTTAGTCTTTTTTTGTGTGAAAATGACGATAGTTTCTCCAAATAAGACCCTTATGCCTCAATTGGGATTAGGGATGCATAACGATTAATCGCGATTAATCTATAGCAGAGTAAAGGTTTTTGTTTACTTCATATATGTGTGTGAACTGTGTATAATAACTTTGCACACACATAAATATATAAATATATATAAATATTTATATATAAAAAATATATATTTATATATATATATATATATATATATATATATATATATATATTTATATATCTATATATATTTATATATCTATATATATTTATATATATATATATATATATATCTATATATCTATATCTATATCTATATCTATATATATATATATATATATATATATATATATATATATATATATTTACAGTATACATACACACAATTATTATACACAGAGCCCCTAAGGTGACATTGAAGTTAAAAAATCAAAAGTTTAGTTTCATGTGCTCGCTTGAAACTTTCCCGTGCTCGCGCGAAACTATTTTATATTTTTCTCCATGTCCCCTTAGGGGCTCCTTACATATATGATGTAAAGTAAAACTTTTATTCTGGTATAGATTAATCGCGATTAACGTTTTGCATCCCTAGTTGGGATTGTTTAAAGCCCTTTGAAGCTGCATTGAAATGTAAACGGAGGTCCACTTAAGTCCACTATATGGAGAAAAATTTTCCTCAAAGAACTTAATTTCTTCTTGACTAAACAAAAAAGACATAAACATCTTGGATGACATGGGGTTGAGTAAATTATCGGGATCCTTTAAGCTTTTGTACACTGTCAGATTTAATGCTATTTAATCATTTGGTTTCCAGTATCTGCAACGGCGTTTTATAAAGCCCAGCCTGTCATTGAGTTCATGTGTGAGGTTCTTGACATCCGCAACATCGATGAGCAGCCCAAAACACTTACAGACTCACAGCGAGTCCGTTTCACTAAAGAGATTAAAGGTGGGTTTCTCTTCTTCTCTCTTCTTATTTCATTTCCTTCTCACATCTCCTTTTGTTTCACTTGATTCGCTTGCATCAAATAGTAACACTGTAGAAATCCCATCAGTAATTCAAACACTTGATCAGGTGATCTCATTGGATGAGCTCAACTTCCAGTCAGGATTTGTCATGTCATTTTTGATCAGATGAGTCATTCTTCATATCATGCTTGTTTACAGACAATGGGTCTTATTTACTAATTATTGCGTATGTTTTTCGTATTTATATGCACATATAAATATGTCTGCATAGGTACGCAAACCAGCTCCATATAAGGGCTTTCCGCAACGCAGCTCTTTAACTTAAACATTTTAGATACTTGTGTAATCATCGAGCAAAATGGCTAATAAAAAAGAAATAAAGCCATTATCATATTCATTATTGGTAAAATTCTGTTTTGCTTTGCTTTTTCAATTTGGGAGGTTTTGCTGTTGGTGGAGGAAGCCAGATGAGTGGTGTGTCCACCGGACTAACAGGTATTGGTAAAAAAGAAGTAGGCTATATGAGATGCGATTATGAAGACTTATAATATGACTTCATCAGAGATGTGCATCTGTATCTAAAATAAAACAGACAGGAGGCCTGGATCGAGTGATTGACTTCTCATTACATTTACATTACGTTTGCATTTAGGCATTAAGCAGATTCAAAGAGATAAAAAAAGTGATAAAGCAAAGGGTGAAGATTGTCATTACAAAATGTTTTGTACAGAAAAAAGATGTAGTAATAAAATAATGTATAATATGTATGTATACACTGCAAAAAAAGACTTGCTTAGTATTTTAGTCTTGTTTTCAGTAGAAATATCTAAAACTTCTTAAATCAAGATGCATTTGAGCAAAATGACCTAAGAAATAAGTGAATTTGTGCTTAAAACAAGCAAATAAATAAATCCAATGGGCTGAAAAAAAATCTTGAAATACATTTACCTTTTACACTTAATTCTAGAAATATTTTCTCACCCCATTGGCATATTTTTGCTTGTTTTAAGCACACATTCACTTGTCTAAAAACTAAACTTATTTTCTTAGTTGATTTTGCTCATCAAGAAAGTACATCTTAATTGAAGAATTTTTAGGTATTTCTACTGAAAACAAGACAAAATACTATGTAAGAAATATATATATATATTAAATAAAATTATTTATTGAATCAGTAATTGTTCATAAAAACGTCCGTAGGCAGATTTCACACACAGATTTGTGCGTACGCATAGTGAATAAGACCCATTGCTTAATAGAGACTGAAGAAAGATGCATCATTTTTTACTGTTGTTTTGTAAAGCAAAATATTAAATTTTTACCTGTATTCATGCACTTCATAAAAAAAACATTATTTCATCCGACCCTGACTGATGTTATATCATTAGAGAGGATGTGCATTATCAGTAACTCAACCTAAGCTGCAAGGCATTTCATTGTAGTTTCACACTCCTACTGTGAGCGTCATCGACATCATTTACTCATTCACTCCATTCATTTATGTATCCATTTCTTTAAAAAAAGTTCTGAGTCTGCTTTCAGTCCATTTAACCTGCTGGTTTCAAACCAGATACCAGTAACATCAGAAGTGAGGGATAATATCCTGACCGAGTGGGACATGTCCACAGTTGAAACGCCTTGTATTGTGTAACTTTCAGAAGGATCTGATCTACATAACTATATTATCAGTGGTGTATAAAGACTTTACATAATGAACTATATTGTTTTTATTATACAATGAGCCGTTTTATCTAAATACACTGCGGGTCTCCTTACATAAAAGTCACTGTCATGTTTCTACAGTTGCCCTAAATGGGTTCTATAAAGATTTGTTTTGTCAATACGTTATCTTAGATGATGTGTTTGTCCTGTGGTGACTACCGTAGCTTCTCTGTGCGTTTTGAAAGGGAACGGTCAGCTGTGCACTGAGACGTTTGTTGCAATACCCGATCTCACCACTAGATGCCACTAAAATCTACAAAGTGGACTTTTAAATATTTTGCATTTAACATCGTAAAAATCTTGACGCTTGAAGTTCTCAAATTTTCATGAATTTTTATTAGAATATTATGTGTGAAAGCTTTATGTACACATAAATAAGTTATATAAGGTGTTTCAACTGTACACATGTCCCACATGTACTCTGTCTACCGTTTTAATTGAATTATGCACAGACTCCCTTATTCTTTGACCTGTAGCTTATTTATTGTAAAGCTGTTTAACAACCTGTTATATTTGTGTTTGCTTGTGTTTTTTGGTGGACACTAAAGGCCTGAAGGTTGAAGTTACACACTGTGGTCAGATGAAGAGAAAGTACCGCGTCTGCAACGTCACCCGTCGCCCTGCTAGTCACCAAACGTGAGTGTTAAGATTATCTGCGAGGTCTTCTTAAAGGATATTTTGAATCTTAAATTAACAATCCAGGTTTATCTTTACAAGATGTAATATCTAAATCTAAAATATTTTTTTCTAAAATTATTAAATAAAATTTACTATAATAGTTGCTTCTGTATATTATGAGTGCACTGCAAAAAATTATTTTCAAGAAAAAAAATTCTTGCAAAATATCTGCGAATGGGGTAAGCAAATTTCTCTTGAATTTTTCTTGAATTAAGTGTTTAAGAAAAATTTTCAAGATTTTTTTGGTTACACCATTAGCAGATTTTTTTGCTTGTTTTATGCACAAAATCACTTAAATTTTGTATTTTCGGTCTAAAATCTAGACTTATTTTCTTGTGTCGTTTTACTCATCAAGAAAATAATTTGTAGATATTTTTACTGAAAACAAAACAAAAATTCTAAGACATTTTTTTCTTGAAAATATTTTTTACAGTGTGGGATGTGTTTTGTTTTCAGTAGAAATATCAAAAAATTCTTAAATCAAGATGTATTTTTTGATGAGCAAAATGACATAAAATAAGTCTAGTTTTTATACAAAAATATCAAATGTAAGTGAATATGTGCTTTAAACAAGCAAAATTATCTGCCACTTAAAAAAGTGTTTAAGAAAAATTAAAAACTTATTTTTAGATTTTTTTCTCACCCCATTGGCAGATTATTTTGCTTGTTTTAAGCACAAATTCACTTAAATTTGATATTTTTGGTCTAAAAACTAGACTTATTTTATTAGGTCATTTTGCTCATCAAGAAAATGCATCTTGATTTAAGAATTTTTAGATATTTCTACTGAAATAAAACAAAAGTACTAAGCAAGAAAGTCATTTTTTGCAGTGTACATCCCACTCATAATCTTAATACAGAAGCAACTATTATAGGAAATTGTATTTAATAATTTTCAAAAAAAAATTTTTTTTTTAAATTTTAGAAGATTTTTGCAGTGTAGTTTTGAAGCACATCTGTAAATGGTGATAATCAAAGTTTGAAATTATTAATTAAAAAGTATATGATAACCCATGTTTAAGCATTGTATTAAAGGCCTATAGAGTAGTTTATGGATCACAGACAGTTTTAAAACATGAAATGAATACATTTTTACTCTGTAAATCTTCTCACCAGATTTCCCCTGCAGCTTGAGAGCGGACAGACGGTCGAATGTACAGTAGCTCAATACTTTAAACAGAAATACAACCTGCAGCTCAAATACCCCCATCTGCCCTGCCTACAGGTGGGCCAGGAGCAGAAACACACCTACCTGCCCCTGGAGGTGAGTTGTGTCATCGGCACTTTAACAATAAATGGATGATATTCTCGACTCTTACAGCGGCGCTGATGTTTTCCGCAGGTTTGCAATATTGTAGCGGGGCAGCGTTGTATCAAGAAACTGACAGATAATCAAACATCCACAATGATCAAAGCCACGGCACGCTCGGCCCCGGACAGACAGGAAGAGATCAGCAGACTGGTAAGTGTTGCGTGCAGGAAATTCATGCTTTATAAAAGGTTTCCATACAATTAGCAGTTTCTAGTGGTGTTGTCATGGTTACCTTTTCCTTATGTATTATAGGGCTCGGAAATACAGCTAAAAGCTAGGGATGTATAACGATTAATCGCGATTAATCTATAGCAGAATTTATAAATTATACATAAATATACAAATGTATATACACATGTAAACATTTCTTAAATATATACATGCATGTGTGTGCTTTTATCTATACAAAGTTATTACACACACACACACACACACACACACACACACACACACACACACACACACACACACACACACACACACACACACACACACACACACACACACACACACATATATAATGTAAACAAAAACTTTTATTCTGCTATAGATTAATTGCGATTAATCGTTATGCATCCCTAAAACACTTTGATGCTGATCCCCCCTAATATACGTCTTGTTTGACAAAACAAGAGTTTTAAGTAAATATTCCTTTTTAAAAAATACACATGTGGGTAATTCCATGCAAATGTCAACTTTATTATAAAAAGTAAAGTTTCTACCTGAAGTTTTTACCCATACCGAGATGTCAATCTTTGGTTTAAATATCAATGCAAAGTCTCTGTTAAAGTTCAAAACATTGTTTTTTCATTATTTTTCATAGTTAAGTAATTGCAAAATCCATAACGGAAAAATGTCACGTCCATAATGTCGTTTCTTCCGCTTAAAAAATGCAAACACAAAACGAATCAAATAAATATTTTTTGTTCTTTAGAGAGCCATCCCTTCTCTATTTGTTGAATATTATTGTTTGTGGTTTGTGGTAATTCACAGAAACTCTTCAAAGTATGTTGTCTCCCAAAAACATATGTCCTTTTTTTGTCACATCCATGATGCATATTTCCCTCATCTAAAACAGAAAACACGAGTATATAGACTGATATATTTCTGATGTCTGGACTCTGTCATCAGGTTTAGGAAAATATAAACACGTTCAATATATTGTGGATGGGCGGCCTCATCTTGTTACGATTATTATGCATATTGTCACTGTCGGATTGAAACCATGTGTCTTTAAAACTACAACTGCATTGTGTGCACTATTTAAAATGAAAAAAAAAAACCCAGTGTTTTATAAATTCTTTAACACATAAACACATACAGAACAGAATAAGTGATGCTTTAACGAAGATGCCTTTGAATTTACTTTGACAACAACTTTAAACAAAGTGAACATCGTGCCTCTGGATTTCCCTTAAGTCCACTTTAACATCATATTTACACTCCGCAAAATGACTAAAAACATACACATTTACAATCATCTATTATTTTCTAATAGGCAGCTGCTCAGGGTGGCATTTTGTGGGTGTTGGCACAGGGCACCCAAGAAAAGAAACTAAATACTGTACTGCCGTGACATGACGAGAGCGTGCAGATAAGATGGCAGTGATTTGTAAATGTATGAAATGTTTGCAAAGAGTACCAAATTGAACAAACAGTATAAATGCTAAATTAGACTTCATCAACATGTAACGATATTAATGGTATTGCAAAATCCATATGATGGAGCAACACACTACCAGTAATCACTTTCATACTGGTATATCACCCACCCCTACTGCAAATCTCACATCCATAACGCTGAAATTGCTCATATGCTGTCCATTATCACCGACATCATATCTCAGTTTGTAACAACAAACAAATGAACAGCTGCATCTCCAGTGAACATTAACAGGTTGCTTGTAATAATTATAGATTATCGTGGATTTATTTACTCTCGTGTGATATTTGGCTCTTCTCCATCACTACACTCGTTCTTAATAATGATTGAAGATGACATCACGAGAGGTTCATGAAATCAGATTAGCGTTATTAGTCTCCAGCTGATGTGATGAATCATCTTGAGCTTATAGCAGTCAGGAGCTGTCGAGACCGAACCATGAGTCAGTGAACTTCTGATTCATTTGTTCAGTTCTGAGTTTATATCTGAAGTTGCTCACAGAACAAGACAAAACCGAAACATCAGGATATTAATTGAAGTTTATGTTTAGATAGACAAATGCAGCTAACTAAATAATCTTTATCCAGCTTGCCGGTCATCTTTGTCTGATTTAAAATCAGTGTAAACCGGAAGGAGAGTCACAAAGGGGCTGTGCGGGGGGCCAACCGTGTGCGAGTGCGTAATTTTTGGATCCGGTTTGAGCTTTGGATGCATAAAAAAATTTCGTGCTGTTTATAACCTAAATATTTAAAAAATATTAAAAAAGGAAACATGAAATGCAATTTAAGTCATAAGGAGAAGACTAATGTGATATGTTCCGATTGCATGCATATGTTTACTTGAAATGTAACAATTTATGAAAGTTAAACCGTTATAAACAAATAAATAAGTTTAGAGCCCTGCATTACAGCTATACAAAAATAAGTGTGTTGATTAATTATTAACACGTGTGCTTTTTTATTTAAAATATAAAAAAAGAAAGTGTAAAGTTATTCAAAAGCAAAATACTGGATACAAGATGCGTGCATCTTTTTTATTTTTTAAATGTTTTTTAATATATGACCTATAACAAAAAGTAACAAAAACAAGTTAGCATATAACATTATATATAATAGGTAAGTAAAAAAATATTTAAGAAGTAAAAATAAGGGTGGAAGTTGGGCCGTATATTATTACAATTTTTCAAATCTGGCCCCTTTGAAAAAGAGTAGTTAACTCATTCCCCGCCTGCCTTTTTTTTGAAAAGTTTAACAAAATGCCTTCCAAAAAAATTTTATTCTAAAAATATATCAACAGACCCTCTGCTTTCAAACAAACAATAAACAAATAAAACGGAAAAAAACATTTCATCCTCTCTATATTTTTTTCTTCTTATAAACTCTTAAATATGGGTATTTTTTATTTAAAAATACATATTTTTGTGTAATAATTGCATTTTTGTGAAGTAATTTTCTTAGAGATCAGATTCAGAATGATTATCAAAACATAAAGAGGGTTTAAAATTGATAAATACATTTTTTGCATTTTTTTTAAAAAGGGTAAGTGCGCCATGTAGTGGATAACCGCGGTATTATAGATTAACATTAAAATTCATTATGCAAATGTTTTTCTGCTTTATGCCCAGCTGCACTGATTAATCCAGGTGTGCCTGACCTCAGTAGTCACAACAACAATAATCAGACACACCTGGATTAATCAGTTTGTGCAATAATGGCAGTTCAGGAAGTATTGCAGCTGGGCATAAAGCCTATTGACGAGATAACTCACTAATGGCGGGGAAAGAGTTAAAGACCCCTGATTTATTGTGTCATTCACCACCCTGCTTTCAAAATGTAATAATTTGCTTTGTCTAAGAAACAAATCTGGGTTTTTATATTCCAGGTAATTATTAAAGGATAAAATCCTATTTTATAGACACTTAATGAATGTAAAACAAGCTGTGATGTCATGTTGACCTTAAGGTATTAATCTTCTAATTTTATTTGTTATTTACACAGATGAAGAATGCTAATTTCAATCTGGACCCATACATTCAAGAGTTTGGGATTAAGGTGAAGGACGACATGGCCGAGGTGACGGGGCGAGTCCTTCCTGCTCCGATTCTACAGTACGGTGGACGGGTAAGACTCGCAGCATACAGAGACTAAACTGCTCGTCTCTTCCACGTTACACAAACACAATCATGCGGTCCACATGCACCTGCTCTCTGTCACAGCTCGACTGAGATCGAGCGACGTCTCGTAAATGCAGTGAGGAGAGAGTTATTTTTACAACCGTACAGGTGTGATGCAGGACAGCGCAACCAAACTGAATTGCTCCTAAAATCAGCAAAACTGTCATCTTTACTGATGATGAACATTCAATTCTGTGTTTGACAGTCCAGAGTCAGACACTTTATTTTCCCCTTGTGTCGAAAATAAACTGATTTAATTTCCATTCATATTTATTTTGCATTTTGAGTCAAGCATGAATTTTATTTGGTACGTTAATGCTTGTAAAATTCTCTTCTATTTCCTACTTATTTAAATCATATTTTTTCAATGCTAACATTCTTAGCAGAATTAGATAATAAATAACTTTATAGCAATTGATTTTAGAACTGGGACAATAGACATTGGGTCTCATTCACCAGTAATTGAGTAAGTTTATCGTATTTATACGCACACTTGAACTTCTCACAAAAACTTTCCGCCTAATTCACAACACATGTGTACACGCATGAGTTTGTTTTTATAGTTGTTCTTGCGTTAGTGAATTTGAAGCATTCTACATGAGTACCCCCGTGCATGAGGTTGGTAATTTGCATAAAACACGCCCAAACCACCTCCATATAAGGGCTTATAAGGGCTCAAAAATAAATCCATGATGATATTTATTATTAGTAAAGTTCAGTTTTGCTTTGCATTTTTTATTTGGGAGATTTTGCTGTCACTGGAGGAAGCCAGTGCTGTCCACCGACTGGAATAAGTATTTGATGCTTTAACAAATATGACATTTAATTTATATGAAGTGATTGACTTTTAGACTTCTCATTACATTTACATGACGTTTACATTAGGCATTTAGCAGACTCTTTCATATAGACATTTAAAAAGTTAGGAAGGAAAGCGTGAAGATTTGTCATTACATGCATTTTCTTTATACACTGCAAAAAAAGATTTTCAAGAAAAGAAATTCTTAGTATTTTTGTCTTGTTTTCAGTAAAAATATCTAAATATTCTTAAATTAAGATGCTTTTTCTCGATGAGCAAAACGACCCAAAAATATCAAATTTAAGTGATTTTGTGCATAAAACAAGCAAGAAAATCTGCCAATGGGGTAAGCAAAAAAATGTTGAACATTTTTCTTAAACACTAAATTCAAGAAAAAATTTGCTCACCCCATTGGCAGATTTTTTGCTTGTTTTATGCACAAAATCACTTAAATTTTATATTTTGGGTCTAAAAACTAGACTTATTTTCCTGCATTTTGCTTATCAAGAAAAAGCATCTTAATTTAAGAATTTTAAGATATTTTTTACTAAAAACAAGACAAAAATCTTAAGAAAATTTTTTCTTGAAAATCATTTTTTGCAGCGTATGTGTAGAAAAAATAAGTAGGCAATAATAAGGTATAGTATAATGTGTATATAATAATAATAATAATAATAATAATAATAATAATAATAATAATAATAATAATAATAATAATAATAATAATAATATAGGTCATGTATAATATATAATACAGAAAATATTATATCATCAAACATTATCATGTAAATTGTATATATCAACATTATAATAATAGCCTAGTATTTGATTATAGTGTACATGATTATTGCATATGAGTGGTTTTAGGTTTTCTTGAATTTTTTGCATAGATTTAGAAGAAATTTTGATACGAAAGTTTTTGTTGAATCACGCTTTGTCCATGAAAACATCCATACACACATCTCACGCACAAATTTGTGCGTAGGCATGCTCAATGAATGATACTGAATGTTTTTTATATTTTTAAAATCAACCATAAATGCAAAAAACACTCAAATTTTTCATACATTTTTATACAATATATATATAAAAATTGGCCTACACAATATTTTCAGTATTTTATGTAGTAAAAAATGACAAGTTAACATTATAGATATTTATTTATTTAAGTTTGTTTATAAACTTTTGTTTACGAAAATGTGACCCTGGACCACAAAACATAAGCAGAATTAAGGGGGGGTTGGGGTGGTCCCGGATCTTCTATATTATTTAGGGATCCCTTAGGGGGGTTGGTTTTTATTAAATACATGAATTTAAAATTCTTGTGCTGCACTGCCACAAAGCAATACTGTCTATTATTTGTCCCAATAAACTAATCGAAAAGATTTCTATCTGAAATAAATGTAAACTCTCAAGTGCACCTCACGCTGTTTTCTGGAGGAATTGACCGATTTTTAGATTTAGGATTGGGTTAGGGGCTTTAAAAAATTATTAAACTATTATTTCACACTAATTTGAGGGGAAAATGGTTAGGGTTTGAGTTTCTTTATAATTTGATGTTTCTTTAAATAAAATGTTGATCCAAGATCATTTTTTATTTGAGATTTATACACCATCTTCAATAAATAAATAAGCTTTTTATTGATGTATGGTGGTTTGTAAAGATTGGACAATATGAACTATTTGAAAATCTGGAATCTAAGGATGCAAAAGTTTAAAGTTGTCCAAATGAAGTCCTTAGCAACACATCTTACTAATGATAAATACATTTTTGATATATTTAGTGTGGGAAATTAAAAAAATATGTTCATATAACATGAACTTTACTTAATATCCTAATATTTTTGGATATAAAAAGAGGTCATTTTGGCTATTGTTACAAATATCTACTATATACTACTGCATGTGATTGTTGTGTGTTGCCTGTTAATAAGCATTTGTGGTATTTTTTTCAACTCTTTCTCATGCTGTTGTTGGTTTACAGAATCGTGCCATTGCGACTCCCAACCAGGGTGTTTGGGATATGAGAGGAAAACAGTTTTATAATGGCATTGAGATCAAAGTTTGGGCCATCGCCTGCTTCGCTCCACAGAAACAGTGTCGGGAGGAGGTGTTAAAGTAAGAGTCTGAGTGCAATGAAATACAGATGCTCAAGTATTTGTTGAATTTTAATGCTAACGTTGTCCATGTCATCTTCAGGAACTTTACTGACCAGCTGCGTAAGATCTCAAAGGACGCCGGGATGCCCATCCAGGGTCAGCCGTGTTTCTGTAAGTATGCACAGGGAGCAGACAGCGTGGAGCCCATGTTCAGACACCTGAAGAACACATACTCTGGACTTCAGCTCATCATCGTCATCCTGCCAGGAAAAACACCCGTCTATGGTGAGATCTTGTGACATCACACACATACACATGCAGGTTAATGAACCAGACACTGATTTCTGTTTGTGTGTGTTTGTGATTGGCAGCTGAAGTGAAGCGTGTTGGAGACACTCTTTTAGGAATGGCCACTCAGTGTGTTCAGGTGAAGAATGTGGTGAAAACATCTCCTCAGACGCTCTCCAACCTCTGCCTCAAGATCAACGTCAAGCTCGGTGGCATCAACAACATCCTGGTGCCACATCAACGGTGAGCCTTTACACTTTGCATGTGTGTGGATCTGTGATAAATGAAATCAGTCGTGAGCGTCAATGCTTCTTTTTGAATCCGGTTTGCAGGTCCGCTGTCTTCCAGCAGCCGGTGATCTTCCTTGGAGCTGATGTTACTCATCCACCTGCTGGTGATGGAAAGAAGCCATCTATCACTGCTGTAAGCATTTCAATTTTCCTTTGAACTTTCTTGTGTATTATTTAAGAGATTTTATTAGATCTGAGCAGGGCTGGGTGATATACACTCACCTAAAGGATTATTAGGAACACCTGTTCAATTTCTCATTAATGCAATTATCTAATCAACCAATCACATGGCAGTTGCTTCAATGCATTTAGGGGTGTGGTCCTGGACAATCTCCTGACCTCCAAACTGAATGTCAGAATGGGAAAGAAAGATGATTTAAGCAATTTTGAGCATGGCATGGTTGTTGGTGCCAGACGGGCCAGTCTGAGTATTTCACAATCTGCTCAGTTACTGGGATTTTCACCCACAACCCTTTTAGGGTTTACAAAGAATGGTGTGAAAAGGGAAAAACATCCAGTATGAGGCAGTCCTGTGGGCGAAAATGCCTTGTTGATGCTAGAGGTCAGAGGAGAATGAACCGACTGATTCAAGCTGATAGAAGAGCAACTTTGACTAAAATAACTTGTTTCAACCGAGGTATGCAGCAAAGCATTTGTGAAGCCACAACACGCACAACCTTGAGGCGGATGTGCTACAACAGCAGAAGACCCCACCGGGTACCACTCATCTCCACTACAAATAGGAAAAAGAGGCTACAATTTGCATGAGCTCACCAAAATTGGACAGTTGAAGACTGGAAAAATGTTGCCTGATCTGATGAGTCTCGATTTCTGTTGAGACATTCAGATGGTAGAGTCGGAATTTGGCGTAAACAGAATGAGAACATGGATCCATCATGACTTGTCACCACTGTGCAGGCTGGTGGTGGTAGTGTAATGGTGTGGGGAATGTTTTCTTGGCACACTTTAGGCCTCTTAGTGCCAATTGGGCATCATTTAAATGCCACAGCCTACCTGAGCATTGTTTCTGACCATGTCCATCCCTTTATGACCACCATGTACCCATCCTCTGATGCTCAAATCATTTCAAATTGGTTTCTTGAACATGACAATGAGTTCACTGTACTAAAATGGTCCCCACAATCACCAGATCTCAACCCAATAGAGCATCTTTGGGATGTGGTGGAACGGGAGCTTCATGTCCTGGATGTGCATCCCACAAATCTCCATCAACTGCAAGATGCTATCCTATCAATATGGGCCATAATTTCTAAAGAATGCTTTCAGCACCTTGTTGAATCAATGCCATGTAGAATTAAGGCAATTCTGAAGGCGAAAGGTGTTCCTAATAATCCTTTAGGTTTATTCTTAGCGGAGTTTTCAGGAAGTTACATGTTGACCACGAAAGCCGCTTGTTTATGTTGTTACTGTCTATAGAAAATAATCTTAGAGCTGTCTCTTAATTATTATTCATCTAATGTTTTCACAATGACTTTACTGGTAATATAATATTGCAACACCGAATATCACACACAAGTTTGTTTTGGCCATTTAAGTTTTGAAGCACTTTACAATAAGGTTGTATTTGTTAACAGTTAGTTAATGCATTAGCTAACTTGAACTAACAATGATCAATACATCTACAGCATTTATTCATCTTTGTTCATGTTAATTTAGAAATTGAGCACCATTTATTGCAAAACCTGCAACCAGGGTTGTAGTTGAGCCTAACTCGAATCCAAGACCAAGACCAGAGAACGAGTGTCAAGTCTGAGTCAAGACCGTATCTACCTTCATCTGGACTCGGGACTCATTCTCTGGTCTTGGTCTATTTCGGACTCGAGTTGGACTCGACTACAACACTGCCTGCAGCACACACATTTAATCCAATGTAGACTAAAGAAAATCAAATGTGTAATGTATGCCTGAAATAATTTATATATTTACAATGCTAGGGTTTACTAAACCCTTGTAAAAGTTGGCATGGTTTCAATGGCTGTATGGATGAATGATGCTTTTGGTCAATGGAGAAACCATTCATCCTTTTAGGTAATTTGAGGATAAGTACATAAATATTGAGATGTATTCAATCAGATCATCAGACATTAATTCAAGATGATTAAGTTTTAATAGTGCAGTCTTTCATTGACCCATCTTAAAATATTATATAGCAAGAGTGAGTAAGAGGTTTTTAAATGTGACCCACCCTGCTGTTCTCCGGAGCTGTGAGAGTCGCATGAGTTCATGTTTTAGGACAGAACGAGGAGATGAGGGCGTAATGTTTTTGGAGGGGGCGGGCGGGGGCTTTGATGTGAGAATGGCTCGCCGATGACTCAACGGTGAGGAGGAAATGACATCATCTCACACACTGCTGTACGCAACCACTTGTAACCTCGTAGGCTTATTGCAGTTGCCAAGCGATGGTGACAAAGGGCTGAGTCACGGTGACGGACACGTTTGAGATCCTGATGTGGGTCGAGAACGAGAGGCAGACCACAGAAGGTTTATGTTGATTTTGGGTTGCAACTAGAGGGCGGCAGTTCTCTGTATCTTCTCTATGGGCGTTTTAAAGCTCGTCTGTTTTGCATTATTTGCATATTTCTAGTGCAGAGTTTGTAATGTGCTGCTCTGGCCTGTGCGTTTTAATTTTTCTTATTCAAAACAGCTGTGCATGTTATTTCTGTTTTATAACATGCAATGCTGTGATGCAAGGATGTGTGTCAGGACGGCGCGGTTTCTGGGTAGTTGCAAGGTGCTTGTGATATTTTTGTGGTTTCCAGTTGGTTGCTTACCAGTCCCAGTCAAGACATTTCTGATGCCACATCCTGTTATGATCAGATTAAAGGTGATGTTAAGACGATGTATCTACTGTAACAAATGTATTAGTCCACCTGTCCATTTGCCTTAAAAATCATCCAGTATCGTGGAGTGTTTTTAATGCTGACTCGTTCCTCTTTAGTGAGTTTCTGACATTTCATCCTTTTGAACAAGAGTGAGGAGTCAAATTGAATTTGTGTGATTATACCCAAATTCAAGATGGCACATTCAACTTCTTTCAGAAGAAATGAATGAAGCACAACATTCTACCATTAAAACTTTTAGGCACTGCAAATAAATAACTGCATAACGATTATTCGTTTTTGTTTACATCATATATGTGTGTGTATTGTGTATAATAATGATGTATATATAAATACACATGCATGTATAGTTTCAAGGAAAAATGTTTATATATATATATATATATAGTATTCATATTTCTATATAATATAAATTATATAAAATGTATGTAAATATATACATGCTTGTGTGTGTATTTATACATTATCATACACAGTACACACACATACAGTGTATGATATAAACAAAAACTTTTATTCTGCAAATGATTAGTTGCGATAAGTTGTTATGCAGCCCTAAAAAAAGTTTTCTGCCTTTCTTGTAAACAACAATAACAAATATATTTATTTAATAATATAATAAATATATGTAGTCATTAGAAATACTACTGTAACAAAAGTGCTTACACATACTGCTGGATTTACCCTTACAGAAACACACTGCAAAAAATGATTTTCTTGTTTTCAGTAAAAATATCTAAAAATTCTTAAATTAAGATGTTTTTTCTTGATGAGCAAAACCCCCCCAGAAAATAAGTCTATTTTTAAGACCAAAAATATCAAATTTAAGTGATTTTGTGCATAAAACAAGCAAAAAAAAATCTGCCAATGGGGTAAGCAAAAACATCTTGAACATTTTTCTTAAATATTAAATTCAAGAAAAATTTGCGTACCTCATTGGCAGATTTTCTTGCTTGTTTTATGCACAAAATCACTTAAATTTGATATTTTTGGTCTAAAATCTAGACTTGTTTTCTTAGGTCGTTTTGCTCATCAAGAAAAAGCATCTTAATTTAAGAATTTTTTTTGATATTTTTTACTGAAAACAAGACACAAATACTAAGAATTTTTTTCTTAAATCATTTTTTGCAGTGTAAGAAAGTAATTTTTTCAATGTGAATTGTTTCCAAAGTACATGTAAAAACATTAGCATTGTGATGTTTAAAAATTTAGATAAATTTGTTTTCTTTGCAGTATTCAAGAGGTGAAAACACTGCATCTATTTGTTAGTTTATCCAGTTTTAGTTTTCTGTAAAAAATGAAGTCAAAACATTATTTTTATTAGATGAGTATATAATTAATAATTTAACTTAAACGCATACCTTTAAATAGTAAATAGTCTCTTAATTTGTTTCTCTGATGCCCCTGCAGGTGGTTGGCAGTATGGACGCTCATCCCAGCAGATATTGTGCTACAGTTCGAGTACAGCGGCCCAGACAGGAGATCATTGAAGATCTTTCATACATGGTGCGAGAATTACTCATTCAGTTCTACAAGTCAACACGCTTCAAACCCACAAGAATCATCTTCTATAGGGACGGTGTACCAGAAGGACAGTTACCACAGGTAATTATGATCTGGGTCTGCTTAACAGGACCTTTAAGTTATCAAATTATGAATTAAAGTGATATTTCACACGTAAAAAATGAAAATTCTGTCATTTATTCACTCTCCTGTTTATTTGTTTTATCTTGTTTAACACAAGAAGATATTTTAATATATGTTATACAACGGGTCTGTTGAATGCTGCATTCTGATTGGCTGAGAAATGTTCTATGGGTGTTGATTATTTTTCTGTAAACCACACCCCTAATTTTTCAAATGTCTTAAAAATAGGCACCAGAGCAATGTTTGTGGTAACCGTGGTATAAGCGGAATAATTGACTTCGGTCCTTTGAATTATTTGAAAATAATGCACACCTGCGGTGTAACGGCACTCCGCTTTGCGTCGTGCCGCATTACCACCTTGGTGTGCATTATTTTCTTATAATTCAATGGCCCGTCGTCAATTATTCCTTACATAGAAACCATACATTTGACAGTACCAACTGACTTCCATAGTATTATAAACACATACTGGAAATCAAATGTGTGCTTATCATCATTTATCAAAATATCTTCTTTTATGTTCAACACAATAAAGAAACACATACAGGTTTAAATTGAAATGAGGTTGAAGAAATGATGACAGAAATTTCATTTTTAATTCAACTATCACTTTAAAACTATAAATTATGCCATTAAGAAATGTGCTATAAGGTGAAAATGGTTTGTTTACTGCATGTAAGACACATGAGGCTTTCTTAAAGGTGCATTGTGTAACTTTCAGAAAGATTTCTTGGCAGAAAAGCAATATTATCTACATAACTATATAATCAGTGGTGTATAAAGACCTTACGTAATAAACTGTATTGTTTTTATTGCCTTTATATGAGCCGTTTTTATCCACATACACAGCAGGTCCCCTTACATGGAAAGCGCCGCCATGTTTGTACAGTAGCCTTAAATAGACAAACTGCTCTCTAGGGGTGTAAATCAGACAGTTCATTACGATCCGATACAATATTGATTTTCTCTGCCAGCGATGCGATTTTTGCCGATGCATCAAACACTTCTTCGATGCGATTACGATTTGATTCAGTTGGATTCATTTATCAATATTTTTATATTACGTGCCTAGTTAAGCAGGTAAATTTTTAGTTACAAATGCAACCAAAATATATAACATGAACATTTAATTAAATGTTTTGAAAACGGCACAATATCTGTCCCAATTAGAACATTTACAGCAACAAACTAACAAAAAAATTTAAATAAAGAAAAATAAATAATGATGCAAAAAATGTCACATAAAATCAAGCTTATGATGGCAAGTCAAAAGTATTTCAGTATTTTGTGCCAAAATGTGCAATAGTGACAATCATTTTTAATTCAATTTTAAAATAAATTAATAAATAAAGCTGTTAAACTTAAGCATTTGATCCATCACACAACTTTAGGTCTTATAGTCAAACAAGTGCTGCAGTGGTCTCTTTTCAGGAGATTTCTCTTAAAAAAAAATCAAATGACAACATGTTCAGGAGAGAGGACACGCGCATCTTCTGTCTCTTTCGATGCTACAACCAGTTTGTTGCTGCATTGCATTTACTTGCTGATGCAAGCAGATGAAAATGCACGCTTGAGCGGAAATATGTAGATGGATGTTACTACAATGAATGAGGACGTGGAGAGTGTCAAAATAAAGGTATCTCATATTGATTTTTGTATGTGTGGCATCGATGCATTGGCTCGTTAGAAATAAAATCGATGTATTGTTACACCCCTATTGCTCTCCAGAGTGTGTTTTTTGTCACTAGGTAACATGTTTGTACTGTGACGACTACTGTAGCTTCTCTATTGCTGCGTTCAGACCAGCCGCGGTAGAGGTGTCAAGCGCGAGTGGGTTTAATATTAAGTTAATGTAAAGACACGTTGGCGAGTGTCTGGAGGTCTCGCGGCGTGAATGAGGCGTTTAGCGCAGCGTGTAGACACGATTCCGCCTCATTCTTTTGTCTAGTTCACACGAATTGAGCGTTGCTGCGGCAAACGCGTGAGTTGAAAAATTTCCTGGAAAAATCCGCCGCGTTAACCAATCAGGAGCTTGCTGTAGTAGTGAAGGGATTACAGGAAGCAAGCAGAGTCGCAGAAGCCCCTCCCATGACTCGAATTTCTGCATGAATGTCTCGATAACTAGAATTTCACACGCGGCTTTTACGCGAGAATGAAGCGAATAAACTCAAAGGGCCCTATTTTAACGATCTGAAACGCAAGTGCGAAGCGCAAAGCGCAAGTCACTTTGTGGGCGGATCTTGGGCACTGTTGCTATTTTCCCGGCAGGAGAAATAACTCTTGCGCCAGGCGCAAATCAATAAGGGGTTGGTCTGAAGTAGGTTCATTATTCATAGGTGTGGTTTGGGCGTAAAACGTCAAATAAACCAATCAGAACGTTATCCAACATTCCCTTTAAACGCAGGGGCACAAGTTCCATGGCGGGTTGCTATTATTATGACGGATTTGACAGGCGCACGCCAGGAGCGGTTCACAGCCGAGGAGACCGACGTTCTTGTAAGAGCAGTCAAAGACAGAGAAGTTGTTTTGTATGGGGATGGGAGAAACCCGCCCAAATCGGCGTCGGTTAAACAGGCGTGAGAGGAAATATCCACAATTGTCTAATCAGCTGGCATCCCCATCATTGCGCCAAGCGCTACAATGATGTCAGAAGACGGCGGAATCCCAAGCTTGCCAGCATAAATCGGGCACGCCGTGTAACGGGAGGTGGATCTGCCTCTACACATGACCTGACGCCAGCAGAGGACATCGCTGCGTCCACCCTCACCGCTGAAAGCCAAGAAACGCAAGCAGTTCAACCCCAAAGTACACTTACAAATCAAGTTCACATATAAGGTTTTTATGAAAGCATTTTAATTATTATTTACATAAAATAAACGTAATACAGCCACACAACAAACTTATGAAAATATTTTAATCGTTATTTGCATGAGAATTTTTTAACGCAGCCACACACAAAAATAAAAACTATCACCACAATGCTCACCACAAAGATATTCCTTATCTCGTGTTAATATTTTTTATTGTAACAACTTATGATTTGCAAAAATAACTGTTGCATCTGTGTAGATTAGATAAGCAAAGTGTGCGCGCGTTGTGCACGATACATTATGGTCAAGCATGCGCCCTTAAAATAGCATAATGAAGCACGTGCAACGCACCACTGACTTTAGACTAGTTTTTTTTGGTCAGTGGCGCAATTGTTTTTTGAAACTGCAAAATAGCATCAGGGATGGTTTGCGCCGGAACACGCCTCCTTTTTTGCGCTGAACCGCCCAGGGAGCGCAAGTTCATTCCCTAGTTTGCCGACGTGCGTCTGTGGAGGGAAAAAACTCCACAAAATACAAATGATACATGCGTCACTGACAAAGTCAATTGCGCTGGGTGCAAGATAGGGCCCAAAATGTTCAAGCGGCAAACTAGACATGGTAAACGCGGTTGGTGTGAAACCACGGTATGAATTTCGAAATGGGGGGATAAGATGTGGACTGAGCCGTTGGTTGCAATTCACAATCTCACCTCTAGATGATGCTAAAAATCTACACACTGCACCTATATGGCAGATATTTAGGTGCGAAGCATTGATTGTAAGCAGCACCCATATTATCTGTTATCTCTTTTTTTTGGCTCACTTTCTGAAGTGATGGGATTGTTTTGTGTTGGCACATTTGTCTCTTTCATAGCATAGCATGCACTGCGATCTGGTTTAGATCTGTCGTTGATTTGGGACTGATCCATGATTTGATTTAATGTAAGAAGGACTAATAATGTCTGTGTGTATAGATTCTGCATTATGAGCTGCTGGCCATCAGAGACGCCTGCATCAAGCTGGAAAAAGACTACCAGCCCGGCATCACTTACGTAGTTGTACAGAAACGCCACCACACGCGCCTCTTCTGCGCCGACAAGTCAGAAAGAGTGAGTTCTGCACGACAACATGTCTACATGATAACACATTCAGTAATTGACATGCCAGTACCACTGAAAATGTGCAAACGCTGATCCCACAGCATAAATTCACATACAAAGCAGATGTTACTACTAACAGTGTACGGTGTTGAAACACTACGATTGTCAGATCTTTGGTGTTTGTAAAATCTCAAGTTCATTGTAATGTCTCCTTTCGCTCAGATTGGGAAAAGCGGGAACATTCCGGCAGGAACTACGGTTGACACCAGCATCACTCATCCGTTTGAGTTTGATTTCTACCTGTGCAGTCATGCGGGTATTCAGGTGAGCAGTGTTCTGTGATTCTCCTGACTGTCATCTGTGAAGCATTTACAGACTTTTCTTTCATCCGCTGTCATTCTCAGGGCACCAGCCGTCCATCTCACTACTACGTCCTGTGGGACGACAATCGTTTCACGGCCGACGAGCTGCAGATTTTAACCTACCAGCTGTGTCACACTTACGTGCGCTGTACCCGCTCCGTGTCCATTCCAGCGCCAGCATACTATGCCCGGCTCGTCGCATTCAGAGCACGCTACCATTTGGTGGATAAGGAACATGACAGGTGAGTTCATGACCTTTTTTTAATACCAAAGACAACATGAGACTCAATTTGCATTTGTGTTGGCAATGCAAAGGTTGTGGGTTTAAATCCCAGGGAACACACATATGGATAAAAACTTTAGGGCTGCATAACGATTCATCGCAACTTGTTTACATCATATATGTGTGTGTTCTGTGTATTATAATTATGTATATATAAATACACACACATGCATGTATGGTGAACGTTATTTCACCACGCAGTATGTGATCCTGGATCAACACCATATTTGGTCCTTGATTGACTTTTTCATTAACCAATCAGATTACAGGATTAGGGTGTATGTTAAACTTAGGTTTAGGGTTGGGTTACGGGCTTTTAAATAATTCTTAAGCTATTATTTCACAAAAATAAGTTGAGTTTATCTTTGATTAAAACGATCCATGACCAACAAAAATTTTGATCCAGGATCACATCTTACGGCGACAATGCATGTATACATTTAAGAAATATTTACATGTGTATATACATTTTAATATTTTAATTTACATATAAATATGAGTACTTATTATATTAGTGCTGCCTCACGATTAGTCACGACTAATCGTTTGCAGAATAAAAGTTTTTGTTTACATAATATATGTGTGTGTACTGTGTATAATAATTATGTTTATATAAATACACACACGTGCATGTATAATTTTAAGAAAAAATATATGTATATAATAAATATTTATATTTATATATAATATAGATTATATATAACTATAAATATGTATATACACATGCAAATGTTTCTTAATTATATACAGGCGTGGCTGTGTGTGTACTTATACATAATTATTATACAGAGTACACCCACATATATTATGTAATTTTATTTTATGTAACTTTTATTCTGCAAACGATTAGTCGCGACTAATCGTGAGGCAGCACTATATTATATAAATATTTTTTTATACATGCATACATTATATGTGTGTGTGTGTGTGTGTGTGTGTGTGTGTGTGTGTGTGTGTGTGTGTGTGTGTGTGTGTGTGTGTGTGTGTGTGTGTGTGTGTTTGTTTATTTTTAGTGCTGGGCAAAGATTAATTGCGATTAATCGCATACCAAATAAAAGTGCATTTTTGCCTAATATATGTGTGTGTAATTATTATGTATATTTATTTAAACACACATACATATACATTTCAGAACATTTCTATTTGTATATACATTTTTCTTGTTAATATATAATATATAAAAATATAAATAAATAAATATGAATATGTGTATGTATGTATATATAAAACATTTGTGTGTGTGTGTGTGTGTGTGTGTGTAAATGTTTCATAAATACATACATGAATGTGTGTGTAGTAATATATACATAATAATTACACACAGCGCACACTCATATATTATAAAAACACTTTTATTTTGTATGCGATTAATCGCGATTAATCTATGCCCAGCACTACCCGTTTACTTTCGGTTTTAAGACAAGATGTTCAAATATCATGAACACACTATTTGGTTTAATAATTTGTAAATATAATGTCATTATATTATTAAAAGACATATTTGTATTTAATTTTTGTGTAATATTAAACTGTACCTGCCAAAATGATTTGCAGCATCCGGGTTACAATGTGTTATTGGTTTTGAGTGGTTGTTATCTAGGAATAACAAACCTGCAAATGCCGTGACTGGCCAGTCAGAATCAAGTATTTCAACAAGCTGTGTAATAAATGTTTAAATCTTACAAAGACATTAGCATTTTTGAAGCAAGGTCAGTTTAAAGTTGGTTTTCTAACCTGCGTATCCATCCGTAGCGGAGAGGGCAGCCACGTCTCCGGACAGAGTAACGGCCGGGATCCCCAGGCGCTGGCCAAAGCTGTGCAGATTCATCACGACACCCTGAGGACCATGTACTTCGCCTGAGAAAGCATCTCTAATACACCCTACCGGGTCACCACACTCTTCCTCGAGCCAGTAATCTGGGTGCTACCAGTTCTTGAAGCCCACCAACGTGAACAGAACTGAATCAGAATCTCACACTTTGATTTTTTCGTTTGATCTGGTTGAACTATGCTCTTTTTTATTATTTAATTGTGTATTATCGTATACTACCTTCGCACTCCCACATGTACGTTCGTATGCAATACGGAGGGAAGGAATGCAGACCAACAAGTCGTTTTGTAAGCCACCACAAAGATGCCTCTTAACCTGTATGTCCGGGTGATGCCCTGAGTGTAGGAATTGTTTTACTCATTGCATTTTTTTTATTGTTGTGATATATTTTTGTAATTCTTTTTTTGTGAATACATGGTACATTAGCACTTAGTTTTAGTTTAAAGGCACCACGAGCCCAGCATTTATAGTCTGTGAAACGTACAGACGGCAATCGACTGTAGCATGCCACGAATGCAGGTGTCTCCAGTGGTGTAGCCGGTCGTATTTAGACTCGCCTCATTAGTTAAAGAGTGGCTGAATTAGCATAGATGGACCATAGGGTGCGTTAACTGCACTCGCATCAGCATTACACCGAAACCAGCGTTATGCACCAGCCAAATGCGATGCCAACTGTTCGAAGGGGCTCTTGTCTTTAACACATGCGTTTTTCTGCACTCCTATTATTTGTTGTATCGTGACTCACAGTTTTGGTGCACATAACTCTTCCTCCACTTTAAGGAATAGTTTGGACAAAAATGAATATATATTCGCTCTCATGTTGTTCCAGCCCCGAGTTATTTTTCACAAAACACAGCTGGATGCAGAGCGCTCAAAGGCAAATATACAAGGTGCTTTTTCCATACAACTAACATGGATAGTGATTCATACTTTCAACTCGTAATCAAAAATAAGTGGCATGTGTCCATGCATTTGCATCATCTGTTTGTTGTATGGAAAACAGAAAAATAATACGGGTTTGGAATAACGCAACATTTTATGTTAAATTGTTCCTTACTAACCTCTGTAAGCAATGCAAAAACAGCCAGTACAAACAGCATACGGCACATTTACGGTTGAGATGCACAATCCGTGCATCCGTTTGAATCTGCGCAGAAATCCAACCATGCAGGAATAACTGTTTGTATATAGCAACCCACTACCCTCCCGCACACAGACGCTTTGCTTTTCTTGTTGGGCCACCGACAACCCACATCACCAAATGCTTCCACTACGTGTAGTTGTCGTGCATTATTTTAAAAGGTGCCCTCAGTAACACTGCCACATTCCCTATCAAACTCACAAGCACCTTGAACAAACACACACACTTTTTATTGCACCTTTTACCTTCGCCTGATGGATGTTGTTGCGGTGGGCATGCAGGAAACTGTCCACAGTTTAGAAGAAGGTTATGCCATGTATTCATGTCATATACTGGATGTATGAAATGCATGTTTAAACTGAACTCGTGTTGTAATCGGAGACTAGTTGTAATCACATTAAGATTGAGCACTTGATACCTGACGCCATATTTTTTCATTTGGTTTACAGGAATGGTTCAACCCAAAATGCGTTTTTTATTATTTACTCGCCCTTACCCATTTGCTTCGAGGGAAGAATGAGGTTTTTTTTAATGCAACAACATATTATAGAGACCATGACAGCTTCAAAGGACAAACATTTCAAATCTGCACTGCAAAAAAATTATTTTCAAGAAAACATTTTCTTAGTATTTTTGTCTTGTTTTCAGTAAAAATATCTAAAAATTCTTAAATTAAGATGCTTTTTCTTGGTGAGCAAAACGACCCAGGAAAATGGGTCTAGTTTTTGGACCAGAGATATCAAGTTTGGGTGATTTTGTGCATGAAACAAGCATAAAATCTGCCAATGGGGTAAGCCAAGTTTTCTTGTATTTAGTGTTTAAGAAAAATGTTTAAGATTTTTTTGCTCACCCCATTGGCATATTTTTTGCTTGTTTTATGCACAAACTCACTTAAATGTGATATTATTGGTCTAAAAACTGGACTTATTTTCTTGGGTCGTTTGGTTATCAAGAAAAAGCACTTTAATTTAAGAATTTTTAGATATTTTTTAAAACATTTTTTCTTGAAAATCATTTTTTGCAGTGTAAGCTTTACAGCAGATTTGTGTTACATGCACAAATCTATTGTATGGTATCTGAAGACTTGCAATAACTCATAAGTAATGTAATAGATTATTTTGTTTTTGTTCTTTTCGAGCTTTTGACAAGTCTTGTATGAAAAGGTGAGAAGTATATTTTTTGTGTGGGTTTAAACTAGCATAAGTTTGAGTAAATAATGACAGAAACTTCATTGTCGGGTGAACCATTCCTTTAGGAAACCTTTAACACTTCATCAATGAAAAGGGTTGTGAATCTTTACCAGGCAACATTGTTGGTAGATGCCTCAAATCAGCCTCGAAGCCTGAAATGGTCTGTTGTATTTCAAAAAGTTTTTAAGATGGTTTACCATGTTATATTTTAAATCATGTTTATGAGATGTATACAAAGACATGCTTTTATATGTTAGGTTTTACCAACCCAACGAGGTGATTTTTATCGATGCCCCAATGTATGAACTTAATCTGGTCTTTCCTAGACTAAATATTCGAATGCAGTACTTGATTCTCAGAAGCCCGGGGCACCGTATGGTTAACCGCCCGGGTAACTGAGAAAACTCCAACTAACCTCAGTCTTGAAGCAATATTGAAGCCACTGATTAAGAACAGTCCTATCATAGCACTTCCCAATAGATTCAGTGAATGGACACAAATGTCGTTTTGGCTCTGTATGTAATAGTGAGAGGACTTTGTTCGGAACGGTTATTTTTTAAAGAAAATAAAAGTTGTTTTTTATTAAATGCAGTGTTTGTTTTTTTTAAATGGCTGTTTGCATGAGGTTTAAAGTATACAATTCTATTCCATTATTGAAGAGGGAGAATGTCACTATTTTTTTTTTTTACAGCCAGTCGCTGACTGTATCCTGCATGCATGTGTTAATATTGTAGTACATGAATTATAATGTAAGTGTGAGCGGGGCACAAACGAACGCAGGGTTAACACGGCTAGTTTACATATACAGGGCCAAGCAATCTGTGCTTTTGGTCTTTTTCTCTTACTGTCAGAAGATCTCCTGTGAATTTGTGAAGAGTTTTGATGTGTTCTGGTTAAGATATTGAACAACGAGTGATTGAGTGTTTTGGAGGGATAACAGTAAATTTCGATTTCTGAGTTGGGTGTGTACCAAATCCAACCTTATATTATTTTAATCACTGTCTTGTTACATAAAACATAACAACATTTTAAAACATGTCAGCAACTCGACTGATAGCTGTGATTGAAAAAAATTTACACAGCGGGGTTAGTTGTCATGCAGTGTTACAATGGAGCCTCAGGTATATAATGATAATGAAATAAAAAACAATTTAAATACATTTAAAAACAAATACTACACTGCAAAAAAATTATTTTCAAGAAAAATAAATTCTTAGTATTTTTGTCTTGTTTTCAGTAAAAATATCAAAAAAATGCTTAAATTAAGATGCTTTTTCTTGATGAGCAAAACGACCCAAGAAAGTACGTATAGGTTTTAGACCAAAAATATCAAATTTAAGTGAATTTGTGCAAAAAAAAACTGCCGATGTGGTAAGCAAATTTTTTCTTGAATTAAGTGTTTAAGAAAAATGTTCAAGATTTTTTTGTTGTTGCATAAAATCACTAAAATTTGATTAAATTAGACTTATTTTCTTTTTTCGTTTTGCTCATCAAGAAAAAGCACCTTCATTTAAGAATTTTTAGATATTTTTACTAAAAACAAGACAAAATTAAGATTTTTTTTCCTTGAAAATCATTTTTTTACAGTGTATTCATCAAAATGATAACTGTTAATACAATATCAGGGAAAATAACTCACAATTCAGATTTTTTTAATTGCTTAATTGCGTGGCCCTTTAAAAAAATCTATATGTGCTTAATACAAGGATGGTTAGACGAAGGATCATGGATGGATGAATGTGTGGATAGCTATATATTATAGGCAGATATAAAAACAATATCCACCTTTAGTAAACAGACAGAATATGATTGAATTATTTGTGTTTAAACTAAATTTTCTAGCAGGTGCTACAATAAATCCTCTGTTTGTTGCAATGAATCCCACATGTTGGGGTAAGTTGTCACATTTGCACTCCTGTCACTTTCGGTGTAATTTTTCAGTGTTTTGTAAACAAACTTGTGTTCCTTTGTAGCAGAGATTTGTGTGTTGATTTTGTAAAAATATAATTAATCTATCTTAAATATTTTTTGAATGATAGAGCCACAGCCAAACATATTAATTTGTGCCCTGCTCTCCCCTACCAATACATTAAAATGTAAAATGATATTTAGAAAAAAAAAATGGGTTGAAATATTGGTAAGATCTTGAAAAGATAATATTATACTGAAATGATGAAGGCAGGTATTTGAAGGAAGGGGTTAAGACATTTTCTTTGTGATGTCAGCTGAAATGTCATTTCAGAGGTTGTGACAGCAGGGGCGTATAATTTCCGGGGGAAAGTAAACCCCAACCACCCCAATATTTTTACAATGATTCATGAAAACATACGTGACAACCACCAGTGTCCCTACCAAATTTACACCCTGGCGTAGTTATTACATTTTGATAAAAAGTCTATTTTATTTTATTTGAATGTTAATAGCTGGTTTTGACATAAAATATATGAATGATGTGTAAACCTGTTTGCTGAATGTTTCGTTTTTCAAAATCAAAAACGGCATTTATTATCAGAAAGACGGATTCATTGGTAGTCTTGGCATTTTTGATGTTGTAAAAACCTTTAGGATCAGATGACACGCACTGTATGAAAGTCAATAAGCGATTATTATGATTGACACTTATGATTATTGACTCCGCCCTCTGTCCGCTGGCAACCAATCAGCGCGGGACTGGCGTCAGGTCGTTGCGTCGCACTCGCGGAGGAGCTCCATATTTAGCTCGAGCGAGTCTGACAGCCAGTAAACCCAAGACAGAGTTCAAGTCCAACTTATTTCACCCCACAACCGCAGAAACACGCAGAAAACAAACGAGTCACAAAAGCCACCAGGTTCGGGAACGGGTTCGACTGGTGTCGGGGACTTTGAGGAAACAGAAGACGACGTTTTAATGGGATTTTCTTTCCTCTCAGATGGGAATGTAGCTTAGCTGCTTAGCCTGACCACTAGCGGTAGCGGGCTAGCCGTGTGTCGAAGAGTGAAGACGGAATAAGTGGACTTTTAGGCGTTATAACGACATAACATCTCAACAAACCGCCACAGTTTTCCCAGGGAAGCGTTTGCGAAGACGTCGCCGCCCCAGGAACGGCCATTCTGGGCTGTTTTGTGGAGATTGAGTGGGAACTTCTCGGTTTAGCTGGCTGGCTAGCTGGCCGTCACGTCGGTTTGTCAGTCGAACCTGAAATCCGGACCGGATAGGGGAGGGAGGGACACCGAACTCTCCCTTGAGGTCCGAAGGGCCCCCTTTGATATACGAGCTTTAGGGAAGGTGGTCTTGACGGGATTCGAACCAGCAACCATTCGGTTCGGCTGTCAGAACCGGTTCGGGCGGCTGTGGGGACTTTCTCTCCATCAGACTTTTTGAAGTTCGTCTACTGCGGGCCGGGGACGGAACCGGACAGAGACCTCATGAATGGAAATCGGCACTACAGGTGTGTATGTTGTTAAATTTGTCAGGCAGCTGGCTGTCACGATTTTATGGCTCTTTAATGTAAATGAACTTTGATTCATATTGTAGTTTCTGTAAGTGAAATGAAGCTGGGTTAAGATAAGTTTGACATTCCTGTATTTGCATCCCTACTTCCAGAGCATCTTCACGTGCAGGTGTCTCTGCTATTCTGACAGATACAGTGATCCTAAAGTGAAATATTTTATTGCAATAGTTAAAAGCCTGCAGATGATCATTTCTAGTGCATGTACACTATGTAGTAGTAGTAGTCATTTTGATACAGGTGTGTTGGTAGACTAAACACAGGTGTGGATCGTTTAAAACCAGAAAGTGGATAGTGAAATGTTTCGCTTTCGTCAGCGTTCCCACGGTCATGAAAAATCTGGAAGTGCAAGTTAGTTTTACAGACCTTGTAAATTCATGGAAAGTAATAAGATATTTGGAGAAGTAATGAATACGATGATAGTAAATATACATTTTGGTAACAATTGTATTAGTTAATGCATGAGCTAATATAAACTAACAATAAACAATATTTCTAGAGCACGTATTGACATTAACTAACATATAATAATAAATACAAAGATTAATAAATGCAAATGCTGATGTTCATGTTAGCTCAGGCATTTACTAATGTTAACAAACACAACCTTAGTGTGAAGTGTTACCTACTTTTATAGTTAAATATTCATTTGTCTAGAGATGCATTTTGAGTAGAAAAGTCAGTTCTTTACAAATGTATTTAAATAAATTTAAGCAATCCAAATGTGGATGGTTTTGGAAACTCTTTATGCAGTAATCACAGATGACTGGATATTTTATGTTAATTTATTTAAAAGTGTATGGAAACCTGTTGTCTTTGTGTATCTGCAACCCTAACAATGACTCGGAACTGACCTACTAATGAGACTTGTTTAATTATATGAAGGACTTAGACATTTGTTATGTAATAGTACGTTTAGATGAAAGCAATTATCTCATTGTTCCTCATGATGGGCATTTAGAGACTATGACTAAATTCTATCATTTTCATGTTATGAGTCATTTTGGTTTAAAGAGGCACTAGTCAGATGGAGGGGGGAGTAGACTAGTTTGCCACAAATGCTGTAAGTTGGTTAAGTGAAGAGGAAGTGACCTCCCATACTGACCTAGAGTCAAGAGTTCATTATTTACGGTGTCAGTAATACCCAAGTCTTTTTTCAGGAGTATTTCTAGAGTTTTGTGTCTTAACTTCTAAATGTTTGTTTGTGATCTGTTTCTTGAACAAACATGTTTCTTGTATTGACTAAGAAGTTGTCTTTATGGTATATAGTCTCCTTATACTTGTCACCTCTGAAATACCCCGTTTTGATACGGACTTTAGGAAATTTTTAATTTTTATCTTGTGATTGGATTTCCCCTCAGGGTATACTCATTGATTCTGTAGTAATTCTCTGCTGATTTTGGGAAATCATATTTTTTTTAAAGAATCCTTTAGTGACACGATCTTCTCTATTTATTGTCCAGATTTAAAAAAAGCTTGATAGCTTTTAGTGCGTTTAAATCTCATCACACAACTTGTTTCACCTGGTTTTTAATAATGTTTAAATTTATATCCTTGGGCTTGAGCACCTTTTTAGCTCAACTTATACATTTAAAAATATTTACATGTGTATATATATTTCTATATAATTTATATTATATATATAAATATGAATATTTAATACATATATTTTCTTCTTAAAATTACACATGCGTGTGTGTGTGTGTTTATATATACATAATTACACAATACACACACATATCTATGATGTAAACAAAAACCTTTATTCTGCAAACTTCTTTTAGTTGTTGTGAATAATCATTATACTAATATTCTGTTTGTGTATATTATATGACAATGAAACAGTCTATCGCAAAAAAACCTGGAAGGTGCTGTTGTTTATTAATATGACAAGACTTTTGGAAGATTTTAGAGTTGATATGTGGAAGTAATTTGTTAATCTGTCAAGCAAACACTGTTATCTGCCAATACTAATAATCTCAAAATGGTCAAATATTGACCAATTATTTAATCTGACCAATGTGACAGTTTGCCTGCCATTTGTTTATAATATGTAAGTTTTTCTTTAGGCAATATACTACTACTATATGTTCTACTGTTCAAAAGTTTCAGATTCATTACTTTTTCTTAATTTGTTTTTTCCACATTTTAAAATAATAGTTCAATAACTCTTCAATTATAGACGGTTTCATCGGACGCACGTGAACCACGTCTGGATCCGAACCTTACTTCCGGTTTCGTTTTTTTAATGGTCTGACTAGTTGCTAAACTGATCTCTTGAACAAATGCCTCGTCGAAAATAACAAATGTTTTTGTTTCCTAGGTAATCTATGTGCTGTTTTTTTTTGCTTGTTATATAAATAAACTAAGTTTAAAGAACTTTGTTATTATTTATTCTTAGCGGAGTTTACCGGAAGTTACGTGCGGACCGCGACAGCCGCTTGTTTATGTTGTTACTGCTGAAACGGTCTATAGAGTAACACAAATATAACTATGTTGCAATTATGTTGACTAAAAGCATTCAAAATAAATCAAATTAATACATCATCTTCAGTGTACCCTATGCCTATAGAATATATATCTACTCTGGACTTATATTGACTATACCATATTATCCATTTTAAAACTTTATTTTAAATAAAATTGTTCTAAAGAAAGTAACTTTTTATTTAAAAGTAACAATTATTTAAGCATACGCTGTGAGATTACAAGATTTCTTTTGTCGAGGTCACAATGGTTTGGTCTAAATAACAAATTCTTTGAGAAGACCATAAATCATGTGTTTCATAAGTAGATGATTATGAATGATTAAATTAAAATGTTTATATTAAAACTGTACTACTGTTGAAACCGTTTAAAATAATAATGCTTTAACCCAGTTTTCATTAGTTATGTTCTAAATATGATATGATTAGTTAATAAATATCAAATGTTTCTTGTCACTGAAGTAGGAAGAGCCATCACAAAGGGGAAGCCCTGTTATTTCACTTTAAGATGGTGCTAGTACAGGTGGGTGCGTACAGACCAAAATGATGTCATTTTCCCACACAGGTTACATAAACTGTTTATTGAACTTTCAGGAACCCTTAAGGCATAAAAACACTTTTAGTTGTTTGAAGTTTGGCCTGTAACAGTGTGTTGCATGCCTTTCAATCGCAGCTCTTCGGTTGGATGTAAATGCCTGATCAGAGCAGAACTTGCATGTGCTTCATCTCATTCTGTGAGGTTTCGACAGCAGCCACTTTTGCCCCTCTCACTGACCATAGATGACATAGTATGGTTGGTTTGTGCAGTTTCCTTTAAACTAGTAGGGGTTTAATTGGTTTTCATGTGTAATGAAAGTTGGTAGTAGGGGGACCCCGTGGTGGTAAAATTCTAGTCTGACATTTCTGGGGGAGGCAATGTTGTCTGCTTGAAGGGTCTGCCTGTTTAGCTTTGACTATTTTGGTCAGCTTTCCAATAGTATTAGATAATAGGACTTTAAAACTAAATTTTGCATTGAATTATTTAATAGAAGAACTATTATTTTACCAGTTATAGTAACCGAGGATGCTTAAAACGTTTGATATAGGCACTTAAACAGTCAAACCCTAAATGAGCACAAGAATGTTGTTTATTTATTTTCATATAGCAGTAATTTACCAAAATTAAAAAATAAACTACACTATAAAAAGTAAGAAGTTGAATCAACTTTTAATATTACTTAAATTGGTAATAGGGGTGTTAATAGGATAGTTCATTATCTCTGCCAGCGATGCGTTATTTGGTGATACTTTAAACTTTTCTTCGATGGAATTTCGATTTGATTAATTTATCTTTACTTTGATATTGATATTACATTTTTTTATAACTCACTAATGCAACCAAAATATATAACATGAATGTGCCTTTTTTTAAGAGTTTAATTAAACAATCTCTGTTCCAAGTAGGACACTTATAACAACAAATTAAGAAAAAATACACTTTTTATTTAAATAAAGAAAAATAAATGATGAGGAAAAAATGTCACATAAAATCAAGCTTGTGATGGCAACAGTCAAAGTCTTTAGTGTTTAAGCTGGTGCTGGCAAAGGTTTGTTTGTCCAATTCATTTTCCAAATCCAAAATATTTCCAAACCCAAGATTTGCATCTTCTGCCTCTTTCGCTCTGTTTTAGGTGCTACAACCACTTTGTTGTTGCATTGCATTCACTTGCTGACACTAACACATAAAAATAAACAAAAATTCCCACTTTGGCAAAATGCGTAGACGTCCGTTATGTCAAGGAATGAGGAAGCAAAGAGCGTTAAAATAAAGGTATCTCATATCGATATTTTATGTGTGGCATATCGATGCGCCACACGATTTATGTTTGTGCATTGTTACACCTTTGATAACATTTTTTTTTGTTTTTTCAACTTTATTTTTTTCACCTAAAATGAAAATGACATTTTAAGTTGAAAAAAACGTATTTTTAATTTTTAAGTATTAACCTTTCATTTTTAAGTGTTACCAATTGAAGTCATCTTTAAGTGATCCAACTTTTGTTTTTTTACAGTATCCATATTTACCTCTATATTCACTTTTGTTCACCGCATATTTATGTAGTTACCATGACCCATCATAACTCAAGAATGTGATGCTTTTATTACAAAGCTTGTCTAAAGACAACGGTATTGGCTGCTTAAAAGTGTTCAGGCCATAAACACAAGGTGGAAAAGGAAAAGACCTTCAGTGTGGCTTCTCAGTCTGGGGAATGTTTTCACGGGTGTTACGTATGGGGGTTCTCTCTGTCTAGATGAGGCCCTCTATGACTTTTAGGGGATTTTTTCTTTGAAAAAGTTTTTTGGGGGATGGCAATGGGGCTCTGTGAGGGGAATTTAGACCAGGAAGAGGACCCAGATGCAGATATATGGGAGTAAAAGACCTTTGGGTTTGACCTAGCCAAGGCTTATTATAAATTAGTTTGTGTTGAATTGTCAGGTTTTTGCTTAATTATTTTGTGTTACTTTCTTACTATGTTGCTTTGGCATATTAGATCTGTTTGCCACAAAGTGTGTCATTCATTTGAGGTGGAATTTTAACCAAGAATGGATCGTATTCATAAAGTTATACTCGTGTGGTCAGGGGTTCAGGCAGTTTTCCCCTGCCACATATCTTGCCAAATACCGGCCACCCTCTACTAGTGGTTGACTGATATTGAGAATGCAGTGTGGCCGATATGAGTTGTAACACAAATTAAATTACAGTAAAAGGGATACAGAAAATGAGTAAAACTGAATGGTGGACTAAATTCATTTATTGTAAAGAACTACAAGGTATTGGTAAACCTGTTTTGATAAATTGGTGCACATAGATAAAAATGAAATGAAAATTTCCCCATAATAGATATAAAATAGTGTCAATACGCAAGACATCATATCCGTTTTAAGCTGGTGTGAGAAAGCTCAGTGGATGTGAGTAAGCAGGTTTTCAAAATATGATCTATACTTTGGAGCCAAAGTACGTTATTTCAACGAGGAAGTTTTTCGCAGTTTTTCGCAGACACAGCTGTACCTAAAATCTATGACGTGATTGCGCTATCATTTTAGCGATTAGCTGTGTTGTGTCGTCCCCTTACCTGTTCTCAGTCAAGATGTAATGTTAATGCTCGTATGGCTCTCTGGTATCTCTTGACATTTGATGTATAAATATGAGATGATAACCCATTGAACTTTTGAAGGCGCTGTACATTTTGCACCTGACTGACTGTATTTCCGAAAATCACAGCATCCTTTTAAACCATAGTGCCTCAATACTGATGTCATATGCCGGTCTGCGTAGCTCGACACAACATCAAACACGCATCAGACCCAGTCTTTACTACCACATGCGCTTAAACGCTAACCAGACATCCAAATGCTGCCATATCCACAATAAATAAATAAATAAACCCACATGATCATCGTTTTCATGATCAATCATCGATGCCACGTTCGAGTACTCGAGCAATTGAGTACCCGTGCCCATCCCTACTTGGTGCCCCCCCACGCGCATAAAAAAATAGCCTAGCCCAAACGCAAGAATTCTGCTGATTTAATGCCCATCATCTTCACATCCCACGCTTGAGCGTGTTTGTGAGTAGTAATCTAATTGTCAACAAGCACACATAGCCTATCCTGCGCGTTTGTGAGCCGTCATTGACAAGTACATTAACCCTGCGCATGCTGTTTGCTTGACCGTTTTTAAGGATGGAGAGCACAAACCATTTGATATTTGAGATGAAATTAAACTTAGTTAAGCAGATCTCTTGACATTGACTCTGTCATCTATGTGATGCGCTTCAGTCAGCACATGATCATTTCAAATCCATTTACTAGGGATGTAACGATTCAATCACGATTCAATCGCGGTCCTCATTAAAAATGCCTGTCTGAAATCGATTCTGAATCTCAAGGCTGCGATTCTTTGTTTTATGCACAGCTTGTGCCTGTATTACGGCATTTGGTCAGTAGGAAGTCCTTATCAATCTAAAATCATTATGAGTCGGAGTCGTTTATAATGTGCATTTAAAAAAGCAACACTCGTTAAACAAAATCATTCAAAATATTCTTTATTATCATGAAAATACCTGAAACAATTTGAAGAACAGCGTATAAATATTCATGTGTAGACATTTCCTGGAATAGCGTTTGTAATGCTACTTCTTGTGTGGCACAAAGGGAGTTTCTGCACGGGAGAGCCCCCTGGTGTTCGGATGTGCCTGGATTTCACCGTAATTCATTCAAATTCATTCATTGAGAAAACGCGCATTTGCACGAATCGATGAATCGTTACACCCCTACCATTTACAAGACAAATGCTGTTGTTGTTTAATATAAAGTTTACATTGCGTTGTGAAAATTTTGAAATTATCTTCATACATGCTAATTTCATAATGCAAACGTATTTAGACAAGCTTTTTATTCTGCTCTAATATTTAACACTATAAACAATAATATGTCATTTTATATACAAACTATAATTCTATTTTTACATGCACATTAGGTTCATGTTGGTACAATTTGATTCAGAAGACTCTTTGGACTCATTGGTAAGACTCATTAATTGTTATTGTAAGAAAATATTTATTATAGATGAAATTTTGTAATATTTACAGCTTATATTCTCTAATATATTTTTTAAAACATTTAAAATCATTCAGCAGAATTTTCCAAACAATTTCCACAGAAAAAGCAAAACGTCTGCAGAAGCTGGAGCCACGTCTTCCCTCTCTTGCGCAAAGTTGTCGTCGTCGGTCTCACTCTCAGCCTCCTTCCTATTACGAGGTGTTACTGTAAAAAAATGCGCTACACATGGCATTTTAAGAAACCGGATGGTTAGTTCGAATACAGGTATTTCACGTCATGTTCGAATGCATATATGAATATTGAATAAAAAGTGACAGCCCTACTACGTAGTGCAAAATGACTTCCATTGGTTAAAACAAAATCAAAATATAATATTATTAATAGTATATTTAGCTTTTTGCCCAGCAAATGCTAATTTGCACAATGCTGATGCCATTTCTCTGAACCGTATGTCCTAATCTCCGGATTACTGTATTTTCTGATCTGACTCGCTGACACTTCCCATCACGGTTCTGTCAGAGTCTGAACCCTGTGCCGTGACTGATGTCATTGTGTCCTGTTTGCTGAGCACTCGCCCTGTTCACACACAGCCCAGGCCTCTGCATATTAGACTTACAAGAGCTATATTGTGTGTGTGTGTTTGCTGTAGTTAGTTAGGCAGAGGTAGACAGCCCGCAATACAGTAGCACATTTATCTGAGAAAATCTAGAATAAGACCAGATCGGTTGGAGAGTAGTTGGTTGAACAGGTCTGGTTTTAAACTACACTATAGTACTGTTCACGGTTCTGTGGTCGTAGTCTCGGGTCGGTTTGGTGAATACTTGGTACTTTGCATTTATGGTTGAACAGCAGAGGAAATTTGAGGCCAGGACTGATGACCAATATTTCAACACTGCTCTGCTGAGTTTTGCTTGATAATGTTTATTTTTCGATGAGCGGTTTTTAAAAAGCTTCCCGTTTAAAAGCAACATGGACAACATTATAAAGTCGACAAATATAACCATACTGTTACCTTTCAAGCATTACTATGATACTAACTCTTAACTTTGATAACATTATAGGGATGCACAGATACTATTTTTAATTTTTTTTAGATTATGTGCAATGACATGTACAAATAATTTTCATTTTTCCTAGAAACATCCTAGAAGTGCACAGGGTACAAAACTGCAATTATTTTGTAGGGATGCATGATATATCGGCTGACATATCGTTATTGGCCGATAACTGCTTATATTATCGGTTATCGGTCTGATAGCAAAATTAGGCAGATAAATGAAAGCCGATAAATGATGGATTATTTTGGTTTGTTGAACCACTTCACTTGCTCATTGCTGGCCATGTGAAGTTTTGATTCACTTTCTGTGACATAGCACAAAGATGACACGTGTTGCGGGCTTAAGAAGAGTATGCTAGTTTAGCGCAAAAACAAGATGTCCACGGTCTGGGAGTTTTTCATTGTGAAAATAATCTGAATATTTATCGGCCTATATATATCGGTTATCGGTCCCCAAATATAAAGAGTTGTCGGTTATCGGTATCGGCCAAAATTTCCATATCTGTGCATCCCTATTATTTTGTCATTGTCACCCAATTCAAAATACATTATTACCTCTTATATCTTGTATATTTAAGCAATATCGCTCGAGTAGGATTGTGATATAGCTCTATATCATCACGGCTCTGATTAGGCCAGAGGCACGAGGCCGTAGGCAATCACAGCCGTGAGATATAGAGCTATATCACACGACTCCGAGAGCGATATTGCTTTTATACAACAGTTCGACGGCACACGTTTGAAAAACGAAAACTAGAAAACAACAACGGAGTAATTTTAAAAGCCTCTTTGTTTGAGAACTACTTCTTCCGCTACGGATTTGAGGGCGGCCAGAATGACAGGTAACACTTTCGGCTGCTTTGAATCTCATATTAACTCAATGGACGGATTCGCCATTTTTAAATATTACAATTTCTTGGTCACAAAGTGTAGTTTTAAGATTAGTTCAGTCGAGAATATATATGTATTGTATTTAAATCTACAGTCGATTAGTAAAGATAGCGCCTGTTTGAACGTTTGCTTAGTGAGATTCGGTACGTATGAGAACCAAAGCATGAGCGGACGTCAGTGTTCACTCGCCCCGCTGACCACCGCCCTCTCTGGGCTACATCTCCGACAGGGATTCCCTGGCTCTCATGCTGGCCTGATGGTCAAAAATTTGATCAAATCAGCAGTATTTGGTGTCATGATGAAACTATTACTTGTTTTCTTATTCATATTTAGTGTTTTTGTGTTGTTATTGTTTTGGCGCGAGGTAAAAGTTAATAAAACTATACTTCTATAATGTTACTATTGGTTTACCATTTCATCTTAACGCGATACGAGCACTCGGTTATTATTAGACTTCGTTCTTGTCTGTACTATATAAAACTGTTTTTTATAAGTGTCAGAGAGATGTTTTTGCATGCTGCTTATAAATATATCAGTGGCGATGTCTCAACATGTTTTAATAGTCACGTCGCGATTAAATAAATTATTAATGTCCACATTTAAAAGCTGCGGTGCTTACCTGCAGTACCACAGTGTTTTCGCGTTCTGATAAGAGATATAGCTCCAGAAAAAAAGAGTGTTTACATTCCTCTTTCCAAGTGTTAATCGTCCACACGATGTGACAAGACATTACTCCCATTAACTTTAACGTAAAATCCAAGAGCGCTGATCTTTGACGAAATAATAACTTCCGATTGGGGATTCACAGACTGGTTTATGAGCTAGTGAACTAATGAGACACACGGAGAGTGATTCAAAACAGCGCGTTTGTGTGTGTCCGTGTGTGGGTGCAGTTTTTCCATTCAGAAATGAGCCTGTTTAGGACCTCCATTCACTAGGTGGCAGAATGATACGAAAGGTGAAGCGGTTACTGTGCCGTTATCAGTAGAATATTGCACGCCTCTTAGCCAATCAGATTCGAGAACCAGAAAGAACTGTTGTATAAAAAGAGTTATCGGTTATCGGTATCGGCCAAAATTTCCATATCGGTGCATCCCTATTATTTTGTCATTGTCACCCAATTCAAAATACATTATTACCTCTTATATCTTGTATATAATACATTACATGTTTATAATTTATGTAATGCATCAAATATATGTAATACTTATTTGTTTATATTTTTCTTGATATTTTTCATAAAACATTCCATGCAATGTCAATGTTAGTGTCGTCAATTTTAAATCATTTTATTTTCATTACACTGTTGCTACGTCCTGATCCTCACAGCTGATTGGTTGTCAGTAAACATTCTGAGATGATGTGCAGCTTTGATGCTTTTAGTGTAGACGACCACAAACTGACGCGATGCAACGTCATCCGCTTCCAGTGTAGGCATGGTGTTACTGTGCAAACAGGGTCACGGTGTGAATGAGTTCCTGCGGTAATGATTCAGAGCGCCGACTGCAACAGCACCGCATCCCAGCTGAATGATGAATTATTGTTAATCACTCCTTTCCCTTTAGAGAATAGTACATTACGTTCATTTCTTGTTTTTTATCCACTGGTAAGCGGCAGCTACATCTATGTGTGTTTTGATAGCATGAACTCCAGTCACAGTCACTTCTAGCCCATATTTCTCTCTGTGTGTATGGGTCACCTGAGGACACAATGTTTGCCAGCAGTACAGCAAGGACATTAATGTAGTAGATTCAATATGTTAAGAGCTTGCTTCCCTACTGCTTGTGTAGCAGTATGTTGAAGCAATCTTGTGTCTGGTTTGTGGAAAGTTATGAATTTAGCTTTCTTGTTTTTGATCTCTAAAGCAAACTATCTTTTTTTCAAGCCATTTTAATGACAGGATGTGTTGAAATTATGTTCTGAAGACATGGGTTCATCGGAAATGGCTCCATAATGACATGAGGTCCGATAGTCCGCTGTCAACGGTGGTATCGTTGTTTTCCATCACACAAACGAATTATAGGACTATAATAGCAAAAATGGTAAATGTGATTCTGCTTTTATGCATCAGTTTACCGGACAATAAAAGTATATACAACAAAAAACACAAATTTCAGTAAAAGAGTTGTTTTGTTTCAGCATTTTTGTGTAAGTTCATTCATGTCATTAAATCATAAGTAATACAGTAAAATGCATTTATATGTACTGTATTTTTTCTCATCCAGGAGTTATACTAGTTATATTTTATACATTTTTCTTAAACTGATACTCCAGCCAAATATCAAAATTACTCCATGATTTACTTACCCTCAAGCAATCCGAGATACATATGTCCATAATCTTTCAGACAAGTACATTTGGTTATTTTAGTAAATGTCTTTGCTCTTTCAAGTAGGGATGCATAACGATTAATCACGATTAATCTATAGCAGAATAAAAGTTTTTGTGTACATATATGTTTGAACTATGTATAATAACTTTGTGTAGATAAATGCACACACATGCATGTATGTATATATTTAAGAAATGTTTACATATGTATATACATTTGTATGTTTATGTATAATTTATATTATAAATATAAATACTTAATAAATAAATACATATATATTTTTCTTAAAATTATACATGCATGTGTGCATATTTATATATACATAATTATTATACACATTTTACATGCATATATAATGTAAACAAAAACTTTTATTCTGCTATAGACTAATCACGATTAATTGTTATGCATCCCTACTTCCAAGCTTTATAACGATAGAAAACCAGGATTAGAGAACAACTTCTGACTTTGAACCCCAAAAATGTGCATTCATCCATTACAGAGATAATTCACACGCCTCCAATGGGTTAATAAAGTTCTTCTGCGTGTAATCGGTGTAATTTTGTAAGAAAAATATCCATATTTCAAACATTATAAACTGTATGGATTTTTTTACAAAATGGGCTTTATGCCCAGCTGCACTACTTCCTGAACTTCAGCCAGCTCCTTGTTTCCTGTCTGCCATTATTGGACAAACTGATGAATCCAGGTGTGTCTGATTATTGTTGTTGTGACTACTGAGGTCAGGCAAACCTGGATTAATCAGTTTGCTTGTGACTACTGAGGTCAGGCACACCTGGATTAATCAGTTTGTCCAATAATGGCAGACAGGAAACAAGCAGCTGGGCATAAAGCCTATTGCAGCGATTTCCCGCAAAAGACCTTTATAAACCCCTTGGAGCCGTTCTGTGAAGGATGGATGCACTTTTTGGGCTTTACAGTTGGAAAAGCAGAGATCAGGGAACAACTTCTAACTTTGAAGCCCAAAAAATGCATCTATTCTTCACAGAAGGGGTTAATAAAGGTCTTTTGCGTGTAATCGATGCGATTTTGTTAAAAAATATCCAGTTTATAAAGTTTAAAATATGGATATTTTTCCTACAAAATCACATTGATTACCCGCAGAAGGGGCCGTTCTGTGATGGATGGATGCACTTTTTGGGCTTCAAAGTTAGAAGTTGTTCCTTGATCTCTGCTTTTCTAAGTTAATAACGGTAGAAAACAAAGACATTTACTAAAATAACTCCAAATGTGTTCGTCTGAAAGATGATTTACATGTATCTTGGATTGCTTGAGGGTAGGGTTGGGCATCATTTCAAATTGAGCAATTCCGATTCAAAATTTGATTTGGCTTATTGATTCTGATTTCTAACGATTCTTGGTTTTGATTCCAAAGAAGTGAAAAGCAATAACAGTTACGGCTTTATAGATCAAAAATATAATATAGTAGTAAATCGCCATCACCTGCTTTCAGATGGAGCGGCATTTAGTACACAGAGCTGTAGTTCACTGACAGTCGGGGCAGTTTTGCATAAATTATTGCAGACATATCACCTGCGATATGTATGCGGCTATGCGCTATGGCCCAGCTTGCAAGTGAACTACAGCTTTGTGTAGTAAATGCTGCTCCATCTGAAAGCAGCTGATGGCGATTTATTAACAATCAAGGAACCACATTACTGACGAGATGCGAATGACTATTGCAAGTAGGGTTGTCACGGTACCAACATTCTAGTAGCCAGAACCAAAACCACAAAAAGTACACACGGTACCTGGTATTAAAGATGGTACCACTGTGTGTAAAAAAAGTACAATTATACTTAAACATTAAATGTTGTATTAAAACATTTCAAGAAAGCTTTTAAGAGCTTCTGTTTAGGTTGGCTGTGTTAATGTTTGTTGACTTTTCTCCTGACTCTCTTGGTGTAGATCTTCCCCTGGCTGATACTGGCAAAAAGAGAGAGAAAATACGAGATATTTTACAGAAATGTACAGAACATTTTTTATTTTAGTAAATGATTTTATTATGGACTTACTGGCATCACTCAACCACAAACTGTGATATACAGCATGAATTAAAAGCTTACTTGAACGCCAATGCCCTATTCTCATCTGCGCACACTTCATTTTTGTTTTCTCTTTATCAAGTGTCCTTGGTGCTTGGCTACGTTCCCTCTCTAGGGAAGTGATGCTGTGTGTCAGTGAGCGTTACGTTTGTGTGCTTTTGAGTAGGCAGGATTGGAACAGAAGCTCTGCTCTGAGACTAAAGTCAAGGAAGTGTGTCGTCTAATGACTCATTTATAGAGTACAGTGTGTGGTTGCATGCGCGGAGGTTGAAAAGCATCGTCCTCCAGCTTCGTTGCCTCCACGCAACCCTCCCCTCCGAACATAAGTCAGAAAATTCCCAATGTCCTTTTCACTCCGTTAAGCTTTGGTTTGAATTTAAATGTCATGCGTTCATGTTCCTGTGTCTGCGTTTAGAGTAAGATCTAATGGTTATCCGTCTTTTTGAGGCACGGTGATTTCCATGACAAAGGTTTGTAGTAGTGAAGAGATGTCTGGAGTTTCAGACCCCCCGTTCGTCTGGCGACTCTTGAATGGCTGGGGTCTTTTCGGAGAGCCCCGTGTCTGCTGTAGGAGGCCCACCAGGTGAAAGGAAGGCTGGATTCCTGACAGCAGTTGCCTCCCACTTTAGTTGCATTTGTTTTTTCTGTTTTTTAAAAAACTAAACAAACCAGCTGTGAGACTTGGAACTTTTTTTGAAAAATATTTTAGATATATACAAACATGTAAGTTGTGTTATGAATGTAGGAAGACTTGTTCTGTTGCATAGTATTTTAATGTTTATTTATTTTTTGCTGCAGTTTCTATTACCACAGTAGCAACCATGTGTGGATCTCCCATTGGGGTTTACGATGTGCATTTCTTCAAAGGCAGTTAAATGAATTACTTTATTTTTTATTTAATAACATTTATGACTTATGGCTTCTACAGAAGTGTTCGGAATGGGTTAGCGCTTACCAGGTTATAGATGAAAATCAATTTCCCCAAAAAGGAAATATGAGATTTTCCTATCGCTTTCGCAGCCCAGCTGTTCTGTCGGCTCAATCTCGCCCATGCCAGGTTCTGTGAGGGATTTTTTTATTTTTCTGGTAGTCTGTTTTTAACATGACTGTTCGCTGTGTTTAGACCAAATGTGGCCTCTTCAGGAAAGGTTGTGAGTCAAAATGAGTCACTCTCAGTCTAATGAATCTCAGGGCACTGAACTTTTTCTGTACAAAACAGAATAACAAAAATAAGATTGTTTTAAATTAAACCTTTGTATGTGAGTAAAGAGGAGAGAAGTCCTAGACACAGGAACATGGAGTGACCAGTAGCTGTGTTCGTGGACTGAAGTGACTCATGAGTAAGACATCCTGTGTCTGAGGGTTACATCAGTCGATTTGTTTAGATTCACCGTTTTTATTTCCTTTTTTATTGTTCTTTCCTCCCTTTCCTTCTCCACAAAGGGCCAAGAGGTTTTGCAGCAAAAAAAATCTGCTTGTATTTCATGGTCAATGAGTCATTATCAGTAGTACTGTAACAACTAATCAATGAATCGGTAATAATCAATAATAATCGTTATGAAAATTCTTCAGTGAATATCATTATTAGTTTGGTCTGTATTGTCACTTGCTAACCGCTTAATTGCAACACTGTGAACTGCGCAGTTACAAAGTCAAGTGCATCAGCCTAATATAGTAGGGCCCTAAGATTTCTGTGATGCTGTTTACATCTATTTACCAGCGTGTTTGGCTCGTATATGTTCTTCAGACGTGAGGGCTTACATCCGAAGCATGCACACAGGAACAAGTTTTGCAAGGAATTTGCAGTGTTTTATTTGTATTTATTGCTAATGTTAAGTCATAAATTGTTGACTGACAATTTCATTTAATTCAATTTTATTTATATAGCGCTTTTCACAATTCTTAATTGTTTCAAAGCAGCTTTACATTAATAGAGGAGAAAACACAGAAAACTTGATGGACAACATAAGCAGCAGAATACAGTGGCAAAGATTAAACTGTACTAGCGAGTGTAGTAATAATGTAACGTATAGAAGAAGCATATTACTAGGGCTGGGCAAAAAAAAAATCGATTTTTCGATTAATCGTTTTTTAAAACGTGGTCGATTAAAAATCGATTCTCAAAAAGCAAAATCAATTTTTTTTATATTTATTTCCGCAAACATTGAACGGAGGAATAGAAGCATTTTAGATTTCGCTAGCAAGACTTTTTATTAATTACCCACTTGTTAACTGCTGTTCACTGTTCTTTTTTATTAATATAGGATTTGTATTAAATCTATATTCATTAAGTTGAATCGAGAATCGAGTATAAAAACCTACCTGAGAACCGGAATCGAAAATTTTATTGAGAATCGGAATCGAATCGATTGGATAGCTTGTGAATCGAAATCGAATCGATCTGGAACATCTGAATCGATACCCAGCCCTACATATTACATTGACTGACATTGTTTTTGCAATTTCACACACCTCTTTAATTAATACTATCTTTGGTGATCTCCGACTTGCGGAGTCTGCTGTCATTTGTGCCGACGTGAATAACAATCTCAGAAAACTTCCGCTTAGCATCAGCCAGCACTTTAAGTTTGGATCTAATGTCAGACGCTCTGGCTCCCGGTATACATTCGACTATGGTGGCTGCTGAGGGAAGAGAATCGGTTAGAAATAATCACAGAAGCGTGTGGTGCTGGGTGCCGAATACGCCTATGAAGCCTGACAGTCACCCAGTTAGTCAGTCGCCTTGATTCTGATGTCGGAACCGAGTCATGTGTATTACCATTAGCACTAGGCGCATCCGAAACAGTGTCTGCAACATTAACATTAGCGGTCTTACTGTCCTCAACTAGCGTTCGATGTGTGCTTTTAGTTCTGCAACCTTCTCTGTCAGCCTTCTTACTTCATTACATTTAGCGCATGTAAAACCCTCTTTGCTGACGGGGAAGGCTAAACTATACATGCGGCATGAAATGCAGGTTACAATAACAAGCGGAGTCTTACTGCTTTCATGATGGGCGGTGGAGTCTCCGTTCACCCGAGCACGGTCCTGATGCATCTTTCGCTTCATAACTAATATATTTATATTTAATATAGATGCCTGAGAAGTAAAACAAGATGAGTATTGTTTTATAATTAAAAGAAAACTAAACATTTGGTTGATTGTCAGTGGCATTGTTGTAGTACATTTGCAGTTACTGTGACAGCCAAAATACATTGGCCTTTATATAATTTTAAATAAAACTTTTTCATTAAATTGTATTTTGTTTAATGTTTTCAATTTATAAGATATGCTATTTAATTACTGAAATTTAATTTAACCATTAATTAAAACCGAAAACATGAAATGTTTGAGAATAAATAAAATGGAATTTGAGAAAAAAAAAAAGATTTCTTAGGGCAATAATTTAGTGCAAGCTTTTTGTTTATACCTCATGTGGCAACTGTAGGTGTTTGCCAGTGTTTCTTCTTTGGTTGGCATGATATGCTCTGTTGCAGTGGGGCGTGAGCAAGTGACATCGCAGACTAATCAATAATGACTTTCCTTAACACTATTTTCATAATCTATTATTAGCGATTCGTTTATTAACCTTTGTTGCACCTGTCTCACTTTCACTGGTGCTCGATCAGGACAGTGGCAAATGTTTTTTAAAACCACCCATCTTTCCACTGGCTTATGAGACCGTATGTTCATGAAAACGTGCCAACAGCAGAGCAGAACTCTTCCTTAATAGCTTAACATAAAATGTAATTCAGCATCTTTGTTATCATAAGCAGGATTTGATGTAACACTAACAAATGATTAGGGCTGCATAACAATTAATCGCAACTAATCGATTGCAGAATATGTTTGTGTTTACATCATATATGTGTGTACTGTGTATAATAGTTATGTATATATAAATGCACACACATCCATGAATATATTTAAGAAATATTAACATGTATACACATTTTTATATTTGTATATAATTTATATTATATAAAAATATAAATACTTAATATATATTATTTTTTTCTGAATTAAACTTGTGTGTGTGTGTGTGTGTGCGTGTGTGTGTGTGTGTGTGTGTGTGTGTACTGTGTATAGTATTTATGTATATATAATGTAAACAAAAACTTTTATTCTGCAAATGATTAGTTGTGATTAATCATTATGTAGCCCTAAAAATGATTTCAGTGATGATTACAATCGTAAGTGAAAATTATTAAATATACAGTAAATGCAATTAATGGCTATAATTATTATTATTATTATTATTATTATATACAATGTTTATAAAATAAATCATAATATTTCACATGGATGATAAATAAAGTGAACAAGAATAGAAATAGACATCGGGTATCCGATTGCATGTTGCATAAACCACTTGAGATGTTTATAGTTTTTATTAGGAGAGTGATCCAAGTCGTTTTGACTTTAATGGAAACCAGATTTGGTATCTAACATTTTGTTTCTCTTTGACTTCAGCAGCCGTTGGGGCCCAGCCCCTGTTCTCAGTGCCTCGGAGGCCCGGCTATGGCACCATGGGGAAGCCCATCAAGCTGTTGGCCAACTGCTTCCAGGTGGAGATCCCCAAGATGGACGTCTACCTCTACGAGGTGGACATCAAGCCTGAGAAGTGTCCACGGCGTGTGAACAGGGAGGCTGCGTGCGACATTGAAGATTGTGACTGACTTCTGTCGGTTTTTTCTGATAAGAGTTGTCTCTGCAGGGAGGTTGTGGACTCCATGGTGCAGCACTTTAAGGTCACTATCTTTGGGGATCGAAGACCAGTTTATGATGGGAAGAAAAGTCTCTACACAGCCAATCCACTGCCTGTGGCTCCTGCAGGGGTGAGAGATGCACACAAAAACAATGCATTGGTTCTAACGCCTAGTAAGCTGCCCAGTGAGTCTTCATGGGTGCGCTAATGGATGTTTAAAAAAATATATATTTTTTATTTACTCTAGCCAGTAACTATCATTCATATTAATTAGCAAAAAAATTATATTTCATTACTGTTTTAGTGTCATCAAGACTCCTATGCACTTTGTCTGCTATTCCCAAATTTGTTGTTATACAACATCATTGTGTTTTTGCAGGTGGACCTGGATGTCACACTGCCAGGCGAGGGGGGCAAAGACCGACCCTTTAAAGTCACTATTAAGTTTGTGTCCCTGGTTAGCTGGCACTTGTTACACGAGGTACTGACGGGTCGCAGTATGCCAGAACCCCTTGAGCTGGACAAGCCAATCAGTACGAACCCGGTTCACGCTGTGGACGTGGTGCTCCGCCACCTGCCATCCATGAAGTGAGTGCAGGTGTAGCTATTACATCTCCACATACAGTATCTCACATACAGACGAATTTGATCTCCTTATCGAACAAGAAACACAATTTCCTCTCAGAACTGAGCTGTATAGATACATAGATGGATTTAATATTGCTTTTTTGACAATATTTGACATGCATTCTCACAGAGTCTGCTTTGTGAAACTGGTCTAACGGCAGCACATTTTTGAAAAATAATTTTATTATATTCAAAGCAAAGTAACAGCAGTTAAATTGTAGATATGACCTTTATAAAACATTTTTCCCAATAATTTGTTTGATTCTTGCAGGTACACACCTGTGGGACGTTCCTTCTTTTCTGCCCCGGAGGGCTACGACCATCCTCTGGGAGGTGGCAGAGAGGTGTGGTTTGGTTTCCATCAGTCCGTTCGGCCAGCCATGTGGAAGATGATGCTCAACATTGATGGTGTGGATTTATTTCCTTTGAATGCTAATTCCAGACAAATCTTAATAATACTTTATTTAACTTTCATAAACATTTTTATTGGCCTTGGTTCACACTGTTGCTATGGTGATGAATGGTAGCCACTCTAGGATGGAGGATGAGTTTGTTTGACTGAGGGGGTTCAGGGGGGGTTAAAGGTTTCCGCCTTTCTGTGTCCCTGTCTGCATGGTTTTCCCGCTCTTTCAAACTCCCATAAGTCAATTGGCTGTATCGTTCACTCCTCCCAGTCTCCATTAAGAGAGGGAAACGTCAGACTAGCCTCTCCTTGTTTCATATGCTCAATGTAAAAAGGATAATGGATTGAATAGACTCCGAAATAGTGCAGACACGTACAGCAATTAGCAGCTTTGAGTTCACACCAACATTCAGTAGATATATTTTTTAAACGATTCATAACAAGAGAAACCTAAACTTAAAGTTCTTTAAAGGAGAAACTGGGGTAAATAAAGCTGCAAGCAGCGATGAAAAGGCCCTCGCACCCATGGCCACCAATTATTGTCGCTTGGGGTTGGGGTTAGACCCAAGCGACAATGGTAAAAAAATACGAAAAAACAATGAGAAAACAATACTTAAAATGACACGAAAAAGATAGTTGTGCCACGAACACAAAAACTATTTATAGAATTTTTGTGTTGACTGACGCAAAAAAAACCCTTCATGCTCAATGGCACGAAAAAAAGCAGAAAATCGTGTCCATGAACACGAATAAATGAATCAAATATTTCGTGACTATAACACGACTTGCCATGAGATTGGGTTATAAAAGGCAAAAACACCAATACTAAATGTTTAGAAAGTAACAAACTTGTTAGCAGTTTAATTTTAAAACAATTTGTCAGAAGTTAAATATGGTCAGAAAAATCTGTAGGGAAGTCTGGAAATTTGAGTCTGGAAAAGTATGGAATTTTGAAATTAAAATTGTGTAGGAACCCTGAATATGGCAATGGTAATTCTTGTGCCACACCTCCTGTTGGCAGAGGGTGGCGTTATAACTAAAACTGAATATTGCACAGAAACGCCTTCAGTCCTAAAGTCTTATTAAACATTAATTAAAGCACAAATTGAACACTGTATGTTTAACCCTTTAACTGGCGCAGCCCTTTTTGAGTGGGGGGTTGGTGAAAAGGTGATATACACCTTTAAATTAATATAACTCTGGCATATTTTTTTTTTGGTCTAGAAGCCTAATTTTGGTTTTAATTTCGATACTTCAACGTTTTTTAGGGAAGTGTCTGGAGGTGAAAATTATTATTTTTTTTAAAGCAGTTTACATTTATTTGTAATAAATAAAAATGCAATATAGTATAATTTTTAATACATAAAATTGACAAAAAACTGAGGTTTGTGCTGGTTTGCTTTGAGGTTTGCTGCATACTTGTGTCACAAACGAATAAATTACAGTTACTGCATTATTATTACTGCTAAAAGGTTTTGAAATATGAAAACTACATTCTTAGACCTTTCCAACAATATATAGTTTGTCGTGATAGATTAACATTTACATAGAAAATATTGAAATAAACGTAGGTGTCCCGCTCACGGGACAGCTCCAATTAACGGGTTACGCTAATGTGAAACATGCCTGTTTATGTTGCCAGCAGGAGGCACTATGACTATAACTGAATATTGCCACGTTGACATGTTCAGACCAAAACTCTTATTAATTATGTATACTTTGGGACACTTAAGACATTGCAAAATCAGTGTAAAACATTATTATTATTATTATTTTGCAGCATAGTTTCAACTTTGACTTTTCTGGTGGTAAAAGTGATATAAAGTGTTGCTGTAATACTAAGACCTGAATACAACATTTTCTCTTTTTTTTCTGTTGTCGAAATCAGCTTTTTTTTCATTTCACAATGAGAAATATTAGCTGAATCACACATCAAATGATCAAGAGAATTTCATTTCTCATGATTTGACCTCTTGTCATTTTAATTTTTGAACAAGTTTCAACTTTCTTTCCTGTTTTGCAGTTTCAGCCACAGCTTTCTACAAAGCACAGCCAGTTATTCAGTTCATGTGTGAAGTTCTGGACATCCACAATATCGACGAACAGCCTCGACCCCTTACAGACTCCCATCGAGTCAAATTCACCAAAGAAATCAAAGGTGTGTAACTGTGCTTCTGTATCTTTGTGTTTATTATAATGTAACTGCATTTGCGTGTGACTGTTTGTGTGTATGTGTGTGTGTGTAGGCTCGGCTGTTCATGTGAATGTGTGACTGTGTTTCTGTGTGTAACTGTGTGTTTGACTGTGTTTCCATATGTAGTTATGGGTGGTTTATGTACAGGTCTGAAGGTGGAGGTGACACACTGCGGAACCATGCGGAGGAAGTATCGAGTCTGTAATGTTACCCGCCGACCTGCAAGTCACCAAACGTGAGTCAGTCGGTCGAGGGATGTGATGTGTTACATGTTATTAATTCCAGAGGGCAATGCCAGATAAGAGGAGGAGTTCTGAATAGTTTGTTTTGAAGTTGTACTATAATGTTTACATTTAAGTCGTACTCCAGAAATAAATAATAAACCAATCAGTAGCTACAATTACATGCAACCAAATAATCCGTTTGTAATCGTATTTATTGCTCAATTGTAATGAAAAGTCTTCATGTAAACACCTTAATCAATATGATTGAGGTCTATCAGATGCGAATTTCAATTGTTTGGAAAGGAGTGGTGTAGTCCGATCTTTGATCCGATCATCAGGAGAAAAGTAAGCATGAAAACGCATGAATCATAGTATTTTCTCAATCAGATGCAAAAATACCTTATGCACATGCGTAGAAGAATTAAGTTTACGTCTTATATTCACATCACATGCAATGGCAAGGCAATGGCAACGCATTATTAAGGTAATGGGGTCACGCACTGTACATTCTGAAGTGTTTATGTCTTTCATAACATTGCATAAAGCAATAAAATAGTGTCATGCCTTTCGAAAATAGTTTTCATTGCCTATATCTGAACATTTCTTGAATAACTTTCTTGAACAACACAGCTTTGACCTTGTATATTTATCCAGAGATAAAGCATGAACTTGACAAGAGAAGTCCTCTGCTTTTTTCAAAGATCACATTTGGGCTACTCTTAAACTGTTTTAGAGTTTATTTTTAACGATGAAAGGATTAAAGATGAAAGGATTTCGTTCATTAGTTATTGGTATTTTGGGTGATTTTGGGCTAGTTTGAATGTCCATTGGGCTGGTTTTAATACAGAAATCTGGCAACCCTGGCTGTGCACTTGCGCAGACGTTCGGTTTGGATTATATAGAATGTAAACATAAACAATTTAATCAGATTGCAATGTTTAGGGTGTAAACTGTACTGCAATCGGATAAAATTCAGTCAAAATTTGTGACATTATGTTGTGCATGTAAACATAGCCTCTGTGTGGGGCTGTTAAGATAATTTTTTTATAAGAGACACTTAATATACTCTGTATACGTATGTTGAGTATACACTAAACATGCATACGCACAAATTTCTTCATGAAACGGACGTTTTAACTAACAAACCATTCAAACAAAAACGTACATGCTAAAATTTATTTTAAATGTATGCAAAAACGTAAGAAGAACTTAGACCACGTGTACGCAATAATAAAAATATATAAAATATATAACACAGATATATATATATATTATAGTGTTGTTTTTCCTTGTTCATGATCATTGCGTACGTGTGGTTTTTCTCACGTTTTTGCAAACATTTAGAATACATTTTAGTATGAATGTTTTTGTTGATTCATGATTTGTTAGTAAACAAATGTGCATACGCATGCTTAGTGAATGAGACCCAATGCCCTTATGTTCAGACTTAATGAAGCTATTTTGCATTGTAGTGCCCTCTAGTGTTGGTTTATATGATCTACACTTTTAATTTTGTGCAGGTTCCCCTTGCAGTTGGAGAATGGACAAACTGTAGAACGAACCGTAGCCCAGTATTTCAGAGAGAAATACAACCTGCAGCTCAAATACCCCCATCTGCCCTGCCTACAGGTGGGCCAGGAGCAGAAACACACCTACCTGCCCCTGGAGGTGAGTTGTGTCATCGGCACTTTAACAATAAACGTAGTTGATGTTCTCGACTCTTACAGTGCTGATGTTCTCGCAGGTTTGCAATATTGTAGCGGGGCAGCGTTGTATCAAGAAACTGACAGATAATCAAACATCCACAATGATCAAAGCCACGGCACGCTCGGCCCCGGACAGACAGGAAGAGATCAGCAGACTGGTAAGTGGTACCACTTTTGTTCCTCGTCCTGTAAACACATACATAAACGTTACTAAATTTCTGCAGCCAAATGTTATATACTGGGCATTGACAATACACCTTTTCGCAAGTACACACACAGTTGCTATAATCACATATTTGCAGATAATATTTATTAACTCATAGGCAGTTTATGGCTAACAAACGGTGTATGAGTTTAGTATTTTTAATAGGTATACAGGTGTGCATTTATTACAGCTTGATTGATAGTCTGAAGTCGTAGCTTCATAATAATACTTAAGCTGTGCAATGTGATTTATATTCAGCTTGTTACACACAACTAAGTATCTGCCAGCTGTGTGATGTAATATAACTCAATGTACTCTTTACCACGCGTCTGAGTTTTCGGCTGATAACATGCGTTTGAATCACCGGTGCTCTTTGTACCTTAATTAAACGGGATCCAATTGAGCCCTGAATCAGAAAGTCAGACTACGATTTCATTTAGATGTGGAAATATAAACAGGAGTTGAGAGTCAGCGTGGGTGAAACACCGACACGGCCAATGAAATCTTCTAAAAAGATGAGACGGAGCTAAAAATAATGCGGTGAGAGTATTTTTACACTCCGAGGTGCTGCAGGATCTAAGCTGAGATCTCACGAAGCACTTCTGGCAAACAGCCTGTATGTTCGCTCTCAGGATAGTTCATGTTAGGTTATTATAGTTCAGTTTCACAACAGCTGACTACTCTAAATCGATTATCACTAAAATTAGATTAATTGGCATCTAAGTAAGCAATAAGGTGCAAGAGGCTGTGCTGTGTCGTAAATAAGTCATGGCTGAAAAATGTTGTTAGGCACGATGTGATGCAACCCCTTCAGCTGTGATTTATTCACAATACAGCCTTGAGTACCGTTTTGCTTTATAAAATAGTAAACATACAGTTTTTGCTTTTAATATTTGCATTGTATCAACACAACTTTCATAAGGAAAAATCACTAAAAGTCTTCATTCTGCTGGAAAAAATTCACATATGTTTAAATAGCTTAGGGTGGTGGGCAGCGATACACAGAATTAGGGCTGCAACAACTAATCGATAAAATCTGTAAAATTATTTTTATTATTAAACAATAATTTTATTATTGTTTAATAATAACAATAATTTTATATTATCGCTGTTTCTTCATACAACACGAGCTGCACGTTTATCAGGCGCTTTTTGTCCCCACGCGACAAGCTTCGTTAAAAGCAAGGCAGCGTTGCCAGGTCCTCTGCCTTTAGGCAGAATTTTGAATTGGGCTACTTTTAAACGGTTTCGGGTTGAGATGGAAGGATTTGGTTTATTAGTTGTTGGTATTTGGGCTTAGTCATTGGGATGGTTTTGAACTAATTTTGAATGGTCATCCAAATGGTTTGTTATGCGGATCTGGCAACCTTGACAGGACAATGACGGAAGGAAATGTGCAAACGAACGCTGGTTAATAAAGTTTAATTTCGTCCTTTAGTATAAGTGAGTTTGTTTGTTTAATTGTTTGATTTTTATAAAAATAGTATTGAATAGGGATGCACCGATATGGAAATTTTGGCCAATACTGATAACCGTTAACTCTTTATATTTGGGGGCCGATAACCGATATATATAGGCCGATAAATATTCATATTTTCACAATGAAAAACTCCCAGACTGCGGACATCTTGTCTTTGCGCTAGACTAGCATACTCTTGTTAAGCCCGCAACACGTGTCATCTTTGTGCTATGTCACAGAAAGCACCAATCAAAACTCTTTCATTTATCGGCCTAATTTTGCTATCAGACCGATAACCGATAATATTAAAAATAAGCAGTTGTCGGCCGATAACGATATGTCAGCCGATATATTGTGCATCCCTAGTATTGAACCACAACCTAAGCATTTAAGTAAGGGCGAAATCCATGTTTTTATTACTGTAACAATGCATGTATATCACTTTCATATCATAATGGCTTATTTATGTTGTTAATAACGAATAATGTTAATTCTCATCAAGTTCAAGAGTTTATTCATCTGTGGCAAAATTTCCTCACCAGCACATCCCTGAAGACTCAGTTTATTTTGTTTATTATTATTTTGAAGCTGTTTTAAAAGCTGCACAAACTTTTTTTTATTTAAGGATTTTATATTATATTATATTATATTATATTATATTATATTATATTATATTTTTTTATATTATATTATATTATATTAGATTATTAAAACTCCGTAGTAGTGTGTGGGTTTTGCATTTTTAAAAGTACACTTCTACTCATGAATACCCTATTTTAGTGCCTTATTTAGCAATAATAAGTGAAAAACCGAATTGAGTAAATATTTATGTTTTAATATCGATTAGTCGACTAATCGCCCGATTAATCGATTATGAAAATAATCATTAGTTGCAGCCCAAAATCATTGGGTGCAGTGGTTATAGATGTGATTTATCGTAAATAAAATACAGCTATTGACCAATCAGAATCAAGGACGGGAACTAACTGTTTTATGAGCATCTTAACCTAACAAAGACGTAAGTATCTATACAGAATCCTGTGGCAACCACCTTAAAATAATGATACAAACCAATTTGTAACTTGACATATTCTATTTTTCCGGACTATAAGTCGCACTTTTTTCATAGTTTGGCAGGTCTTGGAACTTAAAGTCAGGTGCGACTTATACGTCAAAATGATTTCCTGTGAACCAAGTGAAACCATTACCGTCTACAGCTGCTCCTGTATTAATGTAATTCAATGGATTCAGTGATGCAGATTGACTTTGGGATCTTTTTGAACTTGATTTGGTTTATCGTGTTAATTTAGACTATTCAGCCTCCCATGTGACGTATAGTCCAGTGCGATTTGTATATGTTTTTTCCTCTTCAAAACACATTTTTGACTCATGCGACTTTATTTCTGGACTATAAGTCGCTCTGGAACATGTGTTTTTTTATGTAAATGAAAAGGAAGGGTGCAATTTTGCTGATTGTCTTGTCTTTTTGTCCACCTCTCTGTGTGTTTGCAGGTGCGCAGTGCTAATTATGAAGCAGATCCATTTGTGCAGGAGTTCCAGTTTAAAGTGCGAGACGAGATGGCTCACGTGACCGGGCGCGTGTTACCTGCGCCCATGTTACAGTACGGGGGCAGGGTGAGCACAGAACACTTTATGGTACCCTTCCTTTCAATCACCCACATCTTTGTGTGTCTGTTTGTCTGAATGGCCCCGCTCCTGGAAAACTCACGTCCCCTAACAGTCGCTGCGGCCATTGTGTTGTGTGTGTGTGTGTAGCTAACAAAATAACAAACTTGAAGTGTTTACTATAATTGTTTTAAAATAAATATAATGATGCTTTATCTTTGCAATATTCTTTTGCAATGCACTTGCAACTTGATGTTGTCTGATAGTCGTATACATTTGTACATGTTTTTATTGCACATATAAAGGCTGTTTTTGTTAATGGTTTCAGTTCAATATAGCAATGACTTCAGCTTTGTGTTGTGTTTGCATGCGTCCCATGCAGCAGATTAACCGTACGCTGTCCTTACAGAATCGCACTGTGGCTACACCCAGTCATGGTGTTTGGGATATGAGAGGAAAACAGTTTCATACCGGTGTTGAGATCAAGATGTGGGCCATCGCCTGCTTCGCTACGCAGAGACAGTGTCGAGAAGAGATTCTCAAGTAAGACAATCTGAGCTAAAATACAAGTCCATTGTTTTAAGCAAACTCTAAATGATCTAAACTGATTCTTGCGTTTATTCTCTTAGGGGTTTTACTGACCAGCTGCGTAAGATCTCAAAGGACGCCGGGATGCCCATCCAGGGTCAGCCGTGTTTCTGTAAGTATGCACAGGGAGCAGATAGCGTGGAGCCCATGTTCAGACACCTGAAGAACACATACTCTGGACTTCAGCTCATCATCGTCATCCTGCCAGGAAAAACACCCGTCTATGGTGAGATCTTGTGACATCACACACACGCACATGCAGGTTAATGAACCAGACACTGATTTTTGTTTGTGTGTGTTTGTGATTGGCAGCTGAAGTGAAGCGTGTTGGAGACACTCTTTTAGGAATGGCCACCCAGTGTGTTCAGGTGAAGAACGTGGTGAAAACATCTCCTCAGACGCTCTCCAACCTCTGCCTCAAGATCAACGTCAAGCTCGGTGGCATCAACAACATCCTGGTGCCACATCAACGGTGAGAGATGAAAATTAATTATTTAAGACATGAGAGCATTGTCATTTTTGAATGAACTATTTTTAAAATGAATTGTGTGGTTCCTCCTCAGGCCGTCAGTATTCCAGCAGCCTGTCATCTTTTTAGGGGCAGACGTCACACATCCTCCTGCCGGAGATGGGAAGAAGCCCTCCATTGCAGCGGTCAGTTCAGCTCCATTATTTGTCAATACAATAAATATTCATTATATATTTGCAGTCATTTTTGCTGGTGTAATTAGGAAGCGTTGTGAATGTTGCAATAATTTCAGACAGTGTATGTTTTATTTTCCTGATAATGTTCCTAAAGACTATAGATGGTCTCAGCAGTAACAACATAAACACGCGGCTTTAGAGAGATTTATTTATTTATCCTTTTGGAAACTTGTTCTGCAACATAAAGCACGCCTTATACATCTATACATAATGATGATTAAACAAATAACAAAACAACCACAAAACAAAATATACAAAAGAGTTTCCCTCGCCCCAACAACCCCTCACTCATGTACAAAACATCAGGACAAAAAAAAATTATCACGTAACTTCCGGTAAACTCTGCGAAGAATAAATAACAACAAAGTCCCTTTTAAAGTAGTTTATTTATATACCAAGCAAAATAAACAACACGTAGATTACATAGGAACTCAAAACATTTGTTATTTTCAACGAGGTATTTGTTTAAGAGTTTAGTTTCAGCAACTAGTCAGATCATTAAACAAACAGAAACCGGAAGTAACGTTCGGAATAGACGCTTATCGCGTCACTGCACGTGCGCCCGATGAAACGGTCTATATGAAGAGTTTGGTTACAATGGTATTGCAGCTGGGTTGCTTGTAAATTACCGTAGATTTAATTTTATGTTATTTACTGGCAAGAGTTTGTAAATAAAGTTTAAATATTAACAAGTCTTTGTCTTTACAGAATAATACTAGAAAAACAGCATCAAGCAAAGCATTCTGGGAACCAGAAATCATCATCAACCTTTTTCTGTTTTTTGCTTCAGATTTTGTTTCCCAGAATGTTTTGCTTGATGCTGTTTTTCTAGTTTATTCTGTAAAGACAAAGACCTGTAAACGTCTAATGTTCATCCAACTCTGAACAAAACGTTGCCGGTAAATAACACAAATCCAAATCCACGGCAAACCACCGGCAACCCAGCTGCAAATTTCTACGGATTTTTTTACAGTGCATTTTGACTCATTTCGGTAAAAACGTGTTTTCTATACCAAGAAAGTGAAAAGATGAAAACCATTTTGTGTTACAAACTTTCACAAAGCATCTTTAGGTTATAAAACATAAAAAATTCAAATCCATCATTTGATTTTCAAAGATTTATTATAAAAACTGTATGTAATATACTGACATTAGGTACTTTGTTGTATTTGTCTGTAGGTGGTGGGAAGTATGGATGCCCATCCGAGCAGATACTGTGCCACAGTTCGTGTCCAGAGGCCCAGACAGGAAGTAATTCAGGACTTGGCCTCTATGGTGCGAGAGTTACTCATCCAGTTTTACAAGTCCACCCGCTATAAACCCACAAGAATCATCTTCTACAGAGACGGCGTATCCGAGGGCCAGTTTAGACAGGTGTGACATAACAATACCTGCACACCTCACCTGTCTAGCTGTTTGTACAAATTTCAATTTTACCAAAATGCATTATGATCATGATTATGACATGATCTGATCATAAATTTACTGAAATCCAAACATTAAAATAATTGATCAGATCTCACTATCATAAGTGCCACAGTATTATACTGTGAATTCAAGATGGATCATGTAAATATGAAGATGTTTCTGTTCGCAGGTGTTGTACTATGAGCTTCTGGCTATCCGAGAGGCCTGTATCAGTTTGGAGAAGGAGTACCAGCCCGGTATCACATATATAGTGGTGCAGAAACGACATCATACGCGCCTCTTCTGTGCCGACCGCAACGAGAGGGTCAGTACTTGTACTATTTCTCTTTTGTAATGTCCTAATAAGAACTGAGTCTCTTTAGATTTAAATATTGGCACCGAAATAGCCAACAAAAAACATACATTTTTTAAGCACCATCCATTGTTTTCCTTATTGTAGTACTGAAATTGGTATTGTAAAATGTGAAATTTTCCTGTCTTTGATTTGGTGTGAATTTTTAAATGTTGATATGGTGACAGCCAGGCTTGTGCACAATTCAGAATTTCAGAATTGGCCTCCATTCAATTCATGAATTGGAATTTGAATTGAATTGACTCCGCCCTAAAGGAAGTTGAATTTGAATTGGAATTGGAATGACAGGAAGTAGAATTAAATTCATGGCAATTCAAAGAGATTCCACAGTCACACAACATAAATAAACTCACATACACTCAGTGTTAGGAAAGTTTGGAAAAATTGTTTGGCAACCATTTTAAATACTTGGTTAAAGTAAAGCATTCTGGGAAATGAAGTCATGTTCCATCGTGTTCCACAAATTACAATTACAAAAAAATCAAACTTAATTATTTGTAATGTGACTAGAGTTTTTAACATTAATTGCTGGGGGGAAACATTTCCTGTTAATTTTATCTGTACAAGTAGTTGAAACTTACTTAATTTATAGAATATGTAATGCAATCATATCTGACATATACTGAAAGCTTCATTTTTAACACTTCACTTACTGTATGTGTACGAATTTCTTTGAATTTCTATTGAATTGCAATTCTGCTTCCTTTAATTCAAATTCGAATTGTAATTCTAAATCCTGTTTTTGACATCAATTCAAATTCAACTCAAATTCAAGAATTGAATTGGAATCAAGGAGTCATTCTCAATTCAATTCTGAATTGTGCACAAGCCTGGTGACAGCACAACTAATGTCGTGCTTCAAGGAAAGATACATTTTTTTTGTGTGTGGCCTTCAGTGAATCATCACAGGTACAATGTTGTATTTCCTTCTGCGTTCAAAGCTTTTACATCATTTCTGTATGATAAAGGTCACTTTTCTCAGAACCTCCATTATATATTTACTTGAAACCTTGATGATACAAAACATGATGTTGACGTGAGAAAAAGTGTTATAAATAACTTTAACATTGAGAAGTCAAAATGTCCTTTCTATTGAAAAAAAAAACACCCAAAGCAATGTTTTGACCAACTAATAAAAAAAAAAACACCTACGTTTATGCATAAATGATGCATCTTCTATTTTCTATGTATTTATTCAAATGTGGACGAGGTCTAAAGTGTTTATTATGAAAAGCTGTCGTTTGTATTTTACCTGGAGGTTTTATATGATGATGTTGAATATGTTCTCTAAGGTCGTATTTAATTTTCTACACAGGTGGGTCGTAGTGGAAACATTCCCGCTGGTACGACAGTAGATACAGATATCACGCACCCCTACGAGTTTGACTTTTACCTCTGCAGTCATGCTGGAATACAGGTACAAACTAACACACAACCTGCACCACTTGCTTTTAAAACTGCCTATATTCTGATGTTGTAAAATCAGATCCACTGGACAAAATAATTTTGCACTGGGATTTATGTTTTGATAAGGACAAAGAAATGTTTTATAATCTGACACGGAAGATATGTTCAGGTCATATTTTATACTAAAATCACAAAAGAAAAAGATTCATCCTTATAAAGTATTACTGGAATTAAATAAAATAAACTTGACATTTTAAAAATGTTTTAGTCATAATTATTGTCATACTGGTATTATTTTATGCAGATGAGTATTGAAGTCTATTAAAGCAATGCAACTAATAAGATTTGGCAATGACAAATAATGTAAAAAAATTTTTTTTTCTTGTGCATTAGTGTAATCTTGTTTGTTATCATGGTTCAAAAACAGACTTAATTGTCTGTTTTGCAAAATATGCTAAAAAATCTACGTGTTTTTGTAAGATTCACCTCAAAAGACCCCTTGTGGTTTGTTTGTGTCTTCAGTAAGCTGCTGGTGTGTAAAACTATTGAACTAATTTCAGGGCACGAGCCGACCGTCTCATTATCACGTCCTGTGGGATGATAACTGCTTCACGGCTGATGAGTTCCAGCTGCTCACTTACCAGTTGTGCCACACGTATGTGCGCTGTACCCGCTCCGTCTCCATCCCTGCGCCAGCCTACTATGCCCATCTGGTGGCCTTCCGTGCCCGCTACCATCTGGTGGACAAAGAACACGACAGGTGTGTGTGTGTGTGTGACACATAGTGTAGTAGTATTATTTATCTAGGGCATGTACAGTATCAAAACATATCTTTTTTATTTGGGATTACTTTAATTTTTTACTTTTAGAGAATAATAGTAAACTCATAAAAACTATAGCAGTGGTCACCAAACATTTTATGCCCAAGATCTCCAACCTCAGCCTTGATGAAAGGCAAGATCTACCTATCAAAGGGCCCAAACTGAACTTTCAACTTGAGGCGTTTTATTTAGGCTAATTATATTTGAATTACATAAAATGCCTTGATCCAATTTTCAAATGCCAATAAAACTCATAATATTTAAAGTTTCCTCTTTCCGTGTGGCAAAATGAGGGGAAAACATGCAACATTGTTAAAAATGTTAAGAACTGTGTCAATCAAAGTATTGCAGTGTGAAACTTGATCATAATAATGACTTCATATCACATAATAATAAAAACGTCCTCAAAATTAAAACACTGCCAGAGCACTGCACGCTGGTGACATCCGCTGGTAAAAGTGGTGTAGTAAATGCAATGAGAATGATGCAGAAACTGATTTTTAAAAATCAGTTGCTTTATTATATATATATATATATATATATATATATATATATATATATATATATATATATATATATATATATATGATTTAAGAAGTCTCTAAAAGAAGATCAAGTATACATAAACTTAATTCAAAAATTGTTATAATATTATATATATATATATATATATTAAACGCCATTTTTGAAAAAAATGAGTTACTGCCAAAATCAGTTTTATATCAGGTCAGTAGTTAAAAGTAAATTCTTAATTTTACGCAAAATCCAATATCTGCCGTGTTATTTTATCGTCTTTTCCGTTTTTATAATAAATCTTTGAAAATCAAGTTATGGATTTGAATTTTTTATGTTTTTATAACCTAAAGATGCTATGTGAAAGTTTGTAACAGAAAATAGTTGTTTTCATCTTGTCACTTTCTTGGTATAGAAAACACGTTTTTACCAAAATTTGTCAAAATGGATTTATTGCGTTTTGGAACCAAACTCTTCATATATATATATACACATATAATATTATAACAATTTTTGAATTAAGTTTATGTATACTTGATCTTCTTTTAGAGACTTCTTAAATCATTTACATTAGATTAGATATGTAGCCTAATTGTTTTATCATAACTGATCCACTGTACTTCATTGTCTGTGTTACAATGTTTTAAATATCATTTTAATCTTATATTGTTTCAATAAGACACTAACTCATTATTATTATTATTATAAAGGAAAAGGAAAAAATCTGATTCACCAAATAAGGTCTGACAACTTGATATTAATTGACAAATAGACTCTCCATTCATGTGAGCAGGGATTTTACTGTATCAAATGATACTTAAAACTTCATCATCAGTCATGATTACTGTCCGAACCGCTTCTCATCCAGCTACTATATGTGAAGAACATGTTTCAGGTTTTAATGTTGTTAAAGAAACTATTCAAGCGCAGTCCACAAACCAAGGTGTTTTTTATATTATGTAGCCTATATATAAAATATGGGAAAAGCGCGTCATGGTGTTGTGCCCAAAAATTAATTCTGTCAAATTGACGACTCTATTTACCAATTCACACTAAACAACCTGCAGGGGTGTGGTGCAACCGTGACACGAATGCCCTGCTCTTGTGTGCAGTGAAACTGTTTGATGATTTTTCTATTGAATGATTGTTTTACTTTGGTACATAAAAGAAATAAAGGCAGCAGGGAAATTTAGTCGCCAGGCTACCGGGAATTGTCCCGATGGTCCAGAGATGGACCGGATTATTATTTTTTTCTTACTTGCGGGATCTACGGGGAATTTTCAAGGATTGACCAGTCGATCATGATTGACGTGTTTGCAACCACTGAACTATAGACTAACACACATGTAACTATGGGAATATTGCGACTAATTTTTTTAATGTACTCACCCTTTCACCACAATTTGTAAAAATGTCCTCATGGCATTTTATCGGCATCTTGTTCGTGGTATTTTATTAACCAGTTCCCATCTATTTTTGGTCTGTTACACTGCAAAAAAACCTTTCTTAGCATTTTTGTTTTGTTTTCATTAAAAATATCTAAAAATTCTTAAATGAAGATGTATTTTCCTGATGAGCAAAATGACCTAAGAAAATATGTTTAGTTTTTAGACAAAATATACAAAATTTAGGTGAATTTGTGCTTAAAACAAGCAAAAATATCTGCCAATGGGGTAAGAAAAAAATCTAAAAATAAGTTTACGTTTTTCTTAAACTTAATTCAAGAAAAAAAATTTCACCCCATTGGCAGATATTTTTGCTTGTTTTAAACACAAATTCACCTAAATTGTATATTTTTTGTCTATAAACTAGACTTATTTTCAGTACAATTATCTAAAAATTCTTAAATTAAGATTCTTGATGAACAAAATGACCCAAGAAAATAAGACAAAAATACTAAGAAAGTCTCTCTTTTTTTGCAGTGTACTGCCTGCATTTGCTTCATTATTTTGGTCCAGTTCATCCATTTCAAAAACTTCAAATATTTTTTATTTGAACTAATTTTTAATAATAATTAACATTCTGACATATCAAATATTTTTTAAATCACAAAACTTAAAACTTTAAAATCTCTTTATTAGTACACAACTAGAAAATACTAGACAATTCACTGCAAAAAATTATTTTCAAGAAAAAAATCTTAGATATTTTTACTGAAAACAAGACAAAAATACTAAAAATTCTTAAATTAAGATGCTTTTTCTTGATGAGCAGGGCGACCCAAGAGAATAGGTCTAGTTTTTGGACCAAGGGTATCAAGTTTGGGTGATTTTGTGCATGGGGCAAGCGAAAAAATCTGCCAATGGGGTAAGCAAAAAAATCTTGAAAATTTTTCTGAAACACTAAATGCTTGTTTTATATGCATTAATTAATGTTTACAGTTATGTTCTTTGATTTTATAAATGTATCAGTAAATACCGAAATTAACATGAACAAAGATGAATAAATGCTGTAGAGGTATTGTTCATTGTTAGCTAATGCATTAACTAACTGTTAAAAATACAAACTTATTGTAAAGTGTTACCAATGTAACTAAATCTCCCCATGTTGTTCTCAGTGCGGAGGGCAGCCACGTCTCCGGACAGAGTAACGGCCGGGATCCACAGGCGCTGGCCAAAGCTGTGCAGATTCACCACGACACCCTGAGGACCATGTACTTTGCCTAAACCAGCTCAGATTAACCACCATATTCATGTAGTCATACACAAAAAACAAACAAACGTCGACCACACACACACACAAGCAGTCACAACGATTGACTCCCGCCGTTCTGTGCGTCCTGAAAGGTCGGTCTTGGTGGCGATGGAAGCGCGGCCCACCCAGCCCGGTAAATGTGGACCTGACACTGTGCAGCAGGAAGACAGGGCCCACGCTTTAATTCCACAAGTGGACCTCTGCACTATTATGCAATATATTAAACCAGCCAAATGAGGCCGTTCTGTCACGTCCCCTCCAAATCTCCTCCACGACAACCAAAAGGGAAGCTCTTCTTCGTCCCCCTCCACTTCTGCAGACGTAACGTTTAATTCCCCTGCCCGTCACGTCTTGTACCTCAAAGTTTTTTAAAGGCACTTTTACCCCCCTTCATCATAAGTTCGAAATGGAAGCAGATGGAAAGACTGAGAGAAATGAAGTTTTGGGAACGCCTGCTGTCGTATTATCAATGTACTCCTCTCCCGAACTCACTTATTTTTGTAGCCAGTGGTGACTTAAGTGTTGTGAAGAACCAATTGTGCGTTGAAAAGAGAAATGAAATTCAAGCTTTTATTGTTAGACAAGTGCCATTGCTGGGCGAAATCATATGATTTTTAAGCTAATTTGATTTTAAGCTCAATAATATCTACCCCAAATACAGTCTGTGAGCTTTTATGTATGACAGCGCGAAACGATCATGTTTTTGATATATGCTTCAGCAACTTTAAACATTTTTTTGTTTTAAATGTCCCTCCAGTATTTATTTTTTGTTTGCAGACTTTCTATTCATTTAAACACACAGTCCATGTTAAACGACACATCATAGTTTAGTGCAATAATCCATTGGCAGGATGACGTTAACTTGCGGTTCGTTGGCAGTCTATATTAAGAGGAGACGTAAGAAAGTTTTGGATGAAGCGAGCGAAAAATGAGGGTCGAAGATGTGCATGTTTTTATTTTTTCGTGAAAGTGGCGGCGTTTCCTGCGTGTTAATAAGTGCCTGCTTCCCAAAAAGCATTCGAACGAAAACACCAGAAGTCAAAAATCACCTCATTTAGACCAAGGGTTGCAATTAAATTCAACTGTATGGCCTAAATTTCTTAAGATGCGAGCCGGTGCAGTGATGCTGGTTCACTTTATATTGCAACTTACGTCGCGATTTTCACTGCCCTGCCTATTCAAAGGATTACGCTGCTATTGTACTTGTTAAAGTAGACCGTTGGGCTTCATGCTTCAGTTTGCCTGTGCACAAGGGACTGATCGCCCGCTCTGGGATCACATTTATGGAGGAGCTCTGACGCTTGTTATTCACTGGAGGGCCACTAGAGGTCAGTATAGTATTTTACTTGAAGAGCTTGTATTGAGTGACGTGAGCGTGGGTGCCTTAATCTTTCTCTCAGTGCCCATCTGAAGCAGGTCCGGCTGTGTTACAATGGTTTTCTGCACTAAATGATGCATTTTGCATGGTGCTATCAGGTGCGGCCCACGGGCAGCATCAGAAATCGGAGACTTAATTCATAAGGTGGGATCATGTGTGTGATGTTTAAATGGTGCTGGTTGTGTATTTCTTTCTCATCGGAGAGGAGTCTCTTATCTAGACAGAGAAATGTTGTTGTTGTTATTTTTGTTTGTTTATTAGATTTGTGTATGATTTTAGTTGCGTCGAATGGTACAACACTATGGCCAGTCAGAGTAAGATTACGATAATACGATTTAACTGCACAGAGCACTAGAAACCTATTCAAAAACTATTCTGATCCGTTTTATAAATTATGCAATGAATTAAATCAAATTTGAAGTATAGTATAAATGGGTCCTGTAAGGATTTGGAAAGAAGGCAGCAGGCTGTCGTGAAGACGTTTATGTGCTGTTTTGACAAACGTACGGTTTGCATGAGGATTAATGATTTGGCAACTGAAACTGTTTCCGTTTTTTATTAGACCTTCCATAATATAACCACTACTGATGCTTAGAGCATTTACAGAAACAAGGTTGGAAGTAAAATCATCCATGTGTGGATGCCAAATAACAGATGAGGACGATGAGGTGTCTCGTGATGTTATGTAGATATATATTCAGACACACACATGCATGTAATATTTGTCTCCTGGCGCAAAAAATGGCAGGTTTAAAGGTGTTGCTTAGCCAAAAATGAAAATTAGTTTGACCTATAACTCACCCTAATGTCATTACAAACCTGTATACATTTTAAACTGAATAAAGTCTTCTAGGCTATATAATAGCTTTATGTGAGAAACAGATTGAAATTAGAAAAGAAGCCGTATGAAAATTTTACATCAGTTATAGTGACCAAAATCATCACGGTTATCAAATATTATCATGGTTTTGTGAACAATTTCTTGAAATGTAAAAAAGTACTGATGCAAACCCAATTTAAAATTGATTTTACATGTAAGTGCACTTTTGTGCGCATAAACATCAAATAAATATCATTAAGATAAATGTTAGTGAGATAAATGTTCAGATAAAACACAAGTGAGGAATTCAGATTTTCATATTAACACCCCCGCAGGCATATGACCGACCTTCAACGTTGAAATTTGGTTGAAATAAGGTCAGTTGTTTGTTTAGCGTTGAAACAACGGTGAATAGTAAACGGTTAATAAAATGCTTAAAAATCAACATTGAAATTTTATTGAAAAACGTTGAATAAATTTGCAAAATCAAAAGGTAATTCAACGTTGATTCAACCTTGTCCTTGACGTTGATTTAACAGTGAATCAACGTTGAAATGCCCGCTGGGACCGGACAAATCAGCAAATCTGCGTATGTTGTGAGAATCAGGTGTACTTTATGACCCAGGAGTAAACTGCACGACACCTGCGCTCACAGAAGAAACAAACAGAGCTTAAAGTCATCAAATCACATCATTTCATGGAAAATTAATAGAAAAAAATTATCTTTCTAAAGAAATATTATGTAAACATGTGCCGGTACAACTATATTTCCCTAAATCCCTAAAAAAATGTATTTAAATTCAGTCGATGCGACGTCTCCTCCTTCCATTGTAATAAATTGAAGCCAGAAATGTCCAACCGCTCTGCTTCTATAGCATTAAATTACCAGCTAAAATGAAACTTATCATAAAATTAACAATTTAACATATATCAGCGTGATAACAACTACCTTGAAGCAGTGGTTTTCAAACTGGGGGCCGCGGGGCCCCAGGAGGGCCGCGAGATGGTGCCAGGGGGGCCCCAGTTTTATGACATTTTATGAAATACATTAATTTATCATGAAATACATTAATTTATCATGAATTCTGTGTAATTAAACCTAAAAAATAAGGCTACTAACCAAAAGCAATGCTTTTTTGTATAATTTAATGTTTTTTTTTTTTTATTAAAATGTTGAGTTTTAGAACAGTTTTTTTGTGACAAATTTTCTTTAGGGGGCTGCGAAGGAATGCACCGTACACAAGGGGGGCCACACGCTGAAAAAGGTTGGGAACCACTGCCTTAAAGGATCAAAGCCATTTTTAAGAACATGTTATTGGAAGTGTAAATAATTTATTTTTTTAGTGCCGAGTCCCATTCGTTTGCATAGAAAGGACAGGGTTTAAGACTTGTAATGCTGCCAGTCACCAGGGGGCGATCAAAGAGCCAATGGCTTCACTTTTTAAGATGTATGAGGCACACCCGTCACAAACACATGGGAGCAGACGTGAATGAATGCGTTTGTGTCACGTAATTGCTTAAATTGGTTGATGCTGGACAGGGGTTTGAGCCCTGAGACTCAAATGTAATTACCAAATGTAATACCAACCATTTGACATTTTTATTGCGGTTAACCATTAACCATTACATTTCTAATTGAAATGCCTGTGGGATGATAATCCATATGTATGTATTTTACGAGATTGCTAATTCGTATGAAGTGACTCACTGGTTGAAAAAATCACTGCTTGTGCATGATTGAATTTGAAATGATTTTCTTAAAAAAACTTGTTGGATCTACATAATTTAATTATGTACACCAGTTCAACAGGATTGAATCAAGTTTCCTTAAAATGAACCTCATTTTAATTAATGTTAATTTCATTTTAAGAAAACCTAATTTAATGATGTGCAACTGATGTCCAGTTTTTTTTCAGTGTTTCAAAACGTATGATTATTAGAAAAACCCCACCCCTATCCACAACGTCACGGTACGAAAGCAAATCATACAAAAACGGCGTACAAACACAAGTTAATAAACTCATAAAATATGTAGGAATTGCCATGAGATGGTTTTGCAACATTGATGTTAAATCTATTACAACACATGTTTAGTATATTTAATTATTACACGGCACTCTAAAATGCTTGATTCTGATTGGCCAGTCGTGACATTTGAAGGTTCGTTTTTTTGTAGATAATTATCACTCAAAATTAAAAACACACGGTAACCCGGATGCTGCAAATCATTAAAGTACAGTTTAGTGTTACACAAAATTAAATATCCCTTTAATAACATATTCGGCATTATATTTACAAATGATTAAACCAAATCTTATCTTAAAACCGAAAGTAAACGTGTTTTCTTCACGGAAGTCTGCATTTGATAAAAATTAGCAAAAAATGTACTTATGAGGTAAATAGTCATGTAATAACTGGGATAATGTACAGGCAGCAGGTTGTTATCACAAAATAATAACATCAATTTCATTCTGTTTCTCACAAATAAAGTGTTGTAACAGTAAGAAGACTTCTGTATATAGCACACAATTCGATTTCTTTATATGTCAGCAAAACTTCACATTTCTTGAATGGAAAGTAAACGACACTTTAGGAATGACATGAGGGTGAGTCGACAACATTTTTATTTTTGGGTGAACCGTATAATGAAAGGTACAGAAAGTATTTTTTTAATCTAGAGATTGTCATTTAAGGATTGCTTGCTTTGAACAGAAACTGAAAAAGAAACTGTTGGCGGGAACGCTGAAGGTTGTGTTTAACAGAAAGACGTTTATTGCTCGTAGCTTCCGTTATTTAGATGAATGTTGGTCTTTACGCGCCGAAATTGCTCTTGAAGGATTGTACACAAAAGTCCAATTCCAAATCAGATGTCTTGTCATCCTTGTTTTCGAGCTTTAGGGAGGGTCTAAATACGCGTTCAAAGTAGAAAGTGCCTTTCTTCTCGATGGTGCTGAAGATCAGAAACTAAAAGTGAGTGATCAAAGAGTTTATTTATCTTACCTTGATGAAAGGTGTGCACATGCAAACACACAACACCTTTTATTTTGATAGAGAGGCTCATAATGATGCCTCCTTGTATATTCAGAGATTACAATGACGATATATGCCAAGTATATGAACGAAGGGTTGAGCTCTGTATCATACTGTATTAGGGGTCCGGACCAATCGAGGCGTTCGTATACGGACACTTTAAAGCCTGGAAAGCCTAGCATAGCACTTTATAGACTGCCATCCAAACGGGAAACAAAGTCATAGCGCTTTGCTTTCCATCCTAAGCCCTTTTATCTCATACTCCAGCAAAAGATGACACCTTGTACTTAAAATCTTTGCTGAGAGACACCAGGATGACTTGGAAATGATTTACACGGGCGTCTCATTATGCCTTTAGATATTCTTTTAGTGGCTTATGGATCTCTATGTGCAAAACTTAAAAACACACAATGTGATTACATATTATATGTGACCCTGGTGGCTTGTATTTGTCACACGGGTGCCCATTGGTCCAGGGAAATTTACCTCGATGACAGATTTCAACACACTGCACCTCACTAACCTTGGTATGCTGCAAACGTTAAGAGTGAAAGAAGCTGCAAACGGTTGAATCTTACAAAATCCTGTCATGTTTTACATAAAAAACCAACATATTTTGGTTGAATGAAACAAAGCTTATTTTTTCAAGACTTTGCATTGTAACTTTTTTTCGAATGAAAATTACGCATCCCACAGGGTCCTTGAAGTCCTTGAAAGTTTGTGAATCTGCGGTGAAAAATTCAAGGCCCTGGGAAGGTTTTTTTAAATGTACGTACATAGATACCGGTCATTGAAAGTGCTTGAATCTTTTTTTATGCAAGAAGTTTAATGGAAAAAAATCCATATTATTCCTACCCAGTCTCACAAAGTTTTGTGATATAGTCACGTATTTTTTTGTTTTTTTTGTGGTATTGTCAGGAATTTCCGCGTTTTTTCGTGATCGTGTGGCGAGTTCCTGTTTTCGTGTGGTTGTCACGTGTTGGTTGCTCAACTGCTTTTTCCTATTTTTAAACCATTGTCGCTTCGGTTTAGGGTTAGATTTGGTGCTTGCATTAGAATGTCACTTTATACATTAGTTTATACCATAGACTGTAAAAAAAGATGGACGACGCTGGTTCGCTCTCTTCCATTGGTGAAAAGTGAAGCCGCCAGCGTCCCGATACGGCGCTGACATCTTGAGTCTGCGCAGTAGCGATTTTGGGACCAGTCCTGCGCAGTAGTGAGCAGGAAGTAAAGCAGCGAAATCAAGACCCCGCCCTCGCAGAATGCGCATATCACACGATATCACAGCTGTCAATCATGACGTGATACCACCGTTTTTATATCATTAAATAAATAACTAAACACAAACTTATTTTAAAAACAAACATTTGAATTTACATCAGCGTGATAAAAACTACAGTAAATGACAGAAACCAGCTTTGGAAAAAAGATAATTGAAGTGTAATAAAATTTTTTAGGTGGTCTCAAGTCCCATTGAATAACATGGGGAGGCGGGGTTTATGACCTATACTGGGACCAGTCACTGGGGGCGATCGAGACGTTTTAGCTTCACTTTTCAGGGCTTGTGTGGCACGCTTGGTTTATACTATTTTTTCTGATTTATTTTTTTTATATGTCGCCTGGCGTTAGGGTTAGAGTTGGTATGTCATTTTATGTAAATCTAACCCTAAACTGAAGTGACAATGGTAAGAAGGTGGGACAGGACAGTTGAGTGGCCAGTGCGTGATAATCACACGAAAACAGGAATTCGTGTGATAATATCGCGAAAAAAAGATACGTGACTACATAACGAAATTTCGTGAGACTGGGCTGATTATTCCCTGTGTAGTGTAGGATAATATCATAAAAATTCTAGTTTTTTTTAAGCACACGTGCTAAACTGTTCGCTTTAAATGCTTATATATTCTGTATGCGAATGTTGATTCATACCAAAATGCTTTTTTGCATAGTTGTGTTTGACACATGAAAACGTCTCGGGTTACGTATGTAACTGTTGTTCCCTGAGAAGGGAACGAGACGCTGCGTCTCTCTTGCCATACTTCCTGCGTCCCTGTAACGCCGTCTTTGGCAATATTTCAGATAGCGATATACTTCCTGGCCCCCGTGTCACCCTGTCTTTGTTGTTAAGCCTCGCCATTGGTTAAATTTGATATATACACATTCAGACACACTTACCCCTGGAGGCGTCGCCAAAGTGTCACGCAGTGACGCAGCACGAGTTCCCTCGAAAGGGAACTGTAACAATGTATCTTAAAAGGTAACACGATGTAACTTCGCTCTCACTTGAAATGTGTCCCCACTTAAATTTCAGGGTATTGGACCTGGAAAGTCCTTGAAAGGATTTTGAAGTTAACTAATGTGTGGGAACCCTGTTAAACGTTTAATGCATCATCTTTGGGTGCAGTGAATATACAAAGAAAAATGCGTAATTGTCATCGAAACGTTACAATGCAAAACTTTGTAATAGTCCTAAAATATAATTTTGAGGTGTGAACGTATGACCTGGATGTTGTTCGATTAACCCAGTATAATGCTTGACTAATGCCTGACAATATCTTTAAGAAAAAATAATAGTTTATAAATCCTAACACGTATCGTTTTCTTCTTTATTGAGCCAGCTTTTATTTAAATGTTTTTCTTTTAATATATTAGAAATATATATGGGAAATATTTAACGGTGTATTTATTGAGCGAGCGCAGTGTTTTCGGTCAGAGGGTTGGGGGTCGGACGTCTGCCTCTCATCACCTGTCAATCAACCCCTGACTTCCTCTCATACACAAGCACAAACACAGCAGAGTGGACAGCAGGGATGGCACAACAAGAGGATGTTGACCTGTTCGTTGACATCACTTTCTCCTTAATCTGTGTCTTTTGGGTTCGACCCCGCATCCGAAACTGAGCGTTCGTCTCTCCGGCGGAGAGATCGTCGCATTGCATCTCGTCTGAACCACAGTGACTTGGTCGTTTTGAAATAAAATATAAAGCCGGTTTAAACTTAGCCATACGAGTTTCCTCGGCTTGTGGGTGAACAGAAAAGATTCGTCTGGTGCTTACAGTATATAGCGTAGAGAAGCAGGTGTTTTTGTCATCGCTTGAGTTTATTTGTCTTCGTGCCAGAGTCTTTTTGAAGGGAGGGGTCCCATTCCACTCAGACATATATATAAATATAATTATATATCTATAAATGAGCCTCAGCCTTAACTGTATTCTTTAATTTTCACCCGAGATGTCTGTCAAACGCCTTGGTTGTGCGTGGCATACAGTACTAACTCTCTCGTGGCATCTCGGTTATTTTTTTAACCACTAACTGTGTGATGATAAGTCCAGATGTGTGAAAACGTAAAGCCGGACGGTAACGACATTCGTCTGTATTTCAAAGTGTCGTGTTGTCATTTCCTAGAAGGACAGAGGCATCGAGCTCCAGGCAAGTTGGTGTGGATTCCTAAAAATGTTTACAAAACGGTTTACTGAAACGTCAAGCTCCAGCATTCCAAAAGTGGACTGTGAACCATCGAATTATAACGTCTGTCACGAGGATAATCATTGCTCACTCCTAATATCATTTTTCATCTCTTGGTACTACAACTAAAACTCACGTGGTGTGATTCTCGCCGTCTTTTGAAAGCCAAAGTACAGTCGTCCCTTTCCGTCGAGTCAGGATGATCTCTTAATACCGGGAGCTCTATGGCTTTGTCCTTTCTTCTTTCCGTGTCTCTCTCTCTAAAATGTACCAAGGGATCTTTCTTTTACCTTGAAATGTCTTTCTTTTGTTTTATAATACTCTCTTTGTAGATCAATGGCCTTTTAGTGTTGCTTTGCTTCAGTTTAGAGTGTATCTTTCACTAATACTTGCAATAAAAAGCTTTGCTTTTGAAACCGAACCCGGTGTTTTGTCTCGTACTGTTCATGAAATGTGTTTATGCATTATAGATCAAATCACGACATTGATATGTGGTGTAGTTTGCAAGCAAAATATTATCTGTCTGAGTCTTTGAAACTAAACACATACACACAAATGTTAATTCATGTTAAATATATTTGAGAAATGACCTTTGATGGTTTATTAAATCATAATTCAACAAGATCAGTGCTGACTTGCTATATATTTGTGAAAGTCAGGTTGAGCGCATTGCATTGTGGGATACATTACCCGGCTCACAGTATGACATCCAGTTTGTTTTTTACAGAAAAAACAGCTGCAGAAATGGCATAAGCAATACATGCATGCATCACAGTGCATGCAGTACATTTATTGACCTCTGGTAGGAGCCTTACATCTATTATATGAAGATAATGTCATTTGGTCAATATTGATAAATTAACCATATAAAAGTTGAAACAATTATACACTGAAAAAACGAACTTTTTGGTCTAGTAATGTATATTAGATTACCTCTTATAATTTCTACATAATCATATTAACATTTATTGAGAACTAGATTTTCCGAAGTAAAATGATGATAAATACACAATTAATTCATGTAGAAAATGAACTGTGTGGGAATAGTAAGTCGTATTAGATATTTTCTTGTATTATTTATACTACTAAGTCCATAGAACTATGTTAAAGAAAATAACGAACAGTAAATACGATTTATTTAATAGTTTTAGGACAGCAATGCTTCAATAAAAAAAACGAATAGACTTTTTTTAGACTTTTTAAAATAAATCTAACTTCTAAAAAAAATGAAGTAACATTTACTTAATTATTTTAAATATGTTTTTCATGCATTATTAAGTATATTTTATTTTGATATATATATATTTATATTTAAGTTGTACTTAAAAAAGCAGTAAATTTTTCCTTTTAAAAAAATCCTCGTAACAATTTGCACGAACTTTAAGTAAAATTTAAAGAGTTTTAACAATCATGTCTTACTAAAACATTTGTGCATTTTTTTAAGTTATATTTTTATTTAGAATCACAAAACAACATACGATACAGTATACTTTTACGTATGTAACTGTTGTTCTCTGAGAAGGGAACGAGACGCTGCGTCTCTCTTGTCATACTTCCTGCGTCCCTGTAACGCCATCTTTGGCAATATTTCAGATAGCGATATACTTCCTGACTCCTTCCTGACAATTTGTCGTTAAGCCTCACCATTGGTTAAATTTGATATACACATTCAGACGCACTTACCCCTGGAGGCGTCCCCAAACTGTCACTGTGGTGATACAGCGAGAGTTCCCCCAAAAGTCAACTGTAACAATGTATCTTAAAAGGTAACACGATGTAACCTTGCACTCACTTGAAATGAGTCTCCACATTCAGTCCTTGAATTTGAGGGTATTGGACCTGGAAAGTCCTTGAACGGTGTGGGAACCCTGCATAACAAATCCTGATAATTTACTCACCCCCATGTCATCCAGGATGTCTTTCTTTCTTAAGTAAAAAAGACATTATGTTTATGAGGAAAACATTCAAGGAACCAGAATTTTCTCGTCTTGCACTAGCCTTGTGACTTCAACCCGACCTACATATTACATAATCACACCAAAAGGTCACGCATTACTTATGTTTAATGCACATATGCGCACCATTTTAAACGATAAACTGACACAAAGACATCAATTCCTATTTCTTCACACTGGAGCGGTAGTTGTGCTTTAAACGGGAAGTTGTTCTTTAAAAGTGTATATTTGTTATTTTTACTGTCAAAAATGACAATCGTTTAGCTAGATAAGACCCTTATGCCTCGTTTTGGACTGTTTATAGTCCTTTGAAACTCTGTTGAAAAAACTGTTACTGTAAGTGTTGAGTTAAGTATTAATTGTTGGTGTCCATTAAATGAGAAAAATCCTGCAATGTTTTCCTCAAAAAACATAATTTCTTCTGGACTGAACAAAGAAAGACATCGACATTTTGGATGACATGGTGGTGAGTAAATTATACGATTTTTTAATGATTTCTTCTTATTTTATGCCCTGACTACACTTCAGCATCAGGTATGTCAAAGCAATCCATAGATGTGTATGGTAAGCCTACAACACAAAGAGTTTTGTCATTGATGTCCTGTATGTGTAGTTTTAGCAAAAAAAAAAACAAAAACATATAGATAATTATAAGATGTTAAAATTGCCAGTTTGTAGGTGTGAGCAAAAATGCTGTTTTCAGGTGTGTCCTTTTAAATGCAAATGAGCTGGTCTACGCACTAAATGGCAGTGCCGTGGTTGGATAGTGCGGATTAAGGGGTGGTATTATCCCCTTCTGACATCACAAGGGGAGCCAAATGTCAATAAACTATTTTTTTCACATGCTTGCAGAGAATGGTTAACAAAAAAGTTACTGTGTTGATCTTTTTCACATTTTCTAGGTTGATAGAAGCAAAGGGGACCCAATTATACAGTAGCACTTAAACATGGAAAAAGTCTGATTTACATCATATGTCCCTTTTAAGTCAGCCATAACTTTCCAGTATCGGTCTGAGTCAACGGAAGCCCCCATTTTATGTGATGCATTATAAATTGTCCTAGTCTTTATCTTTATGTGTCAGCTGCTGGAAAATCTCATCCACAAAAGAGCCAAGCGGAAATCTGCTCCAAACCCTTTTCTTTACTTGAGCCCTGCAAGTCAGCCAAATCTCCTTGCAACACAAAAGACAGGGAAAGGCGTGGACGTCAGGAACAATGCAACAATTTGGAGGGTTTCCTCTCTATGGAAGAATACTAGGAAGGTCTGATTATGGCATTATGCTATTGTGCAGTGAGACCTGTGAATGGACATAAACAGCAGTCTAACAGCTAGACTAGTGACGGGTGCAGAGAAAAAGATCATCAAAAATGTAGATCAGGATTCTGGTTTAGACAGAGTACATCTAAGGCAGGATTTACACTGCAAATCTTGATGCCCAATTCCGATTTGTTGCCTGTATACAATTTTTTGCTGACCCACTTACATCTTTTAAACGTCTCGTATTCGATATCTGCATTTACACTAAATCAAAACAATTCAAGGTAGACATACTGACCCAGAACAGCTTAAACCACGGAGGAAGTAACATTTTGCATTATGCAATGGACAGACAAATAGATTATACAAGATTATAAAGCTTTACTTCTGTACAAAAACATAAAACTCCAACAATACTCCACTAAAAGAAGCCGTCGTCCTCCATTGCGCTTCTAAGTAGAGTCATGTGAACACGTGTCATGTCCTCCTGAGTCGACATCATTGGACAGCGTCGCATTTTTAATGACGCACGACATGTCTTGTCATGGGTTTATCCCATGGGATTATCTGTCCACTTGCATCGCGGATTCAAATGCATGCGTCCAATTTATTTCCATATATGAATGACGCCTGAAACTGATCTCTGCAGTGCTGTGGTTGGATAGTGCAGATTAAGGGGCGGTATTAGAATAATAAGATCCCCTTCTGACATCACAAGGGGAGCCAAATTTCAATGAGCTATTTTTTCGGAGAATGGTTTACCAAAACTAAGTTACTGGGTTGATCTCTTTCACATTTTCTAGGTTGATAGAAGCACTCGGGTCCCAATTATTATGGAGGGAGGTCGTGTACTATATTTATTTTTGCTTGCATGTTTTCGATATCGCAAAAGTTGTATTCTTGAGATGTGATGAAAGCTTATGTGTACTCAATAGAATGTGTTGTTCTATATTTTGATAAATTAGCATGATTGAACCAATGAGATTTTACTTGGATCAGGGATTCGCTCAAGATAAAATAGATTTGTCAATAATTGAAAATTTAATAGTAGTGATTTTAGGGACCATCTTTAAAGTAACTCCATAATCTATATACGTTTCTACTTTAAACAGCATTTAAATGGAATGACTTAAAGTCAACAAACAGTAACAAAACCAACTTTACAGTGTTCACGTGGTTGACGGCTATAATGCACACTTTTTAGATTTTTCATATTTATTCAAATAAACTGTACTATTGAAGATAGAAACGTGTACATTATTACTTTAGAGATGGTCCCTAAATTCATGAACATCAAACATCCAACTTTATTTATTTATTAAAGGAATAGTCCATTTTCTTAAAAGAAAAATCCAGATAATTTACTCACCACCATGTCATCCAAAATGTTGATGTCTTTCTTTGGTCAGTCGAGAAGACATTTTTTTTTTGAGGAAAACATTGCAGGATTTTTCTCATTTTAATGGACTTTAATAGACACCAACAATTAACACTTAAATCAACACGTAACAGTTTTTTTCAACGGAGTTTCAAAGGACTATAAACAATCCCAAATGAGGCATAAGTGTCTTATCTAACAAAACGATTGTCATTTTTGACAAGAAAAATAACAAATATACACTTTTAAAGCACAACTTCTCGTCTAGATCTGGTCGTGATGCGCCAGCGTGACCCGACGCAATACGTCATGACGTCAAGAGGTCACAGAGGACGAACCCGAAACTCCGCCCCAGTGTTTACAAATGTGTTGAAAGAGGACCGTTCCTACGTTGTATGTCAACTGATACTAATTAATGTCTTTGTGTCAGTTTATTGTTTACAATGGTCCACAAATGTGCGTTTTATATATGTAACACGTCACTACGCATTTACGTTAGGTCGCGCTGGACCGGACCGAGACGAAAACTTGTGGTTTAAAAGAGCATATTTTTTATTTTTCTTGTCAAAAATGACAATCGTTTCGCTAGATAAGACCCTTATGCCTCGTTTGGGATTGTTTATAGTCCTTTGAAACTCCGTTGAAAAAAACTTTTAAGTGTTGAGTTCAGTATTGAATGTTGGTGTCTGTTGAGGTCCATTAAAATGAGAAAAATCCTGCAATGTTTTCCTCAAGAAACGTGGTTTCTTCTCGACTGAGCGGGGAGGGGCATCGGCATTTTGGATGACATGGTGGTGAGTGAATTATCTGGATTTTTCTTTTAAGAAAATGGAATATTCCTTTAAGTCTATATCAGCAATTAGCTACACTTGTGGTAACGGTGAAAACCCCAACTCATATGCATCAACAGTCCACTTCAAAATAAACTAAATATTATTGACAGGAAATTACATTATGGCATTTGGATTATCATGTTAGGCTAACAAGAAAACAATTTTTGTTATCTCAAGATTATGAAAAAATTAAGCGGTGATCACGAGAAAACAACTTTTGTTCTGTTCTGATCATGAGAAAAAAGCAAACAAAAATAAAATATGGATGACCTCTCTCAACTTCCATAAATTATAGCACTTTAACATGGAAAAAGTCAGATTTTCATGATATGGCTCCTTTAAAGGGATAGTTCACCCAAAAATGAAAATTCGGTCATTATTTTCTCATCCTCAGGATGTTCTAAACCTGTATCAATTTCTTTTTTCTGATGAACACAAAAGTAGATATTTTGATAAATGATGGTAAGTACACAGCTGATTGCAACTATTGACTTCCATAGTGGAAAAGAAAACAAATGTTTTGGAGGTGTTGTGATGAAGAAGTTATTTTGATAAATGATGGTAAGCACACAGTGGACGGTACCCATTAAATCCAATACCATTTGTTTTTCCTACTATGGGAGTTATTTGTTACAAGCTGTGTGCTTACCATTATTTATGTTCATCATAAAAAAAAACGGTGTAGAATGACCTGAGGATGAGAAAATGATGACAGAAGTTTCATTTTTGGGTGAACTCCCTTTAACATGAAAAAAAACCTTTAAATTTATCTTAAGAAGTAGGCTACTACAGATTAAAGCGATAGTTCACCCAAAAAGGAAAATTCTGTCATCATTTACTAAATCATTTTAATAAGCACATAGTTGAAGCTACCCATTGACTTTCATCGTATTTGTTTTTCCTACTATGGAAGTCAGTGTGTACTGTCAACTGGATGGTTACCATCAAGGTAAACAACAACATAAAGGTAAAGAAATGATGACAGCATTTTCAACTATTTTAATTACATTCATGTTATTGTTTACCTAAGAGTTTTAAAAAATCGCATTCCACCTTAAAGGTCATACTTTATAGTGTTGTGCCGGATGACATCCCAGCAAATAATTCAGGTAGAAAACATTTCCATTGAAATGAGGGTGTAGTAGAAATGTAAACAATGTTCATGTGTCTCAGAGATTGACTATAAAAAGGTGTGACGTGTTTCGGTTTCATGACAAATAAAGTCTGAAATGACGTGCATGGAAGTGTGAAATGTTTTGTGTTGTTGACAACTCTACTGACAGCATTTGTAACATCACAAAAACTCAACAAACATTTAGTGTTTATAAAGTGTATGTTATAATTGAAATGTATTGATGGTGTAACTTTACACTACTGTACCTCCATAGTAGAAAGCCCAGAGATGAAGCTATCATGAGCACCAACAGCAGTAAGAAAACTTTACTTTTATAAACTTTATTAATCCAAGTGGAATATTTAGCAGAAGGTGACACAGCAGCAAGTCTCACCAAATAGTATAAAAAGTAATTATTTAAGCAATATCGCTTGAGTAGGAGTGTGATATAGCTCAATATCATCACGGCTGTGATTAGGCCAGAGGCACGAGGCCGTAGGCCGACTATATCACACGACTCCGAGAGCGATATTGCTTTTATACAACAGTTCGACGGCACACGTTTGAAAAACGAAAACTAGAAAACAACAACGGAGTAATTTTAAAAGCCTCTTTGTTTGAGAACTACTTCTTCCGCCACGGATTTGAGGGCGGCCAGAATGACAGGTAAAACTTTCGGCTGCTTTGAAGCTCATAACAACTCAATGGACGGAAAAGCCGTTACTTTATATTACCGTTTCTTGGTCACAAAGTGTAGTTTTAAGATTAGTTCAGTCGAGAATGTATATGTATTATATTTAAATCTGCAGTCGATTAGTAAAGATAGCGCCTGTTTGAACATTTGCTTAGTGAGATTCGGTACGAATGAGAACCAAAGCATGAGCGGACGTCAGTGTTCACTCGCCCCGCTGACCACCGCCCTCTCTGGGCTACATCTCTGACAGGGATTCCCTGGCTCTCATGTTGGCCTTGTTTGTTTATGATCGTCAAAATGAGATCAAATCGGCAGTATTTGGTGTCGTGATCAAACTATTACTTGTTTTTTATTCATATATAGTGTCTTTTGTGTTGTTATTGTTTTGGCGCGAGGTAAAAGTGAATAAAACTACTTGTATAACGTTACTATTGCTTTCTCATTTATTCTTAACGCGATACGAGCACTCGATTATTATTATTAAACTTTGTTCTTGTCAGTACTAAAACGGTTTTTATAAGTGTCAGAGAGATGTTTTTGCATGCTGCTTATAAATATATCAGTGGAGATATCTCATAACATGTTTTAATAGTCACGTCACGATAAAGTAAATGATCAATGTCCACATTTAAAAGCTGCGGGGCTTACCTGCAGTTTATATTACTCTTTCCAAGTGTTAATCGTCCACACGATGTGACAAGACATTTCTCCCATTAACTTTAACGTAACATCCAAGAGCGCTGATCTTTGACGGAATAATAACTTCCGATTGGGGATTCACAGACTGATTTATGAGCTAGTAAAATAATGAGACACACGGAGAGTGTTTAAAAACAGGGCGTCTGTGTTTTTCCATTCAGAGATGAGCCTGCTTAGGACCTCCATTCACTAGGTGGCAGAATGATACGAAAGGTGAAGCGGTTACAGTGCCGTTATCAGCACAATATCGCATAGCTCTTAGCCAATCAGATCCGAGAACCAGAAAGAACTGTTGTATAAAAATAAATACATAATCATAAAAAATACCATACATCACACGCCATCCAATTTTTGTACAGTATTAATTTGCAAAGCCTTTATAATTTGGACATCAACATGATTCCATAGCATTCTTCATCTTATATAACACTGGTTGAACATTCTAATAGAACTTGGTAAAAAAAGGAATTCATCTTTTGGAGCTTATTTAATTCATTTTTTTCCTTGCCCAACAAGTGATAGCATACATAATAACAAATGATACAACCATGGCCGTAGCCAGGGTTTGACAATTATGGAGGTCCAGGGGTGTTCAGAGTTAACAAATGCTATCCCAGGAGAAAAAAATGCCCTTACTAAATGTATTATTTTGTAGTTAATATATCAAAAATTTGTATTTAACACTTCATCTAAGTGATGATGATGAATAGCCTTTATTTTTTGTCATTGCACTTTACAATACAACGAAATTACAAACCATCAACCTGTCCATACATATAATACATAACAAACAAGGGGGTAGACAGAACAGGTCGACAGGGCATTGAGAAAAAGTTCAGCATTACATTTGGTAAGGGAGGAGAAAAAAACAAAACCCCCAGACTATGCTCCAAAGGGAGTACAGTTTGGGAACAGGGAAAAAACACCTCAGCAACATAAGCACACAGTCAGTACACCTTACAACATAAACAACATACGACTTGCACACATTAGGGGGGGACTGGGGGTTGAAGATATCCCAGTGCAGGCAAACAGCCATCCGGTCCGCAGCCATTACGGCGCTGGTCACAGACCCGCCTGTCAGGCTGGGGGGTACAAAGCTGCGAAGGCTTGGGATGTGGGAACTGGGTGGTGATTGCATATATATATGTGTGTGTGTGTGTGTGTGTGAGTTCGTGTGTGTGTAGGTCTGAAGAGAGTCGCTTCGCCCAGCATCCAAATCTCGATGCCTCAGTCCGCAGGATGTTAAAGCGTACACATAGCAAATTGCCATGGAGACAACCTTGATTAGGTCCAAACAGAGTCAAACAATCATCAGGTGTCTGTGGGAGAGGGGGTAGGGAATGCAAGAGCGTCTCGCTATATTTGCAGTGTTTAACTTTTTAAAAGATACTTGTAGTTTTAGTACATTCAAGTATAATTTATTTTTTTTACCTATATATATATTCTGTCTGAATCTTTTTGCCATTTTACACTTTAGATACACACTCTTGTCTATATGTTTTGGGGGTGGACATTGTTATATTATCCCCTATTTATTACAATATCACAATTTGTAAACCTGTTAGGGTGGATAATTGATTTATTTTCATGCAACAATGCTTATTATGGCATTATATTGATCATTTTAATAAGCAACATTTGGCTATATAAACAAGAAATTTGTTTAGTGCTCATATGAATGTTTTTAGCACTAACCAGCGGTGGCAGTTCTTGACTGCTCATCCGAGGGGCGCCAATTCAAAATAAGTGTTAGAGTGTCGTGTGTTGCTTTGTTTGCTGCGTCATGTTACAGACGGTCACGTTTACAAAATACATACAAGACACTCCCTTAACAGTAAACTTTGATTACCCATGAGATTATGCAAGTATCTGGCAAACGCGATCGTCTCTTTTATCATAAACCTTTTAGACGCGTCTGCAGCAGGCACTTATTTTGAAAAGACGTGATGCACATAGGATCACTCGACGCGCCGAAAACATATTTTGAAATTACGAACCACACACACAATGTGCTTCATACATGTTGTGACGAACTTCGCATCGACCGCCCTCCAAAAATGAAGTCACCGGTCGCCCCTGCTAACCAGCACATTCTCACTAAACTTCCCAAAGTGTGTCACATTAATTTCTAAAACATTAAACACTACGTCTAAAGAGGATTTTTCTCAATGGGATCTGGCAACACTGCGAATGCTGTACTCCAGCATTTTCCATCCTATGTTGTAGCAGTGTATGCTGAAAGCACTGGAGAAATCAAAGAAAGTAATTCTGACAGTATTGCCCGGGGTCTCTAAATGATTTAAGGATTTGTGCAAAAGACAGATTGCATCTTTCATCCCCATTCTGGTTTTATAAGCAAACTGTAAGTTGTCATCAGCTGCCCTTAATGCAGACTTTAAATTGTCTCAAAGACCTTGGGCTCTATCTTACACCCGGCGCAATGCAGCGCAGTACGTGACGCAAGTGTCCTTTGTTCCCGCCCTGCGCAATTATAATTTTCACGTTTAATGCCACGTTTTTTGAAAAGCAAATGCATTTGCTCCCCCTTCTGCGCCCATGGGCGTTCTGGTCTGAAAACGAGGTGTGTTCAGGCGCATTGTTGGCGCGTTGCTATTTTGATGCAACTAAAATAGACTACGCCACTGACCAACAAAAACCTGCTCTAAAGTCTAAAGTCAATGGTGCAATATGTTTTTTGTTATTTAAAGAGCGCATTAGTGATATGCACTTATAAAAGGGACGATAATGCGGGTTTGCTTATCACATACATGAATGCGCAGCAGCACAAAAACGCTTTTAAATATGAAAGATTAAAGGATTGAATGTAAAAGATTATTATTGAGTCTCTTGGACATAAATGAGAATCGATTATGAGACGTTAGAAGGCGCAAAGAGCTGCTTCACCTGCAGCCTGGTAAGTAAATAAATGCTTTGCTTTAAACAAATGCATCTGTTTTTAAATGTTTTTTTTTTTAAATTCTACTTCACGGTTTTATTGTATATGATGACTCTGTACCTGTGGATATGATGAGAAACATGCTTAAAAAAACTGACGCTGTCCAAGTGCTGAAACGCGCAGAGAGCCGTTTGTAAATTCTTTATCTTCTGTTTGTTACAAATAAAGTATTTTTACAGTACAAACCTTTTCTTACATACTTGTAAATTATTTTTTGATGATATTGGATAGCCAGACATTTAAAGCAATTAAAAGCCTGCTTTTTTACTTCCATGACTAGAAGAAAACGGGTTTTAAAGGTTTTAATAAAAAAATAACAATTTCAATACAAGTGAAAAACAACACAATACATTAATTTTAAACTGGGGATCTTCTTCCTCCGCTTAGTTTTTCAGTTTACAAAGTTCGTCATCTAAATAGGGATTAAACATAGCGCCAGCGCAACTAGCTTTTAAAGGGGATGAAAGCTGAGACTCTCATTGGTTTTTTGCATGTTACGTCCAAAAACACCCATTACTCATTAAAAAAAGAGAACCAACCCTTTTCGACCATGCGCTCGGTGCACAAACCATTTTTCCCGTCGTTAAATTAGTCGTTTAGACGTTGCGCTGTGTGAAACACAAAACACAGCTAGACCAGCTTAAAGGGTGACCAGCTTGCTACACCAGCAATAACAGCTAAAACCAAGCTGGGAGACCAGCTAAAACCAGCTCACCATCTTATGCTGGTCTTAGCTGGATTTTTCAGTAGGGTACAACATGAGAAATGAATGATTAGCCAAAAGGCGAATATCCAAAAACAGATATTATGTACAAAATGCACTATTATCATCTCAAATTAGGTCATATGTCCCTCCTCATTTTAACAATGCATGATTTCTGAGGTTATTTGTCTTGTGGAAATTTGCAAAAGTTATGTGTTTTCTGTGTTTTGTTGGCTGAGTGACCAGCATCCTGATGCAGAACAGTGGGTTTGGGGTGCGCGCTCTGGACGTCCATCCCTTACATCCTCATTTTGGAATCAACATGGTGGCAGACTGAATAAGGTATCTATATTTCAATATAATTTTTATTAATGCTGGGTTATTTTAATCCTAAAAATAGACAAACCTAACCCTTTAGGTTGTACTTTAACCTATTCATAGTGAGTTGTTTCAACCCAAAATGCTGGGTTGTTTTAACCCATTGTTGGTCTAAACATTAAGTCATTTTAACTCAACAGCTGGGTTTGTCCCTTTTTGACCCAACGTTCAAAACCCAGCCAATACTTTATAGAGTGTAGAAATCTGCTGGATTATTATTGAACTCTGTGCAACTCATCCATGCAATAGATGTTTCAGATAAGGAGAGCGGCTGCATGCAGATGTCCTCAGCAACCATGCAACAGCTCTGTGCAATGTAGGTTTGTTAAGAATAAACATAACTATAATTAGCATTCCCACAAGAGAATAACAGGAAACTTGTGTACCAGCCACAGAATTTTATTGGTTTGGAAGTGAAGTCTTTGGTCCTGTGTAAATGTATGTTGTTCTGTATTCTGTCACACGCAAGGCTTTATAAACACAGTCTGCACACCAGTGTGCACAAGCTAAATCATGGTTACACTGTTAAACCTTCCTGGTTGCCTTACATTTTTAAGTACAGAAGTCAACTTGGATTTAGAAGTTATTTCAACTTACTGTTTTTATCTTGAGTAGTGAGGAGTTGCTGTAATAAATTAATTAAGTTAATAAGTTGAACTCATCACTAGTCAAAATGTAAATTGAAATGACTTGTAAAGTTTATAATACTTACATTTAAAGCAACCCAGAATAATGGCAGGAACAGCTGCATTTTGAAGTTTTGCGAAAAACTTTAGCATTATTTTTTTATGTCGACAAAAAACTATTGTGAAATGATGATGTTACTATTAACCGATGTTATGGGATTAAAACATCATTTTGTTGTGTCGCGATAAGTCATCCCGCATGGTGATGTTTGACTTCATACGGAACCACACAGACAAAGATGCGAATGACATTAAAATACAGCGAGAGAGCGACTCGAAGCATACCGAGTCGTTGACTCCTGAATCACTCTTGCAGTATTTTGATGCCATGAGAAAACCCTGATGTATTCCTTTATTGAATTGCCTGTAAAACCACCTTTAGGGTGTAAAAAACGTTTTGCTATATATGAGAGTTAAAGGAATAGTCTACTCATTTTCAATATTAAAATATGTTATTACCTTAACTAAGAATTGTTGATACATCCCTCTATCATCTGTGTGCGTGCACGTAAGCGCTGGAGCGCGCTGCGACACTTCGATAGCATTTAGCTTAGCCCCATTCATTCAATGGTACCATTTAGAGATAAAGTTAGAAGTGACCAAACACATCAACGTTTTTCCTATTTAAGACGAGTAGTTATACGAGCAAGTTTGGTGGTAAAAAATAAAACGTAGCACTTTTCTAAGTGGATTTAAAAGAGGAACTATATTTTATGGCGTAATAGCATTTTTGGGAGTACTTCGACTCGCCTGAAAAGTCCGCTCCCCTTCTCACTCTCATAATGGGAGAGGGAGGGTGTTACTGCGCCGAGTCGAAGTACTCCCAAAAGTGCTATTACGCCATAAAATATAGTTCCTCTTTTAAATCCGCTTAGAAAAGCGCTACGTTTTATTTTGTACCACCAAACTTGCTAGTATAACTACTCGTCTTAAATAGGAAAAACATTGATGTGTTTGGTCACTTCTAACTTTATCTCTAAATGGTACCATTGAATGAATGGGGCTAAGCTAAATGCTATCGAAGCGTCGCAGCGCGCTCCAGCGCTTACGTGCACGCACACAGATGATAGAGGGATGTATCAACAATTCTTAGTTAAGGTAATAACATATTTTAATATTGAAAATTAGTAGACTATTCCTTTAATGCGAAATTGCAATGTTTCCATTGGGCGCATTTTCCATTTGAGATTTCAATTAGCACAGTTTAAAGAGAAATACCATTTCCCTAACGAGGTCACTTAAAAAAGGACAAGTATCCAGTTGGTCCAGTCAACCAGTTAAAGAAAAGTCAGAATTTACTATGTAGTATATTATACTGATCCTAAATTTATACATATATTAGTGCTGGGAAAAGATTAATTGCGATTAATTGCATACAAAATAAAAGTTTATTTTTGCATAATATGTGTGTGTGTGCTCTGTGTAATTATTATGTATATTTAAACACACTCACATACATATATACATTTCAGAATTTTTGTATTTTTATATTATATAATTTAAATATATATACACATGTAAATGTTTCTTAAATACATACATGAATGTGTGTGTATTTATATATACATAATAATTACACACAGCACACACTTCTATATTATGCTAAAAATCACTTTTATTTTGTATGCGATTAATCGTGATTAATCTTTTCCCAGCACCGTTTCATCGGACGCACGTGATACACGTCTGCACGTGATACTTTACTTCCGGTTTCATTTTTTTAATGGTCTGACTAGTTGCTAAACTGATCTCTTGAACAAATGCCGTGGCAAAATAACAAATGTTTTGGTTTCCTAGGTAGTCTATGTGTTGTTTTTTGCTTGTTATATAAATAAACTACGTTTAAAGAACTTTATTGTTATTTATTCTTAGCGGAGTTTATCGGAAGTTACGTGCGGACCGTGACACACCGCTTGTTTATGTTGTTTCTGCTGAAACGGTCTATATACATATACACATACGTGTGTGTGTATGTGTGTGTGTGTGTAACCATAGCTAAATTAAAACAGTGAAACAGCACACCAAGGAAAAGAAAAAATAAATAAATAAAGAAGAAAAAAACAATATCAATATTTTTTATAAGTACTTCCTAAAAAATTAAACATTTACAATTCTCATAATTCTTTTCCCTTACTTTTTTCCCCTTCCCTCTTTTTTAACAAAAAAAAAAAATGTCCAAAAAGGAGCAGGATCAATCCAAAGCTTGTATGTTTCCCACCCCGCGACGTTAATATTTTGTTAATATATCCTATATTTTAAAAAAAAATAACTAATAAAATCATCTAAAAGAATTGTTAGGAACACACCATATTAATACTGTGTTGGACCTCCTTTTCCCTTCAGAACTGGCTTAATTCTACGTGGCATTGATTCAACAAGGTGCAGCTGAAAGCATTCTTTAGAAATGTTGGCCCATATTGATAGGAGAGCATCTTGCAGTTTATGGAGATTTGTTGGATGCACATCCAGGGCACAAAGCTCCCGTTCCACCACATCCCAAAGATGCTCTATTCAGTCTTCAACTGTCCAATTTTGGTGAGCTTGTGCAAATTGTAGCCTCTTTTTCCTATTTGTAGTGGAGATGAGTGGTACCCGGTGGGTTCTTCTGCTTTTGTAGCCCATCCGCCTCAAGGTTGTGCGTGTTGTGGCTTCACAAATGCTTTGCTGCATACCTCGGTTGTAACGAGTGGTTATTTCAGTCAAAGTTGCTCTTCTCTCAGCTTGAATCAGTCGGCTAATTCTCCTCTGACCTCTAGCATCAACAAGACATTTTTACCCACAGGACTGCCCTGGATGTTTTTCCCTTTTTACCCCATTCTTTGTAAACCCTAGAGATGATTGTGCATGAAAATCCCAGTAACTGAGCAGATTGTGAAATACTCAGGCCGGCCCGTCTGGCACCAACAACCATGCCACGCTCAAAATTGCTTAAATCACCTTTTTTCCCATTCTGAAACTGCCCACACCTCTAAATGCAATGAAGCAACTGCCATGTGATTAAATAAGCGCATTAATGAAAAATGAAAAAGGTGGTCCTAATAATCCTTTAGGTGAGTGCATACAGATAATGCATCTCTAAATTTGCACAGTCCAAACCCATTGATTTATTTATGTACATTTTAATTAATTAATGTAAATCCATTTCCGTAATCCACCACCCCCTAACAATCTGTGAACTAACCCACCTTCACCATATCAATCTCTATTTCTCTTCGTATCCTTTAAATAGGATGTTTTATATAACTTTTTAAACTTTGTTATGCTTGTACAATGTTTAAAGTGTAAATTTCCTTAAAATATCCTGAAAATTAAAAATATCTCGAATTTATTCACATAACAATTTAAAGGTTTAATATCATCTTAAAGTCACAATGAAATTGAAATTAAAAACTTTCTTTTTTGAGTAATATTTTCAAATTACTTATTTAAAGCTTATAAAAATGAATGTGCCCTCATAATCCTCCGGTCACGAGGAATGGTGGAAGGGCGGGGCTCGGGAAAGATTGCAGCGATTAACAAATTGCAACATGACCTAACTTCCAACGATACAATCAATTCTTGATGGACAAATTTAAGTCGCACCCTAGTGTTTTTCTCATTTTGGATATACTTCACAACAGTTAACTGAAGTTTATTGGTTACACTGTAAAAAATTTGCTGTAATTTTGCAGCTGGTTGCCAGTAACTTACTGTAGAAAATAAAGTCTGAAAATGTTTCATGTTCATTTAACTTTGAACAAAATGTTGCCAGTAAATAACATAAATGTAAAATCTACGGTAAGTTACTGGCAGCTAGTTGCCAGTAATACACAGTAATACTGTAATTTCTACAGAAGCATTTTACAGTGTACATAAATTGCAGAACATATGCATGTTTGCCAGATGCTTTTATACAAAACAGGATATTCAAGCTATATATCATGTGGACTATGACCTTTGTTTGGCTAACACAATAAAACTGACCTACAATAACACTGAGACAGCAAGACTCAAAAAAGTGGTGCAATGCAAGTATGCAGAAGAAAACACACAAACCACAGGAGGACAGATATGGAAGAGCAGTTTTACGCATGAATTTTATTTAATAATTTTCATTAAAGATAAATCAGACATGTACTGTGTTATAACTCACCTCCACCTGTTTTTCTTCAGAAACCTCTTCTGTTTCAAACTGAATAACTAATGATTAAAACTAGAGATCGACCGATATGGATTTTTCAGTGCCGATGCCGATTTTTGTTTCATCAGCCTTAGCCGATGACCGATACAGGCTGCCGATTTTCTTGAGCCGATATTTGGAGCCGATACTGCTTTTGCTCACTCAATTTACATCATAAAAATTATGTAAAAAAAATGGCATGTTGTTAAAAAGAGATGTTATTAGTTTGGACAGTTCTTACATTCATTTTAGTCTAGGACTAGTCTAATCCCTGTCCGGGAAACCGCCCCATAGAGATGAGAAATAAAAACCAGCTTTGTTCAGCTATGATCAGCTGTTAGGCCGAGCTTTCGATGTTGTCATGGAAAGGTTAATTGTTTTTAGTCACATGACCTGCAATCGCTTGCGGGTTCCAGCACTCTGTCTTTAAATAATGGCAGAAAAAAATCGGCGAACATGGCAGCCACGTATCGGCCGATTTCGATACACATAAGACTCGCAAATATCGGCCCGATATATCGGCTGGGCGATATATCTGTCTATCACTAATTAAAACAGTTCACATGTTAGTTATTTCAGTACAGTTGTGTATATGGGTTGAGTTCTGGTCATTTATCTTATCTGCTCAGTCATTTGCTTAGGCCAGTGCTTCTCAATTATTTTCTGTCACGCCCCCCCTAGGAAGAGGAAAACATTTCGCGCCCCCCCAACTCTCCACCGCGACTGTAAATAGTATAATTTGTCTATAAAATTACACATCTGCAAAACATTGTATCCTTATTCACATTGAGAAAACACAAAAAGAAAACACAAAAAAAGAAAGAATAACTTTATTAACATTGTTTTTAGTCTGTAACAGAAAAGACTTAAAATGCATCAATTTGCCTGAAATAAAAAAATCAATTCTTATTTAAAGTATAATATTTTTTGACCATTTGATACTGAAAAATTACATTAAATATAACCAATAAATAAAAATAAAAAACACAAGCGGCTTATCAGTGTGATTGGGGTGTAATGTCTTTAAGTGACGGTGCAAAAAAAATCACTTCCTGAAAAAGTATTTTCCCCAGGGTGTCGCTTCGAGCCCCCCCTGGGGGTCCCGCCCCACTATTTGAGAAGCACTGGCTTAGGCGTTCCAGTGTTTTCAAGCTGGAATTTCCTTTTTCCCGTTCCTGTGTACATTGTGAAAATAAAGCTACAAAGCTGTCACTGGGGCAGTACCCTTTAAAAAAGGTCCTTATATGTACCATTTAGGTACAAATATGTATCTTTGAACTACCAATATGTACCTTTGAAGTACTAATATGCACTCTTTGGGTATAAAGGTGTACCTTTTTAAAAGGGTACTGTCCCAGTGACAACTTTTGTACCTTTATTTCTGAGAGTGTAACAAAGGCACTATTTTCTCTTTCAACACAATACGTCTATAGAGAAACACCCCACATAACTATTACAAGTGTGATTCATACAAAATTTTATTTTGGTAATCTGACTGCATTTAATGTATAACACAGAACAAGAGAACAAGTGAGGTAGTAAGCAACAAAATGGTGTTTTCCTTCGAAAAATATATTTATTTAAAGTCAAAATTTGCCTGAGTATTTTCTTACACCAAACCACTTTACAAATCTTTGGTAATCAGCTGTGTAACTTTGAAAACGTGACTGCACTTAACACATGATCTATCAAAAGAAAGAAAACTACTGCTTTCATGCATTACAGACAGCAGATGAACATAAACTAGAACACTGAAATGTGATACAAAGTAAATATACCATAAAATTAACAATACAATAAAAAAATGATAATTGAGAGTCACTAAGATCCGGAAACTGGTGAATGCCTGGTTTGACAGCGTTTTCTTATGTAAAACCCACTGAAAGAAAAGTTGTGTGAAAATAAATTAATTAGTAAGTATAAAATCAATCCATATCTAAAGAGAAAATGACTAGTTGTTTTCATTATATGTGCATAAGGATGCTTTTAAGAGGAACCATTTATTTCAACAAAACAGCAACTGGTGCCAATTAAACACAAAGGGACGGTGTCCCAGACGAGCTTAAGGATAATCCCATTATGACCTGGAAAAATGTTGAACTGACATATCTTGAAACATATCAGTGCTATTATTTTATCTTAAGTATTGATTTTTATCTAAAGCCTAATCCTGGATTAAAGGCGGGGTGCATGATTTTTGAAAAACAATGGAAAAGGGGGTTCATCGCTGTTCAAAACATTATAAATCCATTTTAATAGTTTTCAGAAAAAATATTTTTTTACCTAGACCCACACATTTTCTGAATATTCAATTCATTCTGTTAAAATGTTTTTTTTGCTCAGTCTGAACATGTTGAATATTGATTTTTAAATCAAACAACAATATTGTTATTTTTTTTTCAAAACGCTATAAATCCATAATTTTTTTTCCGTAAATTGATGGTTTGTCTCTAAAAAACAAAAAACAAAAAAATAAGAGAACATGCAACATATAATCAGGGACTTTTCATACTATAAATGAATAAGTTAATTATTTAGATTGTGATATACACTCACCGGCCACTTTATTAGGTACACCTTACTAGTACCGGGTTGGAGTCCTTTTTGTCTTCAGAACTGCCTTAATCCTTCGTGGCACAGATTCAACAAGGTACTGGAAACATTCCTCAGATATTTTGGTCCATATTGACATGATAACATCACGCAGTTTCTGCAGATTTGTCGGCTGCACATCCAGGGCACGAAGCTCCCGTTCCACCACATCCCAAAGATGCTCCATTGGGTTGAGATCTGGTGACTGTGGAGGCCATTTTAGTACAGTGAACTCATTGTCATGTTCAAGAATCCAATTTGTAATGATTCGAGCTTTGTGACATGGTGCATTATCCTGCTGGAAGTAGCCATCAGAGGATGGGTACACTGTGGTCATAAAGGGATGGACATGGTCAGAAACAATACACGATGCTCAATTGGTACTAAGGGGCCTAAAGTGTGCCAAGAAAATATCCCCCACACCATTACACCACCACCAGCCTGAACCATTGATACAAGGCAGGATGGATCCATGCTTTCATGTTGTTGACGCCAAATTCTGACTCTACCATCTGAATGTCGCAGCAGAAATCAAAACTCATCAGACCAGGCAACGTCTTTCCAATCTTCTATTGTCCAATTTTGGTGAGCCTGTGTGAATTGTAGCCTCAGTTTCCTCTTTTTAGCTGTCAGGAGTGGCACCCGGTGTGGTCTTCTGCTGCTGCAGCCCATCCACCTCAAGGTTCGACGTGTTGTGCGTTCAGAGATGCTCTTCTGTATATCTCGGCTGTAATGAGTGGTTATTTGAGTTACTGTTGCCTTTCTATCAGCTCGAACCAGGCTGGGCATTCTTTTCTGACCTTTGGCATCAACAAGGCATTTGCGCCCACAAAACTGCCACTCACTGGATATTTTCTCTTTTTCGGATCATTCTCTGTAAACCCTTGAGATGGTTGTGTGTGAAAATCCCAGTAGATCAGCAGTTTCTGAAATAGTCAGACCAGCCTGTCTGGCACCAACAACCATGCCAATTTCAAAGTCACTTAAAGGTGACATAAAATGATTGAACGGGGTATTTATCCTTGTTCTGTGATGCGACATGTAGACAATTTTTTTTTGTTTGGGTCTGTAATGCCTTAGAAGCTTCCTAAAAACCTCTCTCAGATAGCTCTATTAGGGTGGGGGATTTTAAACAAGTGGTTTTGCACCTATTTGGCTCCCCCTACTGGCTTAACTTGCAATCTCATTACTGATTGGCTGACTTTGCTGCCACTCTAAAAATGTAGCCAATTATTTTAAAGTGGAGGGGCAGTTAGATGCCTGTGATGTCATAAGCATCAGTTTTTCAGATTGGGCTGTTTTCTGGCTGACATTTCTAAAAGAGGAATTTCTATGAGACTGAGATGTTTAGCATTTTTAGCACTTTTTGTATGTTCATGAATGCAGGTAGACTACCATTATTCAACAAAGACAATGTAAAAATGTTTTTTCATTCTCTGTCCCCTTTAAATCACCTTTCTTTCACATTCTGACGCTCGGTTTGAACGGCAGCAGATAGTCTTGACCATGTCTACATGCCTAAATGCATTGAGTTGCTGCCATGTGATTGGCTGATTAGAAATTCGAATTAACGCGCAGTTGGACAGGTTAAAGTGGCCGGTGAGTGTACATTGGAGCCAGTATGAAATCGACGACGACGACGTCTAGCAGGTTAGTCCTATAAAACTCTGTGGCTATCATGTCTTGCCATATACAAACATCCTTCTTGGATATGAAATTGTTTAACGTCAAAAGTTGCTCTTTTTTTCAATAAACTTGCGTTCAAAACTACTTAGAACACAATCTAAGGCTGCATCGAAAAGTAACTTCGCATCTGCTGCCGTGTTGGATAAACAAAACTGCTTCAGTGTGTCACATAGACGTCGTCATCGTCTTGCTGCCTCCTCCCCGTTCTGTGATTGGTTCCCTATTTCAGGGGCAAAAAAGTCCATAGTTTCCATGCTAGACTTGCAGCGTTAATAAATTTGCGCACAAGGCAGCATGGAGAAATCCAGGCTAATTAAACGAGCCAATTCTGAAACAAAAGTTGTACTTACCAAATACTTTAAAGCAGATCGCCTTGCAAACAGGTATCTTTTCCGGACGACTAGTTGTATTAACATGACATTAATCCGGATGTATTAACGCGCCACCCGAGTGACGAACCTTCTTTTTTTGCTATTTTCTGTGTCCAGTCGGTGTTTTCTACCTCAGGTGTAGGTGTCGCTAGCTCATCAAGGCTATCAAAAGTGTTTACACCGTTTAAGGCACTCATTTTAAGGAACGAATAAACATAAACAAACCTCTGTTCAGAGCGCCTCCATCGGATTGCGTAGAACGCTCACTGAATTCTGATTGATCGAGAGGATAAATTGCGTAAATCAGATAAATAGGCTCCGGCGCTTATCGCGTTTTGGAAAAGAACGGCATCTTGTATCTACATTTCTTGTACCTACATTATTGCGTTTTGGAAAAGAGCTCTTCACTTGTAGCCAATCAGCAGTAAGGGGCGTGTCTACTAATCAACATCGTTACCTGGGTTGCGTATGTGTGGGGCGGGTCTTTCAATAAAAAGGTCCAGACTCTTTGGGGGTAGGGGAGTTTTTTACGTGATTTCAAATGTCAACATTGGGTTTCAGAGATCATGCACCCCGCCTTTAAGAAATCCCTAGAAATCTTAATAACCAATAGAGTCCATTAAAGTGATAGGTTTGATATATCACTCAGCTCCAGACATTTAAATCAAGAAATAAGATAAGATCTTACCCAGCCACACAGGAGATGAGTGCTAGTAAAATACTAACAATAATCAGTCCGCTGTAAGAAGAACAACACTCCTTCGATTCTGATGAGGATCAAACACACAACACTGAATACAAACTCAACAACATGACAAACAACAACAACTAAAACCTGTTTGTTTTCAATTATAATACATATGAAATCTGTTACAATCATTTGGAGACAACGACTGAGCATATAATAACTTGTTTTAAAGTAACCTCCTTGGGGTGGTTTCCTGGGCTTATCCTAGTCCCAGACTAAAATGCATGTTTGAGCTGCCTTCATTTAAAAAAACATTGCATGGGTGATTCTCACGAAACCATTGAAACACCACGGCACTAATGATTTTAGCTTTAAAATGTGTAATATAGTAACATTAAAAAGCATCAGAATCAACACAATACTGTGTTCTACCTTGCACAATGTGTGATTTCAACATAAGAATTTATAATTGGAAATTTTATCTCATTTTCTGCTGAAATTCTCATTACCGCAATGTGTCCGGCTGTGTTTGAACATGCGTTATGTTGTAATTTAATCAAATGAACACAAAAATATTAAGAAAAAAAATAAATTGATGTTTTGCTAGACTACTTTAGATGACAGAAAAAATATTTACTGAATATTCATGTATAATAATAATGAAGAAAAATTAGGAAAATGATGTGTCCATGCCTGATGTTCTCATCCTCCGCAACACTTTTTCAGAACAGTTTAAGCACACATACAGAATTTTAATAAAGTTTGATTTTGAGTGACCAAGCACATGGACCAGTTACTTCAAGATGGCTACCTGGTAAGATCATTTTTTTACAGTTAATTTGAAATATTACTTGTCAGAATGCTTACACGACATTTTGATTATCATTACCACAACAGATGCTTATTAAATGTTAATTTAATTAATAGAAGCATAATACTTTGGTTTTAAATGCATGTGCAGAATCTCCAAATTATGTTCTTTCAGGTTTGTCATGTCATTTTGAAAATATGTCAGTGTTGATGTTTTCTGACTGTTGCGGTAATGAGATTTTTTAGGACTAATTTTTAAAATTATGTTACAAAAAGTGTTAAATGATAAGTAAAAGTTTTTAAATTAATGTTCCCATTTACTCCAGACTTTGTTTTTCAATGTCTGGTGGGAAAAAAAGTAAATTTAAGCAATATTTTCATGCTTGACATTTTTAAAACCAAGTTTTCGTGAGAATCACCCGCATCTCTTATCATCTATCAGTGCCATTGATTTGTCTCAAGATGCACACCAGTATAGTTTTTGTAAGGCATGTTTGTAAAAACTAATTAAAGGTCCTTAAATACAGTAACTAAAGCCTAGTCCTGGAAAAGTCATAGGTTCGATTCCCAGAAAATATACATTCTGATGAAACTGTATATTTTGAATGCACTGCAAGTGTCTATGAATAAAAGTAATGTGATTTAAATGTCATATTCTTTGTGATATACAGTACAGTAAATATACCTTCAGTATGTTTTAATGTGAGATATGATGCCACAGATGTTCCCAGACTGCTTTTGGTAACACAGGTGTAGTTATATCCAGTAACCTGTGAGATGTCGAGTTTACTGCCGTTAGACAACAGCGCTGTTTGATTGGTTACTGGAACGCCGTCCACCAACCAAGAGAACTGAGGGACATCCCACTGTGTTATACTGGTGTCCACACCACATTCCAAAACATGCACGACTGACGCTTTTGGCGGATCATCTGAAGAAAACAATTCAAGAATTCAGACCTGTTTTTCTGGTCCTTATGACGTAGTAGGCTACCTTTAAACCTAAATATGGCTATACATGTAAAGAAAACACAAAAAAGCAGTATGTAAGATGTCTGCTAAAGATCTGGAATATTTCTGCCAGGTAAAATTATCTGATAAACATCTAGGAAGAGAGATTTTGCATTCAGTCTAAGGGTGCATCCCAATTCAAGTTGTGGGTCATTTTAAGGCTCGCTATTTGAAGGCAACAACCACTAAAAGCCAAGCAAAGTGAACTGAAATGAGACGGTCTAACCTACGGACGGAGTTGTGTCACTTGCTGTTTCCACTCACTACGCTTCTCATCGAGACACAACAGCTGAGAGCTATCAGACGTTTAAAAATAAATATGGAGGCAGATATTTTTACACACTGATGCAGATGAAACTATTCCACAACAGTATGTAAAATTCACCAACCTTAGAAATATAGAAAAGCAAAACGCACAATATTGCAGCAATACTATTAATTCACATCACTAAAACACCATTTATAGAAGAACAGTCACAAGGACCTTTGATTTGCAAAATATACAAATGATTTTATTTAACTACAGTTTTGAATGTTAAATTCAAAATACCCAGATGTCACGGCACGCATTGAATCTTGGGATAGCCAAGGCTGTGAAAAAGCCTTCGAATTGGGACAGCCTTCAACGCAGCCTGGTGATGTCATTAACCTTCAAATATGTACTTGAAATGACGCAGTCACTGAATTGGAATGCACATTGTATCATAAACATCACAGGCATCTTCTAATGTTTATATACAAACATAGATCTGGCAGACGTCAAATATAGACATCTCTGAGATGTACAGTATGTGTGTTATCTGGGGCTCGTGAAAAAAACAGTGAAGTAGTTACCTATTTTTCTGACTTCTTTTGAGGCATGCTTTTGGTGCCCATTGCTGTCTGTAACAGTCACCTTGTAGATGCCAAAATCGTCTGGGATTATACGCTTAATCCGCAGAAGCGCTTTATCCTTCTCTAAAGATATTCTGTCTGTATTGCCCGATATCCTCACATTCCCCTTTTCACTTTCACGCTCCCATGTCACAATATCAATCTTATCCTCTGGATTCTTCATAAAAACAGCTTCCAAAACCAGAGTTTCACCCAGAGCCACATACAAGGATCCTCCAATCTTAAACTGCACCGATATTCCACCATGAACAAACACCGGCACTGATGACAAGTATTTCAATACCATTAGTTTGTTGTAGTTATATTTGTGTAAACAAATGGTTGTCATAAAGGTTATATGGGAGGTTATATTTCATTTAATAACATCAGACAACTCACTGTGAGACAACATAAACAGAAACCAGACCAGCATCCATAAACCCATGACACCTGAACATTCAGAGATAATTACACCAACAATTCAAAGCTAATTAAATAAGAATAATTTGTCAAACACTTACGGAAAACATGTTAATATAACTCTAGAATGACACATTACACTTTTGTTTTGAATTGTATGTCAATCATAAATATATTAGATAGCCTAGATAATATTTTTTGACTTGCTTACCTTGACTTTTGAATCTTAAATTCGTGTTTTAATGTTCCGTGACATGATTAGTTTAACGCAGTATGATTTAAAGTTATTCCATCAGATCTTGTCGCTGTGAAGACTTCATGAGAAATGATTCCCGCTGCCGCTAGTGGGCGTGTCGCAAACTTAATGAGATGAGTGAGTATCTCCTTAGGGAGGATTGAAATTGGTAGGGTGCGTCTTGAGAGAAAACTACCCACTGATATTTTAGTGCACACAGCCTGTTAATTTTTAAGACAAGTTAAACGTATATTTTAGTCTGGGACTAAGCATGTCCTGGAAATTGCGGTGGAGGGCACGCTTTAAAACTTTTTATTTTAAGTTAAGTTATTAATTTACTTGCAGTGCAGCTTGTAATTGCCAAACTAAACGCAGTGCAGAAATTTAAGAAATGCTGGCAGTAGCAAGGGCATTATGATGACGTCGAGTCCCATATATGATAAAAACAACGTCAGCGGAAACATCAGACCCATAAGTTTAGTTATTTTTTTCTTTCCTTCTCTCTCTCTTTGTTTATTTATTTATTTTAAAATCTGGCTTGTTGATTGTATAATAAGTGTTTACTTTTGTTTAATTGCATATTTTTCATTATACTGTTGTTGATTTAAAAAAGTCTATAATTTAATTAAACAGTAATAATGTTTGCTACGTCAGAATTTATCCGGCAAATGCGTTATTTACTCTTTCTCACAAGTCAAAAACCACATCAAGCGAGCGTAAAAACCTTTTTGCCAATTAAGGCATTTTTATTCGAAATTTGGGGTTTCGATCACTCGTTTTTATGTGATACTTCAAAATGCGCATAAAATCATGTTGATGGAAACATGCCAGGCCGTTTCTCGGTCGCATATGTAGTCTGCACACGTCAGTTTATTTCAGTTAACTGAGCATTACATTCACAATTCATAAGCATTTTAAAACAATTTACGATTAACTAAAAATAATAGTCAACCTTGAGTTGTTAATATTCTAAAACAAGACAGTCTTTATGGCGTATGCAGCCTAAAAATGCCAAAACTAACCTAATTTATTTTCCAGAGAGTATGTAATTTAATTTTCATCGATATGCAGTCAACATATTAAATAAAAGCTCATTGAATGATGAATGTATGTTGTTTTGGAAGGATGTGGTACTAGGTTTTGATGATACATCTAAAATTATTTTATTATTACTTTGATATTTGCTTCCAAAATTATTTACCATTTCATAGCGCTCGAAACACCTAAATTTGGCGCCACCTGCTGGCTAAACGTTGTAAACGCTATCAGTCAGAATGAGTTTGATAATGAATGTTTTATGAAATGATTTTATTGTAAGCATTATAAAACTGATCCGAGGTTACCTAACCTAATTGTGAAAAAACACTCAGACCACAGAATTTGAAGTAATAATTTTTTTCAATATAAACATTATATAAATGTAACATTTGTACAAACTGTGACATAAACATGTACAAAGGAAGCATGTTACATTTGTATTTTTGTTAAAATTTAAAAAAAGAAACAAGGAAAAACAATAAGAAAAAAAGTCTTTACTTATTAAATTAAGTAGCTTTTTTGTTCAATGGGGATTCAACAGTATTTAAATACATGTTAAATGTCTTTTGAAATACATTAAAAAGTGGTTTAGTGTTGGTAAACTTAAATTTGTGTATATGAAATTTGCACGGAAAGTAGATTAAGTTAACAATTAAGCAGAGAGTTTTATTTGTAGACTCAGATTCATAGTATCCCAGCTTATGTCTTTAAAAGTTGTTGGTATACCTTCCTAATATTGTCATTAATGAACTTAAGTTTTTTCCAAAACTGTCTGGTATAATGACATGTCCAAAATAAGTGGTTCACGATACCGTTTGAACTTGGCAAAATTAACATCTTACATCAATATCAGCTTTATATTTCTTCATGAAATATTTGACAGGGTAAAATGTATATATTAATTTAAAAGACACTTCTTTAATTTTATTATTAAGACAATATTTTGAAAATAATTCAAATTATGAAATAATTCATAATTAGGGTGAAAGAGTTTCTTTGGGATCAGAGGGAAGGCATAAGTCTATAATTATAATTTTTAAGTAACATCTTAATTCCAGATGGTATTGCTCGCATTATATTGTTTGTCTTGTTCAGTCTTTTTTTGCTTTTGACAAGGTCTTTGGGTGTCACAATATTTTCAAGCTGGAATTTCCTTTTGTTCCATTCCTGTGTAATAAAGGCACCATTTTCTCTTTCAACACAATATGTCAATAGAGAAACATTCAAAGTGTGATTCATACACAATTTTATTTTGGTAATCTCATACACTGCATTTAATGTATAACACAGTACAAGAGAACAAGCGAGGTAGTAAGCAACACAATGGTGTATTCCTTCAAAATATACAAACTTTTGTACAAAAACTTCTATTTGCCTCCGAGTAGAAAGTTATATTACATCTTTACAATATACATTTATGAACATTTGGACAAACAAACACCTAAGTATTTTCTTACACCAAAACACAAACATATTGCTTTTCCGTTCAACAAGTCAACAGCTGTGTAACAGACTTTGAAAATGTGACTACATTTTACAGAGGATCTATTAAAAGAAAGAAAGAAAAAAATTGTATGAACTTAATAGTGTTTTCGTGTATCACAGACCGCAGATGAGCAGATGAACCTAAAGTAGTATGAAAAACAGTTAGACTGAAATGTGATATAAAGTAAATACCATAAAATCAGTCAGCACAGGGAACTGTTGAATGCCTGGTTTGACAGCGTTTTCTTATGAAAATCCACCTGAAAGAAAAGGTTGTGAAATTAATTAGTAAGTATAAAATCAATCAATATCTAAAGAGAAAATGACTAGTTGTTTTCATTATACAGTATGTGCATTTAATATAGGGATGCTTTTAAGAGGAACCATTTATTGGCAACTTGTGCCAATAGGCTTTATGCCCAGCTGCACTACTTCCTGAACTTCCGCCAGCTCTTTGTTTCCTGTCTGCCATTATTAGACAAACTGATTAATCCAGGTGTGTCTGATTATTGTTGTTGTGACTACTGAGGTCAGGCACATCTGGATTAATCAGTTTGTCCAATAATGGCAGACAGGAAACAAGGAGCTGGCTGAAGTTCAGGAAGTAGCGCAGTTGGGCATGAAGCCTATAAAACACAAAGGGGCGGTGTCCCAGACAGACTCAAGGCTATAATCCCAGACTAATTTGTATGTTTGAGCCTGGAATTATACCTGGAAAATTGTTGGACTGACATATCTTAACATATATCAGTTCCATTATTTTATCTCAAGATGGACACCAGTAATGTTTTTGTAAGGTATGTTTGTAAAAATTACTTAAATGTCCCGATATATCTAAAGCCTAATCCTGGATTCATCTAAACCCGGTCTGGGAAAACGCCCCATTATGTTCACCGCAAGAATTAAAATACAGTAAAAAATATCCACATCATCTTTCATTGAATGAACATGATATTTATTTTAAAGGCAACATTTCACAAGACTTTTTTAATATGTAAAAACTCTTTGGTGATCCCCACAGTACGTATGCTAAGTTCTAGCTCATATAAATACCATAAAGATCATTTATTATAGCATGTTAAAATTGACACTTTCTAGGTGTGAGCAAAAATGTGCTGTTTTCGGTGTGTCCTTTAAAATGCAAATGAGTTGATCTCTGCACTAAATGATCATGCCATGGCTGGAGAGTGCATATTAAGCCGTGGTATTATTATAATATGATCCCCTTCTGACATCATAAGGGGAGCAAAATTTCAATTATCTATTTTTTCACATGCTTGCATAGAATGGTTTAACAAAAGTTACTGGGTTGATCTTTCACATTTTCTAGGTTGATAGAAGCACTGCGAACCCAATTATAGCACTTAAACATGAAAAAAGTCAGATTTTCATGATATGTCCCCTTTAATATAAAATGTAAGAAACTTATTGTTAAGAAATCGTTAGAAAACCTAATAGCCAATAAAGAGCCTGATATGCTTAATATATCACCCAGCCCCAAAACAGACATAAGTCAAGAAATAGGATCTTACCCAGTGCTAATAAAACACCAACAGTAATCAGTCCGCTGTAAGAAGAACGACACGCCTTCGATTCTAATGAGGATCAAACACACAACACTGAATACAACCTCCACAACATGACAAACAAACAACAACAAAAAACTTCCCAAACACACACTTTTGTATTCAATTATATTACATTTTGCTTGGCTAAATATGACATCTGTTACAATCATCTGGAGACAATGACTTAGATTATAATAATAATAAAACTGTGTACACTTTTAAATTAAACACATCTTTTGTCACACTGGAAATAATCTAAACAGACTGTACTTAAACTGTTTGCAATTTAGTAAGAAATGCAAATAAAAACTTGCTCTCTATTTCAACAACTTGCTTCAAAGTAACTGGTCTTAAAGTTATAATCAAATGTGTTCCTCAGACTTTACTTACATCAGACGAACTAAATTTTAAATATTAAAATACTTTAAAATAAAGTACTTATGATTTATGTAAAAGATAATGTGTAGCCAGCAGGTTGTTATCAAGAATAAACAGAATTTCTTGATAACAACCGGCTGTCTACTGTATACATCATCCTGCTTATTTCACAACTATTTACGTCATAAGTAAAGTAAGGACCATTCAATATTGATTTGAAATATTATATTTGCTCATTTTAACAAATGCAGACCTTCTACAAGAAAAACAAATTTACTTTTGGTTTTAAGATAAGACGTTCAAATGTCACTAACGCATTATTTGGTTTAATCATTTGTTAATTTAACGCTGGATATGTTATTAAAAGACATTTATATTTAAAGGTCCCATTCGTCCTGTGTTTTTAAAGCTTTGATTGTGTTTACAGTGCGCAATATAACGTGTGTTTATGTTTCACGTGTAAAAACACACTATATTTTTCATACAATTTAATTACCTGTAGAGGGTTGTTTTAGCCTGACTACGTCAGACTTTGTACTTCCACTAAATTTCATTTAGTTTTTGTACTAAGTCTGAGATATCTCCAATTATAGTGGTTTTCCTCCGGCCCAATTAATGAACAGAGGGCGGCTGAGAGCCGTGACATAGACGCTAAGCACTGAATGTAAGATTGTAGTTTACAGCGGACATGGAGGCACAGAATGCTATTGTGGAGAATATTCCTGGCATTTGCCAACTGATACCCGAACAAGAAGAGTGTTTGTTAAAAAATTTTAATGTAGATGATGTTGTTGCCCTAATCCCAACAGGTTTTGGGAAAAGTTTAATTTATCAACTATTACTGACCGTCAGCGAGAAACTGGGGAGAAATCATGGAGGGGAATTTCATTGTTCACAGTTAATGGTGGACGCGTGGGCAGTCATTCTTTGGTGACGTTCCTGAATAAGCAGAAAATAAGGTAGGAAGATTTAATTTACATTATGGTTAGGGCTGTCTGGTGGAAGAGTTTTTGAGTTTGGGAGGAGTGGAAAGACACCATAACCCAGCCAGCAATAACATGTGGTGCCCAGATGGGTTAAGTACGGGTTTCATGGTTACTGTGTGGGCATGGGCATTGGCTGGGTGAAGTCAGCGGGTCCCATGTAGGTTTTGTAGTATGAGTCCCACATAGGAGCTTTATAATTTTGCAGGTATTATTCATGATATTATAGCAACATTACACACTAACTAAAGTTTGAAAAATGGGATCAGGAAGAACGTGACCTTTAATGATGTTTAATATTAAACTCTAGACTGAGCATGCAAGTATTTGTGGGACATTGCTGCGGGGAGCAGCTCATCGATATGATTTTTGACTTTGTTTATTTGTGCTTTTGATGATGCACCAGACAATAATCTATATCAGCTGGTAAAAGCAATTTAGTTTCAATACAATTGGCAGATTTTTCCATTTAAAAGGGAAAATAAATTGCATTGCATTTATCCACTTGATAGAGCTGTGTTAGCAGCAGCTCAAAAGTCATAGGTTTGATTCACAAACTATTTTGAATGCACTGTAAGCGGCTTTTAATAAAAGTAATGTGATGTAAATGTCATATTCTTTGTGATATACAGTAAATGGTTTACCTTCAGTATGTTTTGCTGTCAGATATGATGCCACAGATGTTCCCAGACTGCTTCTGATAACACAGGTGTAGTTGTATCCAGGCACCTTTGAGATGTCGAGTTTACTGCCGTTAGACAACAGCGCTGTTGGATTGATTTCCGGAACGCCGTCTACCAGCCAAGAGAACTGAGGGACATCCCATTGTATTACACCACTGGTATCCACGTTACACTCCAACACAGCTGATGCTTTTGGCGGATCATCTGAAGAAAACAATACAAGACATCCACATCTGTTTATCTGGTTCCTTATGACGTGGTACCTAACCTAAATATAGCTATACATGCAAAAAATTTAAAGATTTAAAGTGTACCTATTTCATTGCTAAAACAGCGTTATTTTGTGTATTTGGTATAATACAATGTGTTCGCGTGGTAAATGGTTCAAAAAAAAATTTTTTTTACACATACCGTAAATTTCTGTAGCTCCAGATATCCCTGTCTTTCTGAAATGAACTGATTTTGTACAAAACTCATCGATCTGAAAAGCTCAGTGTCCCCGATTGGCCAGCTAATCTGTACGTTGTGATTGACCTGAACACCTCTGATGTCAGACGGAAATGTGACGCTCCTTACCATGTTTGAAAGAATCGCTCATAATGCAATGTTAACAGCATTGTTTACAGCCGAAGCGGGAGGAATTATGATAATGTCGTCTTTACTACATCATAAATCCCACAAAGTAAACTGTTGCCTACAATCCGTGTGTTTGTTGTAGTCTAAGAAAAGAGATTTACGTTGGAGACGATAACTCATGTCATCATTTACTAGGAATGCACGATAATTTGCAAGCGATATCACGCGCATCTCGTCAGTAAAGCCGGTTACTTGATTAGTAGTAAATCGGCATCACCTGCTTCCAGATGAAGCAGCACCCACCACACAAAGCCATATCATTGACAAGCTGGGCGATATGTTTGCGATAATTAATGGGAAATTGCCCCGATTGTCGGTGAACTGTGGCTTAGTGTAGTAAATGCTGATCCATCTGAAAACAGGTGATGGCGATTTACTTTGAATCATGGAACTGGCTTCGCTGGCGAGATGCGCAGTGACAATCGCGTGCAGATTATCGCGCATCCCTTCCGTTTACTTTGGGGTTTGTACCTTTTGCACATCGTTAACATGGACTAACACACACTTACACACCAAAGGAAATGTAAAATCGTGAATTAGACCATTCACGAGCAGATGTCTTCTAAAAATCTGGAATACATCTGCCAGGTAAAAATATCTGCTAAACATCTTTGAAAGATTAAAGGAACAATATGTAAGAAATGTATATCAATTAATCATAAAATGGCCCTGATATGTCACAAGACATTAAGAAATCATTTTCATTTCAAATACTTAAATCACTTGTTACAACAGTGGTCTGGTCAGGATATTGTCATTAAAAAAGTGGAGTTGCAGCCCTCAAATTATGTTTATGTTGTCATGTTGTGTATTGGCCACCAGTTGTGTGATTGCAATACCAGTTTTGGCCACAATCCTACATACGGTTCCTTCAAATACCCTTTCATGTTGTATGGGATGAAAAACATCCGCTAAATTAAAATGTAAGAATGTATGAGATTCATATTTTTTTCCAATCAACATCAGTCCTGATCAAAACTACTAATGTTTGCAAAAAGTCCAGGATTTTGACTCTTTAATTGCCAAGTTCATGGATTATGTGGTTTGGGGAAAAACAGACAAAATGACTGATTTTCGATATAAAGAGTGATTGTGGACTGGACTTTTTTTACCTTTTATCACAGCCTTATAGGCATATTTTTGTCGCCCTCATTTACTACACACACACACACACACACACACACACACACACACACACACACACACACACACACACACACACACACACACACACACACACACACACACAAACACACACACAGAAACTAAGCTTTGTTTTTGCATAGGCCTATCTTAAAGGAGGCATGGCATGCAAATCTGACTTTTTCCATGTTTAAGTGCTATAATTGGGTCCCCAGTGCTTCTATCAACCTAGAAAATGTGAAAAAGATCAACACAGTAACTTAGTTTTGGTAAACCATTTTCTACAAGCACATGAAAAAATAGGTCATTGAAATTTGGCTCTCCTTATGATGTCACAAGGAGCTCTTATATAATAATACCACCCCTTAATCTGCACTATCCAACCACGGCACTGCCATTTAGTGCAGAGAAAAGCACAATTGAGTTTTACTTGTAACAAACCACCATCATTGTGATCAGACAGTGTTTGAATTTCATCAACACATTTGCATTTTAAAGGACACACCCAAAACTGCACATTTTTGCACACACCTACAAAGTGGCAATTTTAAAATGCTATAATAAATTATTTATATGGTATTTTGAGCTAAAACTTCACATATGTGCTTTGGGGACACCAAAGATTTATTTGGCATCTTAAAAAAGTCTTGTGCCATGGCCCCTTTAAGGGTTGAAGGTGCCACGTGGTGATCAACAGTAAAAATGACAAATTTTATCTCTTAGCAAAAGGAAAAACCACCAACATTCAAGAATGCATGATTATATGGTGTCATGGCTTTGCAATCAAAAAAATGTCATTATAAAAGAAGTCAGTGGGGCAAAAACAGCCACGAACCACAATGAGGGAGAAAAAAACTAACAATGCATCAAAGCCAATGTTTTTACTAATCTTTGACAAGCCCAAGACTGTGATAAAGGATAAAAAAACAGTCCACAATCACTTTTTATATTGAAAATCAGATTTTTCCCAAATCAGTGACATCACTTATTAACTTGGCAATTAAAGGTTTAAAATCCTGACATTTTTGTAAACATTTTTTAACAATTTAAGCACATTGTCTAAAAGTGTGTGTCCGAATCCACTTTTGCTAATTTAGCGTCTGGAAAAAAAATGGTATGTGCGCCAAGTGCACAGTCTAAAATAGTTGCTCGCACCATGCCGATTCACTATTTTTAATGGCGGAATTTGTAAACGAAAAAGCAGAGGAAGAAGACCATTAGTTTAAGATTAATATTTAAAAACAGGCATTGTTTTATTTGTATTTAAATTGTTCTTTTTGTATTAAAACATTTGGTTTCTTTTTAAAAGTATTTTTTTCAGTCATGGAAGTAGAAATAGCAGGCTTTTAATTGCTGTAAATATATGGATAACCTACATGATCAGTAATTACCCATTTTTCTGACTTCTATTGAGGCCTGCTTCTGAAGTCCGTTACTGTCTGTAACAGTCACCTTGTAGGTCCCCATATCCTTTGGGCTTAAATTCTTGATCCGCAGAAGTGTTTTATTCTTCTCCTTCTCTAAAGATATTCTGTCTGTATTAGGGTTGACCGATATCCTCACATTCATGGTTCCTTTCTCAAGCTCCCATGTCACTATGTCGATTATATCATCTGGATTTTTAATAAAAACAGCTTCCAAAACCAGGGTTTCACCCAGAGCCACATACAAGGGTCCTCCAGTTTTAAACTGCACCGATATTCCACCATGAACAAACATCAGCACTGATGACAAGAATTTCAATACCATTAGTTTTTAATATATATATATACACAGTATTTCATCTAATAAGATCAGACAACTCACTTTGAGGCAGCACAAACAGAACCCAGATCAGCATCCATAAACCCATGACACCTGAGATACATTCAGAGATAGAGCAATAAAACATATACAATTCAAAGAAAATTAAATTAAATAAGAAGATAACCTTTGACTTTATGTCAATAATATAGATATTAGATAGCCTAGCTTATGTTTTCTAGGTCTACTTACTTTGACTTTTGAATCTTAAATCCGTGTTCTAATGGTCCGTGTCATTTTAGTTTGCCTCTGTAGGCTATCTGATCCGGTCTCTGTGAAGTTCAGGAAAAATAACTCCCGCTGACGAACTCCACATGGGTCGGGTGGAGGCGGGGCCTGTCTAGAATTTAATCAAAAACATTAGCATAGTTTTATTTTCGAGACATGTTATTATTAATCTCTTTAGGGAGATTACCCAGACAGGGAGCCAGGACAAGGTATTTGTAGGTTATTAAAACAAAACAAAAAAATAGTGATCATCAAGCCTGGTTTATTTCTTTATTTCAGTTAACTGATCATTACATCCACAAGTCAAGTAAATTACAACAATTTACGATTACCTAAAAATAATAATCAACTTTATAATTGTTAATATTCTAAAACAATACTAACCTATGGCCGCTTAGTTGTGAAAAATGTAAGGTACTTCTATTATAAAATACGAGTCTGTATTTGGCGTCAGTGTCTTCTGTTTTATTTATGTATTTTTTGTTCTTTATTTTTGACTTGCGAATGTAATGCAATTAACTAATAAAAGCATGCTTGATGACGTATGTATGACCTTCCCAGGCTGCAGCCTTCTGACTGAGAAACAAGCGCATCGTTAGGTTTGTTCGACTTCATGAGACGCCACTACAGTTGACATGCGGATGACGTGAAAGTACCGCGAAAGCCAGACGAAATTAGACTTCGTATGATTTCTCAGTATGTTCTCGCGGTACTCTGACGTCATACTCTTGTCGGTTCTTGAGGCGCTGCATGAGGTCGGACTAGCGTGACATAAAGGATGGGCGTGGCTTGTGGTCTCGCAGGATTCAGATGGCTATGTTTGGAGAACTTCGGTGTGCGATTTGTAAGTAATGAAAACTTATTTTAAATCGGCAGTGTGTGGGACACTACAACACGTTTTTATTTAGTTTGTTATATTGTTATATACTCATTTTTGTTTTTCTGATTATAGTAACGATGCACCTGTGTTAGGTGATACCAGAACAGGTAAATCAGGAAGTAAACACGCGCGTCAGGTTCTCAAACCAAACACGTACTTTATGAAGATGAAATCTAAAAGAAGTAGTCTTTTTAGTAAGTATACATTACAGTTTTAACATATGTAATAAAAATACAACCAATAACACAAATGGACTCTGACTATATCGTGTTTGAGTGTTTATTAATTGATTCATACGATGATTATTTCTGTAATACGATCGTATATTATTTTTATACATACTGTAACGTTTAATATGTTATAGATTGGAACTAACATGGTGTTTGTGTTTAGGCTCTCCAGACTGACATGAACATCCTGCTGCATCCTGCTGTTGTTTTCATATTGACAGGTGAGAGAAATAAAGATTTCAAGTTTCACTTCATGCCACACCTTATTCATTCACCTTTACCTGCATTCTTAGTATTCACTTGTATTTGTTCATTAATTCATTTGCCTTTTACTAGTATGCTTTCATAACATTGCATAGTAAAATGAACAAAGCTAATAAACATACTGATATACATGTAGTTGACATAATTTAATAATGGTTTATTTCATATTTATATGATACTTATGATACACAAAGGGACACTTGAAAGCAGCTGACTTTTCATAAAGGTTTTTGTCTGATCTAATGCAATGACAACAGGACTAAAGTCTGACTTTGGTCTCAGTGCTATTGATACATTTCTGATTTTATTATGATCAGGTCTAGCTTTGGTCGTCAAGTGTTTGGACCCTGTTCCCATTCAGTTTTTGAAAGACCCAGTGCTGGTGGCGTCGGGGAACAATGCGATCTTCGCGATACAGAGCGCTTCTGATGCGTCCCTTATCAGATGGATTACTCCAGGAAACATCACGCTGGCCATGTGGACGAACGGATTGCCGGTTTTACTACAAGTACCCGGATACCAGGGCAGAATCTCTGTTACCGCCACTCAGCTTACAATCACCAACAGCCAGCTTAGTGATTCTGGGACTTATAGTGTCTCAGTCGAACCTTCTGCATCCAGTGGACTCGGGGTTAACACACAATCGATACAGCTCAAAGTCTTGGGTAAGTCTTGCAGACTTGCGAAAAATCTTGCAGTATCATTAAATGCAATTTCACTTGAATTGCTACCCTGCACATTCTTCAGTCACATGCACACACAGCACACTGCTTACTGAAGGGTCAATAAGGCCACACCCCCTGCATGCACTTGCATTCATTCATAACATGCACAGATCATTTCTTGAATCCTGCACACAAAATAATGTCAAAATCTTTACGTGTATTCACAGATATCACCATACAGTAAATGTGTTTAAAACTTCCTTGTGCTGTGTGTAAGCTAGTGTGCAACAACAAAATACCATTTTAAATACAAATACACTCACTGACTGAGAAAACATAGGTGAGATAATTAAAAGTGTCTAAAAATACCCCTCCCCAAACACTTACTCCCCTTAAATAAAAAAATCCTCTATATATCACTTAAAGGCGGGGTGCATGATTTTTGATAAACACTTTGGAAAAGGGAGTTAGGCCGACTACCAAAACACACTTGTAGCCAATCAGCAGTAAGGGGCGTGTCGACTAACGACATCGTTGCCTGGGTTGCGTATGTCTGGGGCGGGTCTATCAAAAGAAGGTCCAGATTCTTTTCAGGTAGGGGGTGTTTGTTTAGGTGATTTCAAATGTCAACATTGGCTTTCAGAGATAATGCACCCCGCCTTTAAGTGGGGATCTTCCAGGCCTTGACTACCACGGAACCCACTTTCTGCTAGTGATGTGAGAAACCAAGCTTTTTCGAAGCTTCGACTCAAATGAACCAATTGCTTCGCGAATTGATTCAGTTTTTCCAAGCGAAACACCACAAACGCTGGTGACACCTGCTGGTCAAAATAGTGTAAAAGCAGCAAGATCTGTCCAAACATTTTACACTTTTTACATAATAATAGCAAGATTGTTCTAAAAATATGTTTTTAAGAAAAATAAGTTATTTAATTTAATTAAGACATAATTAAAAGTGTATTCTGTATTTTTAGTTTTATGTATGGCAAACAATTCATTAAAACAAACTCCCTTTTTAATTATGCACATTTTTTATTAAATCTGTCTATAAATAAAAAGTAGACAAAATGGTAGTGTTATTCGTCAGAAGGATGAATGTTTTGTGATCAACTCCCCTTAGTGGTGAATCGTTGGATTTTCTAAACGTTTCAAAACAGTTATGACTTAATTAATGAAGCCTCGTTTGCTAAAATCACGTGACTTTGGCCAGTTTGAAACAAGCCCTGAACCAATGATTCGAAACAAAGATTCGTAAATGTTTCGAAGCCTCACGAAGCGTGCTTTGAAATCGCCCAACAATACTTTCTGCATTTTTACAGTTTAACTAGCAAATACCCAAATGTGTTTATACAGTAGCTAGCTAGCTAGCCAGTTAATCAGATATCTAATTGTAAGCTAGCACTATTATAATAACTAATTTTTATTATGCTTTTGTTTTACTCAATGAAAAATCAATTAAAGACGTAATTTTTAAATGTCGTATTACCTTGCATGCATGTCTGCTTATGACCAAACACATTTTTTTGTATATGTTTGTATATGATATAGTTTTATATACATTTCCAAATAATTCCCATAAGTTCTCGTTAACTTTCCCAGATTAAGTTCCCATGGAAATTTTTTGGAAATTTAACGGAAACTTTCCGCCCCTTTGCAACTCTATATATTAGTGATGTGTCTGGCTTTGAATCTTCAGATGCTGTGAATGGAGTAACTTTGTCTCTACCCGGGGTGCCTCAGGAAGGCAAAAACATGTCGTTGCTTTGCAAATGGTCTGCAGGGACTGATGTCAATGTGCTTTGGGGTAAAGGAGGCGCTGCGCTGTCCTCTGACACCCGCATTACAATCAATGGTGGATCTCTGGTCATCAGTCCGGCCAGTAGAGATGATTCAGGACAATATACATGCACGGTCAACAACTCTGTCAGTGCCCGAACTGCCAGCTCCAGCCTCAGCGTTTACTGTAAGTTAAAAAAAAAAGATTCACTGTACAGTAAAATTTTCCATTCTGAATATGCATCATTGCTTGATTTTAAAATCCAACCCTAGTGATGCATAATAGCATTTAACAGGATTTATAATCCCTAACTCTGTCGGGTCTCCAGATGGTCCGGATGCCCCACAGTTGAATAAGACCTCATCTGCGTGTGTTGGTGGAGGAGACGCCACAGTCGGCCAAACCGTCCGTCTCACCTGCACATCCGCATCTCTACCTCCAGCTTCATTTTCGTGGGAACTTAACGGCCAACCGGTGACCGCAGGCCAGTCGGGCACTGGCGTGCTGAATCTGCAGATCTACTCGACCAGTCAGGGTGGCCGTTACACCTGCACAGCACGAAATGACATCACAGGGGCGACATCTGCGCAGCAGATTGATGTGGTCATTGTTGGTGAGTAAATGTCCTTGGCAGCACTTCGGTTCATTTTTTCTGCGTGACATTTATTTCCTCGTCTTGTGAGTAAGTAATCAAACACAGATTGATGAATGCAAGTTTTACCACAACTGAAGAAATTTTCTTCCACATACAATGATTTTATTTATGTTATTGGACACAGTCCTAGTCTTGTTCTGTCTTTATTTATGTCTTCTGTTATAAATGGGGTTGGCAAAGTCAAGCATCAATCACAAAAACCTCAACATGCACCTCGTTACTGCACCACATGAACTATAAACATGAACAATAATACTGAACACAATAGCAACTTCCCAGAACATCCTACGAATTGTCATTTATGTTTTTCCTGGAAGCAAGTTATATAATATTAACCAGTTATAATGCCTCTTTAAATCTCTCTATAGGCACTTGTCTCAGTGGAGGAGCTGTGGCAGGGATCGTCATTGCCTGTTTTGTTGCGCTCCTCATAATTATCATTGTCATTATTGTGCTTTTGCGACAAAGAAAAGGTATACATCATCTTTATTAATGTCTGTTGTTTTGTGTTATGATGCTGGAGGGTAAAGACTGACATGCATGCGTGTTTATAATTGCAGTTGATCAAAGAGTCAAGGAAGCTTTTGAACTTCAGAAAACAAACCAGAATAATGGCCACATGGTAAAACACGAGTTATTTTCTTCATTTTAATAGACATTAATTTATTAATTTTCAGAGAAATAAGGCTACTAACCAACAGCACTACATTTGTATCATTTAAAGTTTTGTTTGAGTTTGAGATTGTTTTATATTATGAATTTGCTTCGGGGGGCTACAAAGGGATGCACCCACAAAGGGGGGCTCAACGCCGAAAAGTTTAAAGGAAAACATCACAGTTTTTCAATATTTTACTATATTATTACTGTAAATTAGACAAATTGATACATAGCTATCTTTTTTTAATGCATTAACTTAAAGGAATAGTCTACTCATTTTCAATATTAAAATATGTTATTACCTTAACTAAGAATTGTTGATACATCCCTCTATCATCTGTGTGCGTGCACGTAAGCGCTGGAGCGCGCTGCGACGCTTCGATAGCATTTAGCTTAGCCCCATTCATTCAATGGTACCATTTAGAGATAAAGTTAGAAGTGACCAAACACATCAACGTTTTTCCTATTTAAGACGAGTAGTTATACGAGCAAATTTGGTGGTACAAAATAAAACGTAGCGCTTTTCTAAGCGGATTTAAAAGAGGAACTATATTTTATGGCGTAATAGCACTTTTGGGAGTACTTCGACTCGCCTGAAAAGTCCGCTCCCCTTCTCACTCTCATAATGGGAGAGGAAGGGTGTTACAGAGCCGAGTCGAGGTGCACCCAAAGGTGCTATTGAGCCATACAATGTAGTTCCTCTTTTGAATCCGCTTAGAAAAGCGCTATGTTTTATTTTGTACCACCAAACTTGCTCGTATAACTACTCGTCTTAAATAGGAAAAACGTTGATGTGTTTGCTCACTTCTAACTTTATCTCTAAATGGTACCATTGAATGAATGGGGCTAAGCTAAATGCTATCGAAGCGTCGCAGCGCCCTCCAGCGCTTACGTGCACGCACACAGATGATAGAGGGATATATCAACAATTCTTAGTTTAGGTAATAACATATTTTAATATTGAAAATGAGTAGACTATTCCTTTAATCTTGGTACAGCATGCCGTGAAAGTGTTAGCATTTAGCCTAGCCCCATTCATTCCTTAGGATCCAAACAGGGATGAATTTAGAAGCCACCAAACACTTCCATGTTTTACGTATTTAAAGATCGTTACATGAGTAGTTACACGAGTAAGTATGGTGGCACAAAATAAAACGTGCCGATTTTTTAAGCGGATAAAAATGAGAACTATACTGTACAACAGAAGAGCGCTTAGTTTGCAGCACTTCGACCTCGGCGCAAACGTCGGCACACGTCTCATGGTTGCTTCGCTACGAAAGACGCCACGGAAGCGCTTTGAAAGAAAGACGTTTGAGGCAGGACATATGAACGGCCATGGGACTAATGTGTAATGTGTATCGAAATATCGGAAATGTGTTTAGAAACCATATCCCCGTTAGGTCCAGCCCTACCACCAGAACAATGTTTGTGGTAACTGTGGTATAAGTGGAATAATTGACTCCGGTCCTTATTATTTGAAAATAATGCAAACCCGCATCATTCCACATTACCACCTTGGGTATGCATTATTTTCGAATAATTTAACAGCACATCGTCAGTTATACTTTACATTATTTAATATTAACAAGATGTGTCACTGGTATTTATATAAATTGGGGAGATCGCAGTGGTAAGAATGGCCACTCTAGTCTCGCTTTCAGCAATTTCAGCTACAGTAGCTCATCTGTTGGATCGGACCACACAGGCCAGCCTTTACTTTCCTACGCGCATCAATTAGCCTTGGCCACCCATGACCTCAGATCCTTACGCTTGCCAATTTTCCTGCTTCAAACACATGAACTTTGAGGACAAATGAGTTGGGGTGTTAGAAGCAGGAAAAATGTGCAAGCGTAAGGATCTGTGTGAATTTGACAAGGGCCAAATTGTTATGGCTAGACGACTGGGTCACAGCATCTATAAAACTACAGCTGTTGTGGGATGTTCCCGGTCTGCAGTGGTTAGTACCTACTAAAAGTGGTCCAGGGAAAGAAAAGCAGAGAACTGGCCACAGTGTGGGCGGCCAAGGCTCATTGATGTATGTGGGGAGCAAAGGCCGGCTGTGTGGTCGGATCCAACAGATGCTAGCAGATGTAGCTGAAACTGCTTAAAAAGTGAATTCTGGTTCTTATAGAAAGATCTAGTGGAGTCTATGCCCCGTCAGGTCAGGGCTGTTTTGGTGGCAAAGGGGGGACCTGCTACACAATATTAGGCATGAGTGAAACGATTGCACAGCTAGTTTATTGATGTAGTCTTTGAGAAACTTAATGGCCTCAAAAGAGCATTTAACACCACTGCTTTTACTGCTTCTCAATAAGTACCTTTATTTCAGGTTTCTGTTCCTCCACTGCACGACAACAATACTCTTCCTGTCAATGGAAACCTAAACAACTCGAGCTCACAGAACCAGCAGATCTTTACCAGTCTTCCCAATAACAGCAATGGAAACATTCATGCAGCGGCACAAAATGGCCTTGGCAACACCAACCCACTCCGTCACAATGGACATTTGAGCACTGATGCTTTTCAGCACAACTTAAGTGCACTTTCAAACAATGACCATCCAAACACTCTTTCATATCCAAACAACTCCAGGTCGAACCCACAGCCTGTCCAACAGAATCCTAACATTTTGATTCAAACGGGTAATTCTCAACCTGGTGCGCCTGTCCCTACAGTTCATGTAAACCTCAGCACGTTGCCAAATACTGACCAGCACATAAGCGCACAGCCTCACACAGTGAATGTCAATCTCAACACGTACCCTCCAGAAGCAAGCCAGCCAAGTCACCGAAACGCTGACCCGAGGGAAAGCACGCTACAGAGACAACACGCTAACCCCAACCTTCTGAATCCATCTCAGGGTGGCTCTCCTAGATCGGATAATCCAGCACAGACCGGGGTTGACGATGCTTTGATGAATAGATCTCATCAACCCAGCGGACTCATTCAGACCAGTTACTCGCATCCTAGCAACCGAACAGATACTAGACGTCGCCCTGACAACTCGCAGTCATCGAGAGAAGAGCATCCCCGACGTTCCAACCCTACTCAGATGCCGTGGGACCTTTTGCGGGGGACACCAGCTTATCCCAACCCCCAAATTGACAGCTCGGACAGCGGTGGATCCTTAGAGCGGCAGCCTAGATCTTCACGAGACACAAGGGGTGCTCGTTCCGGTCAAAGGCACAGAGTTGCTGAACCTCCCACCCCCCAAGTTAACAGCTCGGACAGCGGTGGATCCTCAGAGCGGCGGCCTAGATCCCCACGAGACACACGGGGTGCTCGTTCCGGTCAGAGGCACAGAGTGGCCGAACCTCCAGGTGGGGTGAACCAGACGGCTCCTGCGGCCCGAGGAAGAGACCCCCAGAGATCGGTCGCACCTAACCACTCTCAAATCAGCCCAGATGTGCAGAACATTATACAGTCTCAAAACCAGACCGCCCCTAGACAAGCAGTAACTCAGGCCAAACTCCCTCAGAGTCAGAACGTCACGAATCTACCTCAAGAAGCAACCATACCTTATCACAACGAGACACACGATCGTCCTCGGACACAAGCGACCTACACGCAGACCATGCCACAGCCATCTAGCCCTCTAACTCAGGAAGCCCTTCGCCAGCACACCATCCAGACGGAGAACCCCTTCATCAACCGAAACCAGCAGACTCAAACCGTCCTGCAGAACCCCGGTGCTCCATCTAAACCTTCTCAACCCACCCAGAAGCCCAACAAAGCAGGTCAGAAGCCACCCACTCCACCTCCGGTGCTGCAGCCGGATGAGTTCCAGGCGCTGCCACGGGAACGTGTGCACCAGACGCGCAACCTTCAGCCTGTGCATGTGGCCCGTCAACCCGTTCACATGCCACATCCACACAGATCTCCAAACATGCACAGGCAGACTCGAGTATGGCATACAAGCCCTCAACGAATGCCACCCATGCACCCAGCCATGCACCCAGCCATGCACCCAGCCATGCACCCAGCCATGCACCCAGCCATGCACCCAGCCATGCACCCAGGCATGCACGGACAGCCTGTGCATGTGAGACAGGTGAGTCACAGCTCTTGTCTGTATTGTTAATGCGCTTATCTGTGATTCTGCATTGGGGATTGAACTCAAGAATCACACGCTGTAGACCTAACACATGAAAAGCATTGCAGATAGCAGTTAGTAAGGCAAACTAGATGACCTTTAGGGGTGTAGTCGATTTTTTTGGGGTGGGGGTGAAGTGCTGTACATATGTTTGGGAGGGTTGTAATTTGCTAGGTCCAGTGCTTGAAGTAGAAAAAAGTTCTGGTACTCACTTGTGCACTATTGACTTTGAAAATTATTAGAGGTAGTAAAACCCATATGGGCGGTTTCCTGGACATGGCCTTTCCTATTTCCAGACTAAAATGCATGTTTGATCTGCCCTAATTTGAGAACATCTTAATGTATGGCAGTGCCACTTAAATGTCCCAATATAAACAAGACCTATTCCTGGATTAATCCAAACCCTGTCCGGGAAGCTGCCCCATAGAGATTAAAAACCTTTCAAGGCAGATTGACCACCCTTTATTTAGCTGCATGAAAACATGCCATTTAGTAAGGCATAAATAGAGTAGCTTTTAAAGAATCTAATAAAAATGTTGGTGGGTATAAGATTAACTAAAAAGATAAACACAAAAAACCTTTAGATTTGTTAATAACAGCAGTAAACACTGCTTAGTCAAGACATGTAGATGCATTTTACTGTCAACTAGTTTATGCAGATTATATTTTATAAGCTTGATCATGGTTTCTGTGATTTAAGACTATATTTAAGGTATTGATAACTATCGAGAGGTCAATTTTTTGTGCAAAAGTACAAAAGCAGATGATGCGCGAGCACGAACCTCTCACCTCGATGGTTTCCTTTGCCTTTTGCACTAAACTGGAAGCGCGCTCTCTGTAACCCCCTAATAAAAATGTAGAATTCGTTTATTTTGTAACAATAATTTTGATCCTAATAAAATATGAGTTTGTCATAAATCAGACAAAAAAATAATCACTCCTCCATCGAACCCGATTGGTGACGCCCAATGTTTTTTTAACCAAGTCAACCCGAGTGGTATTTGAATGGAAGAGTACGTGTAGTGTTAGCACCAAAAATGAAGAGAAGCGCTTCATAGCAGACTATATGAAGAGTTTGGTTCCAAAACGCGATAAACACCAAAATCATTTTTTTTCTCCATTTTTTTCACAAACGTGATAAACGCCAGTCCTCCTCAACAAATCACATCGCACTATTCCATGCATTGTAAATAAAAATGACCTTGAGTACACAGACTTCTAGTTTTCCTTATCTACTTTATACTTCGTGATCAACAAACAATCAAAATAAAACTTTTGATGGCATTGCACCTGTGATGGTTTTCTGTGGTGGGGAAGAATCGTAAGCCACTCGGGCGACGAAAAAATGCCGGCTGTTGCTTGTTCTCCCAACAGCATCAAGCTTCTGTCATGCTAACACATTGAACCCAGAGGATCTTATGAAAATGTTTTCATTATTTTACTTGAAGTTAACGAAAATCGAGCACGACCAAAACATTTTACAGCTGATCGCTGTCAAAAAAGATTAGCGACGACGCAGCAATGACAGTGTTCTTAATATGACAAAGTAAGTGTTTTGATTAATGCCATTAATGTTTATATTTTTAATCAGTGTGTACAACTAGTCAACTAAATAACATGGCAAAGATAAACGCACATTTATATATTGATTTAGTAGATATATTGCATTTTGAAAAAAAAAAAACGTAAAACTTTTTTTAGATTTATTGCATTTTGCAATTTTTTTTATAATCTTTGAAAATCAAATAAAAATTTTGAATGTTACTATAACCTAAAAATGCTATGTGAAAGTTGTTTGTAACAGAAAATAATGGTTTTCATCTTGTCACTTTCTTGATAGAAAACACGTTTTTACCCGTATTAATAAAAACTGATTTATTGTGTTTTGGAACTAAACCCTTCATATTTAACTTCTTGTCAAAGAAGGACGTTAAAAAAGAGAGAGGGAGAGAGAGGTATGAGAATATTGTGTAATAGCTAAGTACACTCCACATTTTAGCTATCTTATCTAATGTCATCTATTGGAATTATAAGCCATATCCATATATCTCAGTTTAACAAGTTCCAAAACAGCCATCTATTCTAGTTCATTTTTCAAAAGTGTCTATAATTATCTATGACAAAATTATTCACATCTTTATGATAGATGGATGGATGGATGGATGGATAGATAGATGATCCAATAACACAACACATAAAACAGTTTTTACATAAAAGAACAACTGGAAGCATACCAACGTATAACCCCCCAATGTGCCCTTGGCCAGAATGCATGAAAAAGTGCAGGTCTGCTAAAGTTAAAAATAGATAAGTGCTGGTAAGGCATATCAGTGAGTACCAGCCCACTTTAAGCACTGGCCAGGTCCCCATCCCTCCCTCCGCTTAATTACAAATCCTGCACATTCATCAGTAATGATAGGCAGGCACGGGTAAAATGTTGAGTAAGACACTGGAGCTAGCATTTTACTGTGCTGAGCCACGCTTTAGGAAAGGGCTTGTATACATAATTTATAGTAAACGAAGCATTTTTTCTTTTTCTATTTACTTCTTTTAGGTCCACAGAGGAAAACCCAGGCACTGAGAAAACACAAACTTCTTGCACTGAGAAAAAAACTCTTCTTACAAATCACATTCTGTCTCTGTTTGGATGAAGCACAAGATATTTACTTTTCTCTAAAAGCGCATTATTGATAATAGGACTGATCTCTTGTTCTCGCTGACACTGCTGTGTGGCTGTTGAACAGGCCATCGGGTGCATATCAGGACAATACTGATGGAAATTGATTCAGGACTTGAGCTGAACTACTAAATGATAAATAATGGACTGACACTCTTGTGTTTATTCAGTCCTCTGCGCACAGATGCTTTGTTTGTTGCTCAGTTAGCGCGTTTCGCTATGGTGCGTTCATGGATGGATTGTGCATCTGTGTATGAAGGAGACTCGACTCATGGACATCTATTCATTTATCTCTTTTATTTAGCATGTTAATGATGTGAAAAATGCTAATAACTTTAGGCCTGGTTTATTATATGTCACCCTGCCTGTGAAAACCCAGCTAAAGTCATTTATTTTGTGATTTACTGTTTTCTAAATAAACTCATCCTACATAATGTAAAGAACATTCTGAAGATATAATCTTGATATCTTTTAATCACTGAAAAAAATTATTCATTGAATTTAATCAATTTTTTTAAGGTAAGTGGTTGCAATCAATTTATTTAAGCTACATTTAAACAAAAAAGATTAGTAACATAAAATAAAATATAAAACTTTTGTTTAAATGTAGCTTAAATAAATTTATTGCAACCAGAAAGGTTGATTAAATTCAATGAATCATTTTTTTTCAGTGTACTGACTGAGTAAGGTCATGTCAAAGATTGAAATCAATGTGAAATCAATGAGTAAAATGAAACTTTGATGCTATCTCATCACTTCAGTCTGGATTTCACAGACAGGGTCACACATACAGCCGTGGAAAACATTTAGAGACCACTCCAGTTTTGCCTTTAATTCTCATTTCTACATGTAATACGGTAATTTCTGTCCAGTCAGTGTCTGTTTAATTCCAACAACAGCAAATGAAGAGTTTCGTTGCAAAACGAGATAAATCCGTTTTTTTTGGTTGTGCATTCCAATTAATATCAATTCAACTGCAGTTGGTTTGTTTTGATTTAAACCTTCATAACTTAAAAATACAGCTAAAAAGCACCATAAAACAAAATAATAACATGATAACATAATAATAAACATGTTATGACAAAAATGTTAAAAAAATGATTAATTGTCTCGTTTTGCAACGAAACTCTTCAAATATAAAAGCAATGTAAAAGACTGAGTGGATACAAAGACACATTAAAGATGCACTGTAAAAAAATTGCTGTAATTATGCAGCTGGTTGCCAGTAACTTACTGTAGAAGATAAAGACTGAAAATGTTTCATGTTCGTTTAACTTTGAACAAATTGTTGCAAGTAAATAACATAAATGTAAAATCTACAGTAAGTTACTGGCAGCTAGTTGCCAGTAATACCCAGTAATACTGTAATTTCTACAGAAATATTTTACAGTGTGTGATTTATATTAATTATATAACATTTTCTTAAAATGCATGTAAAACATTAGTATTTTGTTATTAAGAAATTAATTTGAACTTGTTTTCTCTGCAGTATTCAAGATCGAAAAGCAATTTTTTATTGTTGTTTGGACGATGTTTTCCCTTTTTCAGTCTTCAGTTAATAAGTGCAAATAAAAACATTATTTTTAATAGGAACTTGGGAGAAATGTTGGCAGAATGAAACAAAAATTATAATTTTACTTAAACGCATACCTATAAATAGTACATTTAGAAAAACTGTAAATAACCTTGAAATGGTCTCTTATTTTTTTCCGCGGCTGTATTCAAAAAAAAAATTAAGAGACCACTCCAGTTTTGCCTTTAAAGTTACAGTTCACCCAAAATGAAAATTCTGTCATCATTTTCACTTTCTCATTTCGTCATGTTGTTCTAAACCTGTATGAATTTATTTTTTCTGATGAACACAAAATAAGATATTTTTTATAAATGATGATAAGCACACAGCTGATGGTAATTATTGACTTCCATAATATTTGTTCTTCCTACTATGGAAGTCAATATATTGCGTTTTACATGCATACATTATAAATAGTAGAAAAACTGAAAATAATCTTGGAGTGGTCTCTTCATCTTTTCCACAGCTATATATTATGATAAAAAGCAAATGCTGCATGCAATGGTTAATAAACGTATGGCAGAATGGGGTCAGCCGTGCTGCTTTCCTTATAAAGTCCAGGAATGAGGTGGAGCTAAAACTAAAACTGATGATGATGTTTTTGAGGACATCGCTATCAACATCATATCATAAAGGCATATCAATATTTGGGACAGCTTTACAGTCATGCTTTGTTCATTTATTTGCATATTGTTCTGCTGCTTTAAAAAGAAAGTGACCCATCATCCCTGTTACAATTCTGGAAAAAACATTTTTAATATGGTGTCCAAATGTTAACTACAAATGTTTTTGTAATTTTCTATTTAATGTTACGTGTAACACCATTAAAGCGATATTGTAATTACAGCATTCCCTATACTGTATTATCTTGCATTCAATTCAATTTTATTTACAATGCACTTTGTTCCTACAAAAATGTATATTTATGTCAGAAAATCAAGTTGTTAGTATAAATTATTGGTTTTACAGTTCGCAAATTAACATGAGTTGTAGGAGTGATAGATAATAATAAGTGTATTATATATACATATATATATATATATATATTAGGGCTGTCAATAGATTAAAAAAATTAATCTAGATTAATCGCATGATTTCATGAGTTAACTCGCGATTAATCGCACATTTTTATCTGTTCTAAATTTACCCTAATTTAACACTTTTCAGGTTTTTAATACTCTGATCATATATACATATATAAATGCTTTATGCAAATGTATGTTAACAACAGCCTGTTTACATTTTTAACTTAAATATAATTTTCCTTTCAGAAGAACTTTCTTTCTCCATTTTTATTTGATGCTGCATCATTTGTGACATGTGCTGTCAAATTTAGTCGAAATTAGCAAAAACATAGAACAATGCATGATTTGGTGGAATATAACAAAATATGACAGAACTACACCTGTTTGAAGTTAAGCAAAGTTAAATTACCAGAAAAATCACCATATCCATACATTAAATTACCACATCAATACCTTAAAATCACTGATAAAACTATAAGATTTAGCACACACAAAGCAAAAACATCATCAATATATGTTAAACTTTTTCTTGTGATCTAATATAATGTTACACATCAGATATTTTTACCCAACAGTTAACCAAACATTTACTTAAGACATAACAGATTATAGATCCAACCTGCGTGAATTCTTATCAAAGCAGATATTTGTAAAACTTTAATTTTGTGTAGATGTCTATATATCCGGGTCGCGCACTCGCGCGTCTGTGTGCACGAGATGGTCAGTCAGTCAGCGTGAGGCAGGGGCGCAATGAACAGTTTCAAGGGGGGTATGCAAGACAGAATTTTGGGCCCCTTTCTTTAGAGGATTGTTTGATTTTCATACCATAATGTCTAGCTATATAAAATTACTCAGTTGAGTGCATTTATTTAATTTTACAGGTCGCATTTGCACTAAAAATAAATGCATGAAGTAAAACAAAAAGATTTATTCGAAAAACGAATAGCCTACCATTTTAATCTGGTAAGGCAGAAAACATTCACATGATTTTAAATAGATCACTAAAAGAACAATAATGCATGGAGATGCATTTCTGAACTATGGAAATCTATGAAAGGTTCTTTGAAAGTCGCGGCAGTTGAGTTTTCTGTGCGGTTTTAGAAGCGAAATGTGTACAATTATGTTTAGCCTATAGTTCATTGTTCAGAGTTCATATTGATTATCTTATAGTTCATTTAAAAATGTTCTTACGAACTGACTGTATTCGTCAGAAAAACACCAAATAACTTATATTCTCTTTATGTCGCTGTTCACTGTGCGTGTGGTATGTGTTCCGTCCTCCGCTCATGACAAAAAGCGTGGCCGGCAAAATTAAAATTAATATTACGTTGATCTTTAAGAGTGTGCGCTTCGCCCGCGCAAGCCCTTCGCCAGTGACACAGAAATTGCAAAAAGCACAATCAGCTAAAGTTTTAAATATGACGTTGATTTTTAAAGTCAAAAACATGCCGCAATCAAATGTGCTGCTGATGAGCATGCAAATTTATTTCTGTGCACTGAAGGCTTTTTTTTGAAAAGCGATTAAAGTGATATTCCCCCTAATATGATTTTGCACATCCAACAACTATCATTACAAAGATAATACTGCATGTTTTGGCATTTGGTAGTAGGCTATATTGCAGTAGTTAATATTTGTTATGTAATGAAATGCACGGTGTTCTTTTTAATGTTCTTTTTCTTTAATATTCACAACACTTATCAACAAAACATTGATTAAAATTAAGAAACAAACTATATTAAACGAAATTCATTTGAAGCAAACATTTGAAGCAAACAAAACTTAATTTAAAGTCGAAAATTATGTCTAATGACCGCCTCCATTTGTAACGTCATATTAGCCTTCAATCCATTACAACGCCCAATATATGGCGTTTAAAATTAGAGTCTTAATAATCGAATTAAATTAAAACAAAACATTAACAGCAATACAACAATATTTAAACACAACAATACTCAAACATAAATATAAAACAGACATTCTCAATTAGGATGCATGTTAAAAACAATCTGACATAGCGTTTAATAGCTGCACTAAGTTTACTATTTTGGGCAAAACCTCCGTTGCAAACCTGAATAAAAATGAATCACTTTCACTTTGAAAATGATGCGCTGTCACATTAAAACCAGCTCTTAGTCATTTAAAATTTAACTCAATTATGGCTTAGACAATTCTCCTATTTCATGTTTATTTAGAAAATAATATGTTTAACTCCGCCTATTAAGTTATTGTCCGTCTTAGAAATGCAATAGTTGTCAGCAGTCGCCATGCTAATATTTCCTTAAATAAAGCTCTTGCTGTCCTTTTGTATTAACACAAATATTTTTCATTTTTCATGAAACATACAGTTTACATATCAGCATGAACGCTTTTAGTGGCAGGTGAGATCTTACCTTGAAATGCCAAACTTTAGGGCTGTCGACTATTTGTGGTAACTTTGCATAGCAAACCCACCAAACTGATCCCAAACAAAGATGTTGTCTACTCATCCAAATCCATACCCGCACAATCAAATTAAAAACCACCAGAACCGCCAAATATGTAATTGCATCTAGGCAGAGGCGATTCTAGGGTTAGAGCTTTAGGGGTGCTGAGCACCCAATGAGCTCCGCTGCCACCACCCGCTCTTTTTTCCTACAGAAACCAATAATATGTATATTGTAAAATAGCTTTCATTTTAACATTGGTTCAACTAACTCCAAAATAAAGATTTTTTGGAGACCTTTCAGGCATGAAAATGGGTCAGGGGTGAAAAAGATGAGAAGAATATTACCCCTAGGGTCCGGGAGCATGCTCCCCCTTAGAATTTTTTTTAAAATTACATATTTTAAATCATCAATCTGGTGAGTTTTCAGATGCATTTTTTGCCAACCTTTTTATTTCTAATTAATGGTGAGCTAGCACATTTTTGCCATTAATGCCATATTAAAGTCTCAGGACAAAAGGTGGGCTACACCAGCAGTGTGGGTATGGCTTTATGTGAATATACAGTGTATCGTTTGCCTTTGTCAAAATGACAAATCTCCTAATTTATAACTTTTATGCCTACAACATATGGTAGGTTTATTAATAGTTTGTTAATTTGCAGCTTTTCTTTTAACAGTCCTTTAATTGAACCATTACCTTTACTATATGTCTAAAACAAAACACTTTTGACTCCTGCACTAAGGGTTAAAGACGTTATCACCTTCATATTAGTCTACATGTGACAAACTAAAAAAATATTTATTGTCTAGTTTGTTAGTCAGACAGTTAGTGATTTCACACATAACTTACCGGTAGCCTACTGGTGGTATACAGTGATATGTAGTTTGTTTTCACTCTGTTCCAAACGCCATGTTTTCATGACGACTGACCAGAAAAGACGCCCGTGATGTCATGTTTACATGACTCCCAATTGTTAAAATAAGTCTCAAATTAACGATAAATCATACAATAAACTTTAACAACGGAGACACACGTATGCAACTACCCACTGAGACGCACTACATGCGTCTTGCGGAAGAACATTGTAACCGGCGCTACTTCTCTCCGTTTAAGTCTATGGACGAGTCACCCAGGTACTGTTCTACTCCGCAGCGCGCGGGTACCCGCCGGACTAAAATAATCCGAAAATAAACACTTATTATACGTGTACCATGGTGATTCATTATAAGACAAAAACACGACTTGAAAGATTGATTCGTGATGTACGCGCTCATTATAAACATAACGTAAACATTTTGTAAGATTTGAACAAAAAAGTTGCATCACAACACTATCTGATTCTCACTCTGCGTGTGTTTCACGCTGAATGACGGACGGGCTAAGCGATGCAGGTACAGAGAAGTAGAAGAGGATGACACCATTTGCTAAGCTGGGAGGTTTTCATTTTCTACCTTATTATATATTTTAAACCACAAACTACGGAGTATGTTTTGGACATTATTTAACCTGGTCAAAGACGAACGAACATTTTAGAATAATAAAATTTCTTGCCCCAAGTTTTAGGGGTGCTGAGCTTCTTTTTAGGGGTGCTGAAGCACCCCTAAAAAGGGGCTATAGCCTCGCCCATGCATCTAGGTCATGATTGCACGCTGTTTTTATAAAAGTGTCTCAATTCAAGTCATTCAAAGTAGGTTTATATTAATTTACTTTACATTTTACTACAGTGGTAATAATTAAACGTGTACAATAAAAAAAACGGAAAAGTGATGACGGTGGGGCCCCCTAGCGGACTTATGGGCCCATATGCCTGGCATACTCTGAACCCCCCCTAACGGCGCCCCTGGCGTGAGGAGATCGTTTATGAGTCTTGTCGCTCTTAATAACTCTTTAACATTAATCAGGTACCGAACTTTATCTCTCTTAATGACTCTTTTAACATCAAGCAAGTCCTGCAGTCTATTTTCTAAGTCATGCATAAAAGCGAAACCAAAATGAATTGAGACGCATCTTTGCATTAGATTAAGCATTAGGAGGACGGGAACGTTAGACCTCAAACGTATAAATATAGATCATTTCAGATGTCCAACGAGCATTTAGAGCATTGGATTTGCTAGACGATTTGGTTAATGTTCTTATTTCTATGAAAACCTTTGAATCATTTAGACAGGATCCCATTTGTCTGCGTCTCTGTTCATTCAACTATGGGCTGGACCAAGGGTCAAACAGAAATTGCGCGTTGCGTTAATCGGCGTTAATAAAATTAGTTGCGTTAAAATGAATTTGCGTTAATTTTGACAGCCCTAATATATATATATATATATATATATATATATATATATATATATATATATAGAGAGAGAGAGAGAGAGAGAGAGAGAGAGAGAGAGAGAGAGAGAGAGAGAGCTTAATATTTGACCATTTATGACAATCTAGAGATGATGTGATTTTAAAGTTCTCGAGGGGACAGGGTGGATGCCATCTCTTCATAGATGTAGTATTCATAAAAGGTATAAAGATAATAAGAAATAAAGATCTTTAGTACAATCATGTATGGCTTTTACCCCATCTAGTGAAAATAAAGTGTAAGTGACGGTATGATGACCAATACCTATAATGTAACCATGCTTTTACTACAGTAACCATGGATTTAACCAGTACCAGTGTTATATCATAAAGGACCTATTGTGTGTCTAAAGGAACAATTTTGTACCAAATTTTAGGGGTACAAAATGGTTATCTGTAGGGAGAACCGGGGCAAAAGTAACGCGGGACGAAAGTAACAATGCGATCTTCTCCGAGCCCTGATAACATTTGCATCCCAAACTACGACAGCATCTTGGACACACAAACCCTTGAGCTGACAAATATTGTGTTATTTACTCACCGCTTTCGGCGTGTAGATTCAGAAAGGTGTTTTCAACCATAATAAGTAAATTTCTAAAGCGGTCATTTTGTTTTTATAACGAGTTGTGTTTCTGGTTTCATGTGATCAATCTACAGGTTATTTTGTGCTCTAACACATCCTGAAATTTTTAAAATAAAAGTAAATTGTGTTTAAATGTGAGGAGATACTGTCGGGACGAAAGTAACTCTGCGCATGTGTGACTGGATTTACACTCATGCTCAATTCTGATTTGTTTGCCTTTATCTGATTTTTCGACGACCCACTTACATCATCTTTTAAAAGTGACTCATATCTGATATGAGCTCTTACACCAAACACTTGGCAAAACAATTCAAGGTAGACATACTGACACGGAACAGCTTAAACCACAGAGGAAGTATAATGTTATGCAATGGACACAGACAAAATGATTATTCAAGATTACAAAGCTTTACTTCTGTAACAAGACACATAAACTTTAACATTAATCCATTAAGCGGATCCGTCCTCCTTCATTGCGTTGATAAGAAGCGTCATGTGATTGCAGGTGGTGTCAACCTGAGTTGACGTCATTTGCCAGCATCACCTTTTCAATGACGCATGACACGTCTTGAGATGGTAATATCTTATCTGGAGCGATTTATTTACACATATGAATTTCCACTTTGTGCTTTATTGCTGCTTACATGTTCATGGCCCATATCCGATATGTGCCACATGAGGGAAAAAATTGATTTTACGTGCAATGTAAATGCGGCCTTATCGTATGTTAAGCAGCAATCTTTTTCTTTTCAAAAGATGCAGACATTTTCCAGAATGCTTTCACCAATTTGGCAATCTGAGGAAAAGTAATTTTGAGCGTGGCATGGTTGTTGGTGCCAGACGGGCCAGTCTGAGTATTTCACAATCTGCTCAGTTACTGGGTTTTTCACGTACAACCATTTCTAGGTTTTACAAAGAATGGTGTGAAAAGGGAAAAACATTCAGTATTGGGCAGTCCTGTGGGTGAAAATGCCTTGTTGATGTTAGAGGTCAGAGGAGAATGAGCCGACTGATTCAAGCTGATAGAAGAGCAACTTTGACTGAAATAAACACTCGTTACAACTGAGGTATGCAGCAAAGCATTTGTGAAGCCACAACACACACAACCTTGAGGCGGATGGGCTACAACAGCAGAAGACCCCACCGGGTACCACTCATCTCTATTACAAATAGGAAAAGAGGCTACAAATTGCCGAGCTCACCAAAATTGGACAGTTGAAGACTGAAAAAATGTTGCCTGGTCTGATGAGTCTCGATTACTGTCGAGACATTCCGATCATAGAATCAGAATTTGGCGTAAACAGAATGAGAACATGGATCCATCATGCCTTGTTAACACTGTGCAGGCTGGTGGTGATGGTGTAATGGTGTGGGGGATGTTTTCTTGGCACACTTTAGGCCCCTTAGTGCCAATTGGGCATCATTTAAATGCCACGGCCTACCTGAGCATTGTTTCTGACCATGTCCATCCCTTTATGACCACTATGTACTCATCCTCTGATGGCTACTTCCAGCAGGATAATGCACCATGTCACAAAGCTGGAATCATTTCAAATTGGTTTCTTGAACATGACAATGAGTTCACTGTACTAAAATGGCCCCCACAGTCACCAGATCTCAACCCAATAGAGCATCTTTGGGATGTGGTGGAACCGGAGCTTCGTGCCCTGGATGTGCATCTCACAAATCTTCATCAACTGCAAGATGCTATCCTATCAATATGGGCCAACATTTCTAAAGAATGCTTTCAGCACATTGTTGAATTAATGCCACGTAGAATTAAGGCAGTTCTGAAGGCGAAAAGGGGTCAAACACAGTATTAGTATGGTGTTCCTAATAATCCTTTAGGTGAGTGTATATACCCGAACAGTACAATGTACTTGTTTAATGAGTGTACTGAAACCAGTGAAAAAAGCTTATTCAACTTAAAAGTTTTATGTGTGTTCAACGATTTCACCACTTTGAGTTCCACAAACTAAAAATAAGTCAAAGAACGTTGGTAACTTAAAAGTCTTATTTATAACTTGCAATCTGAGTCATTTCTACACAAATAATTACAAACTTTTAGTGGTTCTGATGAGGTTTATGACATTTAATCTGCCCGAAAGTTAGGAGTCACTGCAAATTTACTTCAGTTTAATGTTAAATCAACCTGATTGGTTGAGGAGGATTTTTCAGTTCCCAGCATGCTTTTAGGTTCCAAGCATGCGATTAAGTGATGTTTTATGTGTTTTTTAGTAAAGAGGAAGACACAGTAGTAATAAACATTCATTTGTGTTGGAGATTTAGAAGACTTTGCTATTTCTAGTTTTGTGGTTCCCTGCTTAGAAGTGTAGTGCCTGTGCTCAGGCTGTAGGTCAGATGTGTGTTGCTTTATATATATAAAAAAAAACATTAACTGTGTGGTTATCAATGGCAGCTATGAGCTCAGCTTCTTGAAACTTACACCGACATGAGTCACATTGTCTGTTTCTGTGACTTTCTGTGATGATTCTCTGAAAACCAAAAATTAATGGTTAACACTACTTATATGGTAAAACAGTAGTTTTAAGTATAGTGTACTTAAATATTAAATACAATGAAATATAAACTTTTATTTATAAATATTATTTACTTAAAAAGCACATATGATCAATTTTTACATTCCTTTGGTTTTTACGTGTGTATTAGTACATGTTAACAATATGCAAAAAGTACAAATCCCAAAGTAAACGATGACGTGAGTTTTCGTCTCCAACGTCTTACTTCCTCGGCCGGTTAACATGGACACAACGCTCGTTATCATAACTCCGCCCGCTTCTGACTCACAACCTGTAAGTCGTCTTATGTTTCATATTTAAAGAGTTTACAAAAACAAGTTTTGTGCAATGCAGAGTATTGTTTGTCATGCAGACATGGTTTTAATGTTTTAGTATCCTTACTTTACCAATCTGTTACATCCTGCTCAAGCCGCGCTGGTAAAGTTGATCGATCAGCTTGGTCATCTGGATTTTCTCCATCAGATTCAGCTCGTATTGATAAGGTATTAAAGACGATATTAATTTCTGTCAGTATTGCATTGGGAGCTAATTTTCAAAACATGGTAAGGAGCGTCACATTTCCTGCTGACGTCAGAGGTATTCAGGCCAATCACAACGTCTGGACAATCGGAGGACACAGCGCTTTGAGCATTGTACGAAATCATCACGTTTCAGGGAGGCAGCGATTAATGGAGCAACAATGATGTATGGTATGTAAAAAATAATCCATGCAAACACATTGTATAACACAAATACACAAAATAAATTTTTTTAGCAATGTAATAAGTGCTCTTTAAAATTTAGTGTAAACGAATTTAGATAAACCAACTCCAAAAATGTGACTACTTTGAAAAGTCGAATGTGTGCATTTATGTGCTTAAAAAGACTTTCATTCAGATGCAAATCTTAAAGTCTTCGCGGTTTTTCCCCATTCACCGTCTAAACATCTTCTCCTTCTTTCTCTTTCCACTGCCACCTGTATCCTCCCACCCGAGCTTTAGACGTTTGGTGATGGTTTTCTGTTCAGCTGCTTCAAAACAATTTGTGTTGTGAAATGAATAATCTATTTTAGTATCTTAAGAGGTCATTCTTGACTTCCTTCCTTTTTTTAAGACTCTTCATTAGAAACTTGCTACTCTGACTTTCTGCGGCGAGCTTGATTACTGGAATACATTTTACTTTTAAAGATCTGAAAGGTGGGCAGCTTCTTGCCTGATGTATTGTCAGTGTCATGTGTCAGTGACATCATTCAAGCTCTTTAATACGTGGTGTCACATCTGATCTGAGGTGTTGGACTGACTCATTAAAGGTAGGCTATGAATTAACTTCTATTTTTTATTAGAGCGGTTTGCGATGATTAATTTATAACTTGAATGATTCAAAGGTAAAATGTTATGTCCAGTTTGCCTCAATGACAAACTATAAACTGCATATATGTGCTATTTATTTAGCTAAATCTAGGATTTACAGATATGATTGTATTATTTTTGTGATCAATATAACCAAATACAAAAAATCTTTAAATTAACAGTTTACTGTAAAATATAGTAGCTTTTCATCTAAAACACACCTGTGTTACTGTAATCCAGTGTTTCCCAATCCTGGTCCTCGAGCCCCCCTCCCAGAATGTTTTAGATGTCTCCTTATTTATAATGTCATCTGATTTAACTCATCAGCCTGTTAAGGGAGACATGTTAACCATTCTGGAAGAAGGACGATGGGTTGGATCAGGTGTTATAAATAACACCTACTTTCTGGACTATGGGATAATATTATTGTTATCATTAAAAATGCTTTAAATAATCAATTTAACATTTGCATCACTGCATGCATACATAATTATATCTAAAGACATCACAGTTCAAATAATAATAATAATAATAACAATAACAATAATAATAATAATAATAATAATAATAATAATAATAATAATAATAAATATGATAATTGCAAAAAATGTAATTTGCATGATAATGTCATTATTAAAATTGCCTAGTTTGCAGAAAAGTTTTATATAACACCCTAAAGCTCTTCTGGGTGTTTAGATGCTGTAAGATAAGATGCTTTAATAGGAAAATAAGGCATGTGATCAGAAACCCACATTTCCTGTGTTATCACTGTGAACAAAATATCTGATAAATGACAAATTAAAAATTAGCATATGTATAAAAATACACACATGGAAAAGAAGCAAGATAATGTTAACATGAATGACTGAAGCATCCTGAATGTCAGCCAGTAGAACAGAAAGGTGTTATCTGATGCTTGGTACCATCAGGAAGACCTAGCCAGATCTGACAGACTTCAACACAGTCTTTCTCCAAGGTTTCTTTCTTTCATAAAACCCAATTTAAAACCCTTTATTCCCTGAACCTGGAGTATATGAGGACTGTCCCTTTAAAAAAAAACATTACAGTTCTGATGTGCACTAAAAATGTTAACATCCTTGCTGCTACATGATCTAATTTACATATACATCACAACATATATTATGTCCTTATTTACGGGAAGGTATGCTTATATAATCAAGGCCCAGTCCCAGATTAAAAATATACCCTGTCTGGGAAACTGCCACATAATGTTTAAGTAAGATGTATGTCAGATTATTTTTAGCAGGTAAGTATATACATTTAATGTGTATCACCACGGAGGTTTGAGGTGCGGCATATCCTTCCTCTCTCTCTCTCTCTCTCTCTCTCTCTCTCTCTCCATTATATGTATTCACACATATACAGTATTGGTATTCACATAATCAACCCATTCTCATCAAATGCATACAAATAGCACGCAGTGTGATTATCGTGCAAGCAATACATGCGCCAAATTCAAGATTTGCGTGCGTGTGATACGCCAGTCCTTCTCGTTTACTTATATGGTGCATCTTTTTGTGTCGTTTTGTTTATTGGTTTCTCTTTCGTTTTCTGTTTTTTAAACCATTGTCGCTTGGGTTTGGGGTTAGATTTCGGTTTTGCTTTAGGATGTCATTTAATATATAGGTTTCTCCCTGTTTTGTGTATTTTTAAACCATGGTCACTTGGAGTTGGGGTTAGAATTGGGGTTTGGGTTAGGATGTCATTTTATGTTACAAAAATTTGCTCTAATCCCAAACCCAAGCGACAATTTTAAAAAACAACAACAGAAAACAAATGAGAAACCAATATAAACTAGAAAATGCATTTCCGGAGGAACTGCAAAAGTGTGCTTGCTCTGGTGCCGCAGATTTAGTTTGTGCATCCTCATATTGGAGTCCCAAGTTCATGTACGAAGTTTGGTTTCAATACGTGAAAGCGTTCTTGAGATATAAACTATTTCCTGTTTGGCGGCGTAAAATTTTAGAAAAAATGTTTTTTCTTTTGATGTTGTTCATCCTCACATTGGAGACCCAAATTAATCTACAAAGTTTGGTTTCAATACTTGAAAGCGTTCCTGAGATATAAACTACTTCCTGTTTGGCGGCGTAAAATTTTAGAAAAAAAAATTTCTTTTGATGTTGTGCATCCTCACATTGGAGACCCAAATTCATTTACAAAGTTTGGTTTTAATATATGAAAGCGTTCCTGAGATATAAACTACTTCCTGTTTGGCGGCGTAAAATTTTTAGAAAACAAAATGTTCTTTTGATGTTGTGCATCCTCACATTGGAGACCCAAATTCATGCACAAAGTTTGGTTTCAATACGTGAAAGCGTTCCTGAGATATAAACTACTTCCTGTTTGGCGGCGTAAAATTTTAGAAAAAAATTGTTCTTTTGATGTTGTGCATCCTCACATTGGAAACCCAAATTCCTGTACAAAGTTTGGTTTCAATATGTGAAAGCGTTCCTGAGATATAAACTACTTCCTGTTTGGCGGCGTAAAATTTTAGAAAAAAAAAGTTCTTTTCATGTTGTGCATCCTCACATTGGAAACCCAAATTCATGTACAAAGTTTGGTTTCAATACATGAAAGCGTTCCTGAGATATAAACTACTGCCTGTTTGGCGGCGTAAAATGTTAGAAAAAAAATATTCTTTTGATGTTGTGCATCCTCTCATTGGAGACCCAAATTCATGTACAAAGTTTGGTTTCAATACATGAAAGCGTTCCTGAGATATAAACTACTTCCTGTTTGGCGGCGTAAAATTTTAGAATTTTTTTTCTTTTGATGTTGTGCATCCTCACATTTGAGACCCAAATTCATGTACAAAGTTTGGTTTCAATACATGAAAGCGTTCCTGAGATATAAACTACTTCCTGTGTTGGCGGCGTCGACGCACATTTAGTTTGAGCTGTGACGGGCAAACGCTTCCGAAAATCAAAAATCCTTCTAGTAACTTTTGTGAGGCTTGGTCCAAGGATCGTGTACGTGGATTTTCGTGAAGTTTGGACAAAATTTGTGACCTGTGAAACTTTTTTAAGGTCTTGTGTTCTATCCAATATGGCGGAAGAACGACATCGATCTGTGACCTTATCTTCTCAAGCAACTTACACCGGTACTGCCCGAACATTTTAAAGTTTGAACGGTGTCTCTGTGTCAAACGGTCTAATCGCTAGAGCTGGCCAAAAAAATCTACCCGGGAAAAATAATAATAAAACTTAAGAAGAACAATAAGTGTGCTTTTGCAAGCACACTTAATAAAACGACACAAAAGATGTGCCATATAAGTGAAGGACTGGCATATCATATGCACGCAAAATTGGAAATTGGTGTATGTACATACATTTGTACGCATTTCATGAGAATGTGCTGCATATATACAGTATATGTATATACACATACAGCGGGGAAAAATGGTATTTGACACATCAGCATTTTTATCAGTAAGTGGATTTCTAAGTGGGCTATTGACACAAAATTTCCACCAGTTGTAGCCATCAAGCCAAGTGTTGAGTTCATGCAGGGAAATCGGAACATTTGGGTGTGCAAGTTGAGTCATAGTAAATAAAGTGAAATGACACAGGGAATAAGTATTGAACACACTAATACTTTGTAGAAAAGCCTTTATTGGTGATTACAGCTTTTAGACGCCTCTTGTATGGAGAGACCAGTCGTCTGCATTGCTTAGGAGTAATTCTGGCCCATTCTTCCACACAAATGATCTTTAAATCTTGAAGGTTCCTTGGGCCTCTTAATGAACTTCTGATCTTCAGTTCTCTACATAGATTTTCTATGGGATTTAGGTCAGGTGATTGACTGACCACTTCATTGTTTCCCTGGCCTTGTGTTTGGGATCATTGTCTTGCTGAAATGTCCACCCTCTTTTCATTTTCAGCTTTCTGGTAGATAGCAGCAGATTTTTATACAGAATGTCCCGGTACATTTCTCCATTCAACCTGCCTTCAATAATATGAAGTCTGCCAGTATCCCTTGCTGAAAAGCAGCCACAAACCATGATGTTTCCAACCCCAAACTTAACTGTTGGTATGGTGTTCTTGGGGTGGTGGGCAGTGCCATTTCTTCTCCAAACATGGTGTGTAGAAAGTTCAATTTTGCTTTCATCTGACCATAGTATAGTCTCCCGGTTTATGGTGAAGCTCTTTCCATTTCCGGATAATGGTCCCCACAGTGCTCACAGGAACATTCAGCATTCTGAAAATGCACCTATAACCATTTCCATCAAAATACTTTTCAGCGATAAGATTACGCAGAGAGTTCTTTGCTTTAACCCATCATGAAGTCTTTCCTGTGTGCCTCCTGGGTATTGAGAAGCCTTTATAGGCCATCAATTTGGACTAAAGCAGCTGATACAATTAGTACTGATAGGGGCCAGGGTTTCTCTCTCAATACTAACAGATTTCAGGTGATCTTCTGGCTTTCTCTGCCATTTTGCACCTTGTTCTCTTCATGTGTTCAGTACTTATTCCCTGTGTCACTTCACTTTATTTATTATGACTCAACTTGTATACTTAAATGTTCTGATTTCTTTGTATGAATTCAATATTTGGCTTGATGGCTATATCTGGTGAAAATGTTGTGTCAATTGCCCACTTAGAAATCCCCTTACTGATAAAAATGCAATAAGGTGTGATGTATTGTTTTTTGTGATGTTTATTTGTAAAAATGACTTAAATGTCCTAATACAACCAGAGCCTACACTGCAAAAAATGACTTTCTTACTTAGGTCATTTTGCTTATCAAGAAAATACATCTTGATTTAAGAATTTTTAGATATTTCTACTGAAAACAAGACAAAAATACTAAGAAAATAATACTAGTTTTTAGACAAAAAATATACAATTTAAGTGAATTTGTGCTTAAAACAAGCAAAAATATCTGCCAATGACGTGAGAAAATTTTACTTGAATTAAGTGTTTAAGAAAAAATAAATCTTATTTCACAATTTTTTTTCTCACCCCATTGGCAGATAATTTTGCTTGTTTTAAGGACAATTTCACTTAAATTGTATATTATTTGTCTTAAAACTAGACTTATTTACTTAGGTCATTTTTCTCATCAAGAAAAAGCATCTTAATTTAAGAATTTTTAGATACTTCTACTGAAAACAAGACAAAATAATAAGTAAGAAAGTCATTTTTTGCAGTGTAGTCCTGGATTAATCTAAACTCTGTCTGGAAAACGGCTCAAAGAGTTTATATTAGTTCGTCAGAGGTACATATTGGTACAAAATATATACAATATACAATATTAGAACCTGTTAAAGGGTACTGCCCCAGTGACAGCTTGGTACGTTTTTGACATTTCTTTTGTGAAGTGCTGAAACCGTGCTGTCCTAGACTCTGAAAACACTTACTGTCTGTAAATAATAAGATGATGATGGGGTTTGCTGATGTCTTTTTTGCTTCACTAAGCGTAATGAGATGTAAGAGGAAGTTTAAAGGCGCCTAATAATAACACAATCATTTGTTTCCTAGAAAGAATTTTCTACATAATCTGCAGCAATGACGTGGACAGTGACTCGCAGTAACCTGGTTTTAGGAGTCTATGGATTCACTCTCATCACAGGTCTTCCTGCCAACCTCCTGGCTTTTTACACCTTCTTCCGGAAGATCCGCAAGAGGTCCACCCCTATGGATGTCTTTCTACTGAGTTTAACTATTTCAGACCTGGTTTTCCTCTTCTTTCTGCCGTTTCGTATGATAGAGGCAGCAAAAATGAAGTGGACGCTGCCGTTCTTCCTCTGTCCGCTGACGGGTTTGGTTTTCTACGCCATCATCTGCAACAGCACCTTTCATCTGACGGCCATCAGCATCGAGCGCTACCTGGGTGTGGCCTTCCCCATAAAATACAAGTTAAAACGCAATTCCAGAAATGCAGTGATCGCCGTCGTCATATTCTGGATCTTGTCGATGGCACAATGCAGCATCGTCTACGTCATCCAATACTACGATCATTCAAACCCGAACATGACCGACCCATCCATGAGGAACACCTGCTATGTGGAATTCACTCCCGAACAGCTGAGAATCCTCCTGCCGGTTCGTCTGCAGCTTTTCGTCGTCTACTCCTGCATTCCTATCCCCATCTGCTGCTTTTGCTACTTCAGATGCATCCAGATCCTCACCAATCTACCCAACGTCAACTCCATGAAGCGAATGAGGTCTATCGGGATGGCGCTGGGAACGCTGCTGATCTTTATTGCCTGCTTCATGCCCTTTAGCATATCCCATGTTGTAGGATATGTTAACAACCAAAGCCCCGAATGGAGGGAGTATGCGCTGCTTTTCTGCACGCTAAACGCGTGTCTCGATCCTTTCATATTCTACTTTTCTTCTTCGACGTTCAGAGAGATTTTCAAGAGCATCTTGCGAGAGCTGCTCAGGCGCTTGGCCATGCTTGGCTGCCACTCAGTTCTCTACTGCCCCCTATTGAGAAGTGGGACACCAGAGGAGAGAACGCAGAGATCTTATGACAGTTCCCACTGATGATGATGTCACAAGACAACATTTGCGGTGCTGGATGTGTTGAGTCCTGTGGCTGAGTATGAAAGATTGGGAGGATCTCTGAGGCTTAGATAAGCACGAGTGCTATGCTTCTTTTTGCTTATGTTTAATATTTATATACAGTATTTATATCATAGTCAACCATTGTCAGTAGATGTAAATCAACGCCAATCCCAGTGTTTTGTAATTCTGATGCACTGATCTGACCGAAGTTACATTCTTAGTATTCAGACCACAGAGATGCTCAAACAGATGCTGATTGCAAAACTTTGCACATTCTGATGTAACCCTGCCTGTGAAAACCCAGCTATAGTAGTAACTCACTGTTTCTACTTGAAACCATTCTGTGAAAATAGAACCTTATCCCATTATTAGATTATGAAACTTTAGTCTGGATTTAACAGACAGTGTCTCATAGTTTAAATATTCACAAGATGAACCTGTATGTACTTTATTTCTTGTTTTAAATATATATATATATATATATATATATATTCACATTTTTAAAATTCTGCTTTTATAAACCTAGAAAATGTGATAAAGATCAACCTAGTAACTCAGTTTTGTTAAACCATTGCCTGCAAGCATGTGAAAAATAGGTCATTGAAATTGGGCTCCCCTTGTGATGTCACAAGGGGATCTTATTATAATAATACGACCACTTAATCTGCACAATACAACCACGGCACTGCCATTAAGGAGAGAGAGAGAGAGAGAGAGAGAGAGAGAGAGAGAGAGAGAGAGAGAGAGAGAGAGAGAGAGAGAGAGAGAGAGAGAGAGAGAGAGAGAGAGACAGCCAGCACAATTGAGTTTTAATTTCAACAAACCACCATTATGGTGATCAGTGTTTGCTTCGTATCAGCTCATTTGCATTTAAAAGGACACACCCAAAACAATTTTGCTTACACCTACAAAGTGGCTATTTTAACATGCTATAATAAATTATCCGTGTGTGATTTTGAGCTAAAACTTCACATACGCACGCTGGGGACATCAAAGATTTATTTACCATCTTTAAAAGTCTCATAACATTTAATGGCGGGGTGCACAATGTTTGAAAGCCAATGTTGATATTTGAAATCACCTAAACAAACACACCCCTACACCAATAGAATCTGGACCTTCTTTTAAAAGACCCGCCCCACACATACGCAACCCGGCAAGGATGCCGGTTAGTAGACACGCTCCTTACCAACACATCCTCACCCCATGTCGTCAATATTTGACGACACTTGACCATTCGTCAGTGTGTTACGTGGAGGGTGTACCTTTCGCGTCATTTTTTGACGAACTGGGGACTTCAATACTATTACGTCCGTTGCATTCTCTTTCCTATTTCCTTACCATTTTCGCGTCGGTTTAGGGTTAGATTACGCAAAATTAAACAGTGTACGCGAAATTAAACAGTTGTCACCTGGCGTTGGGGTTAGAGTTAGGTTTGGGTAGGGATGTCATTATGTAAATCTAACCCTAAACCGACGCGAAAATGGTAAGAAAATAGGAAAGAGAATGCAACGGACGTAATAGTATTGAAGTCCCCAATTCGTCAAAAAATGACGCGAAAGGTATACCCCTCCCCGTCACATATTGACGAATGGGGTGAGGATGGGTTGTCCTTACTGCTAATTGGTTATAAGTGTGTTTTGGTAGTCGGCCCGTCTCCTTTTCCAAAGCGTTTTTCAAACATTGTGCACTCCACCTTTAAGCCTTAAGCAAGCCACAATGCTGCATTATCTAACATAATATCAGACTTTATCTAACAGATATTATCAGACTTTGTCTAACAGATATAATCAGCCTTTATCTAACATTCTCTGTATTATCTGCTATAAATGTAATCATGTGTAATATTTCTTTGTTAATTTCCTTTTTTTATGAATAAAGGAAAACTGTATTACTCATATCTTCTTACAGTCATTTTTTATTTCAGTAATTCACATACCCTTCATATCAAGTCTAATATCGTTTCTTCATTTTACAATGCAATCTGATAGTGAGCTGCTGAATCAAGTATTCACACTTCAGTTTTACACTGTGGTTGTTATTTGAATCTGCAGCAGGTTTCTCTTCCTTCCTTAAGAGGATGGTTTCCATTGACCATCATCATCAAAAATTTTTGAACACTGTTGTTCCAGGTGATGTGACTTTTGGACAAAAGTGTCGTTAAAAGTTATGAATGGCTCTTATAATCTGAAGCTCAGCCCATGTCCAGTGCACATTTGGAACAACAACAGCGAGATATCAAATGAGTTAATGCAATACACCCAAAGTAGTGTTAAAGTGTTATGTGCTCCTGCAATGTATTATGTCTTTAATATTGTTACCCTGGTGATACGTAGGACTGTGATGTGATGAACTCATTAGCCTAACAACAGCACCTACTTCAATGGCACGGCCACATAATTCGGTGTAACATTCGCACTCATTCCTGTGCACAGTTCAGAGTTTAATAAATAAATTATAAGTCATGCCTGCCCACTCTTAATGAACATCTTTACAAATTTGGCTGGTTGCTCAATGGTTGTACAAATGAACAAATCAGCCAAACTAAATGAGTCACAGAAATTAAACCCACTGCTGTTGGGCAACACCTGCTTATACAGTTTGAATAATGATCGAACAATAAACTAAACACCCGAATTACAACCAGAACGTTATTTCTGTGCGATACATTTACTGTATATTTGTTTTGGTCATACCCCAATTATTTACTGTAAAACAGACCAAAGCGGACATTACAGACTTGCTATTTCTGTATTAGTTGTGCCATGCACGGTTGTCTACTTTAAATGTGACGACGTGTTTTACTGACCTACTTCCACCCAAAGACTTGTATGCAGAACATAACACGGTTACCAGAGTCTACAAGAGCCTTTTTTGTATTTCCTGTGGAGGCGTCGTCGTGTGAAAATAGTTGACTTTTTATAATTGCAGACATTTGCAGGATATTCTGTTTGCAGCACTGAAAAAAATACTTTGCTGCCTTAACATTTTTTGTTAAATCCACTCAGATTTACAAGTCATGTCAACTTACTATTATTTATCTTGACAATAAGTTGTTACAACTTATAAAATGAAGTTGACTTTTTTCAACTATATTTTATAAGTTATAACAACTCACATGTAGTTATAACAACTCATCTCAAGATAAATAATAGTAAGTTGAAATGACTTGTAAATCTAAGTTGATTCAACAAAAAATTTTAAGGCAGCAAAGTATTTTTTACAGTGGCATATGCTTGAAGCATTTTTTTTTCATTCTTTCAAACATTTCGGCACTCTTATGCTTTTTGTGATATCAAGAAAGAATTGGATAGGATTTTATATGAAGTTTTATATGTTTTGTCACATTTTGTGCATCAAATGACGGTAATACACAGTAATGCAAAAGTCATTAAATTCAAAGATAATATGTTTAAATATTTTCATCGCCTACATTGGCTCAACAACATGCAAATTATTAACATGACAGAGGCTGAAGAGGAAAACTGACGAAACAGTGTGCGGATACACAGGGGTGCTGTAAAGGGGGGGTAAACAATGATGATTCTCGGGGCCCACGAGTAAGAGGGGGCCCAGAGAAGCCCCCAAAATTGTGGTGATAAAAAATATTTAATAGTAAAAATTACTAACTTTAAATTATTCTATTTGCTGTTTCCTGGTATCAAAAAAAAAATATTTGTTTAGGAAACACAAACGTCTGTGGGCCCCTTTCCCCCCTCTCAATTGTCATAAAATGGTTCAGTCCGCCCAAATTGTATAATCCAGGCAACACAGCTTGACTTCACTTATAGTGCCGGCAGAATATCAACTTGACTGACAAGGAAGTGAAAATGCCTCAAAAATCTGGAAGTCAAAAACGTAAAGAGAAAAAAAAAAGGAAGAAGTGAAAGAGGCAAAGGGTCGACATTATGTTACCCAATTTTTCACAAGAAAAGGTGGGTTTGTAAGTAGGCCTAAATTGTTAGTGGACCGCCCGTCCGTGACAATGATCGTAGCCTATGGCACTTTTCAGTGCTAATGCGCACGCTTTGTACACGAGGCCCCAGGTTTATTTATGCACGTGATTTATTTAGACAAAGTTATTGACTATGCAAATTTCAAATGGTCAAAATGACGCCTTGTTCGTTCTAGTGTTAAAGATAATTACCACACTGCAAAAAATTATTTTCAAGAAAAAATTCTTAGTATTTTTGTCTTGTTTTCAGTAAAAATGTCTAAAATTTCTTAAATAAAGATGCTTTTTCATGATGAGCAAAACGACCCAAGAAAATAAGTCTAGTTTTTAGACCAAAAAGATTACAGTTAAGGCATTTTGTGCATAAAACAACCAAAAAAATCTGCCAATGGAGTAAGCAAAAAAATCTTTAACATTTTTCTTAAACACTAAATTCAAGAAAAATTTGCTCACCCCATTGGTAGTCAAAATACCATAAAAGCGCATGATTTTATGTAAATTGATATGAAAAAAGTCTCTGTGTTGGGGGCCCTGTCAAGATTCTTTTCATGGGGCCCAAAATCCTTAGCAGCGCCCCTGCGGATACATAAACAAAGAAGTTAATGATCAGAATAAAAATCATTGAGCATTACCAAGTATTTCTTTTGATTTGATTCATTCTGTGATGAAAAATTTTCTTGTACCAGACAGTTATTGCTCTTTAACTGCACAGACTATGTGAAATGAATCAAAATGCGAATTAGCGTTTCCAAGTTGTTTAAGCGAATGACGGTGGTATTGGTAACATAACCAATAGTAAACATAACAAGACAAATGGAGACAGAACTGCATGTAGTCATGATGGGGCAAGTTATTAATATATTGGCAATGCAGCTTGTAATTGCTCAACTGAATGCTGTGCACAGAAGAAGGAATGCAACATTTTTGAAGCAGGCACTAGCAGCAAGGGCAATACGATTACACCGAGCCCAATGCTAAAGACAACTTCAGTGGACACAGATTGACGGTCAGTCCCCTGGGTTTAAAGGGGACATTTTACAAGTCTTTTTTAAGGTGTCAAATAAATCTTGGTGTCCCCAGAGTACATATCACTGTGTGACACTTGCATTGCATGTGAACGGCCCCTACGCTAATATGATTTTGTTTTTCTCTCCCTGTCTCGTCCTCGACCCCGAGGACAATGGGACAAACAGACCCAGTTCTGGTAGATGTAAAAGTCGGCACACCTCTGATCTACTGGTCGTCCTTCAACGTGATGCCCAGCTGATGCCTGACCAATGATCACCGACAGAACCAGCTTAATCTCCGCTTTATCTCCTTATCTGTTTATATGTGTGTATATACATATATCTCCCAAGGGTTTTTCCCTCCTAGGACTTTTTTTTTATTTTTCCTCGGCTAAACAGCCCGGGGTTTTTTTTCTCCTAGGGGGTTTTTTACCCCGGGGAGGCAGCCTTCTTGGGCTTAACTTAGCTTCTTCTTCTAGACGTTACATTAGTAATACGCTCGCTTATAATGTCGAGTCATAGCCGCAGGATATTTGACTGCTTATGCTATCGTGTATTATGTGGTGCTATCTGTCGTTTTTCTGTGCTTTTACTGCTTCTATTAATGTAAAGCTGCTTTGAAACAATTAAATATTGTGAAAAGCGCTATATAAATAAAATTGAATTGAATTGAAAAATTGAATATGTGAAGTTTTAGCTCAAAATACTTTATAGATAATTTATTATAACATGTTAAAATTGCCACTTTGCATGTGCGTGCAAAATGTGCTTATTTTGGGTGTGTCCTTTTAAATGCAAATGATCTCTGCACTAAATGTCAGTGCTGTGGTTGGACAGTGCAGATTAAGGGGCGATATTATCCTCTTCTGACATCACAAGGGGAGCCACATTTTAATGACCTATGCTTGCAGAGAATGGTTTCAAGTTACTGGGTTGATCTTTTTTTTCTAGGTTGATAGAAGCACTGGGGACCCAATTATAGCACTTAAACATGGAAAAAGTCCGATTTTCATGATATGCCACCTTTAATGTTCGCTATGTCCGAATTTATTTGGCAAATCTGTTTCCGTCTCTCATTATTCGTATTTACTCGCATAAATAAAAAAACTCAAACGTGCGTAAAAACTTAAGTTAATGGATTTTTATTCGAAATTTGGTTTCTCCAACATTTGTTTTTGATGCAATACTTTAAAATCATGGTGAGGGAAATGCAACAGAGCATCAAAACATTTGAAGGAAGTCGAAGGACGCTGAATGTTTTCCTCACATTTGCACCAGCAATATTTTGATATAATATCTGCCTAAAATATTGCAACATGTTTCAAGTATATCGCTATTGTCAGAAAGGGTTTTTTGTGTATTTTAATCCACAGTAGGGGGAAATTGCATTTGTCAGGTTGTTTTGTGGTTGAACTCTCTCAGTATACTGAAGAAACCTCAACTTTAAAGATCTTTAATGACTCATAATTCATACTCGGTTCTTGGACACCTGCCATCTTTTGTTTGTTTCACAATTAATATCTCCTTATTTAACTTTGTTATTCAGTTACAAAAACTTGTAATATCTAAATATGCAATCTTTAAATTTTTTTAGATTGACAGATTAAAACATACCTACTTCTATATGTGTGTAAATGTGTGATGATTCTCTCAAATCTGGAAACTAGCAGAGGTTATTTCCAGACTTATTCTTGACATCTCACCCGGGCCTCACGTCCTGTGCTGCAATGTTTTTTTATAGCAAACATATCCTGTTTTTGCCTGTTACCTTCTGATAAACTGATAAAAAGAACTGTTTATCCTGTAGTGTTCCTGTATCTTAATTGGTGAAGTACTGTGTTAGCGGCACAACTATAATCTGGTTTAACTCCCAGAGAACAAACATATACTGATAAAAAATACTGTAACTTGAACTTAAATAAACTGTTAATAAGTTTGCAATCACAGAAATGCATGGGTGTGCAGTATGCATTATACAGATTGACCATGATCATGTATATTTATTTATATCACATGGTGGTTGAATGCTCGATTCTGATTGGTTAAGAAATGTTCCATGTGTATGCATTATTTTTGATAAACCCACACCTATCCTGTCAAATCTCTTAAAATAACCAATGAGCAATGTTTGTGTCAGCTAAACAATTTAATGAAGCAACAGCAAAAACCTTTCAAGATGTTGTATAACTGTAATTATAGCCTAACAGTACAACCTTCTTTTTGAGAAGTGACCTTGAGTTCTTGAAAGGCGCTATAAAAATAAACATATTATTATTATTATTATTATTATTATTAATATATAACTATATATATATAAGGCACTTCAGGAAGTTTTTTTATTTCGTGGTTTGGCCCATTTGCGGCATCCGTTCGTCACCAGTAGCTGCGTTCAAATACCCACAAGGCTTGCGGTCTTTGCCAATCGAGAGCGTGGGCAATCGACAGGAAGTAAGTGGCAAACTGCAGTGCCCTTAACCCAAACTAAACCCACACTAGTCGAATCCCGCCTCGGAGCATATGCAACTTTTATTTGTAGCCTACGTTATTGTAAGTTAATAAATGTATATCACAAAACGGAAAGTTTTAAACATTTCATTGGTGCAAACATTGTTACGTATATTTTAAAACATCTGCAAATGCCTTTATGACATAATTAGAAACATCATTAATTGTGTCATTTATTCAGGGACTACTGAAATAAACAATACACTTGAATAAAGCTGCATGCACGAAGAATTCTAGCCTAACTGTGAAAGTTTTAGAAGAGTTGGCAAATCTTTATTTCCGATCGTTTATGTGTTCATTTTATTTAAAGTAAACTTACAAATATATATTTTAAGTAGCCTTAATAAAAAATGAATCCGTTTTGATGCAAATTGCTGCCGCTACCTGGATTAACATTTTTAGTGTACACTAAGGGGCAGTTTCCGGATAGGGTATATCCCAGACTAAAATGCATGTTTTAGCTGCTTTAATTTAAAAACTTTTAAACTAATTTTTAACATATTTCATTGTTTTGTTTTTGTAAGGTCTGCTTGTAAAAAACATCTTAAATGACCTAACAATAATAAGGCCCACTCTAAAAACAAACGGTGCTATATAGCACCAAAAGTGGTTCTTTGCTCGTAATCAAAGAACCATTTTTAGTGCCATATATGAAGAACCATATAGTGCTATGTAGAATCATATGTGGTGCTATAGTTGTGCTATATGGCCCCTATATGGTTCTACACAGCTGCTTCACTGGTGCCATATGGCAATAAAAATGGTTCTTCTATGATTACGAGCAAAGAACCACTTTTGGTGCTATATAGCACCGTTTGTTTTTAGAGTAGTCCTGGGTTAACCTAAACCCTGTCTGGGAAACTACCGCTTAGTGCAGTGGTTCTCAAACGTTTTCAGTGTGTGGCCCTCCTTGTGTACGGTACATTCCTTTGCGGCTCCCCAAAGAAAATTTATGACAAAAACAGTTCTAAAATGTAACATTTGAATTAAACAAAACATATTAAATTATACAAAGTAGTGCTGTTGGTGTAATTACACAGAATTCATGATAAATTTATGTACTTTATAAAATGCCCCCCTCAGCACCATCTCGCGGCCCCCAGTTTGAGAACCACTGCCTTAGTGTACAGTCAAATGTTAATTCAGGTAGTGGCAGCAATTTGCACCAAAACGGATTCCTTTTATATATATATATTGTAAGTGTGTATATCTTATCTTAGTGTCCCATCAGATGAAGCTACATGCACGCTTAAAGGAGTGATCTTCACAACCACTAGAACGCTTGGGCAAAATAGCCTACAGGAAATAACTCATTTAAGTAGTCAAGTGGTCAAATGCAAAGACCGCAAGTGTAGGCAGCCGCGCGCGCGTGCGTCTGTGCTCAAAGTCCCCCGGACGTGCACAGTTTCATATCCAATGTAGAAAATCATAGAAGGTATTTTCGCTTTTGTTTTCAATTACTATATAGTTTCTCTTTCTCTGTGTTCCTATCATATATTTGAGACTTTATCTGCTTCACGAAAATATTAACCATAATGTGACATTAAAAGATTTAGTCAGCTTGTCCCACCCTGCATATAAACGCACGCGCACTGTGGACATGGATGATGTCAAATTTATTTTGGTGCTGCTGCTGCTACCTGCACACAGAGCAGTTAAAGGGACAGTGAGGTAAGTTTGATGTTTTCGTTCCAGACGTATTTAAATAAATCAAATTAGGAAGTAAGAAATAAATAAAGAAATAAAATGATCACAATTACCCATAAAAACACTACAAAGCAAGTGTTTACTGGCTGTTGCTAATACAGGTGATTGTTCAGGTGCATACCGCCATCTACTGTACCGGGATGTGCAACTTCAGGGGTTCATGCACTTATCATATGAAAAAATCCTAAAAATAATCATAAATACTGTGCTCTAACCCTGTGTCTTTAAGAAACTTAAATATGGCTTTACTAGATTCCATCATTTTCTCATATCTTATTTTGCAAGATCCTCCTTTCAGCATTATATCTTATGCTCCACATTTTCTGTAACATTACACTCATGACACTTATCTGATATACATGTTACCATTAAATATAGAGTTGACTTTAAACCAGTATGGCCAAGTCTTAGTCTTGATAAAATCACCTTTTACCCTTTTCTGCAATTCCCTTTAAAAATCATGACATTAATTGAATATTGTATATATATATATATATATATATATTTGGATATTGTAATAATATCACCCTTTGTTATCTATTTTCGCCTTTTCTTGCCATTATTCTCTTACTTTTGTTTTAATTAATGACAATGAGCTGTAAAATAAGCTTTTTTAAAAGTGGAGTGTCCCTTTAAGTACTTTAATACATTTAATTTCAATCTGTTTAACATGTGTCCACCAGAGCCATTTCTCATCAAACCATAATCCTAAATATTTGAATTTTGTGACCCTTTCCAAATTTTAAGCTGTATATTTCACTGAAAAATTATTTATTCAATTTAAGGTAAGTGGTAGCAGACAATTTATTTAAGCTACATTAAAAAATGTAGAAAAACAATACAAAACAAAAAACTTTTGTTTAAATATAGCTTAAATAAATTTATTGCAACCACTTACCTTAAAAAAAAAGAGTAAATTGAATGTATTTTTTTTCAGTGTACCAGGAAAAGAAAGTTAGGAACACTGAAAAAAAGTAATAATTTTCATTCATTAACATGATTTAGCAATTCACATCTTAAATCCATATGTCCATCTTTCAATTTTTATTATAGCATTCTGAATATTATCAATCATATGTCTAATAGTTTCCCTCTTTTTATATATGGTCCCATCATCTGTGTATAATGCATGCCCATGCCTGTACCAATATTCTCAAAAATGTCATTTATCATGATGTTAAACAGAATTGCACTACCTTGTGAAATATCATTTACTATATTAAAACCATTTAAAATATCATCTCCAACTTTAACACGAAATGTCAGATCTGATAAGAAGTCTAAAATCCGATTATGCATCCTTCCTCTAATACCCATATTATGTATTTTAATCAGTAGTACCACATTGAGTCATATGCTTTATCAAATACTATAACCATGATCTTTTTCACACCAGTTCTTTTGAACTGCTTGGGCTATAGCGCCACATGCTGCAACATCAATAATGATGCATTTCATGAATGCAGGTTGATTCATGAATGAGTTTTTTTATCCCATTACACATATAACCAGCTGATTAAATCATGATTCATGCATCTAATCATGATCTAAAACTCATACACCATCTGCATGAATCTGCATGAATCAAACAAACAAACACAAGAATCTTAAAAAAATCTGTAAAAGAATCAGTATAAAATCTAGCACCATCTTGTGACAAGATAGTGTTAGATTAAGACTAAATGGTGCAAGAACTCACTTCTGGTGTCAACTCATTGCGTATTGCAGTTTGTGACTGCAAAGTGCAGACCATTTTATTTACCACAGAAATTCTTCTCCAGCACTAATACTAAAGGAGGTACTTTTTTTGAACTCTACTGGGATATAAGCGAGCTACAGAATGCTCACCCCGACATATCGCTTGAGATTTCAATCATTCAAATCTCAAATCGGTGCTTCCAAGACCTTTAGAAAGAGAGTTATGACTATATACATTATATACATAAACGCCTCATAAACTGACTCTGCCTATTGGAGCTGACGTCAAGCTATTTGATTTTAGAGATAAATCCTCTAGTGTTGAAGTTATGAACAGTGTGACAACTTACCCCACTCTCCCCTACTGACATCGTGCTTAATAGCCTGTATCTCTAATTACACAATAATGGATGAATCTGCATAAAGAAAATGAAATTTACTATTAAAAGACTTTTGTTGCCAATGTTATCCTCAGACTTTCCTAGCCTGACCCGTTTTCTACTCACATCCCCTAAATGTATCCTAAATAATCCACTACAAATGCATTGATAAACAGTCATTTGATTCACATGTAGTGCATCTTAATTTTTAAACGTCTTAAGTCTTAAAACTTTCTTAAAGTTCATCCCACTAAGTCTTTTCTGCTGCAGCTAGCTGACAGTAACTTCCAGGAACTCTTGAGAGGCTCCATGATCCTGAATTCCTGTAAAAAACTCTTCCATTGGAGTGAACAGTGTTGACACAACAAATGGGTCTGGTGCCTCCTAAATACACTGCAGCAGGGAACTCATATTTTTGTAGGCTAGCCAGGAAGTTAGCAGGACACTGGTTCTCTTGAAAAAGCCCATATTTTTCCCATAGACTTTTGGATTATTGCAAAAATAAGCTCTCTGTTTAACAAAAGTTAAAGACACTTACATGTTTTCTCCAACAAGGTAATTTGCACAGATGAATACAAATTGTATGAATTTTGAAGTGCAAATGCGTTTACTAGAAAATATAAAAGCCGAATTTTTACTTCAAAATTCATAAAAGTTTTGTTCATATGTGTAGACTTACTTGTTGGACAAAAAATCACATCAATACTATTACTACTACTACTACTACTACTCCTACTACTACTAATAATAATAATAAAAATAATAATAATACATTTTATCACCAATTGCATCTCTGACAGCAAATCCAGCCTGCTGGGAATCTTGTTGCAGAATTGCTTCATGAGCCACTTCTGCTTCATGGCTCTCCACTTCATCCTTTTCAAAGGCAGACTACGTCTTTGACATGTTGAAAAGAACCACACAATCCACAACCATTTTGCAAACCCTTGACGGCTCAGTGCACAGCTCGCTGAAATTTGTGTTTAAAGGAACAGTATGGGATTGTGGCCAAAACTGGTACTGCAATCACAAAACTTGTGGCTAAAACTGGTACTGTCTAGTGACATATCAGGGCCATTTTATGATTAATTGATATACATTTCTTACATACTGTTCCTTTAAGCTTTCCAATATTCCTTTCAGTTCCAGACATTGTGTGTGTAAAAGCGTTGTTGTATGTTTCCTACAGGTGTAAAAAATGAACATCATTAGTTTAAGCAAGTCACAGCGTGAAAAAATCCGGTTCACATTACTAAATAAGTTAAGTTATAAGTTATAAATTAATTTTTTTTAAGTCAGCTGATGTCATTCAAGTTTAATGACTTATGTTGTTAAGTTGCCTGTGCACATTAAGGGGATTCATGATGGCGTCATGAGCCATGATCCGCAGGGTCTCCAAAACAAAAAAGCCACTGTAAATTCCAGCCTTGAAATCTCTCCCTATCTTGCTCTGTGCCAAATTTGTAAGTATAATCCAATTGGCTTGACATATAAAGTTCAGTGTTTCATACCTTAATATGTCATGTGTATATTTTAATGTGTTAGTATAATATTGTCATATATTTTGCTGTTTATAGTAAAACAGGAAGCAAATGTTGCTTCTTTCCTGTTATGTAATTATACTGTCACAATGAGACCCTATATAAGAAGCACATGCAAAATTTAAGAAAGAAAGTGATCTGTGACACTGAATTATTAAGGTAAGGTTTTTTTTAAAGGTATTTAGGGTTTGCTTCTTTCATTTCTTCAAGTTCACTTTGTGACTGTAAAATCATTGTACCATGTCAATTTTAATAAATAATGTGTGAAACATATTGAAGTTTCTCATTGCCATAAAACTCTTATTATTATTTATTTATTATTATTGTCATATTGATTTAGTACAATACAATGAAATGCATTTTGCTCCATCACACACAGTATATCAGACATCAAGGAATACTTACAAGATTTTTCCTCAAACAATACTTGTTTGCAGTGTTCATGATTGTTCAAGGTAATTAAAGGAAGGGCTAGGGGTGCCGCCTAAAAATAAAATGTAGAATTAATTTAGTGATTTATTGATTCAAACATAAAAATGAAACAAATTAATGCACATGTTGAATGATGTTTTTCTTTTATTAAAGGAATAGCCTACTCATTTTCAATAAAAAGTAGCACTTTTCTAAGCGGATTTAAAAGAGGAACTACACTTATGGCGCAATAGCACTCTTGGGAGCACCTCGACTCGCCTGAAAAGTCTGCTCCCCTTCTCACTCTCATAATGGGAGATGGAGGGTGTTACTGCGCCGAGTCGAAGTACTCCCAAAAGTGCTATTACGCCATAAAATATAGTTCCTCTTTTAAATCCGCTTAGAAAAGCGCTACATTTTATTTTATACCACCAAACTTGCTCGTATAACTACTCGTCTTAAAGAGTAACTAAACCCTAATCCAACTTTTTTTAGTTAATGATCTTTAAGAATGATGGTTTATTAGTGCTGTTCATTGATTTAAGTAAGTTTTTTGACATTTGGATATAAAGTGTTTCAATACTAAAATATATGATGTAAAAACGTCTGAGTGCTGCCCTCTTCAGGTTGAACGGTGGCTACTGCAGTTGAATTTTCCTATTGGATGTTGGGTCCAAAAAATGACTCGTGACGTAAGCAGGTTCACGCTCACCACGCCCTTGTTACGATCTCACCACACACTTGGTACGAGCTTAGTTCGTCCCCTCTATCTCCGTTGGGATCTGCCCACTTTTCTTGCATTTTTCAAATATTGCAGTGGGTGGAGTCAGGCTCTGACCAGGGGTTTAGTTACGCTTTAAAATAGGAAAAACGTTGAAGTGTTTGGTCACTTCTAACTTTATCTCTAAATGGTACCATTGAATGAATGGGGCTAAGCTAAATGCTATCGAAGCGTCGCAGCGCGCTCCAGCGCTTACGTGCACGCACACAGATGATAGAGGGATGTATCAACAATTCTTAGTTAAGGTAATAACATATTTTAATATTGAAAATGAGTAGACTATTCCTTTAATGTTCTTAAAAATGAAGGTAAAAATACATTTGTGAATTTAAAATCATCTTTTAAATTAAAAAATATATATATTTTAAACTCTTTATTTAATTATTGATTTAAAACATATAAATTAAACTATAAAATATTACATTCATTAATCATTCTGTTAAAAATTTAAAATAAGAATGTATCCTAATTTATTTATACAGAAATATATAAAATTATAAAAAATGATACAAAAAATATATAAAATATTAATTAATGCACCTTGAACTAACATGAATAACTGTATTGACATTAACTAACATTAACAAGAATTATTATATGCTGAAAAACTGTATTGTTCATTGTTTGTTGTAACGCATTTAGTCATGTTTATAATGCAACCTTATAACATGTTCCCATAATTTTAAATGCCATTTTTAAATTGCGTAATTTGCCAATTGTTTTTCTTTTTTCATTTTCCCAAATCTTTTTCTGCAAAAATAACACAAAATACTCACAAACACTTTAATACAGAGCTAAAATAAATGTGTTTGCTTACAGCTGCTGAGATGAGAGTCACTAAACAATTGTGAGTCATTTTCTGGGCCTTTAGCAAGACAACACATGCTGTTGTGCAAAAAAACTTTTTCAATGAATGTGAAATCAAGAGTGAATCAAAAGTCCTGTGGGCATTTTTTTTACTTGATTCACATTCATTGAAAAAGCAAGTTTTTTGCACAACAGCATGTGTTGTCTTGCTGAAGGCCCAGAAAATGACTCACAATTGTTTAGTGACTTTCATCTCAGCAGCTGTAAGCAAACACATTTATTTTAGCTCTGTATTAAAGTGTTTGTGAGTACACTGAAAAAAATGATTCATTGAATTTAATCAATTTTTTTAAGGTAAGTGGTTGCAATCAATTAAACAAAAGTTTATATTTTATTTTACTTTACTAATTTTTTTTTGTTTAAATGTAGCTTAAATAAATTGATTGCAACCACTTACCTTAAAAAATTGATTAAATTCAATGAATCATTTTTTTCCAGTGTATTTTGTGTTATTTTTGCATATATTTTTATAGTGTGTTCCCTTTAAAAGTGCTGATTAAATCTAGATCAAAACATGATGATTTTCTATGTTGGGACACACTTGGTTATGTTGGTTAATACTGATCTAGCACAGTTAAAATAGTATGTTTCAGCTAGTCAGGCTGGTGGGGTGACCAGTATGCATGTAATTTGACCTAGTATGTGAAAATTCACAGTACGTTTTTATGATTTATTGTTTTCTACATAAAACCGTAAAGAACATTGTGTGAAAATAACGTTAATATCTTTGCATCAAACGTCGATGCTGCAGATCTTTTCATTAGATTATCAGAATTGATATCTTTGGGCCTGGATTTCACAGAAAGGTCACATACTGTGTGACAGCAGATGTGAAAATGATTCAAAATACTTCAATGGTTCATGCATTCATTATTGTTGTTTCTATTCCAGGGTTGTAGAAATGGCGTGGACAGTGCTTCTCAGTAACCTGGTGTTAGGAATTTATGGATTCACTCTCATCACAGGTCTTCCTGCCAACCTCCTGGCTTTTTACACCTTCTGCCGGAAGATTCGCCAGAGGTCCACCCCTATAGATGTCCTCCTACTGAGTTTAACTATTTCAGACCTGGTTTTCCTGCTCTTTCTGCCATTTCGTATGATAGAGGCGGCAAACATGAAGTGGACGCTGCCGAACTTTCTCTGTCCGCTGTCGGGTTTTATCTACTACTCCACCATCTACAACAGCACCCTTCATCTGACGGCCATCAGCGTCGAGCGCTACCTTAGTGTGGCCTTTCCCATAAAATACAAGTTAAAACGCAATCCCAGACATGCGGCGATAGCTGTGGTTTTTTTCTGGTTGATTTCCTTTGCGCACTGCAGCATCGTCTACATTATGCGAATTGAATATTATTCAGTCCTGGAGTCCACCAGCGTGTGCGGTGAGGAATTCAGCAACAATCAGCTGTTAATCCACAGCAAGGTTCGCCTGGAGATTTTTATTGTGCTCTTCTGTGCACCGCTTCTCATCTGTTGCTTCTGCTACATCAAGTTCATTCACATCCTCTACAATCTACCACACATCAACACCATGAAGCGAATGAGAGCCATCGGGATTGCTTTGGGAACACTGCTGATGTTTATTATCTGTTTCATGCCCTTCAACATATTACAATTTCGGAGATTTTTGGGCAAATACGAAGTTAGGCTATATACTTTGGTTACCTGCACGCTGAATGCGTGTCTCGATCCTTTCATCTTCTACTTTTCTTCTTCAGCATTCAGAGAGACTCTCAAGAGCATCTTGCGAGAGCTGATCAGGCGCATGGCCATGCTTTCCTGCCACTCAGCTCTCTACTGCCCCCTGCTGAAGGTGAGACAGCAGAGGAAAGAGCACAGAGATCTGACAGTTCCCGAAGATGTCACAACATAACATTTGCGGTGGTGGATGTGTTGATGGCTGTGGCTGAGAATCGCCGGGGCTTATATAAGCATCAGTGCTGTTTCTTTTTGCATGTTTATTATGTCATCAATAGATGTAAATGAAAGCTAGAGCCAACTTCATGAAATTCTGATGCATTGATGTGACTGAAGTTATTCTTAGTACTCAGACCACAGAGAAATTCAAGTGGATGCTGAATGCAAAACATTTGCACATTCTGTATGTGACCCTACCTGCAGTGTCGGCGCCAGAGAATACAGAATGAGGGGGCCTCCTGTTTTACTAGGGGGGCACCTGGTTCATCTTATTATTTTATTATTAACATGGCACTGTAAAATGCTTGGTACTGATTGGCCAGTCGCAACATTCAAAGGTATTTTATTCCTTAAACAACCGCCTGAAAAACAGCCTCACCCAGGTACTGTGAGCGAGTCACGTTAACAGGGACAATTTAATACCTACGAATTAATACAGAATAAATATGCATAATTAATAACGTATATGAGATTGTATGTACAATGATTAAACCGAATGTTCGTCTTTTGACTTTTAACTTGTTTTAACGCGTCTGGAAACGTTTTCCCAGAGGGTTTGTATTTCTTAAAAATAAGCTAATAAAAGACATCAAATCAAAATGTCTATATATTTACTCATATAGCAACTAAGTTAGCCGTGAAATTAACGGGATTGTTACAGCCAGCCAAGTTGCATGTTGTCGCAAATAAAACCCTCACTATAGTAAAACCATAACTTATAATGACGTTAAAGTGCAAGACTGGATAACTCACGCAAATCATAAAGACCAGTAACTTACATAACCAAATAACAGCAAAAGAAAACAATGTAACTGACATATCTAACACCAGAATGAACCATGCGTTTACCTTCAGAAGAGCTGCAGGCGACGAGAGGACTTTTTAAAACTTTTTAAGAACGTCCTTTTATTTGTCGCGAAATTTCTTTGTCTTGCTCAAATGCCAAGACTTACAAGTATACATTATTTAGACAGAAAATGAGTTCTCACGCATGGCGATTGAGCCCCCGAACGTGACAGTAACTTTCAGTGCAGACAAAACACTGGGGATAGAATTTGTGTTGTGTATGTAACTGGCTGACTATGTTAGCATTGCATTGTGGGTTAGTATTTTAATTATTATTTTTTATTAATTATACTCCGAATTTTAATCAGTATTCATTGTATAACCAAATGTATTTGCAGCACATTTTTTTAATTATTAAGTCCCTAGGGCCCGCTCGTGGCGCCGACACTGCCTACCTGTAAAAACACAGCTAAAGTCATATATTACACTGCAAAACATGATTTAAGAATTTTTTTATCTTGTTTTCTTTACAAATATCTGAAAATTCTTAAATTGGGATGCTTTTTCTTGATGAGCAGGACGACCCAATAAAAGAAGTCTAGTTTTGGACCAAAAAATATCAAATTTAAGTGGTTTTGTGCATAAAACAAGCAATAAATCTGCCAATGGGGTAAGCAATTTTTTCTAGAATTTTTCTTGAATTTTATGTTTAAAATTTTTTTTTTAAAGATTTTTTGCTTACCCCGTTAGCAGACCTTTTGCTTGTTTTATTAACATAATCACTTAAATTTAAATTTTCTTGGGTCATTTTGCTCATCAAGAAAAAAGCATCTTAATTTAAGAATTTTTAGATATTTTTAAGACAAAAATACTAAGAATTTTTTTCTTGAAAATCATTTTTGCAGTGAAGTGACTTACTGTTTTCTCCATAAAACCATAAAGAACATACAATCTTGATATCTTTAATATTGACTAAGTAAGGTTATGTAAAAAAATGATATCAAACTTTGATGCTCCGAATCTCATAATTAGATTGAGAATTTAGTCTCATAGAAAGGGTCACTTATTTTAAATATCCACAAATGTGATACAGAACCTTCATGTACTTATATATATATATATATATATATTATATATATATATATATATATATATATATATATATATATATATATATATATATATATATATATATATTCTGAATTTGATATATATTCTTTATAATTTGCATTAAGTGTATTTGAAATACCTGTTTGTGGCAGCTGTATTTTACATTTAACTGATCTCTGTCCTTTAAGATACAATGCTGCATTATCTTATTTTTATACATTATCTATCATTATATTATTTGCTATGAGTAAAATCATGTGTAACATTTCTTTATACATTGTTTTATTAATAAAGTTAAACCATATTACTCATAACTCCTAATGATCCAGTCATTCATTATTTTACCAGATGTCACACCAGACCCTTACCAACATCACACCCCTCAAAGCCGACACGTCCAGGAATCTGGTCTGTCTGTTTTAAAGTGCTGTGTTTATTTCAGCATTTATTTGTTCATTCAGATCCAGTAAAACTGATTGCAACATTCGACCAATATTCAGAGTAAAAAACTTGAGTATTGATTCATTTGAAGAAAGATTTCCAAACACATGATGTTCCAGATCAAGTGGACACAATTAGGACTAAACTTTCTGATTAAAGGAATAGTCTACCCTTTTGCCATATTAAACTATGTTATTACCTCAACCTAGATGAATGAATACATACCTATCTTTTTTCAATGCGTGCACTGTACAGCACGTTGTGAATGTGTTAGCATTTAGCCTAGCCCCATTCATTCCTATGGTACTTAAAAAGTTTTATTTTATGGCACCATACTTACTGGTATAACTCCTCATGTAACAGTCTTTAAATAGGGAAAACATGGAAGTGTTTGGTGGATTCCCTGTTTGGTACCATAGGCACGCACGCACGCACACACAGTACACAAATACATACACACGCGCACACACACACACACACACACATTCTGGTTTCCATGTTTTGTGGGGACATTCCATTCACGTAATGCATTTTATACCGTACAAACTGTATATTCTTTTCCCCTTACCTACCCCATTCCCTAACCCCAACCATCACAGAAACCCTTCTCCTACTTCACATTTTCAAAATATACATAATTTTGTTTGATTTATAAGCTTGTTTCCTCATGGGGACGTCAAAATGTCCCCACAAGGTCACAAAAACACTGGTATTCCTATCTTTGTGGGGACAATTGGTCCCCACAACGTGATAATTACCAGGTACACACACACACACGCACGCACGCACGCACGCGCACGCACGCACGCGCACACACACACACACACACACACACACACACACACACACACACACAACTATACACCTGTACCTGCTGCCATAAAAATCACCTTGTACACCCAAATCTCTCTCAACATGTCAATGTATGTCAATTATATTTCAGTGCTGTTTTATGCGTTACTTTGCACATCATATTTAAATGCTGTCCTTTGCACATTACACTTTTACCACACTGGTACAGACAGCTTCTGTAACACATAGAGATGTTTACAAGCACTTTCTTCTGTAATCAGAATCTGTATCTGGTGCGTTTCCCAAAAGCATCATTTGCCAACCATAGTCGCAAGTTCCGTTGTTACATCATTTTTTAAAGAATTGGTGTGTTTTCAGAAACCAAATTTCCAACGAACATTTACAAACTGGTGTGGTTTAAACTACAGTTATCGAGCTGTGGTCTGTGCCATGACATGTATTACAGCGAAAAAGTTACTATGCTTTCGGGAAACAGTCGTGAGTTAGTTCCTCCAATGATGCAACGTATCATGATGGCTAAGCAGAGAGTACCTGGTTGGCATTTTTTGTTGTTATTTCTTTTTATTGTAGGCAGTGTTGTATTGTATTGTTTTGTATTGTTGTTGCACTATTCTTCTGTCTTGCACTAGGTTGCACACATGCACTTTATGTGGTTAAAAATACTTTGAGTCCTTAGTTTTGTGTTGTTTTGTAGTTCAGTGTCATGGAGAAACGTTGTCTCATTTTATTATGTACTGCATTGCTATACGTTGAAATGACAATAAAGCCTCTTGACTTGACTATTATTGCATACATCTTCTATTCAAAATACTTTACATTTGCAATTAGATATAGATCTAGCCTAATAGTAGTTGTGTTTCAAAAGTCATTGCATTAATACTAAATAGTCATGCTGTAAAAACAATGTTGTTAATCTGTTAGTATAATATTGTATTTAATTATAACTTGTTGAATTAAAATAGGAAGCAAATGTTGCTTCTTTCCTGTTATGTCATTATACTGTAGGTATGTCACCACGAGACCGTTTATAAGAAGCACAAGCAACATTTAAGAGTGAAAGTGATTTGTTACACTGAATTATTAAGGTAGGTAAAGTCTTCTTTTATTTTTTTTTAAAGTTTACTTTAAAATCATTATTGTGCAATGAAAATGACACCATTGTGCATTTTAATAAATAATGTGTGAAACATATTGAAGCTTTTTCATCAAACATGTTGTTCGCTTTAATATTTCCTAGATAGGTTTAATTACTAATAAGGGAGTGCAGGGGCGAAAGTATAATTTTTCAGAAATTTTTTATTTTTTAAGATAATGTTTTAGGCAGAGATATATTTTTGCTGTGGCCAACAACTCACAAGTGTGGTCTATCATGACCAGGTAAAATATTGCACAAATGTAAAACGACTCGGTATAATTTACTTTTGACCCCGTCAGCCTGGAGGAAAGTAACACAACAGTACAAGATAGATTTTTTTTGTGTTTTTAGTAAATATACATGGCTATGAAATCGTTTATATGCAACTGCAAACATATTTTGTCGTTTATTTTGCAAAAAAAAAGAAATTACATTTTCATTTTAAATTTTAGTTTATATCAAATGTTTCAAAAGCAGTCCGACAGTAAGAACTTGAATTGTTGAGAATAAAACTTTTTTTCAACATTATGAGCACTATAAAAATTTTATTAAATCAAATTAGAATAATATAAATCTTCAACATAATGTAACAGTATTACAACGACAGGAACTCCTGACATTTAAACCCGATTTACTTTTATTTGGAAAAACTCTGAGATAGAGCTGCAACTAACGACTATTTCTTCTGTCGACTAATCTAGCAATTATTTTTCAGATTAGTCGACTACCCTAACGACTATTTTTTATTATTAATATAGTGTTATTTTTTTGATTAGCTATTTAATCTGTTGGATAATCTGTTTTTCTACTCTCTGTCTGATCTGACAGTCATTGTTTGTTTTATTGTATTTTAACGCAACTGAATGCTATTTTCACATATTATCTGTTCTGTTGTCAGACATATAGTGGCGTTTTCCCAGACAGGGATTAGACTAGTCCTAGACTAAAATAAATATAAGAGCTGTCCAAACTGAAAACATCTTGCACTGACATATCTTTAAATACATCAATGCCTTTAGTTTGTCCTCAAAATGCACACAAGTAATGTTTTTAGTAAGGCATGTTTGTTTAAAATTATATTTCCTAATTAAACTAAGGTCTAGTCCTGGCTTAAACTAATCTCTGTTCAGGAAACCACCCCAAAGGCTATTAAAATAGTGACTAAACATGACCCAATAATCCAATCAGCTGTTACTTTAACTACTAAGTTTCTAAAATCTTGATTTATAAACGCGACATTGCAGACAATTCGGCACAAATAAAAAAATTGCCATTCCACAGAGTTACTACAGAAGGCATGCGCGGGCATAGGAGAGAGAGAGAGCTCGCGCACAAGCACATAGAGAACCAGTGTGTGTGGAAAAACACTGCTAACCTTTCATGATAAACTCGAATTAGTCGTCTTCTCTGTCAGTAACATCTGACGTTTACGTGAAAATGCAAGTACACAGAGGAATCCGCATGGAAAACACAGCCAACTTTTAATTCTTTCACTCAGTGTCATGTATGAGAGGCGCTGTCTATGGGCTTCACGCAGAGAGAGAGAGAGAGAGAGAGAGAGAGAGAGAGAGAGAGAGAGAGAGAGAGAGAGAGAGCGCGCACAAAAGAGGCACCACCGAGCGCTCACAACAATAAATGAAGCCGTTTTAAATGAAAATAAAAATGTAAATGTTGCGGCCATTGTTGATTTTGTGTCGCACACAAACAAATCAATGTGTGGAAAACACTGCCAGGAGCAGAAGCCGCCATTACGCGAGATGAATGTAAACAGCGTGACGCGGCGACGCATTTTACGCATGTCGACGTATTTTCGTAGTCGACGTAATCGATGACGTCGACGCGTTGTTGCAGCACTACTCTGAGAAAGCAAACTTCAGGATGGGTTACAGCACTTAAATAACCTGTAGATTGATCAGTAGTTTAACAAATGAAACAAGAAACACAACGCGTTATAAGAAAAAAATGACCACTTTAGGAATTTACTTATCATTGTTGAAAAACAGCTTTCTGGACCTACACGCGCAAAACGATGACCAAATGAATGCAATATTTGTCAGCTTTCAAAAAATAGATTTTTATTGCTGCTTGTTTGCATTACTGATGCTTCCTCTAGGCAATTAAACGAAACTTAGTTTCTATTGAAAATTCTTATGAAAAATATGTTTCTATAGGTTGTGTAACCACAAGGTTAAAGATTTGGGGTTAGAAATTAAAAGGTAGCAATGTCAACCCAGACAAGGTCACATTTAATGCTGGCCTGCTAAGGGAAGGTTGTACTGTCCAAATGAATTTTACCAGAGACATACACTTATCTGATTATAAAATTTGATAAGTGTCATTTTACACTCACCAAAATCCCAAAAAGACTATTGATTCATTTATTGGAAAGTTGATGCTCTTTAGATGCACAACAGCATTTGTTTGTCTTACTGAAGGGACACTGACTCACAAAGCTCTCATCTCAGCAGCTGTAAGCAAACAAAATTATTTTAGTTCTGTATTGATAAATTTTACGTGTGTAAGTATGTCATTTTTTATGATTGTTTTGTACATTCCACATAATGTAAAGAACATTCGGTCAAAATATAATTTGATAATATTGAGTAAAATCATCTGAACGATTTAAATCAATCTTTGATGCTCCAAATCGCATCATTAAATTATGAGACATTATGCATTTGTTAATCTTTTTGTCTCTATTAAGGCTGGTAGAAATGACGTGGACAGTGACTCTCAGTAACCTGGTGTTAGGAGTCTATGGATTCACTCTCATCACAGGTCTTCCTGCCAACCTCCTGGCTTGTTACACCTTCTGCCGGAAGATTCGGCAGAGGTCCACCCCTATGGATGTCTTCCTAATGAGTTTAACCATTTCAGACCTGCTCTTCCTCCTCTTTCTGCCGTTTCGTATGGTAGAGGCGGCAAACATGAAGTGGACCCTGCCAGACTTCCTCTGTCCGCTGTCAGGTTTTGTCTTCTTCTCCATGATCTACAACAGCACCCTTCATCTGACGGCCATCGCCGTCGAGCGCTACCTGGGTGTGGCCTTCCCCATAAAATACAAGTTAAAACGCCATCCCAAAAATGCAGCGATAGCCATCGTTTTCTTCTGGTTGATTTCCTTTGCGCACTGCAGTATGGTCTATGTCATGCAATACCATTATTTAAACCCGAACATCACCGCCACATCCAAGAGGAACACATGCTACGAGGAATTCAATGACGAACAGCTGAGGATCCTTCTGCCGTATCGTCTGGAGCTTTTCATTGTGCTTTTCTGTGCGCCGCTTCTCGTCTGCTGCTTCTGCTACATCAAGTTCATCCACATCCTCTACAATCTACCCAACATCAACACCATGAAGCGAAGGAGAGCCATCGGGATGGCGGTGGGAACCCTTCTCGTCTTCATTGCCTGTTTCATGCCATTCAGCCTAACACATGTTGTGGGATATATTGGAGGCTACAGCACCGAATGGAGGCAGTATGCATTGCTTACCAACACGCTGAACGCGTGTCTCGATCCTTTCATTTTTTACTTTTCTTCTTCAGCGTTCAGAGAGATTTTTAAGAGCATCTTGCGAGAGTTGCTCAGGCGCATTGCCATGCTTTGCTGTCAGTCAGTTCTCTACTGCCCCCTGTTGAGAGGTGGGATAGCGGGGGAGAGAGCACAGCGATCGGACAGTTCCCACTGATGTCACAAGATAACATTTGTGATGATGAATGTGTTGTGGCTGAGTATGAAGAATTAGATGAGCACCGGTGCTATGCTTATTTTTACTTATGTTTATTATTTATACAGCTGTGGAAAAAATTAAGAGACAATTTTAATGGTCCTTTTCTTTTCTTAAAGGTGCAGTGTGTAATTTTTAGAAGGATCTCATGACAGAAATACAAAATAAGATACAAAACTATATTATCAGGGGTGTATAAAGACCTTACATAATGAACCGTTATGTGTTTATTACCTTAGAATGAGACCTTTTTATCTACATACACAGAAGGTCCCCTTACATGGAAGTCGCCATTTTGTGCTGCCATTTTTCTACAGAAGCCCTTAAAGGACAATTTTTTTTAAAGGCCGTTGGTTGCAATTCGCAACCTCACCACTAGATGCAGCTAAAATTTACACATTGCACCTTTAAGTAAAATTATAATTTTACCGACAACATTTTTGCCAAATTCCTAATAAAAATTTGGTTTTTATTTGCATTTATTTACAGAAAGTTGAAATGGGGGAAACATGGTCAAAATAAAAAAATAGATGCATTGTTTTATGATTTTTTAAAACTTGAAAGAAAACAAGTTCAAATTAATTTCTCAACAACAAAATACTAATTTGTTCATGTATTTTACGAAAAATTCCAAAATGAAATATTTTTTCTTGTCATTTGTCTTTTACATTCGCTGTTGGATGACTTAATGTCATCTCCCGATGTTTGCTTTTACAGAAACTAGACTAAAAAGGTAACAATATATCTAGAATAATGATTAAAGTCAAAACTAAAGTGGTCTCCTAATTTTTTCCACGACTGAATATTTTTTAACAGTCAACCTTTGTCAATAGACGATGTAAATTAACGCTGATGCCAATTTATGCACCGATGTGACCAAAGTTACATTCCTAGTATTCAGACCACAGAGATGCTCAAGCGGATGCTGAATGCAAAACATTTGCACATTTTGTATTTGACCCTACCTGTGAAAACCCAGCTAAAGTCATATATTATTAACTAAGTAAGATCATGTCAAAGACTTTGATGACCCCAAATATGAGACTTTAGTCTGCACTGTAATTTTTGTTGTTGAATCAATTTACAAGTAATGTCAACTTACTATCATTTATTTTGAAAAGAGATGAGTTGCTACAACTTATAAAATGAAGTTGGCCTTTTTCAGCTCATCTGTAGTTATAACAACTCATAATAGTCAAGATAAGTAATAGTAAGTTAAAATAACTTATACATCTGAGTTGATTCAACAAAACAATTATATATTTTTTCATAATTTTAAATATTTAAATATTTTTAAATATTCACAAAGGTAATTACAAACCTGAATGTAATTTCATTTTTTAAATATATATTTTTATCATTTGTATTAAATGTATCTGAAATGTACATGTTTATGGCAACTGTATTTTACATTTAACTGTATCTCTGTATTTTAAGCTAAAATGCTGCATTATCTAACATACATCATCAGACATCAGACTTATCGGCAATGAATTTAATCATGTGTAACATTTCTTTGCTACTTTTTTTATTAATAAAAGAAATACTCATAACTTCTTATGATGCAGTCCTGTCCCCCAAATGTCACATCAGACCCAGACCAACATCACACCCAGTACAAAACAAAACCAGAAATCTGGACTGTCTGTTTAAAAGTGCTGTGTTTATTTCAGTATTCATTCATTCAGATACTGCAAAACAAACTGCCGTACTTGACCAAGACTCAAAGCAGGAAATGTACAATCGAGACCAAGACCGCAATCTAGACCCCACCCCAGATGTGTGATCAACAACAGCGAGATGTCAAATGAGGTCATGCAATATTTTAGGACACACAAAGTTTTATCCACCCTTAAAATGTTTATGTGAACTTTTATGTCTTCTACATTCTGTATGACTATCAGTGATGAACTGACAACATATGTAGATGTAGATCAGTCACAGCCTTTAGTTTCTGTGGGACTGCTAGTTAATGTGCAATTAACCGTTACCCCCCAAATGTCATCTAGGGTTAGTATGCATTGGATTTCATATCAAATAGTTTCTGTGGTAAAACATGTATGACTTGCATCAAATATACAAAACAGCCATGTTGAGTTGTGAAATGTGTAGCAGCAGAATAGTTTATCTATGTGTTTGTACTCGCAAAACTTTGCAAATATAAAATGTTTCTAATATGGGTCATTTCTGAACCAGCATCTGTGTAAAATTAATGCATACAAAACACATTTGTTTTAGAGAGTAGCCTAAGGAAAAATAAATATAATGATCTGTGGAAATCAGAAACAAGATATTAAAATAATAACTGCATTAATAGACTAAATACATTTCTTTTAAAAATTCAGCAAAGAAACACTCATACTTGATTAAAAATAGCATAAGAAATGAATACAGGTCATTTTAGATATGTTGTGCATTAGAAGTGTGTTACAAAAAGAAACAAATGAAAATAAGAATTTGTGATAATCAAAAAAAAAAAGTTAATTAAGGAATACCTGGAACAATGAATGATAAAATTAATTTCTTGCTAAGATATAGTAAATAAAAACTACAGAACAAAAGACCAACATAAGACTATGAGCTGGTTTTACCTATAAGGCAAAGAAATGCACTTCTCTGGCCAAAAATATGTTTTAAATATATGCCAAATGCATGCTCAATTGAATATACTTTTTAATTTGGAAAATAGGAAATATATCAACATATATTTCAAAATGTATTTCAAGGGCAAGCAATTACATTTCTAATTTTACATATAAAAATATAATATATTTAAATATAAAAATAGATCTTTGAAAAATTTATCTTTGAAAAATAATCTTTGTAAACATATTACAAAATATATTTTAGCAAATATATATTTTTTTGGCCATTTTTGTACATTTTAAAATATATAGCCTATATATTTTTGCCTTATGGGTCTCCCAGTTTAGTTTTAACTGGTTTTGCTGGTGTACCTAGCTTGCCAGGCTGGAAGGACCAGCTTAAACTACTGCCACCTTAAACCAGCTAAAACCAGCTACCAGCTTGTCCTTGATGGATTTTTCAAGGTTTTGACCCATGTTGTGCATCAAAGGGTTAAAATAATTTGACTGCGGGTCAAAATCTCTTCCGGATGAACGCAAATAAAATGCAAGCATCAAATGTTTTATTTTTGTAAAAATAAATAAATATAAAATAAAAAACTACAAACTGCTATTTGATTTTCAAATATAAATGAGTTTAAACAAGGAAAATAATTGGTATTTGGTTTATCTCTTCACAAGTTTGAATACAAATAATTTTTTAAATATATTTTAGTGTTTTATAGTCTGATGACATCATAAACATACGGTATCTGTTTACCTTCTCAGTAGTTTGCCCAAACTTGTTGAGATCAGAAGAGAAAATTCCTCATGTAGTAAGAAGTTGGCCAAGGTAAGGAATGGCTGTCAGCTTTCTCTCTTTTGTTTGCATAAATTGCTATAATGTTTTAAAGTGTTCATTTAAGTTTTGGTGTTCGCTAATTAGTGTTTAATAGCCCAGGCAAAAGAATTTACATAATATACTTGAAAGCTATATGCGGAGCAGCACATTAGCTTGCTACTTTTAGCTTATGTTAAGTTTACCCGTTGTGCAAGAAAAAAATTAATAAAGCGTTTCAATGTTATACAGCATTACAAGTTTAAACCACGATATTTGTGTATCCGACCGGCAGCAGGGCAGAGGCAGTGCGCATTTTTGCGGTACGCATGTTAACAATGAATGCTTTTACACCGGACGCTGCAGCAGCTCAGCAGCGGTTTTGGCGTCGAATCTGCGCAAGTACAAGATCGAAGGACGATTTGACAGAAATTGAGTTGATACAAAAAAGTATAAGGTAAGTTTACCCATTTAGCCCACCAAAATCTACTTTTATTTTTTTTAATAGATATTGAGATGGTTTATAGGAAATACAATTTGTTAAAATGCAAGATTTATCTCTTTATTAATTGGTTATTGATTTCAGAGTAGCCTATAAAATGAAGGTATTTTATGAATTAAGTAAAAAGTCTGAAGTGGGCTTAATGCAGGGCATTTCTGTTCCTGGAGGGCTACATGCAAATTTAACCTCCAACCCTAATCAAACACACCTGAATTTCATTTCTAAGTAATCCTGTTGCCTTTAATTTGGTTTTTCAGGTGTTTGATTAGGATTGGAGCTAAACTTTGCAGGACAGTGGTCCTCTAGTAACTTACCATTTAAACTCACATGTGTTCCAAATAACTCATTTCATGATTGATTTAAAAAAATAAACAAATAAACTATAGTAAAACATTACATTAATACATTCAGTGCAGTGGCATGACTAGAATTGTTTTAATGTAGTGAGCAGGAGTGGCCAAGGCTATTCTGACATTTGAGCATTTGTTCCTTTTAAGCAAAAAACTCAAAACATGAACTCGCATGCGCGTTATCAAGTTCAAGGCGACAGTACAGTCCAATTAATAATCACAGTAGCCTATAAAATCACCATATAGAAAAAAAGCACAGCTTTGGGTTTTGTGGTAAAAAAACAGTGCAAACAGAAAAAGACTATATAAAGACAATAGACTTTCAATTACTATACAAACTTCGGTAACACTTTATTATAATGTTCATTAGTTAACATTAGTTAACTGCATTAGTTAACATGAACTAATGATGAACTGCACTTGTGCAGCATTTATTAATCTTTATTAATGTTAATTTCAACAATTGCTATTATTTTGTTAAAATTTGGTTAACGTTAGTTAATGCACCGTGAACGAACAAACAATGAACAGCTTTATTTCTATTAACTAACATTAACAAAGATGAACAAATACTGTTACAAATGTATTGCTCATGGTTTGTTCATGTTAGTTAATACATTAACTAATGTTAAATCATGAACATTATAATAAAGTCCCAGCCAACATTGCAAGGTGGGTCCCATGTGGGCCCCATATGGGCTTCCTATGTGGGCCCTATATGGGTTTGTCCATGGGTTCCACTATGGCCCCACGTGGGTTGCCCACATGAATTTGATATAAAAACTGAGTGGGGCTTATGTGGGGCCCAGCTGGGCAACACACATGGGGCCCATGTGGGCCCTATATGGGCCCCATATGGGCTTCCAATGTGGGCTGTACATGGGTTTGTCCATGGGTTCCACTGTGGCCCCACCTGGGTTGCCCACATGAATTTGATATAGAAACTGAGTGGGGCCTATGTGGGGCCCATGTGGGCAACACACATAGGGCCCATATTGCACCCACGTAATGAAGCCCACGTTACATATCAGGGCCCAGAATGGATTTTTAATGGGTACTGGACTGGTCCCTTATTATGAAATAATTATACTTTTAATGCTTAATTGTAATTTACTTAAATAATATATTTGTTTTAAATTGAAAACCGATAAAAGCAAATCATCTCAGTTCGGTAAATATCAGATTTCAGCATAAATATTCAACAGTTCATTCATCTGTAACATCACAAAACATGAAGGAGGTGCAATATGAGAAATCAAATTAAAAAACTGTAAAGGTTCAATATATCAAAATACTGTATTGTCAATTTATAACAATAAAATGCTAAAATAATCATGAACATTTAAAAACTGCTAAGGCAGGTAATGACTAACAATTTAACATAACACTTAAAATAAGCATTGAAAGAAGTCAAACTCTTAAAATACTTTGAACTCAAAAACAACACAAACATTGCTCACTCTTCTGGAGATGGTCTTCTGATCATCAATTAATCTTTGCTCAAACGTTTTATGAAGAACTTCCAAAGCATTCACAGCCAAACTCATTAAATGTCCAATGTTGCTTTGATTCATCCCTGTGCAGTCCGTGAACTTGTACCGTAGTATTACATTTTCTAAAAACACAACTCAGGATAAATTACAAGTATAACAGTTGTGAGAGACTCCTGCTGCTCCGATAGAAACCGTATCCTTGCGTCTGAGCGGAAATTCTTGTAGTTTAAATGTTTATCATCTTTATAGTTGTAATTTTAAAAGTCTGCCTATTTTAGCAAAAATTATTTAAAATATCATATTATATTATGTGATAAAAATCACAATTAAAAACATTTGAAGCAGGACTACTTTGTCAAGCGTAATGTGTCGTTGCAGTGAGCAGATCGTAATGAGGTCTCGTTATATGAAACACCTGACTCCACTAATCAGGCTTTTTTCAGAATGTTTGAAACATTTCTTTAATTAACACACTTATCAAACTGATGAACTTTCTGACATTTCTTATTTTCACTCATGCTCAGCTGTGCAAATTAAAATTCATAATTGGCAGGTTAAAATTAGAAATATCACAAATAAATGTTAACAATAATGCATTTTTATTTAAAATGTTTTATACTGATCATATCCTATCTGTGATATAATTTGCTCTTTGTATAAAAGTGACTATAAACCAAAAGTAATAATTTTAAGAGTTTAAATGTATATAAAATGTATTTTAAGCATAAAATGTTTTGCCCACATAGGTGCCATGAGGGCCCCACATTACTATCCCACATGGGCAAACCTATATGGGGCCCACATAGGGAAACCCACATGGGACCCACATAGTCAACCCACATGGGACCCATATATATTGCCCATGTTAAGCCCATGGCCACATAAAACCCATGTTGCCCATATGGGACCCATGTGGTGCCCACATATCAATGTTAATTAAATGTAAAAAATAATGCATTTTTATTTAAAATGTTTTATACTGATCAAATCATATCTGTTATATTATTTGCTATTTGTTTAAAAGTGACAATCAACCAAAAGTTATTATTTTAAGATTGTAAATGTATAAAGATATATTTCAAGCATAACATTTTTTTGCCCACATAGGTGCCATGAGGGGCCCACATTATTATCCCACATGGGCAAACCTATATGGGGCCCACATAGGGAAACCCACATGGGACCCACATAGTCAACCCACATGGGACCCATATATATTGCCCATGTTAAGGCCATGGCCACATGAAACCCATGTTGCCCATATGGGACCCATGTGGGGCCCACATATCAATGTTAATTAAATGTAAAAAATAATGCATTTTTATTTAAAATGTTTTATACTGCTCACAGCAGATCTCTTATATTATTTGCTATTTGTTTAAAAGTGACAATCAACCAAAAGTTATTATTTTAAGATTGTAAATGTATAAATATGTATTTCAAGCATAAAAATGTTTTGCCCACATAGGTGCCATGAGGGGCCCACATTATTATCCCACATGGGCAAACCCTTATGGGGCCCACATAGGAAACCCACATGGGACCCACATATATTGCCCATGTGAAGCCCATGCCCACATGTAACCCATGCTGCCCAGATGGGACCCACGTGGGGCCCACATGTCAATGTTGGCTGGGGTGTTACCCAAACTTCCAGCCTACGCAGAAATCACGTCCTGTATTAGCAATGTACGTTAATATTCACTTTATATTTGTTTTAACAATGTACTGCGCTGCCGCACTTCGAAATAAAATGCAAAATTATTTGAGGGAGTGAAAGTATAGTGCATTAAATTTGGGATGGTACAGATGTCAGGGTCAAGTGCCATAATAAATATATTATTTAGTGACAGGAAAACAACTAAAAATAATTTTACCAATGTTTGCAAGTGCCTGTACAAAATAACATTCAAAACCAATATCATGCACTATTCAAAATGTATACAGCCCTTTGCAATAATCACTGTTTTGTCACTAAGAAGATTTCGAGCATATAGACAAAAAAATTTAATGCGACATGCTTCTGCAAGTCTTGGTAAAGTGCTGTAGTTTTTTCTCCTCAGACGGGCTTAAATGGTACCATGGTAAATAATGGTGAATAAAGACAATGTTTTGCATTCAAAATATAAATGTTTACAAAGACATGCAGTACACTGTTGACTCAAGAGGGTCGCACACTGGACACAAATCGGAAAAAAAAATCGAGCACATTGCTTTTTATGAGTATACGCACACTGGCGCCGACAGGTTGCTCAAAATCCCTGTCCCAAATCATTAATGATTAACATTGTCTGCTAATGTATATTTTGCATTTTAAAGTAGACCCTATCTGACGAAGTTCGCGCTATTGCCCACTTCCAGTTTACGATACCTCCGAGTTTTCCTAGATGCGACTTGACGTGACGGAGAACTGCGCGTCTGGTGTGCGATCCCCTTAAGGCCGTTTACACTAGAACGCTCGAGGGTGAAAACCTAAAAATATTTCACCGGATGTGCCTTTCGTTTACACAGCGACAGCGTTTTTGGGGCTTGAAACGTAAAAAAGTGAAACCACCCTCCAGAGTGGAAATCTTAAAAACGCTCTACCATCGCATTCCCGTCTAAAGGGTAAAAACGCAAAAGTCTGCTTACGGTGACTCTCCTCGCATACGCGTTTACGTCTAGGGCTGTGCAAAATATAGATACAGCTAACTATCGTGATACATTTCCCCCGGAAATGTGTATCGATATTTCAGTCTCTACTATCGATATTTTTAAAAACCCACCAAATCCCTCTGTGTGCGTCAAACGACCTCCTTCGTCGCCGCTGTAGTTGTCGCTGTCCAGTTGTCTATCATATACGGCTATTCGGCCAATGTCTCAGAAGTTAGCGGGAGTGAGAAAATGGCAGAACATTGTTCAATTTCTTTATTCAAAGCTGACATGTGGAAGCACTTTGGCTTAAAAAAGTTTTTTTTTAAATTCAGCTCTATTTTTTTTTACATTTTTGAAAGAAAAAAGAAAAGTATTGCAATGTATCGCAACATGCAACGTATTGCATGTATCGTGATGCGTACCGTATCGTGAGGCCCTTGCCAATACCCAGCCCTATTTACGTCACAGGCATACACCAGTTCAGGAAAATACCAACAAACATGTCGGATTATTTCCATACGTCGGAACTTCAAGTTGTCATAGCAGCTCTGATAAATATACAAGAGTCTTTTCCAGCAATTGTATTTTAAATATTCACAGCTAGTATTACTGATCAGAGAAGGTGCATTAAAGGTATAGCGGAAGATTTTCGTTTTCCGGGTGGATCACCTCTGTTATTGGTCATCCCAGATGTCAATCATTCTGATTATATGTTGATGTATAACCGTCGTACGTGCTCGCCTCTAGGTTCGCTTTCTGCACATGCGCACTTTCACGTGTATGTGTGTTGTGCTACGGTTTCAACCATTCATTGAAGGTCGCGTTCTCACTGTGTTTTTTTTTCTTTTAAATAATTTGGGGAAAATCTTCCGCTATACCTTTAATAACCCCAATCAAATTGTTGATGTGCCAATTTGTCAGAGGCAAACCAGACGGCTTTGGACCTGGGAGAACAAAGAAGAAGGTTGTACGCAGGCCCGTGGACTTGGTGTAGTTGTGTGTCAGTGCTTCACATTGCCACCTAGCTGCCTGGAGTGCATACTACATCGAATATCACACACTTTTGCGTCATCATATGCACAGAGATTTCCCCCCAAAACGCTCGTATAAATAAAAAGCGATAATGCAACACCACTTTTGCAATTTCTCTTCAGATAATTTCCGTGTAAACGTAGCCTTAGTATCATATTATAAATATATAAAGTATCACCATATTATAAATTATGTGTCAATGATGTATACAGTAATACAATCTGTTAAATTATTGCATGACTCGGGCAGAGAAAAGCTGTTGCTTTCAAATATAGTTTACTTCAGGGGTCACCAATCCTGGTCCTGGAGGGCTGGTGTCTCTGCAGAGTTTAGCTCCAACCCTAATCAGTGTTTGTTTAGGGTTGGAGCTTAACTCTGCAGAGACACCGGCCCTCCAGGACCAGGATTGGTGACCCCTGGTTTACTTAATCAAGTCAGTGTAATAATGGTGATAGATCAAATAGGACAATCGAAGGAAGGATTTGCAAAGAAATTTCATTATATAAAATTCCTCAATTATCTATGCATTCATTGTTGTTTCTATTCCAGGGTGGTCAAATGGCGTGGACAGTGACTCTCAGTAATCTGGTGTTAGGAGTCTATGGATTCACTCTCATCACAGGTCTTCCTGCCAACATCTTGGCTTTTTACGCCTTCTGCCAGAAGATTCGCACCGGATCCACCCCTATAGTTATCCTCCTACTTAGTTTAACTATTTCAGACCTGATCTTCCTCTGCTTTCTGCCGTTTCGTATGATAGAGGCGGTAAACATGAAGTGGACGCTGCCGTACTTCCTCTGTCCGTTGACGGGTTTTATCTACTACTCCACCATCTACAACAGCACCCTTCATCTGACGGCCATCAGCGTCGAGCGCTACCTGGGTGTGGCCTTCCCCATAAAATACAAGTTAAAAAGCAATCCCAGAAATGCAGTGATAGCCGTCATTTTTTTCTGGTTGATTTCCTTTGCGCAGTGCAGTATCATCTATATCACATACTACCGCTATACTTCAAACCAGAACTTCACCAACCCATCTGATAGGAACAGCTGCCAAGAGGAATTCAGCGACATACAGCTGAAGATTTCCGTGCCGTATCGTTTGGAGATTTTTGTTGTGCTTCTCTGTGCACCGTTTCTCATCTGCTGCTTCTGCTACATCAAGTTTATCCACATCCTCTCCAATCTACCAGATATGAATGCCAAGATGAGAAAGCGAGCCATCGGGATGGCTGTGGTAACACTTCTGGTCTTCATTATCTGCTTCATACCCTTCAACATATTTCTTGTTGAGGGTTATGATGGCAGCGACAGCACCGAATGGAGGCTGTGTACTCTGGTCCCCTGTACACTAAACGCGTGTCTCGATCCTTTTATATTCTACCTTTCTTCTTCAGCATTCAGAGAAACTTTCAAGAGCGCCTTGCGAGAGCTGACCAGCCGCATGGCCATGCTTTCGTGCCAACCAGCTTCTTCTGTCTTTTGTTTAAAGATGGGACCGCAAAGTAGAGAACAGAGAGATCACATCCCAATGACATAATAACAATATTTGTGATGCAGGATTTTGGGAGAATCTCTAAGGATTAAAAGCCCACCGCTGCTTTGACCGAAGTTACAATATTAGTATTTAGACCAGTCGAGATGCTCAAGCGGATGCTGAATGCAAAACATTTGCACATTCTGTATTTATGTAATCATGTGTAACATTTCTTTGCTATTTCTTATTAATAAAGGAAAACTATTTTACTCATAACTGCTTATGATGCAGCCATTTCTCATTTTACCAAACGTCACACCACCAGACCCAAACCAACATCACACCCAATATAAAGCAAAACCAATCCACTGTCTGTTTTAAAGTTCTGTGTTTACTTCGGCATTCATTCATTCAGATACTGCAAAACAGACTGCAGCACGCGACCAAGACTCAAAGCAGGAAATTGAGCATTGAGACCAAGACAGAGATCTAGAGCCCAGATGTGTGATCGACAACAGATGTCAAATGAATCAGTCCTGTATATGGTCACTGTCGTCGTTAATTGTTAAAAAATCTTCTGCATTTAATGGCTTAACATAATTTGACTTTCAAAAACTTGTAACTTTACTTTGATTCACAAATCAAGTTGGGCAAGATGATGGTCATTTCAGTTTTGTAGGTGTTTAGCCTCGTAAGCCGTGGCAGCTCGTGACTTCTTTTTCGAGGAAACTTGTGTAAACATCAGCTTGTGTGTGGCTCTTCATGTAAAAATGTGGGTGATTCTCATGAAATCCAGATTTAGAAGGTGTCCAGCATCAGATTTTTTTGCACATATAATATTAAGGTCTGAATTTACTATAACCATTATTTTTAGAGGATTTAACAAATATTTCCTATAAAATTATTATCATTTTTTTTAAAAATTATCATTATCAAAAATTGTCATTACCGCAACATGATATTACATTAAATATATGCATTTACAAACTCATGTTTCGGTAATGAGAACTAAAAAGTTGTCTAGGTACTATGACAAACTAAATTTTTACTTTTATCTGAAGAGAAAAAATAAGAACTGCTTACCTGGTAGCCATCTTGAGTGTCACAGTCAATTATGTCCCTTCCAACATTTTTTTGTTGTTGAAAAAGTTAGTTCCTTGAGGGCTTAAAAAATGATTAAAAATGCAGAAGATGAGTAAATTGGTCTTGGACACATTTATATTCCTTATTATTGTCTCTACATTAACCAATGATCGGCAAATACCACCTGTTTCTTTACTGTAAATGTTTAACATGCACTGAAGCTTTTATTTTTTTAGATTTTTTAATTATAAATATTTCCATGTCAAAGAACCCAAATCCAGTCATGGACACATTGCGGTAATTAAAAATTTTCCCTTAAATGTGGAAAAAACAACAAAATTGGGTTGTATGATGTCATTTGAAATCATGTGCAAAATAGTACATGAAGAGATGTTTGTACACTGTAAAAAATTAGCTGTAATTATGCAGCTGTTTGCCAGTAACTTACTGTAGAAGATAAAGACTGAAAATGTTTCATGTTCATTTAACTTTGAACAAACTGTTGCCAGTAAATAACATAAATGTAAAATCTACAGTAAGTTACTGGCAGCTAGTTGCCAGTAATACCCATTAATACTGTAATTTGTACAGAATTTGTTACAGTGTATGCTTCTTATTTTGATAGCATTTACTTTTTTATCAAAATGTTTTATGACATTTTCTCTAAAATCACCCATATGTGTTTCTTGCGTCATGTGGACCCATGTGAATTGCATGTCATGCCTGCTACGTAACGCTTTATAAGGGTTTATGATAAAAGAGATGCTCGCATTTGCTAGATACTCGCTTAACCTTATATGTAATAAGAGTTTAGTGTTAGTGTCTTGCGAGAAATGAGCGTCTCTTTATCATAAACTCTTTTGACAGGTATGCAGCAAGCACGTATTTTGACATGACACGCAATGCACATAGGTTCCCATGACATCCCAAACACATACTTTGCTTTTTTCCGAGGAGGCACCGCCCGCCAATATTTGTTAAGTTATAAATGTTTTAACAAAAACGAATAGCAATAATAAAACATGAATACTGGGCCTTTGGACCTGTGCCACATGAATTCACAAAAATCATAATGAATAGAATGTGATGATGTTTACCGAATGTGAAACTGCTAAACTTTATGGTGATCTTTAACTGCAGGACAGAATGGTCATCTAAATCTTCCGGGTCAATGCAAATAAAATGCAAGAATCAAATTGTGCATTTTTGTAAAACTGAAAGTAAGTGTTGTTATGAGTATTTTGTGTATGTTATTTATGCATTTTTTATAGGGCGTTGATCAAATCTAGATCTGATGTTCTATGTTGGGATACACTGGTTTATGCCGGTTGGTACTAGCTAAAATGTTCACCAGAGCTTGTTTAGTCAAAATTAGTTTACACGCTGGTGGTGTGATCCAGTCTATGAAAACACAAACTGTTTTCTACATAAAATCATCCTATAAAGGACATTAATTGACTTAGTAAGGTCATCTTAAAGATTGAAATCAATGTCAAACCTAATATTTCAATGATTTATGCATTCATTATTGTTGTCTGTATATTACAGGGTTGTAGAAATGACTTGGACAGTGGCTCTCAGTAACCTGGTGTTAGCAGTGTATGGATTTACTTTCATCACAGGTCTTCCCGCCAACCTTTTGGCTTTTTACGCCTTCTGCCGGAAGATTCACAAGAAGTCCACACCTATGGATGTCCTCCTGCTCAGCTTAACTATTTCAGACCTGATCTTCCTCTTTATCTTGCCGTTTCGTATGATAGATGCGGCAAACACCGAGTGGATGCTTCCGTACGACTTCTGTCTTTGGACGGGTTTTATCTCCTACTCCACCATCTACAACAGCACCGTTCATCTGACGGCCATCAGCGTCGAGCGCTACCTGGGTGTGGCCTTCCCCATAAAATACAAGTTAAAACGCAATCCCAGAAATGCAGCAATAGCTGTCATTTTTATCTGGTTGATTTCCTTTGCGCACTACAGTATAGTCTATAGCATGCAATACCACAATCGCTCAAGCCCGAACATCACCGACCCATCTGAGAGGAGGGACACCTGCTACAAGGAATTTAGCCAGAAAGAGGCGAGGATCCCTGTGCCGCTTCGTCTGGAGATTTTCGGCGTCCTCCTCTGTGCACCGTTTCTCATCTGCTGCTTCTGCTACATCAAGTTCATCCACATCCTCTACAATCTACCAGACATGAATGCCAAGATAAGAAAGCGAGCCATCGGGATGGCTGTGGCAACACTGTTTGTGTTTATTATCTGTCTCATGCCCTTCAGCATATCAAATGTTGTGGGATATGGTGACAGCAACGGCACCGAATGGAGGCTGTATGCTTTGGTTACCTGCACACTGAACGCGTGTCTCGATCCTTTCATCTTCTACTTTTCTTCTTCAGCGTTCAGAGAGACTTTCAAGAGCGTCTTACGAGAGCTGATCAGGCGCATGGCCATGCTTGGGTGTCACTCAGCTTCTACTGTCTCTTGTTTAAAGATGGGACAGCAGAGGAGAGAACAGAGAGATCACATCCCAATGGTATAATAAAATAACATTTGTGGTGTTGGATATGTTGAGTGCTGTGGTTGTGAGGATTGGGAGAATCTCTGAGATTTAGAAGAGTGTCAATGTTATGCCTGTTATTTAGTTAACTGAAACCAATGGATGTAAATCAAAGCCAATTTAACTTCTTCCACCCTGAAGCTATTTTGGGGATTTTCGCCTGGATTTGGCCTACCCAATTTCAAAAGCTTCCCATACCCACATGCAGAGGTTTACATACAAATGTTTGGTATCATTTTACAGGAAACCCTTTGAAATTACATAAAACACTGTTGAAAGTGCTAAACATGGTTGTATGTGATGTCAGTCCTCTAATAAACACAAAAATAAATAGGCGCTTTTTGATGTTTTTTTTTCTAAAGTTTTTATTTAAAAGTGTATAACTCTGGCCCTGAGTGCCTCAGCTCCCTGCAGACAGTTTTGTTTGATTCCAGCAATTGCCAGCTTACAGAGGAAAAAAGATTTTTTTCTCTATCATAATCTATGCAAAAGTTATTTTACTCCAACTGATGGGAGGAATAATACCCTTTTTGTATACAATTTCTGCCTAAAAACATTTGAAGTGCTACCATAACCACATACAGTGGAATAAATGCAATTGCTTTATATCATTTTAAAGAAAACCCTTTGAAGTTACATAAAAAGCTGCTGTTGGTGACAAATAGTGTTATTTATGTTGTTTTTCATATGAGGAAACACCAAATTTTCTTTTTTTATGTTGTAAATACTACCTCTGATAGTGTATAACTCTGGTTCTGGGTGCTCTAGCAGACTGCAGACAGTTCTGGTTGTTACCAGCAGCAGACAGTAAACACCCAAAAAAAGAATGATCTCTTTAGCATGTCGCATTCAAAAGTTATTTTCATTTTACTGAAGTGTCCGAAAATACATTTTTCATATAAATATTAATTTTTTGTTTTGGACATATAATAAATAACAAGGGATTATTCATGCACACAACCTAAGAAAATGCTGTGAATGGACTCATTTTTTAGAGTAGGACCTAAGAGAAAAGATGGTGTATCATTTGTGGCTATATGTGCTATCTGAGGCAGTCCACACTCTGTTTACAAAAGACGATTTTTTACCTTATTATTCATTCAACTATTGTTGGATATGTGTTGATAATAGAACAAAAATAACGCTGAAGCCTTATTCCTGAGAATGAGAGCTTTCATTTGATATAAGACTTGCCCATGTTTGTCATACTTGAAAAATATGAAATATGTGAATATTAAATCATATAAAAAATTATGGGGGGGGTGATAGTGTAAATTAAGTGTAAATAACTTTCTTACAGTAAAAGATTTCTCAAAGTGATGCATATCTGGAGAAAGTAGAGAGTCTAAGCTTTCAAACAGTATCTCATATGTGTTACTGGGGTCCATGATGGACCATTAAAGATTAAAAGAATTTTTTATTTGAGTCAAAATACGAAATTTTGTACCCGGGACTGGGTCCTCAGGGTTTAAGAGGTTAATGAAATTCTGCAGAAATTCTATATTTTCATTATTTTCTTTACATTATGTAGGATGATGTGTATAGACAACAAAACGGGGATTTACATTTTCACAGACCCGGTCACATATTTTAACCTGCATGTTGGCTTTTTGGCTCTATCATTCAAAATATATTTAAGTTAGATTAATATTTTTTACACAATCGACACACATCTTTGCTACAATTGAACACCTAAAGTTTGTTTGTGGGACCGTTATCAAACAATTACCCCGAAACTAAGTGACCTAATCCATAGATGGGATTCATTGTAACAAACAGAGGGTTTATTGTTTAATTTAACACAAATAATTCAATAAAATTCTGTCTATATACTAAAGGTGGATATTGTTTCTATATCTGCCTATAATAGATAGATACCCATACATTCATCCATCCATAATCCTTCATCTAACCATCCTTGTGTTATGCAGCAATGCATAGAAATAGATTTTCTGAAAAAAAAAGTTCATAATTGTGAGTTATTTCTCTTGTTATCATTTTGATGAATAAGTATTTAGCTGTCTTACAATTAACCCCACGCCACAATTCCCATTATAAAAGGGTGTGCATACTTATGCAACCAGGTTATTTTACTTTTTATTTATTTATAATTCTGCAATTTCGCAGTAAAGGTGGAACAGGGTCCAACGTGATTCATCTTGATGTCATTATTTTACATAACAAAAACCTGCAATTTTTACAGGGACTTTTTGTATCGACTAACTCCTAATGATACAGTCATTTTTTGTCAGGCAAGACCCAGACCAACATCACACCCCTCAAAGCCTATGATTATACCTGACACAAGCCAGAACCTGTACAGGAATCTGGACTGTCTGTTTCAATGTGTTGTGTTTATTTTACCATTCATTCATTCAGATACTGTAAAACAAACTTCATGATGCAACTAAGATTTAAAGCAGAAATCTTTAGTACTAAGATCCAGACACCAGATCAGCAGAAATGTTGTATGTGTAATTGATTCACATCTGTGACCCAAGAAAGACCGCAAAACCTTAAGTCGCACGGTATATTTGTAGCAATAGCCAGGATATTAAGTAAAGATCATGTTGCATGAAAATCTTTTCTAAATTTCCTACTGCAGTTGCTGCTGGGAACTTAATTTCTTTAAAGGCGATTTTCTCAATAAATGTTTGCAACTTCAGATTCCAGTTTTTTAAATAATTGTGTATAATCAATGAAAAGATTATCCACTGGCAGTGGGAAGTGTCATTCCCATTAGACAACTGCTTTTATACGGTTTGAATAATGATCAACAAGACATTTAAATTAGACCAGGGGCCTCATTTATAAAATGCTGCGTAAAACCATCCTACATTTGATCTTACGATCATTTAACAAAAATGCGTAGGTGTGATTCATAAACCGAACGTACGTGCAGAAAACGCGTGTACCCCTTTCAAATCTATAACAAATGAACTTGAAACGATGCCTAATTAATGTCATAGACATATAAAAGAGCGCTTGTCAATGTTTAAACCCAATTTTAAACAACAAGAATGGCTTATATTTCAAAAAACCTGCAGCAATCAGACAAGCAAAAAGTGCGTACGTCTGCTCAGACCCTGACGTGGCGCTAAGCACTTTTCCGCGTCAAAGACAGTTTTTATTAATATACCGTGGATTTTTGCATACGCACACTTTACGATTAAATCTGTGCGTATGCACGCTTTATAAATGAGGCCCCTGAACTTACGCTCAAACTGATTTTGCCAAGTGGTTGATGTCCTCAGGGCAACATATTGTGTTGACCCAAGGACAACATTTTTCTAAATAAAACCTAAACCCACCCCAAACCCCAACCATAACCAAACCCTAAAATCAGAGGGACATGATAAGTGAAAAACGATGGTCTAGAAATAGCTAATCCTAGTTGTAAGCTTAAACTTAAAACAAACTGTAAACTTATTTCTTAAATCTGATTGGTTGATTGAAATGTTGTCCCAGGGTCAACATAATGTTGCTCTGAGGACATCATCCACTTGGCAAAATCAGGAGAACCCTGAAGGCTCCAGTCAGAACTGCATTTCTGAGCGATACGTGTACCGTGTGTTTTGGTCATACCCAGTTTACTATATGACAGGCCAAAGCGGACGTTACATATTTGATATTTCGGTATTAGTTGTGTCTGTGCAGCGTTGTCAATTTTAAATTTGGAGTGGTGATGGCGCAATGGATAAGACACTCGCCTTTGGTGTGAGAGACTTGGGTTCGAATCCACTGTGAGACACCATTGTGTCCCTGAGCAAGAAACTTAACCCCTAGTTGCTCCAGAGGCGTGCGACCTCTGACATATATAGCAATTGTAAGTCACTTTTGGATTAAAGCGTCATGTAAATGTGAAATTAGGTTATACTGACCTATTTCCACTTTAAAGATTTCACATAGCTTGCATAACAGAGTCTAGAAGAGACCTTTTTTAATTCCTGTGGAGGCATCGTGTGAAAATAATTTATATTTCCGTAAAACCAGCGGTTCTTATTTTTGCCTCATTTTGCCATGAAATGACGACCAACGGGGTAACAAAAAGTCATTACATTCAAAGATGATGTTTAAATATTATCATTGGCTGCATTGGCTCAACAACATGCTAAATTATTAACATGACAGATCAAGGCTGAAGAGGAAAACTGACGAAACAGTTTGCGGATACATAATTGAATTAAAATCACTGGGCCAAATATGATATATTACCAAGTGTTGCTTTTGATTTGATTTATTCTGTGATGAAAACATTTTTCTGTACCAGGCAGTTATGGCTCTTAAACTACACATTAGCTGAGCATTAAAACCCTGAATGTTTCCTAACATTTGTACAAGAAATATTTTGATATAATATCTGCCTAAATTGTCCAAATATAGCAACATGTTTCAAGTACATTATTGTTATTGTCAGAATTAGTTTTTTGTGTGTATTTAAATGAGTCTCATCCACAACAGGAGGAAACTGCATATCTCAATATAAGGAAGAAACCTCAACATTAAAGATCTTTAATGACTGACAGTCAACTTAACTCAAACCATTTAAGGAAACCGGTTGCCTTAAACCATTTAAGTTTTAAAACATATACATTTAAGTACTATGAACTTGAGTCATGTTATGCACTTATATTTAACTTAAATATAAGTGCATAACTGCATATGACTCAATTTGTTTAAGTTTACAGTACTCAAATGTATGTGTTTTTAAACTTAAATGGTTTAATGCAACCGGTTTCCCTAAATGGTTTTGAGTTGAGTTAACTTTTAGGTTTTACAGTGTATTGAGACATCTGCCATCTCCATCTACTAAAAAGTTTTCATTTGATTTTTCTTTATTTAATCTTGTTAATCAATTATGAAAACCAGTGATGGGCAGTATTTATATGATCCATGTATTTCAATTATAAAATAGGGTTTTGTATTTAAAAGTGTTGATGAAAATGGTTCATATTTTGTATTAAAATAGGTTAGTGTACTTTAATGTTTTGTGGTTTTAAAATATTGTAAAACACTTTGTAAGAAGTCATGATGACATCATAAAAAATGTGGTCTCTGATTGGTGCCTGTTCAGTAGTTTGTCCTGACTTGTTGGGATCAGAACAAACATCCTTTGTACTGTATGTACTGTAAGAAGGTGGTAAAGGTAAGAAATGTGCCGGCTTTCTACCAATTTTATTTTATTTTTGCATAAATTGCTATGATTTTTTTTATACGTTTATGTTAAGTTTTGGTGTTTATCTTAGTAGCCTGGAACTATAGTTTACCTAATTTACATAATGTTCTTGAAAATTATTATACCGAGTAGCAGCCACATAGTTAACAGTTAGCTTGCTACTTTTAGCCTATGTTAACCTTGTCGGTTGTTCGCGAGAAAATGATAATAAAGTGTTTCAGTGTTGTACAACGTTGCATTTTAATGCAGATGACACAAGTACTGAGGTCTGTAAGATGTCTGCTAAAGATCTGTAATACATATGATGTGTAAAATATCTGATAAATGTCTTAAAATGCATTTTAAATCAAATACATCTTCATGTCTATGTCTATATTACATCTTTTAGGAAAAGTCTCAGAGATGTACTGCAAATGAGCAAACAATAAAAAAATACATCTTGCAGATGCAATCTTTTACACTTTAACATTTGATGATATATGTACAATATCAAAAAAGCATTTATTTATTTACACTATGTTCTGCTGTTATCTAATGGTAGGGTATGATGCTATCCTGTATTCCATGCAGTCGGGCTATTTCTTTTTTTCTGGACAATGTGAGACGACATCGATTAAATATTTAAAACGAATTTTGAGATCAAGATTCGATTTAGGATTTTATAAGAAGGTGTATATGAAACAATTATCACTCAGTTCAAGTGCAAATTAAACTTCTGGATTTGATCTTCATGATAACGTGGATCTAACTTATATGATAATAATGTTTCTTTTTTTTTTAAAAAAAGGGGATTATTTATGTTTTTATGTTCATGTCATTAAATTGATAACCTACAAAACATTATATATTGACATTCAATACTGACATTGCCAATGTTGACAACCAGGGACCAATTTAAATCTCATTTGAATGGAACTAAAACGTTGCTATTGTTTAGGCCAGTGGTTCTCAAACTGGGGTCCGGGGCCCCCAGGGGGGCCGCGAGATGGTGCCAGGGGGGCCCCAGTTTTATGACATTTTTATAAAATACATGAATTTATCTTGAATTCTGTGAAATTAAACTTAAAAAAATAAGGTAGTACTTTGTATAATTTCATGTTTTGTTTAATTAAAATGTGAAGTTTTAGAACTGTTTTTTTTGTCATAAATTTTCTTTGGGGGGGCCGCAAAGGAATGCACCGTACACAAAGGGGGCCGCACACTGAAAAAGTTTGAGAACCACTGGTTTAGGCTATACTATGTAGTTTACTAGCCCTTTGCTAGGTGCCACAAACAGCTTTACACCCTAAAAATGGTTATTTTTGACCCATAATGGGTAAATATTGGACAGAACATGTGCTGGGTTAAAAATTACTCAATGTTGGGTTGTTGTTATGCAACCATGGGGTATAACAACCCAGTAGTTGGGTTAAAATGGCCCAGCATTGGGTAAGTTTTTGGCCCAGCATGTGTTCTGTCCAACCCATTATGGGTCAAAAATAAACCAGCCATTTTTAGAGTGTAAACATATTTCAATGATTTAATGCCCCCTGCTAAAACAGCATCAAACCGGCATGGACCAGCATGGGAATTATGCTGGTCTACGCTAGTTTAACTGGTGGCCACCGGCATGACCAACATGAGATGCTGGTGCTAGTGCCGGTTTGGTGCTTGTTTAGCTGGTGCTGATACTGGTTTGGTGCTGGTTTAACTGGTGTTCACTAGCAAACCAGCACCAAAACACAACATATGCTGGTACAGTATGCTGTTTTTTCAGCAAGTTTGGTTCAGCTCATTCCAAAAATATATATTGTGTCAATCCTGGTATTTTTAAAATCATTAATGTGTGCGCAATATACATAGGGATGGGGGACCCTGCTGGAAAAACAGCATACCAGCATATGTTGTATTTGGTTTGCTGGTGACCACCAGCTAAACCAGGACCACTAGCATGGGAATTATTCTGGTCTATGCTGTTTTTTCAGCAGAGGAAATATCGATTCTAAATCGATTCACAAATGAAAACTCATATTTTCTCAAATAAAATAAAACATATCTGGCTCCATCAATATTTTTGAAAGTCTGAAACATCTCTGGTGTTGAGTCCCACTGACAGGCGTGTTGGGCGGGAACAGCAGGTGACGCAACTCCCTCCGTAGGCTAGACCGGGGATGCTTCTCAATTCTTATTTGTGCATCCTCGTTTCCTTTCCTTGCAAGGACGCAGAAGACGAAGAATTAAGTGAAATGATATCCTCTTTCCTTACTCTCTTTATAATGTTTTTTTTATGTTATCAAATAATAAACTGCATTAAAACCCCCAAATATTTAATAAAATAAAGTTAAATAATACATATGAGTTATAGTTCATATCCTTACTAAACACATTCTTAAAAGTGCTGTAAAATTAATATATTTGTCTATACCACTGATCGTTTATATAGATCGGTGGTTTACATAAATATTAAATATACTGTCTGAAACAAGTCTAAATTTACAATCATTTAATGATTAATAGCAAGATTTATGTGTATTTAATGACGTGACGACGTGAAGGGAGAGGAGATTTAACGTGCCAGGTTTAGTTGATAAAACACTTCCGCATATAGCAGTGGTTCTCAAACTGGGGTCCGGGGCCCCCAGGGGGGCCGCAAGGTGGTGCCAGGGGGGCCCCAGCTTTATGACATTTTATAAAATACATTCATTTATAATGAATTCTATGTAATTAAACCTAAAAGAATAAGGCTACTAACCAACAGCACTACTTTGTTTAATATAATGTTGTTGTTTTTTAATAAAATGTTAGGTTTTTAGAACAAATTTGTCATAAATTTTCTTTGGGGGGCCGCAAAGGAATGCACCGTATATAAGGGGGGCCGCAGGCTGAAAAAGTTTGAGAACCACTGGCATATAGGATACATTTGTATATCCTAGCTCATGACTCCTCAGAAGCTTCTCGTTCCTCGCTTCCTCGCGGTTTAAAGAATTGAGATGTCCTACATTATGGCGGAGCTCGATCAGTTTCCAGGTCGTAGGATGTACAGTAGGAGCGAGGAGACGAGGAAGCTTATTGAGAAGCACCCCTGATCATTTCAGTTCGCCATGTGGACTTTGTAGGCTGAATTCTTCAAAGACCGAATCCCCGCCTTTAAAGTCCACGTCCTTCAAAGGATCCAGGCCCACCGCGCAGTACAAATGGAAAAATAACAACAAAAACAGCTAAAGATAAAAAATACATTTTGGGAAGGTCTTCCTCTGACTTTTCTCTGTTCGCTCACTGAACAGGGATAAACAGCTCTTGTTTCACCATACGGCATCTGATTTGTCAATAAATTAACGTTTCCCAAAATCTGTAACAGATTGTTAAGACAAAAGAACATGAACATACTTCTGTAAAAATATGCACTTACATTGTAAACCAGATGGAGGCGCTGAGTGCGCTTGTATTAGACAAAACCAAAACCACTGCTCCTTAACGTAGGTGTATAATGATAATGATCAGAAAACGTTGCAGTTCGTGGACGTTAACAAGTAGAATGTTAACATGTAGATTTAATGAGTCAACAATTTGTCAGAAATCAGAAACGAGAATGGCTTTTTTAAGCACACAGTTGCATACGGTATATGACAGTTTAGAGACAAGTAACAAAAGTCCTTACTAGTCTAACCTTAAGGGCAAATAATGTATGCTAATTAATATGTCAACAATCGATTTTGAATCGAATCGGGATTCTAAGAATTGATTCATGAGGGTCCCAATAATTTCCACTTGTTAATATCCATCAGATATGAAGTGAATACACTGCAGGTGATATTTTGGTGTCAAATTGAGGCTGAAACTAAAAGTGATGACGTTTTGAGGTGGTTAGAAATGAAAAGGTTACAAGTTCAACCCTGCCACTGGTTTTTGACACGTAACACTTGCCTGTTTCAGGAAGCTCATATCACCAGAGATATGCAGATAATCTAACAAGAGAGATTAATGGAGAGTCGTTTTACACTCAGCAGAATCCCAACAGGACTCTTGATTCACACTTATTGAAAAGTTGATCCTCTTTAGATGCACAACAGCATTTTTTTGTCTTACTGAAGGAACATCAGAAACCGACTCACAATTGTGTAGTGGCTCTCATCTTCGCAGCTGTAAGCAAACAAATTTAGTTTAGTGTTGTAGCCTATTGATGAATTTCAAGAGTTTGTAAGTGTTGTTATTAGTATTTTGCATATTTATGTTTTTTGCATATTTTTATAGTGTGTTCCCTTTAGATACCGATCAAATCTAGATCAAACCAGGGGTGCATTTCCCAAAAGCATAGTTAGCCAATGAAGATCGTAAGTTCCATCGTTACTAACATCGTTCAACGATTTGGTGTTTCCCGAAACCACCGTTCAAACGAACATTCGCAAACTGCATCGCTAACTTGTGTCGTTGGAACGACAGCTCTTGACCTGCCGTTAGAAGCATCGTTCCTTGTTATTATCAAATGTAGACTTACGTTGATCATGCTTTTGAACAAAATAAGAAAAAAAAACATGTAGTACAGTCAATATCCATCATTCTAAATATATTACAATTTTATTTTACGTCTTTAAATTTGTAAACAGAATGAAAGCGCTGCATTTGAAAACTGCGCAAGACCCCGGGGAATCCCTGGGAGGAGTGACGTCATCCCTGGGAGGAGTGACGTATATCTTGAATATAAACAGTAGATAACTAAATCACGATAACAAAATCAGTCTTCTGATGCAATATATGTTATTTACAGCAATAATCTGACATTAAATCGATTTGCACAGATTAATTACTACTTCACCTCCCACATGACATCATCAACTATGTTGTTAAACCAACATCGTTCAAACGACGAATGTGCGACAAAGTTACTATGCTTTTGGGAAACAGTCGTGACAAGGTAGTTAGTTTCTCCAACGATGCATCGTAATATGGTCGTTCATCAACGAGTTACGTCGTTGTTTGGGAAACGCACCCCAGGATGATTTTCTATGTTGGGACCAGGGACCATATTTTTTCCCCATTGGTGTGTTCCAAACAGAAACAGTGTTTTAACGTTAACGAACCGGTTTATAAGTTCCATGTCAGCTGTGGGACATACAATTAAGTAGGCTGATCATTAGAACATTAAACTTAGATTATTTGTCTACATAATTTTTGTTAAGTCTCTATTTTGTCATCAAACATTAAAAAGGCTACATTATGTAAGCGGCATAACTATAATTCTGACATGCCTACATTTGTTTCAGCATTATACATGAATTAAGACAAGGACAATTTCTACCATTTTGTTTATTGGCAAGCAACTTAAACAAATGTTTTTTTTTTTTGAAAAATAATACTGTGGTATTTCGAGATCATTTTGTTTGTATGTGTCCTGTCAAGAACAGAAAGATTGTTTGCTTGCTTTTTGAAACGCGTCTCTCCGTGTATGCACTTTTGAGTGGACTTAAACACGCACACACACAGGCTGAGGACGAATTCCAAATGGAGCTTCGGGAAGATGATGCAGCCTAAACAGTCGCTCCACATAAAGTGAAAATTATGTTGTTTTTCAGTGCTTTATTCGCCAAATGTATTTTAATGGACTACAATATGAGACACAGTAGCGCAAATCTCTCTCAAGTTTATACATCAAGAGTTCTGAACTTTGAAGGGATGATCAAGTTTGATTGGAGTTGCACCGGACACATTCAACCACATGTGCGTCTGTGCGTACAGAAAATTGCTCACTTTAGCGCCTTTTTGTGGTTAAATTGTTTAAAATCTTAAGTGTTAACATTTGCAAGCATTTGAAACACGTGCAAATTATCAACTTTCACCCTATTTAAATTTGCATATTAATCTGCGAATCGCAAGCGAGCCGAACCGTTAACTGCGATCCGTTACACCACTTATTAGTAAAACTCTTGAAATACTTGGTAACCTACAATATTTACCTCTTATGATTAAGCATTAGAGACTTGAGTATACTACTTGCTGGTGGCAAGCTTCTCATTTCTCCGATGAGTCAATAGCCTCTTTCACACAGTAATTCTGGTAACTTACCATGAATTTACCAGAATGAATTTAAAAGTAAATACAAAAATGTGCTGTTCAAACACGCAGTGGCGTTCCGTAATTTTACCAGTAAGACATCATTCACACATCAGTATCAAAATACCGGTAAATTCGTTGAGAAAGCGGAAGTATAACACGCGGCGAGCTCAGTGTTGTATTTGTAAACAATCCACGTCGTTCATAACCACGGTCCGTCTTTTGTTGTTTTCACGTCTGTGGTAAACAGTCGCGAAGTTGCTCATGACCAAACAACATTGAATGAGACGACTTCAAACCGAAAATGCGTTTTTAACAACACTACTGTTTGCACTTTAGGCTTCACAGAGGGCGTGCTAAGGACGTCGGCAATTCGGCGGTAAGCTGTTTTAAACAACTTTGGTGAAGAAATGTGGACGTAAACTTCAGGTGTGCTCAACTTTCAAGCAGCATGTGTGTGGAAACGTCAGTAAACAGTGCGGGGGTAAACGCATCATCTGTATTAAAACGCTATGATTGGCCCGAAGCTGTCCGCACGGTCTGACGTCGTCCGTTCTAAATGCCGGTAATCCTATAATTTTCGTTCACACACAGCGCTTACCGGTAAATTACTGGTAATCTTACAACCTGTTTTACTGGTAAATTGGGAGCACAGATTTACCGGAAAGGTTCTGTTCACACATGACATGTTAACTGCAATTTACCAGTAAATTACCAGTAAAGACTGTATGTGTGAAAGGGACTAATGACGACCGGAAGTGAACTTCACCGAGTCATAGAACCAAAAAAATAACGATATTAACCAGTTACCATTATTTTAAATAAACAATTCTGTTCCGGAACATATATATTTTTTAAGTTTCTGGTTTCGTTTCTGTTCCTTGCAAAACATCAAAGGTTTCTGGTTTTCGTCCTGTGAACAGGTTCAAAGCCTTGGTTGGGAACCACGTGTTTATGCTGGTTAGTAGCAAAGTTAAAATGTTACAATAGCTTGATTCAGCATGTTAGTCAAATTAGTTTACAGGCTGGCGGGGTCATGTCATTTTTTCTACATAAAATCATTCTATATAAAGAACATTCTGTGTAAATATAACTTTGATACCCTTAATTTTAACTGAGTAAGATCAGTAAAAAAATAAATGTGAAACCAAACTTTGATTGTCCAAATCTCATCATTAGATTATCAGACTTATATGCAGCAGGTGGTTTCAGCAGATTTTAAAATTATTCAAAATACTTAAATGATTCATGAATTCATTATTGTTTTCTCGTAGAAATGACGTGGACGGTGGCTCTCAGTAACCTGGTGTTAGGAGTTTATGGATTTACTCTCATCACAGGTCTTCCTGCCAACATCTTGGCTTTTTACGCCTTCTGCCAGAAGATTCGCAAAAAAACCACCCCTATGGATATCCTCTTACTCAGCCTTACTATTTCAGACCTGATCTTCCTCTTCTTTCTGCCGTTTCGCATGGTCGAAGCAGCAAACATGGAGTGGACGCTATCGTACTCCATCTGTCTGTTGACGGGTTTTGTCTACTTCTCCACCATCTACAACAGCGTCCTTCATCTGACGGCCATCAGCGTTGAGCGCTACCTTGGTGTGGCCTTCCCCATAAAATACAAGATAAAACGCAATCCCAGACATGCAGCGATAGCCGTCGTTTTTTTCTGGGTGATTTCCTTTGTAACCTGCAGTATCGTCTATATCACATATTACCGCTATCCTCCAGAGCCGGACTTCATCGACCCGTCTGACAGGAACACCTGCCAAGAGGAATTCACTGTCGAAAAAGTGAGGATAACTGAGACGTTTCCTCAGATAGTTTTCATCGTGCTCCTCTGTGCATCGTTTCTCATCTGCTGCTTTTGTTACGTCAAGTTCATATACATACTGTCCAATCTACCCAACATGAAAACTCAGATAAGAACGAGAGCCATCGGGTTGGCTTTGGTAACACTGCTGGTGTTTATTATCTGTTTTATGCCCTTCGGCATATCACATTTTGTGAGTTATAGTGTTAGCAGTGACAGCACTGAACGGAATATGTATGTTCTGGTCCCCTGTACACTAAACGCGTGTCTCGATCCTTTCATCTTCTACTTTTCTTCTTCAGCATTCAGAGAGACTTTTAAGAGCGTCTTGCGAGAGCTGATCAGGCGCATGGCCATGCTTTGCTGCCATTCAGCTTCTTCTGTCTGTTGTTTAAAGGTGGGACAGCAGCGAAGAGAACACAGAGATCACATCCCAATGACATAATAAAATAACATTTGTGATGCTGGATGGATTGAGTTATGTTTTTTTTCTTGATAGTTAACCATCGTCAATATAAGTCAAATCATGTGTACGGGTGTGTGGTGTGTGGCCCGTCATGTTAAAATATGTGTTGGTATAGCCGTTATGTAATCACTGATCTCCTTGTCCGTTTTAGCTGGTTCACGTGTTCTGAATGAAAACACGTTGTGAAAACACATTGGTAGGCTAGTGCTTTTTGTCCCTCTCTGCTATTATAGTTTATCAATACGGCGGAATGACATGGAAGCCTTCTTGGACTTACCCGTTCAATGTAAATAAAGAGAAGAAATTTTAAGCTTACAAAGAAAAGTCAGATCACTGGCAGAGGTCATTTGACACCAACGAGGACATATTTATGAATAAAGACATTGATTTTGATTAATAAAACACTTAAAACCCTACTTACTGTTCCTTTAATAAAGGAAAACCATTGTTCTGCCAGTATTTTTTTTATTTCACCACCCTAAACCAGTCACACAAGACCCAGACCAACATCACACCCCTCAAAGCCTTTGATCTTACCCGACACAAGCCAGAACCCATCCAGGAATCTGGACTGTGTGTTTCAATGTGTTGTGTTTATTTTAGCGTTCATTCATTCATTCAGATACTGTAAAACAGACTATAGCATGCAAATAAGGTTTACATGGATATACTTGTAGCAATAGCCAGCAATAATACATTATAAAGGTCAAAATGAATGATTTTACTTTTATGCCAAAAATCATTAGGATACTATAAGATCATGATACTTGAAGATATTTGGTTAATTTTCTACCGTAAATATAGCAAAACTTTATGTTTTGTGAGTGGATGCAGTTGCTGGGGACTTTATTTCTTTAAAGGTGATTTTCTAATTTTAATCCAGATTTTGAAATAGTTATATACACTCTAAAAATAGGCCAAATAATGTCCTATCATAACATCAATGAAAAGATTATCTAATAGCAGTGAGAACTGTGACCATTACACAACTGTTTTTATACAGTTTAAATAATGAACAAGAAAATATTTAAATTAAACCAGACATTTAATTTCTAAGCAATAAAGTATCTGTGCTTTGGTCATAACCCAAGAGGTAACAGGCAAAAATGGACATTACATATTTGTTATTTCTGTATTCAGTGCCGGTCTGTCCTACAGTATATGCAAATTACGCAATTTGCATAGGGCCCCGCACCACTAGGGGGCCCCCTTGATCTCAAGATAATTTAAAACCATTATACCAAATCAAAATGATTATTATGTTTAATGAAAACAAGACGCTGTAATTTTAAATAATTTGCAAATATGCAGATTTATGCGGGTTTTTAAAAATACTTAATGATTTCTTTATTCACTGATATGTACTCGGGCAACATGCAGGCCGTTTCTTAATCTGAAGGCTGCATACGTCATAAAGACGTATTTCAGAATATTAACAATTATAAAGTTGACTATTATTGTTAACAATGCTTATTTAACTTAAATAAACCAAGCTTGATGACGTGCAGCACGCATATGCGACCTCCGGAGGTTGTAGCCTTCAAATTTAGAAAAGGCCGTGTGCATGACGCAGGAGAGTGATGTGCTAACGATGCGCATATAATTATGCCCACCATTGCTTTAAAACAAAACTATCCGTCTGGAGCAGAATAAAGGAAAATATAGCTGCAGGCAGCGATACCGGGGTCAAGCCAAAAAGGGCACAGAAGAAGGTAAACTTGAGTCCAGTTGAGCAGTTTAAAAAACCTAGCAAAACCTCCTGATTTCAGACAAATTAATATAACAGTAATCAGCAAAAAAGCTGTGTTCTAATTCAGTGAAATCTCTCCCTCACGTCTTGAGGAGCATTGACAACTAGAACACTGAAGGAAATGTGAGTGGTGCTTGCAGTGGTAATACTCAGCTCACAAAATGTTACTGTGGTGTTAATGAGTCGAAAGAGCCCACCCCCATGTCTCAACGCTGTTCTGATGAAGAGATATAGCTCTTGCAAAAACAGTTGATAAGGTATTCTCATTGGTTGCTAGACAGTAAATGGACATCCACCAGTGATTATAATCCAAGCCATGAAATGAATAATCCATGATGACTTGTGGTTTTAGATGTGTTTGTTGCAGTAGTTTTAGGCAAAAATTACCATTTTCTATCTCAAAACCACTAGGTGGCGCTGTGACAAAATTGTGCATGCAACTTCAGGTCATGATTACGTTACATTGAGCTAGTTTTATGACTATACACTTTAGTTTAGTGAAGAAACAGTTGTATGACCATAGGGCTGGCTTGATATCACAGTTTTTGTTCAATTATAACGCCACCTAGTGGTGCAAGCAAGCAATTTTTTTTGTGTAGCCTCAAACTGTGGTCGTACATCAGCATATCAAATCTGGTAAAAAAATCTCTTTTCGTTGCGAAGTTATAACCATTTATGTGTAAAAAATACAAAATTTAAAGGTAATTAAATTACGTTTTTTTGCATTTTTCGGCCATTTCTGATGAAAATTTTAATATAACGCCAATAGAACTTTTTGTTCAGAAGGTAAGGTTAGTTTCTTCCTATGGTGTTTTTGAGTCGATCAGAATTACGGTCGCGGAGATATTTGCGCGTGTTTTTTAAGCGCTATTTTGCCGCACAGGGTTAACCGTAAGGCGAATCCTGGCATGTTTGGTATCGTTGGACTCGGCAACTATTCAAAACTCCAAGGAAACAAGTCCCTTGTAAATATGATGATCATAGCCAAAGTTATAGGCCTATAAATCATTCGTCTGGCCACTAGGTGGCGCTGCAACGAAACTGTGCATGCTCCCTCAGTTCCTGACTGGCATCTCAAGTACCAAGATTTGTGTCAATAGGCCTAAGTTTGGCGAAGATACAGCCTAAAATCTGTTTTTTTGCGCTCTATGTAAAATTCGTTGATGCGCTATACGACAACGGATTGGTTTATCAAAATTCTTTTAATAACAAAGTTTGCCTTGAGTGTCTCTAGATGCTGCATACCAATTTTCGTGGAAATTGGCCAAAAGCTCAAGGACGAGTTCGCAAAAGTAGGTTTTGAGTGTCCTTGAGTGTCTCTAGATGCTGCATACCAATTTTCGTGGAAATCGGCCAAAAGCTCTAGGACGAGTTCGCAAAAGTAGGTTTTACGAATAATTAAAAATGGCGGAAAAATTTTCATGACGGAAAATGACGTCATAGGGTCCAATCGAATCGGCTTGAGCCAAGGAATCAGAGGAAACAAGAATTTTGTTTCTAGGACATACGGATCAGAAGTTATAAGCAAAAACGTAAGTGCAAATTTGGACTGTTGGTGGTGCTAGCGGGTATGAGATAGAGACTCCAAATTTGCTGTGGATAATATTTGGACTGTCCTTTATCAGTGTGCCAAATTTCATAACTTTCCTACGTACGATTCTATGGGCTGCCATAGACCGCAATGGAACAGGAAGAAGAATAATATGTAAGAAAAAGAAAAAGAAAAAGAAGAAAACTAACAGATACAATAGGGGTCTTCGCCCATTCTGGGCTTGACCCCTAAAAACGTGAATTAAGGTAACAAGAGGAAGGTATGTGTTTGTTATATTTTAAAGTCTTGTTAGTATTGCCAAACAAAGCAGTGTAATCTTTAAAAAAATAGCCTACTCCAGTACAGATTTCCAAATTTAAATTTCCAAATTGTTTCGTTTGCACTTTATAGGTAATTTTCAGTTATTAATAATTTGTCAGTAAGTAAAGTTAACCACATTTATGCACTTTAATGTGTTTGTCTTTCAGTTTGTTTAGGTTTGGTAAATGGGTATGTTTTACTGTATTAAAGGTGCAGTGTGTAATTTTTAGAAGGATCTCTTAACAGAAATGCAAAATAATATACAAAACTATATTATCAGGTGTGCATTTATCTACATACACTGAGGGTCCCCCTACGTGGAAGTTGCCATTTTGTGCCGCCATTTTTCTACAGAAGCCCTTACAGGACAAACTTTTTATACTAAGTTGTCTCCAATCGATGGCATGTTTTTCCAGTGGTGGCTACCGTAGCTTCTCTATGCATTTCAAAAGCGAGGGGTGAGCAGTGGACTGAGCTGTTAGTTGCAATTTTCAACCTCACCACTAGAAGCCGCTAAAATTTACACACTGCACTTTTAGGAGTATGTATTTATATTTAATTTGATTCATTAAATGAATTTAAATTTAAATCAGGTTTATTTTTTGTGCTTCTCACAACACATTTTAAATCAAAACAGCTTTACAGAAAATACATGTTTCATGTTATAATAAGTTTATCAGTCAGGGTTTCAAAGTAATGTGCATATGGAAAAATATACAGCTGTAAGATAATACACTATGTGGTTAGTTAACAAATAACTAACAGCAACATTGAATAGTTTTTAAAAATGCACTGACAAGAGGGCCCGTAACAAAGGTTTGCTTAGGGCCCCCCAGCGTTTAGGACCGGCACTGTCTGTATTAGATGTGCCTGTGCAGAGTTGTCAACTTTAAATGTGACGTTGTGTTTTACTGACCTACTTCCACTTTAAAGATTTCACAAGCTTGCATAACAGAGTCTATTTTATTTCCTGTGGAGGAGTTGTGTGAAAATAGTTAACATTTATTATATTGTAAACTTTTAGAGGATTTTGTTCAGCTTTAAGCACTATTGATCATATTTTTGTATCCAAACTTTGGAAAAGAATCATAAAGTAGTTTATTTCTGATAACAATTAAGATTACCTTAGTTAAAGTGGATCAAAAACACTGAGCTAACGCTACTGTGTAAAATGTGTACTATATAATGTATACAATGTTAACTATAGATCGGCTGCCAAACCTCCTTACACATTGATCTCTCCTTGTCTTTAGGAAACCAAAACATTTGTTTTTTTTCTAAGAGATATACAGTTCAGTTTGGCCTTACTCAACACCCACCATAAAAAAGAAATATAGAGCAAAACACAAACACATTCAGTATAGTTTTTAAATAATTTAAATTAATTATATTAAAATACCTTATGGTAGGGCTGCAAGATTATGGCAAAAAGCATACTTGTTTAGGCTACTGTATTTGCACTGAATTGGAAATTATATATTTGAAAAATACAATGAATTGCAAAGTTTCAGAGAACAATGCACTATTACAGACTTATATACTGATGATTTAATGATATTATTTTAATACTGTGTATAGTCAGTCGTGAACTAAAGTGGGCCGGTCAAACTACAGGGCTTTGGGTCCGCCTTTACCATTGCACTCATGTCATACCATATAAAGTCGATCACAAAGCATCAAGGTCTGGATGAAGAGCAGACCGGCCCGGATTTCTTGCACGCAGTACCTTCAGAAAACTCAGACGATTTCTGCAGATAAGTAGTAAGTAAGTATTCATACTGTACCCCACGTATGCGTGTTTGTGAGCAGTACAAGCCTGTGTGGTGTTTGCTGTGACAGTTTTTAATAAAAGAGTAAAAAACTATTTGATATATATAAACAATCATTTATTTATATACAAAATATTATTATACGGCACGTTATCTGTTGCTTCAGTTTAATATAAAGTCTTGGTTTGGTGTATTTTGAGTGTGACAGTCCCTTTATAGCACCATCAATCAAAAATCATCCCATTATGCTTTCTTTTCTTTCTCAGTGCGTGCACTGAATCAAATCTGCTATCATTTGCAGTTATATACATTATATACAGAGACCAATATTAGATTTTAAGAACTTTTTGGGCACTTTAATCAGGAGGGAAAGAATGGGATAAAATAATAGACTGTGAGTTACTCAGTAAAAGCTTTATTTCAATTTAATTTCGAAAGTCTAATTGGATTTGTACTGTAAATCATTTTTTCGCAGACTTTTCTAACAATTCAACAATAGCAAAAAAATCCATATTATTATCAAGTTGTTTGCCAAATGGTTACTTTAGTAAAAAACTTGTATGATAATTTTAGTCTTTAATAACTTAATAAATAATAATAATAATAATAATAAGAATCATCACAACAACAACAACAACAACAACAACAACAGCTACAACAACCTTAATAAATAATAATAATACTTATAATAATATTAATACAAATAATAATAATACGAATAATAATAATAATAATAATAATATGAATAATAATAATAATAATAATAATAATAATAATACGAATAATAATAATAATAATAATAATAATAATAATAATAATAATAATAATAAGAAGAATAATAAACTTCACAAATAATAATAATAATAATGATAAACTTCACAAATAATAATAATAATAATAATAATAATAATAATAATAATAATAATAATAATAATAATAACTTCACAAATAATAATAATAATAATAATAATAATAAACTTCACAAATAATAATAATAATAATAATAATAATAATAATAATAATAATAATAATAATAATAATAATAATAATAATAATAATAAAAAAACTTCACAAATAATAATAATAATAAACTTCACAAATAATAATAATAATAATAATAATAATAATAATAATAATAATAATAAACTTCACAAATAATAATAATAATAATAAACTTCACAAATAATAATAATAATAATAATAATAATAATAATAATAATAATAATAATAAACTTCACAAATAATAATAATAATATTAATAATAATAATAAACTTCACAAATAATTATAATAATAATAATAATAAACTTCACAAATACTAATAATAATAATAATAATAATAATAATAATAATAATAATAATAATAATAATAATAATAATAATAATAATAATAATAATAAACTTCACAAATAATAATAATAATAATAATATACTTCACAAATAATAATTATAATAATAATAATAATAATAATAAACTTCACAAATAATAATAATAATAATAATAATAATAATAATAACTCCTCTATGCATCCCCTCTCCCATGTAAATCTCACTCCAAGCTGAACTCAAAAGTTGTCAGCCCTGTTGAAATACATTATTGTTATTGTCAGGAGGGTTTTTGTGTATTGAATGAGTCTTGTCCACAACAAGAAGAAACTTGTCAGGTTGTGTACTGAAACTAAACTAAAGAAACTAAGGCCTTCGGCATCAGATACCGGTAATGACTCGTAATCCATACTCAGTATTGTGACACTTGCCATCTCTATCTCTTTAACAGATGTTTCATTTGTTTCACATGTGTGACTGGATGTAATATTTATTATTACCTTGTTATTATTCTGAAGACTATCATTTCTAAATATGCATTGAAATATCGGCCTATATGAAGTTATGTCAGTTTATAGAGTCAGCAATTTTTAGATTTGTATAACAGATAAAAACATGATGTGTATTTGAAAATGTTAAGAGTAATATTCAAATAAATCTCTCTGTGTATGAATGTCTGCAGCAGACAATGCTTGTATGAGTTGTTATAGGTTATTTCTAGCCAGGGGTTATTTTTAGGGTTGCAAAAATCTGTGATTTTTTAATGCTGGAAATGGGAAATAACATGAATATATGGGTATTAATGGGAAAATTGCATATAACAGGGAGTAAAGTTTTGTTTAAAACAACAAGTTTTAATGCAATTTCAGTTGAATTTCATGCTTTCACGTTCCTCGGTCACTTACTGAAGGGCCATTGAGGCCACACCCCCTGCATGTTGCATTCATCCATAACATGCATAGATCATTTGAATCCTGCACAAAAAAATAACGTTAAAATGTCCATCTTTGCATGCATTCATGATGATATCTTAATATAAGCTAGCACTATTATAATAACTTTTGTAATGTTTATTATGCTTGTTTATTACTCAGTAAAATAATCAATTACAAATAAATCAGTCAAGGCATCATGTTTTCACCCCTTTGCAACCCTAGTTATTCTTGACATCTCACCCAGGCCTCACATCCTGTACTGCAATGCTTTTAATAGAAAGCATATCCTGTATTTGCCTGTCAACATCTCACAATTTCAAAGAATGATGTGAAGTTGCTGTATCACGTAGTGTTCCTGTAGCTCAGTTGGTAAAGTGCTTTGTTTGCAACACACCACACACATACTTATAAAGATATATACTGTAGCTTGAATGAACTGTAAATCACTTTGGATAAAAGTGTCTGCCAGATGCATGACTGTAAATGTATTTCTAGCATCATGCACTGATCAGACAGTCATGGGTTGTATATTAAGTACCTACAGTACAGACTTTAATCATGTTGAAATTTAACAAGTTTGTGAGGTATACTGTAAAAGATGTTTCATTAGCTAAACAGGTTTATTTAAACCACAATAGAAACTGCTGAACAAGCTCTAGTGTTAACCCAGTTATTTGTCTTTACTTATACCAGGCACGGATTAACGCACGGGCCTACTGGGCACTTGCCCAGGGCACTGGCCACCAGGGGGCCCTGTCAAATTTACTGTGTCTATTCTTTTCAAATAAATATTTTAATTTTAATTTTATTTTCAGTAAAATTGTGTTAAATATTGAGGAATAATGTGTTTTTTTGCAGTTACAAAGTATTAACTAGTAAATAAATCAAATAAATAATTTTTATGTATTGCTGCGCTGTTGAGAGGGACATCTAGAGGCGAGTGAAAAGCATTGCGTAATATAAAAGTCACGCGTAGAAGACGGTTACTCAAAAACCAAAACAAAAATGAGTTTAAAACCACAACCAAGTGTATGAGTGATAAGAAAGCACAAAAAGGACAGCTTTTCATCACCTTACCAGTCAGCAACTGTGAAGTAGAACGTTCATTTTCTCTAATGGCAAGAGTAAAAAACGAACTAAGAAGCAAAATGTGTCAAGGATGTCTAAATTCACTGTCTTTAATGGCCATTGAATGCGATCTTGTGAGGAGACTGGATTTTGATGATGATGTGGAAGCTAAGGTAAATTTAAACCAACTTTTTATTCTAAGATTCAAGGGGCTGGACACACAAAGCTTTTACACTCGCGGCCAGCGCATGTTTTCAATTGATTCCAATGGAAACTCTGCGTTTTTCAAATAAGAATTTTCTCCTGTGATATGATTTGGAGAGGTGTGCCAGCCCGGTTGCATGAAACTCTTTAAGTGAGGGTTTCCCTGAGGGAGAAAAAAATCTCTGAGGTAAGGCATTTATTTAGGAGCGTTGCAACAAAGGTCTTAACTGTCACCCTTACCTAAGTGTCTATTCTAAGTATTTTACAATAGTCTCTGCCAAAAGACAGCAGAGGAGGAGCGGTTGCTATAATTACAAAATCTCACAGCGTAAACAAATCAACGCACGCAGTTCAACAGACGGCGGATTTGTGTACAATGAAACATCGCAAATAACAGACTGTAAAGTGCCGCATGTTTAAAACCTGAAAGTAATTCAAACTGGAAACTGTTTAGATTGATGGACGATCAAACCGCTATTCTCCTAATAAATGCACATCACTTTTCTCTAAGGGATTATTTCAAACGTTAGAAATGCGCGTTGGTACTTCATTTTCTTAAATAACCATAAAATCAGCCATCGCGTGTGAGGTTAAGGGACCTGTTATAGTCCCTTAAGTTTTAAGGGGAAAATGGGACTTAAGGACTTTGTAGCAACGCATAACAGAACTTAAGGTAATACTTTAGCATTTAAGGGTAAATACTTATTGACAGCCTTAAGGTTCACTTAAGGTTTTTTCTTGCAACCCATTTTTTTATTAAGAACACCCTTAACCTTATATTTAAGGGATTTCTTATCTTAAGGACTTTCATGCAACCGGGCTTTTTGATTGAGTATGTTGTACAGTATGTTGTCAGATACTGGTGAGATATAAATAAACCAATTTGTGGTGTGAAAGTACAGAACATTGTGTGCATTCTCTCCCCGCGGATTAGTGCCATTGTTAATCCTGTAAAATGGGGCATACAGGCAGAGGCCCTTGAGCCCTGTGCATACAGGTGCAACGCTGTTGCCCAAAAAATTGGTAAAGGGGGGCCGTTGAGACATCCGTGCCCAGGGCACATCATCGCCATAATCCGTCCCTGACTTATACCACTGACCTGTTGAATGCTTTATTCTGATTGGTTAAGAAATGTTCCATAGGTGTTGATTATTTTTCTGTGAACCGCATGCCAAACCTTTTAAATGTCTTATAGACACCAAAGCAATTTTTCGTGGTAACCGTGGTATAAGAGGAATAATTGACTCTTTTGACTTTTTTAATTATTCGAAAATAATGCACACCCGCAATGTATTAAGTGCTCTGCATCGCGTCATGCCGCATTACCACCTTGGGTGTGCATTATTTTCTTATTATACCACGGGTCTGTTGAATGCTGCATTCTGATTGGCTGAAAAATGTTCTATGTTGATTATTTTTCTGTAAACCGCACACCTATCTTTTCAAATGTCTTAAAAATAGGCACCAGAGCAATGTTTGTGGTAACCGTGGTATAAGCGGAATAATTGACTCCGATCCTTTGAATAATGCGTTGTGCCGCATTACCACCTTGGTGTGCATTATTTTCTTATAATTCAATGGCCCGTCGTCAATTATTCCTTACTTATTTAACTGCCGTCGTCTATTATTCCTTACTTAAACAATGATGTAAACATCACTTAATATTTTGAGTTTGAGTACAAAAGTAAAACTATTAAAAGTTAAGAGTTAAAAATATTAAGAGTTTAGTTAATTTACTCTTAAGCATATCAATTCATTCAACTAAAACATTCCAGTGAAATTAACTTAAAATCATGGAATGCCCATAATCCTTTGTGCCTGAATATTTTGAGTATTTATGCTTTATTCACAAAATATATGGACTGATAAGAAATGTAACTACTTAAATATTTGCTAATGAAATGTCAGAGGTTTAAGCTCTTATATTTATGTTGTTTTGTTGTAATTTTGTTGTATTTATGTCGTTTATTGTAGTTTTCTCCACAGTACTGACAATGCATGTCAAGAAATAAGTTTTTCTGTGTAGAATATAGTTTACTTATATAGTCAGTTTCGAATTTTGTGTTATAATACAATTTATAACACTTAGAGTAATGTAATTATACATTAATTACAAATAGTGAAGATGTTGTACAAAGCAACTGATAATACAAATTACATCAAGTTAAATCAACTTAAAATGAAGTTTAATGAAAATTGTATTGGAATTACTAGCACTTTTTTTGTTCACATTACTTAATTTTTTTTAGGGCAACAACTTTCCTCCAATTTTTTTAAAAGTAAATTCAACTATTTGGGTTTGGGTTTAATCTTGGGATTCCTATCAAAAACGATTTATACTTTAGCTTCTCTTTCTGCTCCTATCGTATTAGTTATAACCAACTGATTAGTTGCATCATGCATATTTCTAAAACTCATATACAGTCTGCATGAAACAGATATGCAAGGCCACAAGATGGCGCTAGAATAATGTGAATAAAAAGTTCATGAGACATTCAAGTTGTCCATACTTGCAGAAATAGTTTACAGCATCAGCACAAATAAAAACGGATATTTTACGTTTACATTCATGGATTTGGCAGACACTTGTATTTATAGAAACTTACAGTGCATTTAAGCAATACATTTATTTCACTGAACACCACACATCACCAAGTTATTAAATGGGAATGTAAAGTAATTTATGGGATGTTGTGGGTGGTGGATGTTGCTAGAGTGCCAGTGAATGGTTGCTTAGCAACCTCCATGTCCCCCATGCATTTTATATCCTATAGACAAGATATGGCCAACATGCAATGCTATACCTATACTGTATATAATGCTAAGATTGTTACTAAGGAGTTTTTCAATGCACAACTAATTTTGTGCAATGATATTTTGTATTTAAAGATTGCTGATGCACAATCTTTGAAAGAATCAATAGTCTTAGCTGTGTGCATGCAAGCAAATGCCAGTCAGATCTGCTTTGATAAACATTTCCCCGCTCATTCAGAGCTCTCATTGGCACAGCTGATTTCTGGGTAATAACAGGTTGAGTTGAACAGAGCACTGTAATTATCACATTGATTCATCTTTCAGGATGCGGCAAAGATTTTATCAGCTGAAATGTCAGTGGAGGCGGAGCTGATTGGCACAGACTCTGATTAAATAGCAGGAAAGGTTTCATTGTGTCATCATGACATGTCACCTTTAACATCATCGCACCTTCACCCTCATCAGGGGTCTGACATGAGCTGCTTCTGTTAACAGACATTCAAATAAGACATCCGTGAACACTGTTAAACAATAATTCACCTCAAAATGAGAATGAAATTGTGTCATCCACTTTTTTTACTCACATAACATTCAAGTTTTTTTTTTGTGATTATTGAAACCATCTCATTTCTGGCAACTCTTTATGGTGTGAATCTTGTACGGTATGCAAGAAATATTCAAAATACTTTTTTTTGCATTGTCTTGAATAAAAATTCCTTAAGAAAAATATATAGGGTATCTTTACATATTAAGACAATATGTAAATGTGAAACGTTGCATTGGAGTGTACAATCCCACTATTGCATAATCTTAAACTTGCATTAGAAGTGTGCAAGACTTGTGTGCGATGACTGTCCAATCGCTTCGCAGAACCCTCTGTGATGTCATCAGTGACTGTTGCACAAAGTGCTTAGTCAAACTGCACAACTTTAGAGATTCTGTCTTTGATATCTAGATACATTTGAAACACACATTATAAATCATTCATATTACATCATATTGGCTGTACAGTCCAAGAGTTTATTTTTAAATCATGACTAGTCATGAGTTCCTGTAACTTATAAAGTTTTTTTTTTTTTTTAGAAAAAAAAATGCTTAAGTTAAAGTAATGTGATGACTAATGGATCACATCATTTAATTTAATCCACCACTGTTTACATGAAATGCTATTTTATTTCAATCATGTTGTCTTTTAGGGCTATGTTCAGATTAGTTTATATGTAGAGGAGATCTGAACTCTGGACTGATATTACTTTTGTCTCAAAGGTCATTGCATTAAAAGATATTACGCTACAATATAAAATGTTATAAACAACCCGAAATTATGGATGGAATTTTGTTTTTATACCTTAATTATGCAATGCATGTTTTAATGTGTTAGTATAATATTGTTTTATATTGTTTGGAAAAAAAGCAGGAAGCGAATGTTGCTTCTTTCCTGTTATGTCACTGTAGGTATGTCACAATAAGACCCTTTATAAGAAGCACAAGCAACGTTAGAGAGCGAAAGTGATCTGTGACACTGAATTACTAAGGTAGGAAAAGTTCAACTTCTTTAATTTCTTTAAGTTCACTTTGTAACCTTAAAACTCAAGAGTTATATTGTTTAGCATTTATAAAGGTTATCATTGGTTATTGAAAATGACAGAAGTATACTAAAAGGTCCCTATAGCTGACATTTAAGTACAATATATGTATACCTCTGAGGTACTTATGTGAACTTTTTGAAAGGATACAGCCACAGTGTCAGGGACCATTGTATGTTTTAATAAATATGATGATGATAAGTGTTATGAATTTACATTATGTAAATACAATAAAGCTTATTTGACTAATGACTATGATCTTATTTTCTCTGCTGTGTTATTTATAATTCGACCTTTCATCTACACATACCGCACATGTGCAAAACATAGCTTTATATTGTATGTTACTACCGTTGTTTGCTTTAATAAGACTGTGTGTTAAACTGTGATGTTATTGCTATTAATTATCTACTTCCCAAAAATAGATTTATATTGCCATAACGCTTGTTTGCAGTAGTTGTGATTGTTTGAAGGCAATTAAAGCATGACTTGTTCCTTTAAAATAATAATTTATTGAATGTTATTGCCATTGCCAGTGTTTTATTATTAAGGGAATAAGCAGGGACCAATTTGCATCTCATATGAATTATGAAAATGTTTTTTTTTTAAGAGAGGTTTGAAAAGTGGAAAATACTAAGGTGCTATGAAACAAAATTTTTTTTAAAAAAGATTTAATGGCAGAAACTAAAGAAATCAAACTCTTTCATTTTAAAATATATTCAAACATGTTCTCTCGCAAATCATTGCTTTGTGTACTGTATTTGTCACTCTTTTTTAATCATTGCTTGCGATATGTGTCAGGAAGTGCATGAAAATACTGCAGTCGACCTTTGGTTGTCAAAAGAGACCGAGGTTGTGTTTTAGTCCGCTCACTAGCTCATATGTCGCGTATATGCAGGTCCGGCCACTGGTAGCTTACTTCACATTGGGACACCGTTCACTTATTTTCCTGTGATGTGGCTGCTTAAGCATGTTGTGATAATCCACAGCTGTTATTCATCAACAACTCCTCTCTTACTTTTTTACATTTAGTATATTGTGAAAAACAATTTCATTATTTCATACATATCCAGTCTGATCTCACAAGAAATCGTACAAATTTATAGTTGGCTAGAAGTTAATCGTGCAAAATCGTATGATTCTTGTGAAAAACAACAACAAAACTGAACCACTAACCCAACGTCATGGGGTCAATGCAAATCATACCAAAACTTACGAATGTGGTCGTATGAATTAATTAGAATGATCCAACTCGTAAAATATATATGATAGTGTTGACATATAGACACCTTCAATGTTTGTAAACATCGACACCTAGGTTGGGTGCGCGTATAGCATGGGGTCAGAAAAATAATGCAGCTAATAAAAACTGATCACAGGCTTTCTAGTTTAATCTAACAGGGCTGTTAAATGATGACTTACCTGAAATGAAGTGAGCACTACAAACACAAGCCTCTTTGATCTTTGCATTGTCCCAGTCTGCACGTTTAATTGCTTGCAACCACATATGTCGCCTACTTTTTTTATGAATGAGATCCTGCAGGAATCCTGAAAAACTTAACTGCAGAGCCGGTGCAATTTTCAACAAGTAGGTGACAACCCTACTGAAAAATCCAGCTTAGACCAGCATAAGCTGGTAGCTGGTTTTAGCTGGTTAAAGGTGGCACTAGCTGGTTTACCCTGGTCCTCCCAGCCTGACAAAGCTGGTCCAGCTAGGTCCAGCTAGACCAGCTTAAAAAGTGACAAAAACACAGCTAGACCAGCTTGATACACCAGTAAAACCAGCTAAAACCAAGCTGGGAGACCAGCTTAAACCAGTTTACCAGCTTATGCTGGTCTTAGCTGGATTTTTCAGTAGGGGATACTCTTTGGATTCAACCGAACAATACGCAACTCAACTTGATAGATTGACTTTTCTTACCCCGACATGCGCAGTACGAACCGCAAATTCTCATGTGACGTGAACCGTGAAGGGATCTATATGTGCATACAATTGTAGGAATGTTACATTTAAATATTAAATCGATTGTGGTCCCTTCTAGCTATGTGTGTTTATATTAAAACTAAAACAGACGATTGTTTTTATAAAAGTTTCATGAGGTTTATCGAGTTGGCTCGTGCGATTTTTAGTTGGAGAGCTTCAGAAAAGGTCATGTGATTCACGGGAACATAGGGACCATCAAAGCTCACTGGTTTTTGCATTGCATTTTAGGGAACGAATGTTCCAGTGCACTGGAAGGATTTTGCGATTGAAACAGCCCTTATAATGTCCGACTCCCTGATCAGTGCCCGGACTGAACAAGGGAGCTGACTGAGAGACAGCCTGAAATTAAAAGTGGTGTAGTTTTGAGGTTAAACATCTGGGGTTAGAAATGAAACCTGTTTCAGGAAGCTCTCGCTGTCTAAACTGATATCACCAGAGATATCCACACATCTGATTATGAAATGTGATAATATAACAAGAGAGATTAATGGAGAGTCGTTTTACACTCGCAGAATCCCAACAGGACTCTTGATTCACACTTATTGAAAAGTTGATCCTCTTTAGATGCACAACAGCATGTGTTTGTCTTACTGAAGGGCCATCAGAAACTGACTCGCAATTGTGTAGTGGCTCTTATCTTAGCAGCTGTAAGCAAACAAGTTTAGTTTAGTTTTGTAGCCTATTGATGAATTTCAAGAGTTGGTATGAGTATTTTATGTTTTTATATATTTTTGGAGTGGGTTCCCGTACACTGGCTTGTCTGTTCAGCAAGATTGTCATTATTTCCTCAATAATTTATGCATTCATTGTTGTTTCTATTCCAGAAATGGCGTGGACAGTGACTCTCAGTAACCTGGTGTTAGGAGTCTATGGATTCACCCTCATCACAGGTCTTCCTGCCAACCTCCTGGCTTTTTACACCTTCTTCCAGAAGATTCGCCAGAGGTCCACCCCTATAGATATCTTCCTGCTCAGCTTAACCATTTCAGACCTGATCTTCCTCTTTTTTCTGCCGTTTCGCATGGTCGAAGCCGCAAACATGCAGTGGACGCTGCCGTACTTTCTCTGTCCGTTGACGGGTTTTGTCTTCTACTCCACCATCTACAACAGCACCTTTCATCTGACGGCCATCAGCGTCGAGCGCTACCTTGGTGTGGCCTTCCCCATAAAATACAAGTTAAAACGCCATCCCAGAAATGCAGTGATAGCTGTCGTTTTTTTCTGGTTGTTTTCCTTTGCGCACTGCAGTATCGTCTACATCATGCAATACCACCATCATTCAAACCCGAACATCACCGACCCATCCAAGAGGAATACGTGCTACGAGGAATTCAGCACGGAACAGCTAAAAATCCTCCTGCCGGTTCGTCTGGAGCTTTTCATCGTGCTCTTCTTTGCGCCGTTTCTCATCTGCTGCTTCTGCTACATCAAGTTCATCCACATCCTCTCCAATCTACCCAACATCAATGCCAAGAAGAGGATGAGAGCCATCGGGATGGCTTTGGGAACGCTGGTGGTCTTCATTATCTGTTTCATGCCTTACAATGTATCTCATGTGGTGGGGTTTGTGGGCGGTTACAGCCCAGAGTGGCGAGTGCAAGCTTTGCTCACCAGCACGTTTAACGCGTGTCTCGACCCGTTCATATTCTACTTCTCTTCTTCGGCACTCAGAGGGACGTTTAAGAAAATCTTGCGAGAGCTGACCAGGCGGCTGCCGTTACCCTGCTGCCATTCGCCTCTCTACTGCCCCCTACTGAACTGTGTGAGTACAGATGAGAGAACTCAGAGCTCTACTGACAGCTCTCCATAACATCACAAGCTAAATACATTTGGGGATTTTTGCGTAATGTTTGCATTAACTGGCCTGAATGTGAAGAGGAGGGTAAATACACTGTTCAATGCTTCAAAGGATTATTTTTTGGACTGAATTGTAGGGTGCTGATGCTGAATGCAATCCTGATACAGATCTGGATGATATTAAGCCTGTATTACTATTATTAATGAATAAAATCGGTCTGCAAATTATATGTTAATCCCAACCAGCAGATGACTCCGGACCGGATCCGTGCCACATCTCATCGGAAGTGTTTCTGAATGTTTGTAATTATTTTTTAAGGTTTTTTAAATGATACATTAATATTTATAACTCAGTTTACTTTTCCAAACATATTTTCTGTGATCTGTGGTTATCAGCAAAGAAGCAAGTGGTTTAAGCTTTAATTTGTTAGTTTTATCTGTGAGGCTTTACAATAATTTACTGATTTATCTAAGGTATATATTTTCAAAGTGTTCATTATAGTATTATATTGTATATTATTATTATTTTGTAGGGCATTGTTTTTGCGTATGTTTTTGTCACGTGATATTTTTGGTGAATTTGCTTCGTTGAGCAAATGGTAAAACACGCAGGCCGTGTACTTCCAATCTTTTTTCCTGATATGTCCTTTTCACATTGAATGTGAAGTATTTCTGCCATGGTCTAAATATTTTGCACTATACATTTTTTTAAATATATTTTTTTGTTTTGTTCTTTTGTGTCTTCAATGATTGGAAATCTATTATTTTACTTGGGATTTATATTTTTTAAGAAATGAACTGTTTTATTATTAATTGTGTTCGTTTTACATGTAAATATATACATTATATTTTCATATTCATCATAACAGCATTTATGTACAGAAAACGTTTGATATTAAAAACTTAATGGTTCCAGTCGTTGTCATCAGTTCCTTTAACTTAGATTACTCAAAGTGATGTCAATAACTGTGTATTTAAAAAACAAAAACTCCAATATGTTTTCTGAAATTGGTCTTTACTCACTATATCATCCACTTAATTGTAATTCTTCACATTTACATTCCCTATGTACTGCTTATACAGTATAATAAACCATTTAAAGTGCACAAATGTACAAACCCCATTTGCAAAAAAGTTGGGGCACTGTGAAAAATGTAAATAAAATCTGAATGCAATTTACAAATCTCATAAATCCATATTTTTTATTTACAACACAACATACAACATATCAAATGGTTAAACTGAGGAAATGTACCATTTTATAAAAATAATGTAATTTTAAATTTGATGGTTGCAACACGTCCCAACAAAGAGTCCGTGCTACACAGTAAATGTGGCCCTCTCCAAACGTTTTTTTGAGACATGTTGTTGCTGCTGCTGCTGTTTAGTTTACACAAATAAATAATCATTATTTCACCTAGTACGTAAGTCATGCATTGACTAAAAACAATGTGAACCAATATTATACAGAGTAAAAGATATTTAACAACATAGATACCTAAAGAATTTATTCATTACAAAATCCTATTTTGAGTAAAAAAATAATTTGAAGTAATTTGAAGTGCGTATAAAGGAATCCATGAAAAAGTACATGAGATGTTACAATGGTATCTCATGACAAGTCATACGTATTTTATATTCAACCTGATCTCACGAGAATTTGTATGTCATTTATGAGTTAACTAATTCATATTAATTCGTACAACCACATTTATACATTAGGGTTACGGCAGACTGATCTCATGGAAAGTCATGTTATAATCACGAACAATTTGATAAACTTATTCGTGTCCATGGCATTCATTTCATCTTTTTTGTGCCTTGAGCATGAAATGTTTTTTTCATGTCACTTGCACAAATCTCTATAAATACTTTTATGTGTCTGTTGCACAACTTTCTCTTCGTGTCATTTTATGCTTTTTTTTCTCTTTGTTTTTCCTATTTTCTTACCATTGTTGGTTGGGGTTAGGATTAGAATCACTTTCTGTTACATTTTTAAACATCCAAACCCAAACCCCAATCCAGGCAAGAATAGTTTTAAAAGCGGAAGAAAGACATGTAGAAACCAATACATAAAAGTACATCCTAACCCAAACCCCAAATCTAACCCCAACCCCAAGTGACAATGAATTAAAAATGAGAAAACAATACATAAAATGACACGGAAAAAACTCATGCCACGGACACTACTTTATAGAAATTTATTGAAACTATTTATAGAAATTTGTGCGTGTGACACGAAAATGACATTGGTGCTAAAAGCACAAAAAGCTGAATTTCGTACAATGGACATGAATAAATTAATAACATTTTTTGTGACTATAACATCTTTCCGTGAGATCATGTTGGGTTAGGGGCAAAGTTAGGGGTGTGGTTTTGTTAATATATTTTTTTTGTATGATTCACTTGTTCAAAGTAGCTAACTTGTAAATTACATACAAATTCTTGTGAGGTCAGTCTGAATGTTACTGCAAAATAAATGCATTTTTCATTACGAATGATATTATAAACTAAATCATTTGAGTGAAATGTTGGTAAAGAAAGTGTCTTTTTAATAACAACATGCAATGAAACTGCTTAATTTTGGTTAAACACTAATGATCCTGTTATAAGCAACATCATCTGATCTTTTATAATGTTCACTTTGACTTGTGACCTTAAAACAATATTCATTTTACTTTCATGTAACTAAAAGTTTAATTTAGATTTAGAAAATGATTACAGTTTAATATATGTGACAGCTCCAGACCAGATTTAATCAAGTCACTTTTAATTCTGCTCCAAATACTGCAGGATGAATGAGAGAAGGATTAATGTACAAACCCAGCTCGACTTTCAAACTTTACAGGGTGAAACACGACATTGCTATGCGTGATGTAACAAAGTTTATGCGATTGTGAAACACCTGAAATCCTGACCTTCCTTATTTGGGAATTCCATATTTAAAGACTGGGTTTTCCATTGCCTTAGTATTGTCAATGGTGCTTGTATTCATCCATTGCACATTTATGATTTCAGTATATTTTACAAATAAATGCCAGCAAAGCCAAAGGTATTGTTTTTTTGACAGTCAGACAATGAAACACTTTTGTACATCATGAAGTACTAGAGAGAGGAGTAATGAGATTGTAAATGCTGATTTAAATGACTATAGCTTTAATCCTAAATTTAAATACGTAGAGCAGAGACTATCTAAACTAATTCATTGCCTTTCCCGTCTCTATTTTTTCATAAGTACACACACCCATCCAGGGCCGTGCACAGACCTTTTGAGGGGCATGTGCTGAAACTGAAAAAGGGCACCAACTCCAAATAAATATCACATAATAATCATCTTAAAAGCTTTATATTTATTCACTATTAATGATTGAAAAAATCACTATAAATGAATGAAAAATGACATTTTATGATAGCTTGGCATTATGCAGTGCAAAGAGAAATATATCTGGCCTTGTAAGTTGGTTTTAACAATTTACCTCCTGGGTGTTTGTCTGTATTAGGCCTATTTGTAGTCATGTGTTTGTGAACTGCTCTTGTGTACTCGCTCTTATTTAATTGTAGAATATATAAATTTTTCCTCTGCTTACATACATAAAGTTAAACAAAATATGTTTGAAGTGATTATGTGATTGAGAAGAGGGGGAAATAGGAGATTAAAGATCAAAATAGGAGATTATACTAGCCATACCATTAGCATATCCAACATGTATCTGCCTACCTAGCTAAAACTGTGCTGAGGAGCAGGAACCTTGGTCTTTTAATAACTTAATAACTGCATTACTGAAAAATATACTAAACATTAAATAGACTTAACTATATGCAGTTGATTTCAGAATAAAAAGTTATGAACCAAATAATCATACAACTCCCTTGACTAATTCAAGGCATAAAATACATACATATACAATAAGTTATATCCAGATAGCATATTGTAATGAGTGACAGGACAATATAATGTACATACTTGTATCCTTTACACGTTTCTCGTCTCTATCCAGTTTTCCTAACTGGGCTTCTGATGTCTTTCTAATCTGTAATGTTTTTGGTGTTAATGTAGGCTAGACATTTACCCGCGTGGGCGCGTCTTCTCGCGTGAGAGATGTGTTGACTTTAGTTAAACGATTGAGACGCGTCATGCAAAAAAGCGGTAAAAACCCGAACCTGCTTTCCATTGTTGTCACGGGTGCCCTTCACATGCGTGAACACTTTTTAAAAACTGCTCGCGCTTTGTCAAAAACTCCATTTGGTCGCAGTTTTGAGCCCTTGGTGCCTCTGATTGCCCACTCGCCCAATCCCGTCCATGGATAATTCGGCTCTGCTCAAATTTATAAAACATGCGCCGTTATAAACATACTAGTGTTTCTTTCGTAATGAGACAGCATTGAACTCAAACAACAAGAAACGTATTTACCGTTGCAAGACGTTCAGCTGCTCTGACTGCTGTGTGGAACTTCTTCAACTCGCTGCACTCAGGGGGCGGAGTTAATTGACAGACAGTTTGAGCGCGGATCCAGAAAGATTTAGTTTTTTAATAATTTTATTTGATAAATATATTTGTAAAACACATAGACAGACGTAAATGGTTAAAAATAGCATTAATTCATATATTTAAAAAAATAATAAAACACCTCCAAAAAAAGGGCACTTCGGAGTGTAAGGACAAAAAGGGCATGTGTTCTGCACAGGTTGAGCCCTATCTGTGCACGTGCCTGCACCCATCATCTTTAAACACATCTCCCACAGATCCTGCCGGAGTTCAAAGTCCAGACTATATATTTCCAAACAATATTTCTCCTGCTCACATGCACACACAACATCTCAATATCAGTGTCAGATGTTTGATTTGGAGACCAAAGGGTCGGATCTACACCTCATCCATTCACTTCATCTTATCACTGCTCAGTATTAATAATGGAAAGCAAACATTCGGTGCGGAAGTGGCAGACAGACTTTATAATAACTATTGAAAACAGAGGATTGATACAGAAACTTGGCTGAAGACCTGCATTGTGTCATGGTGAGTTTTTCCTCTCTATCAGCATTTTAAAGTCAGGTTACTGTTGAAAGTACTCGCTGGTAATTTCCCTTATTGCACGAGTCTCGCATTTTGATGCTTGTGTAACTTTTCTTGTTTTTGTGAACGTGGAGAATTCCTGTTTTTACTTTGACTTCCAGTTTTAAAAGTAACATTACTGTACTGTATGTCACCATCAGGCATGCACAATATTTGCTGACTTGTTTTGGATTTTCAGGATTGATGCTGACGCATGCTACACATTTACTGATATGCAAAATTCACAAATTAATAAAAAAATAATAAGGAGGACATTTAGTAGCAGAGGTTGGATCTGAAAAACTAAGCGGAGTTTATACCTGATTTTTTTCAACGCATCACATGAACTGTATCATTTTATCGACATTATATATATCAAATCACTTTGTGATTGTGATTGCAGATCTGAATAAAGGACGTCCATTCTCTCTCTCTCTCCAAGTGTGAAACATGCAAACAAGCATGCAGCAGTGTGATTTTAATCTGTGTCTATCCATCTACATCATCACCTTCATCACTGGTTTCCCAGCCAACATTTTGGCCTTCTACACGTTTGGCCGTAAGGTGTGGAGGAAGCCGACCCCCATCGACATCCTCCTCCTCAACCTCACGATCTCAGACCTGCTCTTCCTCATCGTCTTGCCCTTTAGGATGCAGGAGGTGGTGGATAACATGATCTGGAACATGCCTTACTTTCTATGTCCGATGTCGGGCTTTATCTTCTACATGACCATCTATAACAGCACCTTCTTCTTGACCGCCGTGAGCGTTGAGCGTTACCTCGGCGTGGCTTTCCCCATCCAGCACTCGATGAGAAGACGACCTCTCTACGCCGTGTTTGCCAGTATCTTCATATGGTTGTTTTCGGTGCTCCACCTAAGCATCGTCTACATCATGCCCTACTACAACCCACCCGGGATGGAGTCGGCTCCCAGGAACATCTGTTACGAGGGATTCACGGACGCTCAGCTGCAGATCCTCCTGCCCGTACGCCTGGAGCTGTGTGTGGTTCTCTTCTGCATCCCCTTCATCATCTGCAGCTTCTGCTACGTAAACTTCATTCGCATCCTCTCGCGGCTGCCCAACATCGGGCGGCGTAGAAAGTTGCGGGCCATCGGTTTGGCTTTGGGTACGCTGTTGGTGTTCGCTCTCTGTTTTGGACCCTACAACGTCTCTCACATCGTCGGCTTTGTAACAAATTCGAGCCCGGGCTGGAGAGACAAAGCTCTGCTGTTTAGCACATTTAACGCCTGTTTGGACCCGCTTATCTTTTACTTCACGTCTGCGGCCGTGCGTAAAGCGCTGGGAAGCGTCTGGAAGAGATGCTGGTGTCCGCACGTCCACTGGGGTTCTAAGAAGCAACCCATCGAAACTGAAAAAAGCAACCTGCCGAAACCTCAGGAGGTCAACGCCATATGACAACCGACTGTTTGTATTTTTGCATTTTATCACCATCCAATAAAAAATGTTATACTTCCTGGAAAGACGTGCGAGCAGGAACTGCTCCACGTGGAGAGTGTTATCTTATGAGAAGAAAAACACTGCGGCGAAACTCGTGTGTACATAAAGAGACTGAATTGTGTGTCTGCAAACAGGGAATAAACTTCCCTTTATTAGGTTTTGTGCGGAGTGTTTATACAGCGAGAATTAAAACCACAGTCGGAGCTCATTGCAGACAGAGACTAAATAACAAACTTGTAGCCATTACTCACTTACCTCAATACAAACAGAAAGGAGAATGAAGACATTGATTATTGAGCGACAGCTTACAGATGAAGGAGCCACATTCAGCACGAGCACCAGCATCATTTAAAAGTGTCACATTAATATTTCAAAGCTGTTCACATCTGAGGATTTTACTGACTGGGATCTGACAGTGATGTCGATTTGAGGACGTATACGGATAATGCGTATCTTTAATGCATTACATGTCACTTTGGATAAAAGCATCTGGTGAATAAAGGTGCTGATTAAAACTGTACAACTCTGACTATCCTATTTATAAATATTCTGAAACAACAACATGAGTTAACCGACTGTTAACGGTAACATGACGGGACTGTATAGCCGCTTTGGGACTGCTTAGTTCCAGTACTAATTTACAGGAACAAGTACTGAGGCAATCACATGAGAACTAGTACTCAATAGCATCTTCCCGGTTGCATTCGCACCACCAGTCGGGAGTTTTGTCTACACCGTAAACCCGAACAGTACAATGTACTCATTTAAAATGAGTGAAAACCAGCGAAAAAAAGTTTATTCAACTTAAAAATGTTATGTGTGTGCGGAGGGAGGGGGTGGCTTCTGGGGCTCAAGCCCCGAATGTTTTGTCAAAAGCCCTGAATCTTTTCAGCTCTTTAAAATAAATTCATCCAGGATGCTAGGTGGCGGCATTCAGCTTTAACTCTCCAGTCCTCCACTCCAGGGAAAACGAATGAGAGATGCGAGTTAAAGGCAAATGAATATGCTGAATCTCCCCACAGTAAATGCTTTACTATCTTTATTATTTCAGTGCCTTCGTTATTACTGAGGGTGTATATTAATAGTTATGTGATGTAAATACTGTAAAATAGCGTCAACTGAAATATTGTCTGCATGGCTAACGGCTAATGTTAGCGCCCTGATCTAGTCTGACTGCTCTGCTGCACACTGTCGTTGGTAATGTTGTATTTAAAGTACATTTAATCACAGTGAATTAAAACTTTAAAAAAAAACTTGCTCATTGCACACATCCCTTTTTTATAGATGGATATACGTTTAATTTTTTTAAGACGTCAGAAGTAAGAAGGCGAAAATAGTTGCTAAGGGGCTAATCAGTGTTGGGAAAGTTCACTTTTTACATAAACTAGTGCAGTTCACAGTTCACAAATTTTAAAATGAAATAGTTCACTTCATAGTTCATATTTCAAAAATTTTAACTAGTTCACAGTTACAAAAATGAACAAATTTATAGTTCTTTTCCCCCATATTATTTTTTAAAATTATTGCCATTATAGCCCATATAGAACCACAGACAGCAATTATTTTATCAGTTTTAACACTGAAGCTAAATGCGTCAGATTTCATCTTCATTTCCAACTTTAAAACCAGAGTTTACACTAGCATTGACTGTTTTTTAATTTTTGTATTTGCTTGCACATACCTTGAAAGGCTAGCCGGGTGCTTTAAGGGGGTTTTCCGGGCGAGAAGCGCTGCGAGGCATCGCGTTTAGGACAACTCATAGGTATTGCACACCGCACGTGCTCGTTAAATAGCGTGATCTTAGTCAGAGTATATTTCAAGATCCAGAATATGCGTTAGCAGCATATGTTAATCTTTAACGATTTAAGACAAATATGATGTTATTTCATGTTAAACTATGTGAGTGGTGCGGCAGGGATTTCAGCAGCATCCAGTGCGTCACCTCCATGCTGGTCTTTGTTTTGATGACGCATGTAGCCATGAAACGGAGGTGTTGCCAGATTGGGTATTTTTTCCGCTACACATTAAAGCCTTTTTACAGTGTGTTTTAGCCGGGTTTTCATCTGGAAGACTCTATAGAAATCTGGCACCCTATTGAACGACATTAAACTGAGAGAGCGTGCCGTTCACAAGCCCCAGAATGAAAGAGTTCACACAATAACGTTCATCAGGCAGTAATACAGTACGTTCAGTTCACGTTCGCCCAAAATATGAACGAGTTCATGAACTTTCGTTCAATGAACTCGTTCAGGCACAACACTGGGGCTTATCACACCAAACGCGTTTTAAACGTTTGGAAACGCAAGGCGCGACACACTGCCTTTTTTTAAAAGAGCAACGCAATGCAGCTTTTTATATTGCTAGGCAACCACTGAGTCAGCTGTCCTGTCAATTAAAAATTGAAGCGTGGGCACTCTTTTGCTGTTAACTGTCATATTAGCAGAAACTTTAAAAAGAGGGCGCTTGCTCTGATCTTGTTTGAGGATGAGAGGTGCACAAACAGGCAGGAAAGAGTGAGCGAGTGGAGTCCGGTTCTTCAAAGCAACTGTAAACTTCCCTCACCACACCACAAGGCGTTTGGCATGCATAAACAGCGCGCATATGCTCACTGCCCATGAATATCATTCAAAAAAGTCGCCTGCAACTGCCATAAACGCGTTTGGTGTGATTGGCCCCTTAAGGTACATTCACACGGGGCGAAACCGTTAACGCTTGCCGGAAGGCTTGTCTGAAGCGGGGCCAACGGCCCATCACATGCTCCGATCTTCCATAAACGTAATTGGCTGGCCCCGCCTAGGTTATTTGCATAAGGCGATCTGATTGGCTGACGCATGCGTTGCCGCTTGAAAAGTTGAGAAATGTTCAATTTCTGACTCGAGCAACGGCACTGATGCAGCACCGACGGATCGACAATTCAGTTCGGCAACGCAGGATGTCACCCATTAAAAGTGAATGGGAAGCATCAACGCTTTCTCCCTGTGTGAATGTCCCGTTAGGCAGCTTATGTTTTGTTCATATGCATCCGCAATGATTTCATCTCAGAAATACATTGATAGACAGTTATAAAATGTGAATACTCAATCTCGCATTAAATTATCCTTATGTGTGATAATTGTCAGTGCAAAGAGAGAGAGAGAGAGAGAGAGCGAGAGAGAGAGAGAGAGAGAGAGAGAGAGAGAGAGAGAGAGAGAGAGAGAGAGAGAGAGAGAGAGAGAGAGAGCTTCCATAAGCAGGCGAGAAATTTTTCTGCTGGTGAAGTCAAAATTTTTATTATTTCTATTATGTAGCTGTATAGTTACTGGATTAGCCTACAGCAAACATATTTAGCCTATTTTTGGATAAGAGAAGTTAAAGTATCATTGTCAACATTTTTTATGTTACAGTTTCAAAATGACAATACAAAGAATCTTGCTGTGTTCGTTGTATTGTCATTTTAAAACTGTACATAACTAATTTTGACAATGACACTTTAACTTCTCTTATCCAAAAATAGGATAAGACAGGATTAAAATTTTTTACTTTGTAAAGGTGCCGTAAATTAAGAAAAAATATTAGAAGGGGACCATGCTTTGAAACCCCTAGATTTGGGCTAAGCCCCCAATGTCTACAATGTCTAGCTCCGCCCCGTGTTCAACGATTTCCCTGCTTTGAGTTCCACAAACTCAAATAAAGTCAAAGAGCTTAGCTAACTCAATAATTTTATTTATAACTTACAAACTGAGTCATTTCAATACCACAGCCTCATTTTAACAAACACTGCAAAGTTACTTTTAAAAGTAAAACCAAAAACTTAACTAATTGCGTTACTTTTTACTTTCATAGAAAGTAATACCTACGTTACTTTTAAGTTACTTTTGCCTCTAAGGTGATATTGATAACGCGGTAGTTTCATGTGTACACGCGATAGTTTCACGTGCGCACGCTATAGTTTCACGTGAGCACGCAATAGTTTCACTTGAGCACGTGATAGTATTATGTGCTTACACAAAACCTTCATTTGCAGAATTTTTTTTATGTTTAGTTTCACGTGCTCACTTGAAACTTTCGTGGTAGTTTCACATGCGCATGCAATAGTTTCACGTGCGCATGCGATAGTTTCATGTGAGCACTCAAAGCTAAACCCGGTAGTGTTACGTGCGCACATGAAACTATTGCGTGCGCACGTAACACTACCGTGATAGTTTCACGTGAGCACGCAATGGTTTCACGTGCACATGCAAAACTAAACTTAATTAAATTTTTGCTCCATGTCCCTTAGGGGCTCTGTAGAAAAGTAACTTTCATAACTTTTAAAAAAAGTAACTCAAATATTAATTGTACATTTAAAAAGTAATGCATTACGTATTATTTCAAAAAAGTAATATTATTACGTAATGCATGTTACTTGTAATGCGTTACCCACAACACTGATGAACACTTCAAACTTTTGGTGGTTGTGATGAGGTTTATGGCATTCAATCTGCCGCGTAAGCGAAGAAAGATTGTGACACTGCAAATTTACTTCAGTTTAAGATTGGTTGAGAAGGATTTCCAGTTCCCTGCATGCTTTGTATGAGTCTGCATTAGTGATATTTTAGATAAGTGATATTTTATGTGGTTTTCTGTAAAGAGGAAGACTCAATAGTGTTAAACATTTATTAATGTTGGAGATTAAGAGTAGCTTGCTATTTTTAGTTTTGTGGTTACCACTGTTCAGAAGTGTACTGTAGTGCCTGTGCTTATAGGCGGTAGGTCGGATATGTGTGGTTTTATCACGTATCATGTATCACATACTTATCATTAACTGTGTGAAGTGAATGCCAGCACTGAGTTCAGTCACGTCACACTTACGTGCACATTAGCCTCTTTCACAGAGTAATTAAATTTATCTGGTAAATTAATATGAATTTACCGGAATGACTTTACCACTAAATACAAATACGTGCTGTTCAGACACACGCAATGACACCCTGTCTTTTACCATTAAATACCAGTGAACTTGGTGAGGAAGCAGAAGTTTCCACTAAACAGTGTTGTATTTGTAAACAATAGCGGTTATGACTTCATACCCACGGCCCGTATTTTGTTGTTTTGTACACTATTTGAAGAATCTTTACTTTATTTTTTTCTGACTACTTGTGACTTTAGCTTCACTACAGTTGAAAGACAAATATCATACTTTTTACTTCACTACATTTATAAAAAGTTCCCAAAGTAAAAAGGCATTTCTAGTGTACTGTAAAGACCAGCTAAAACCAGTTTAAGATGGTTGGCTGGTTTTAACTGGTCTCCCAGCCTGGATTTAGCTGGTTAAGCAGACTGGTTTTATAGGGGTTTTGGCCACTGATCAAGGGGCCTCATTTATAAAATCCTGCATAAAAAACATCCTTAATTTTATTTTACGATAATTTCTCAAAGGGCCTACGTGTGATTCCTAAAACAAACATGCACACAGAAAACACGGGTGTGATATCTATAAATAGCAAATTGTGTGCAGCTAAATAGTTTTGAATCTCTGAATTTAAACGTGCCTAATTAATCTCACTGACATATAAAAGAGCATCTGTCAATGTTTAAATCATTTTCGAGGAGCAAGAATGGCTTATATTTTCAAAAACCTGCAGCGATCGGACAAGCAAAAGTTTTCACATCAAAGACAATTTTTATAAATATGGACTTTGTCATGGATTTTTGCGTATGCACATTTTACGATCAAATCTGTGCATACGCATGCTTTATAAATGAGGCCCAAACTGGTCCCAGCTGATCCACCAGCTTAACCAGCTTTGCCAGCCTGAGAGGACCAGTTTAAACCAGCTAGGACCAGCCAACCAACTTATACAAGTCGGCCAAGCTGGTTTAAGCTGGTGGGCCAGTTGGTCCTCCAGCCTGATCAGCTAGATGTGATCCAAAATGATCCTGCTTCACCAGTTTAACAATCTAAAACCAGGCTAGGAGATCATCTTAAAACCAGACAACCATCTTAGGCTGGTTTTAGCTGGATTTTTCCACATTGTGCACATTTCTTCTGCCTTGCGATCTGCTAGAATCTTTCACTATCATACACCCGATCGCAAATGCCATAGGCAAATAACAGAAAAATCACATCAATATGCACTCGTATCATAATGCCAAACTACCAAAAACACCCGATCCTAAAATTTTCAGCAGGGATGCTATTCTTAGTAAAACCACAGTAACCAAAATTCAGTACAGTTCAATAGGTTGCTTCAGAGGCATAAGGTACTGTATGCGACAATAAAACACAAAGGAAATTTACTTTTAATACTTGAGTACTTTTAAAAGCATGTACTTTTACTTAAGTAAGAATCTGTGTTTACAACTTTCAGTTGTAGTGGAGTAATATTAGTATCTGTACTTTTACTCAAGTAAGGAAGTTGTGTACTTCGTCCGCCTCAGGCAGGGCCGGTTTTTGCTATGGGCAATGTGGGCGAATGCCCAGGGCGCAATCTATGTGAGGGCGCACGAGCGCACTCAAAAAAACAAAAAAAAATCCAAGCGGTTTTTTAGACAAACGCTCATTTCCATCTCAAGTTAGTGCTAAGAGTCATACACAGGTTGTGTGCGTGTCAGAAGAGGCACGGGAGAAAGGGGCGGGGAAACAGCTTGCGACTGCAAAACGCTCGCTCGCCTTAAGGGGGGCGAGTGAGGGATAGACTGATCCCAGACCAGAGGCCATACAACACAAACTGCTGCGTCTGCTTCCAAAATCATTTTATTTTTCATTCCTAAAATTAACATAGACCCATATACCTACGAACATGTTATCAATTGGATTTTGTGAGAAAAAAAATCTGTAGAGTCAGTCATCTACGTGACTCACGTCACGTGACACCGGTTGATTGACGGGCGAACGGACGTTGTTGTTGGCAAAATGTAATGCAAAGTTAATGATGTCGAGTCTTCATCATCATGGATCAAATTAAAAGACCAAAGAAGCCATAAGTTGCCCAGATCAGAAAAATAAGAAAAGAAGATGAGGAAAAATGGGCAAAAGATAAAGGTATGCCGATTTCTACGAGCTAATGTTATTTATATTAGCCTCGCTCTCTTGCTAATATGTTGCTATTAGCCACAGAACACGACTGTTTTTTTGTTTTGTTTTAGTTTTGCTGAACTAGCAACTATTAGAATTGAGGCACCATGTCATGCAACTAAATTCACCCATAGGCAACACACAGTCTAGTTTGTGTTTGCAACACAACAAGTGCAAACTCACACAGACCTCCTGACTGTGTCATTTTTTATTGCTATACGCTATATGTGAACTTAAATAACTTATAATATAAATTGACATGCCATTTTGTAAGCTACACAGTGATATAGCTTTTTAAATAATTTGTAGTGTATGCTTAGCATTTGTTAACATCCTATATAAACTAATAAAATGTGTGTTATGGTCATTTTAATTGGGTAACTGATGCATGTGTGATGTAAGTGTATCTAACTTACATATTGGATCTTAATTGTAAATTCAGGGGCATTTCTGAAATATTTTGAAGTTAGAGCACCCACTGGCAAAAATGAGGAGTCAGATACTTCAACAGCAGCCACAGACATGGTTGTGGAGTCTGATGAGGAGAGTGTGTGTGTGTTTATATACTGTATTACATTTATTTATCTTGTTTTTCTCTGTTCTTGTTACCTTTTTGTATTTAAGATTATATATAATAAAATAATACATGTTGGTGGCGGGATTTGGGGGTAATTCTTTTTTTTCTGGGGGCGGCCAAGGGATGGTTCGCCCAGGGCGTAAATCTAGCCAGGACCGCCACTGGCCTCAGGCTATCGCCACATAACAGTCACGTCTGAGAGACGGTTTAGCAACATTTTGTTGACCCCGGGACAACATTTCAATCAACCAGATTTCAGAAATAAGTTCACAATTTGTTTCAGGTTTAAAGGTTCACAAGACTTTTTTAAGATGTCAAATAAATCTTTTGTGTCCCAGAGTATGTATGGGAAGTTCTAGCTACCATATAGATCATTTATTATAACATGTTAAAATTAGCACTTTGTAGGTGTGAGCAAAAATGTGTTATTTTTGGGTGTGTCCTATTACATGCAAATGAGCTGATCTCTGCACTACATGGCAGTGCCGTGGTTGGATAGTGGAGATTAAGAGGCGGCATTATCCCCTTCTGACATCACAAGGGGAGCCGAATTTCAATGACTTATGCTTGCAGGTTTACCAAAACTAAGTTACTGGGTTGATCTTTTTCACATTTTCTAGGTTGATAGAAGCACTGGGGACCCAATTATAGGACTTAAAGTCAGATTTTCATGATATGTCCCCTTTAAGGTTACAACCAGTATTACTGCTTCTAGACCACTGTTTTCACTTATCATTTCCTTTTGATTTTAAGGTTCATTTATGGTTAGGTTTGGGGTTTATTTACAACATAAATATGTAATATTTCAGGTAAAATCAGGTCACTACGCGCATACTTGTTGGAAAACAACGATGATGGATGATGTAAACTGTGGAGGATATATCAAAATTTCTTCTATGTATAATGCTTGTACTTAAAGTGCACATTTATTTTATGTTTGACACATTTATATTCTATTTATTAATTTTCCAGTTTTCTGTGTTTTACCTTTTCATGTAAAATTGCTTGAAACAATGCAATATTATAAATATGTGACCCTTCTTGTTAAAATAAAAAAAATAAATATAACAAAAATAAATGTGTATTTTTTTTGACTTACTGTTGTCTACAGAAAAAGCATCCTATATAATGTAAAAAAACATTCTCTGTGAAAATATAACCTTGATATCTTTAACTCATTCACCGCCATTGACGAGTTTTCTCGTCATTTATGAGTTCATATTTAACTAATAAATTTGCCTTTCTGGACGAATTTCAAAGTGAAAGTGTAATACCGCTTTTATCCACTTGATGGCGTCAAACCGAATTTATCAAAAACGGAAGTTAAAAAGATTTAATGATTTATTTTAACTGCCTTTATGTTTGATAGTCATTCTGAGTCTGATCTCTAACATAAATTCCTTTACAAAAACGCAATTTTTTAAGCTTTTTGCTCAAAATGTTGTATTTTTGAAGAGAAATATCCATATTTCAGTGGTTAAATTAAGTAGAAAAAGTAAATATATAATGAAACGTTTTTTCCCCATTTTGTTTGTGTGTTTATTGTTTGTTTGAAAGCAGAGGGTGTGTTCTTTAATTTGATATAATTTGTATGTTTATATATTTATAGAAGATCATTTTTCCTGCAAGGAATTTTGTGAAAATTGTTAAAATCACAAAAATGCAGGTGGGCAACTTTTTTTCAAAAAGGCTGGCGGTGAATGAGTTAATAGTGTCTGATAAGATCATGTCAACAATTATGAAATCAAACTTTGATGCTCCAAATCCCATCATCCGATTATGAGACTTGAATCTGGATTTCACAGACAGGATTACAAATACGTACATTTGAATTGAACCTAAACTGTCAGGAATTGCCAGGAGACAGAACCCAAGCGCAGACAGAATAAGGGAACAAGGATAACTTTATTAAATAAAACTGGAAAACAAAACCCACAAGGGGGCAAAACAAGATATGACAAATGACAGACTAAACTGGATAATAAACTTGACTGGACTAGACTGAAAACAAACAGTGAACAAGACAATAAACAAAAATAATCTCTACAATGAACAAGACTTCACTTAGGACTTGACTAGACTATGTGACAGGCAAACACAAACTCCATATAAACAGACGATCGAGCACAGGACAGCAAACACAAGGGCATTAAATAGGGGAGCAAATCAAGAGGGGAACAGGTGGCATGAATCAAACAATAATGGGATAATTAACGAGGAAACAAGGGGGCGGGGTCAGGAGACGAGACAGAAAGCACATGGCTATGAAAAAACAAAGCCAGTGCTCTCACACAAAACATTGGGCTGCCATGATCCTGTCACTATGACTTAAAACTGTGACTTGAAGACAGGACCATGACACTAAACCAATAAAAATTAAAAAATCCTGTCATTATTTTTATGATTTGGTGACACTAGAAATGCTTCATTTTTAGATAACTTGCATAATTTATCTCAGCATGTCCTTTATGTGTTATTATTGTATTGGGATGTTCTTTAAATATAAGGTGCTGTTATGTAATAAAGGTTGAGAACATCATACTGTGGGTTTGTTATGTTTGTCCTCTCTCTTCATCCTGGGTTATACAATAAAACTTTGTTTATAATTTCCTTACCGTTCATAATAACATTGAAGCGCTAATCTCTCGTCTCTGTAATAAACCTGACAAATATTTACAAAGGGTTATTGTCTCTGACTGCTAAGGTGGAAATGAATGTACTGAAAGTACAGACACATCATGCACGTGTAGATTGGATTTCTTGGATTTGTTCCAGATCGAACGTTCAGATATTAACAGCGGTTTAAAGCTGTTTCCTGTTACCACGAACACTAACGCGAATGAACGTGCGTCTCGTCACATAGACGGAAGTTATTTTTGCACAAAACCAGTTGTGTCATTTATATTGCAACCCCTCTCTCTCTTTCTGACACTAGTAAAGATGTTGCAAGTGTTGTTTATCACGCAAAACAGTATTGTAAAGAGTTTAGTAAAGAGTTCCAGGGTGAACAAGGCCACTCGTTTCCTATCACTTTAGTTCAAATCAAATCCCTGAATATTGAAGATTTGCAACAGAATTTTTTTACATATTGGATCAGAAAAGAAATCTGGGTGGTGTCACAGAAGATCAGAGATGGTTTTGAGTGTTATAATTTAACCCATGATGTGTTGTTTAACCCATTGTTGGGTCAAATATAAAAGATTTCTGGATTAATATAACCCAAAGGCTGGCCTTCACCCTTTTCTGACCCAGCATTTTTAGACTGGGGATTTTTGCTCACAGTTAAGTTTCAAACTCCTCGTTTCAAAGAGAAACCAAATTTTCAGTGCATTTTTTGTGATTTATTGGGACTTATTATTGTTCTAAAACACATTATTTTCACATACCGTACATTTTTTTGTAGCTCCAGATATACTGCTTTCCTCAAACACATTGATTTTGTACAAAACTCATTCATTTGAAAAGTGCTCCCTGATTGGCCAGCTGATCTGTACGTTGTGATTGGCCTGAATACCTCTGATGTCAGCAGGAAATGTGACGCTCCTTACCATGTTTGAAAGATTCACTCACATTGCAATGCTAACAGGAGTCAACATACAGGCTGTTAGTCCGAAGCGGGAGGAATTATGATAATGTCGGTCTTGTCCACGTCAACAAGCCCAGGAAGTAAACTATTGCCTACAATCCGTGTTTGTTGTAGTCCAAGAAAAAAGATTTACGTTGGAAACGATAACTCGTGTCATCGTTTACTTTAGTGTAAGTACCTTTTGCATATCGTTAACATGAACTAATACAAACTTACACAACAAAGGAAATTTAAAACAATGAATCAGACCATAGTTGCCTTTTAATAACATATATGACATTATATTTACAAATGATCAAACCAAATAGTGTGTTCATGACTTTTGTATGTCTTGTTTTATCTAAGAACCGAAAGTAAACAGGTTTTCCTCACAAAAGGTCAGCAAATATGTCAAATCAATATTTAATGTTTCTTACCTAACTTATGAGGCAAGCAAGTTATTATCGTGAAATAAGCCTCTTCGGTGTGATACAAGACCCTGATTTCACTGTTGGAGATTATTTCTGCAATAACAACCTGCTGCCTATACATTATCCCTTACTTATATTTCCTTTATTTTCCCCGATTTCCACATCAGTGTAGACATGCTGTCACAAAACAACTCTTAACATCTCCACATTCAACAGGATTAAAAATGCTAACCAGTTTTAGATATAACCATTATCATATACTTACTACTCATCTGCAGTAATAAATACAGTCAGTCTGGAAATGACTCAAGATTCAATTATTCAGTGAGCTTATTAGTTTGGAGAAACAAATACGGAAGGGACAGAAGTCCATTCTGAATCTGAAAGTCTCTCTCACTGACTCACCAGCAAGCTATAGCCATAATTTCACTATCCAGGTTAACTATAGACCAGATACAGTATAGTCCGGATATGAGTAACTCGCTTCAAGCCAAAATAAACTTGAATTTGGTTTTGGCCAAATAACTTGTAAGTTGTCTGATATTCCATCATGTAAGCAAAGTCAACAGTGAGTACAAGCTGTTTGCTTTTATTTATTTGATTTCATCTATATTTGAGGTATGGTTAGACGTCTATTAAACTTCACTGACAGTCCAAATTTTGCCTTGTCTTAGCCTAGACGTCTGGGCTGTGTTTGGACCATAAACTGTAAAAAATATGGACACATCTGTGATGTCAACCATAGGTTTGAGAAGAGCATTATTGAAGTCAATAGTTTGCGGAGCCTGCCGTCTTGATCTTGACAGCGCACATAAGCCTTGTTTTAGCTATAGACGTCGGGGTTTTGTTTGGACGACGCCCGTTCCGCATCCCGATACGGCACTGACATCTTGGGTCTTCAGTCTGCGCAGTAGCGATTTTTGGACCAGTCCTGCGGAGTAGTGAGCAGGAAGTAAAGCCGTGAAATCAAGGCCCCGCCCTCGCAGAATGCGCATATCACAGCTGTCAATCATGATGTGACACCATCGTTTTTATTAAATAATTATTAATAATTAACTAATAACAAACTTATTTTGAAACATTTGAATTTACATCAGTGTGATAAAAACTTCAGTAAATGACAGAAAAAAGTGTAATACAATTAAAGTGTAATTAAATAGTTTAGTTCAGTGGTTCTCCAACTGGGGTCCGGAGCCCCCAGAGAGGCCGCGAGATGGTGCCAGGGGGGCCCCAGTTTTATGACATTTTATAAAATAAATTAATTTATCATGAATTCTGTGAAACTCAACCTAAAAAAATTAGGCAGCACTTCTTTGTATAATTTAATGTTTTGTTTATTTAAAATATGAAGTTTTAGAACTGTTTTTTTGTCATAACATTTCTTTGGGGGGGCCGCGAAGAAATGCACCGTACACAAAGGAGGCCACACGCTAAAAAAGTTTGAGAACCACTGGTTTAGTTGGTCTCAAGTCCCATTGAATAACATGGGGGAGGCGGAGTTTATGACCTATACTGGGACCAGTCACTGGGGGGCGATCGAGACGTTTTGGCTTTACTTTTCAGGGCTTGTGCGGTATGCTTGGCAGCGCATCACTCGCGGATAACCAAAAGTTGGTAAAGAGGCGGGACGTGGGTGAAGCTGAGGTGACTGGTTGCTGAAACCACAACCTCCTTGCTCGACTCTAGTGACAACAGTGGCAGTTCACCCGTCACTCAAGTGGCCACACCCTTAATTATGCAGAACTTCAAGGCTTAATATAATTTAAACGGATGAGTAACAAAAAATTTCACCCTCCTCACAGTTGTCATGAAGGCCAAAGTGAGCTATATACACCAAAATCACTTTTTAGACTGTAAACATATTATTTATGCTATAAAGTTGGCCATTTTAGCGGCCCGTAAATGAATTCCAGTTTAAGTCACATCCGTGTTGGCTTCATCAGAAAGATCGAAAGGTTGCCCCTCGGTTCGGACGCCTATTAGACGTCTTTTAAAAGCAAAATTGCTCGCTGGGACTGTACTGTTATGAGTGTCAGTGATACTTTATACTAAACTCTGCGTATCTGGGATTTATTGTCTTGATCACTATCAGAGCCATGTGAAAGAGTCTTTTCAGAGACGTCAGGCATCAGTTATTGGATTGTTAGAAACTTGTATGAGAAAACAAGAGTGTATTATCATGGACACAGATAAACAGATGCATATATGAGTCATAGAGGTCATGTTATTACTCAGAATGATAACCAAATAAGACTGAAATCAATTATTGAATCTACTGATTATGTGATATGATTCTCAGAAATGAAGTGTTATTCCCCGTTTGACTATAAGATGAAATTAATTTATGATTCATTACAATACTTCAAGTACCTAAATAACAACACCTTTTATTAATGTGACAGACATCTAGTTCACCACATGTTTTGTGTTCGATAAGTGACTTTGATAAAAATTAATTACAATACTGCTCACAGTAGATCAATTCTTTTTAAATTTAATTTTAAAACTTCAATTCAAACTTAAATCCTGAATGCCTTTTGCTACCTCGATTCAAACACAAAAATTGACTTTATAAAGATCTTTCTCAATTCAGATAAATTTCAGATGAAAGTGAAGACCTTAATGAGGACATCAGGAAATTACACAGGCTGAATTTTAATGTGTTAGGTGCACTTGTTGTACGGTTGCATCATTGAGCTGACAGTAAGTTTCTCTCGAGCGTTCGTGTCGTTTGCTGCGTCGGCTAAAAATGTAGCAATCTGACGCGGTCATTCAGGAAGATTCAGGCCAATATTTGCGGTGAGGGTTTCGGTTCCCCTGTTGGGTCAAACTGGACTCTTTTGGGGTTTTTCATCTGGATTATAATGTCAAAATAAAGAACTAACAGCAAATTTTGTAGATTTTCTATTTTTTTTTATTGACTCCTGTTGTACATTATTCCTGTTCACATCATGTGTTGACACATTAAAAACTTTGTCATTTTACACTTCAATCTTTTCAGCCTGGTCTCACTGTTAATGCATAGTATTAATGGGTCATTCTACAGAAACGTCAATTTTTGGTATGGCAAGATCTTAAAATTCAGTCTTAAAATTGATTTCATTTTCTAACATTTAAACTTAGACCACATTATTAGATTACTCTTTGACTTTATGGGGCGGTTTCCCGGACAGAGATTAGACTAGTGCTAGACTAAAATAAATGTAAGAGCTATTCAGACTAAAAAAAACTTGCACTGACATATCTTAACCCTTGTGCATCAATTAAAAAAAGTTACACATAGGTTCACAGGGACAAAAATGTCCATGTCCAAAAAGTGTCATAAAAATATTATAGATTAATATTTTTTTCCACTTTCACTGATGCCATTTTTTAACCAACATCAGCACTAATCACAATGACCAAACATTCATTAATTTTCAGAATTTTAACCCTTTAAATGCTGGTTTGTTTACACAATGCCACTGCTGTTTTTTATGAAAAAAAGAAAATTTTTAATTATTTTCAATTTACTAAATGCTAAGCAGATTTTTTTTTCTTTGAGTATTACAGCCTTGGATATGTCAATGATTAACAACAACATTAATTTTTATGCATTCATATTTTTTATGCAGTATCATAAAAACAACAATAAAGCGATAATTTGCTTTATATGCCAAACCTAAAAAAAATGGCACCATCTGGTAAAAAATAGTAAAAATTTACATTTTGAAGCCTTGCCAACAGAATGAAAGCCTGTTAACAAAGATTGCATCATTTTATAGTTGAATGGCAAAGGGATTAAAAATTGCAGTTTTAATGGGTTTCAATGGGGACATTTTTGTCCAAAAGGTCCTGAGAGGAAGTATTTTGTGTACCTAGTAGAAAATAGATTTTTTAAAGGAAATGAAGGTGAAATATTTTATACAGTTAGCATTAACACAGGCAAAGTTATCAAAAAAACAAAACTGAAAAAGACAAAAATCTCCTCAAGGATGCACAAGGGTTAAAATACATCAGTGCCCTTTGTTTTGCATCAAAATGCACACACGTAATGTTTTAGTAAGGCATATTTGTTCAAACTAGTTATATATCCTAATTAAACTAAGGCCTAGTCCTGGTTTAAGCTAATCTCTGTCCGGGAAACCACCCCTATTATGAGTATACATAAATGACTGCTTAATGATTTTTTATTTTTTGTGTGCATGTACTTAAAGACTGCATACACCTTTTTTGTCACTGGTGTTACCTTACTTCTTTAGCTAAATTTAAGGTGTTTATGAAAATTTTTTTTTTTTTTCAGATTTAAAGCTTAATTCTTAAGTGTAGCTGAATTCAATGAATTCACGTGAAAGATTTTATTTAATGTGAAAGAAAAAAGCACAGTATAACACCAGTGACACAACTCCAGGGGACCACTACTTTCAATTATATTTTATAATATTTATTTAGCGTTTTGTTTTTTAATGTAATTTACAACATATATTTGATAGTTATTGACACATTATTGTATTTTAAATGGAAGAAAACACTGTTTTTGATCTCAAAATAAAGCATTTTCCCTCAGTGCTTGGAATTTTAATTAATTAATAAAAATCAAATATTGCTAGATTGATGGCTCAAGAAGGTGTAATTGTTCAAATAACATATTGTTCAATTTTAAAATATATATAAATATTTAACCCTAAAGTGTTTTTCAAGTATAACATTTCTGTAAAGGCTAGGGACAGAAAAATTGACATTTCCGTAGAATGACCCTATAATATATAACTTCCAAAAAACACAAAACGCATTTTTATTACGTTTATATAGATGTTGAAGCGTACATTGTAGACATATTTGCAATATTTAATCATAGCATTAATTATTATGTTTTTACAACTACAAACTTAAAACATTTACAAATCTTTCATACCATAAAGATTGCTGTATAATATTCCTTTAACCTTTTTATTGGTATTGTTCCCACCCTAACCCTAATCCAAACTTAACCCTAAACCTAAACCCTTTTTATACCAAATAATAATGTATTGTTTTTATATTATGCAATGTAATGAACATAAATGTGTAGAACATTTTTTGTAACAATATAGCATTTAAAATAGATATTTTAAGCCGCTAATACAGTCCTACCCAAAATCATGTATTAGAAATAAAAAGCATAACAGACAGACAAGTGTAATCACAATAACTTATTTACTGCAAATTTTCAAAAGCAATACCAAAACTAGTTAAAATGCCGATGTGCTGCAATCTACAAGAACGTTAATCAGGCTTCTCACTGCCAAGGCGCGCATTTCAAAAGTACATTGACTGAAAAATGGAAATGTCGCAAATCTGTGACGTATCACGCAAGAGCGAATGATCGTTTGATATCAGTGCCATAAAGCAATGTGTCGTAAAGCTTCTTGAGGCGCAATAATTGAATTTAAATTCATAACGAATGCAGGATTTGACGTTTGTAGTCACGGTTGAGAAATGGAATAAAGATTGCTGGATAAAGGGCTGAATTTGGATCTGTTCCTTGCAATCGTATAAATTTTAAAGATGTGAATTGCAACTAATGAATTAACCTCCTATGACCTGGATGTCCACATATGTGGACATCACATTTTTTTGTTGTTTGCGCCATACTTAATTCTGTGTAACTGGAACCTGTTGTACACAAACATGGACAATTACACCGCTTCATGTTAAAAGAAACATATTTGGTTATTATATTTATTGGTTCTTCCTAACCCCAAAACAGCTGGTAGAAATCTGAAAAAAGACAAACCAAAACTCGGGTCTTAGGAGGTTAAATGAAAATCTTGTGAATTTATGCGATGTGCTTTGGTGTAATTATTGTCGCAGAGGAGAAAACGCCTTTTGTGGGTCATGCCAAACAAACTAAATATTATAAGATAGTTAAATGATTAAAGAAATGTTATTAAATGTAAATTTTTTAAAGTGTAGTCTTGTTTAATATTGTGTAATTCTCTGAAAGTCACAAACATTTCATGAGGTAAATGAGTAAAGTCTCTTAAAGTGACACTTTGTAGTTTTTCAACCTTCATAATATATTTTCAAGACCCTTGTGATGGTACATCGACTTAAAATAGCGTCATGGACCTATGACACGGGCGATCCGAGTTCGATTGCCCTTTAAGGCAATTTTTTTATATAAACTTTAACCAAGCGACCACTGTTACAACTGGCTTGTAAACGTGAGCTACGCAATCTTTTGGCGTTTGAAAAAATAAAACCCATAAAATTATATGACTTTGTGACCTAAAGAGTTGTCTTCTTTTCCTTTGCGATAGTGCTGTGGCGCTTGTGGCCTCTAGGGGCGCTAGACATGGAAAAATAAATGTCTAGCACCCCCTAGTGGCCAAAAAGTTCCGCGGTGTGCCTTTAAATAATACGTCGGAAAATACAAACATGCTATTAATATGACTAAGAAATGTGAATGCCTGCTATATTAATAAATATGAATGTTTACAAATCTGTAAAGCTGTTAATATGTAAATAATAAACATATTAGTCCTGTAAACACGTCGCTTTTATACATGTCATTGTGAATGAAAACGGAAGTAAATGTATGTGTGGTACAACCACAATTTATGTAAAAATAGTATACACACATATTCTCATGAGATCATGTTAAATGTTTACATAAAACAGAGGTGTTGTGTGCATGGCTGTAAAGTATTATACAGTACTACATTTCATTTCGGATAGCATAGCTCAGATGAAAAATTTTCATATTGAATCTATCACTTTGGGTTAGAGACTTTGGTACTTTGGCAGATGTGAGCACAGACTGTCAATCTGTCAGACTCTTTTTTTTTGTAAGACGGCAAACACAACATGTCAGACTTTGAGTATGATGTGTAATGTTTTGCTAGTTATATATATTCAGATGTTTGAACAGTGAATGCTCTTTCATAAAGCTTTTAAAGGAAAACACCACCGTTTTTTAACACTTTACTGTCTTTACCTCAACTTAGATGAATTAATACACACCTATCTTTTTTCAATGCGTGCACTTTTTATCCTTGTACAGCACTTCTTGAATGTGTTAGCATTTAGCATAGCCCCATTTATTCCTATGTCTCCAAACAAAAGTTTTATTTTCTGCCACCGTAACTACTCATGTAACAGTCTTTAACCTCTTGAAAAGCACTCCCTCACTGCCCCAAACAATGAAAAAACCTACTTTCACTAAAAGGGTTGTTTTTACTAAACCATTTAGAGTATAAGCAAATCTATCCTTAGAAAGAAGACACTTTGAGCTTCATTTTCCAGGTTTCAAAATTATTTTAAGTTAAAAATTGAGAGAGGCTGAAGTATACTGTAATAATGTTTTTTTTTTGCAGAACATCTTTTTTTTAATACTAAAATATGTGTGTGAAACCTCGAAATGTAATGATCCCAAAGCCACAAGTCTAAAGAAGTTATGTTTCACGTTTGAGGTCAATACTGTAGGCCCAAAAATGAGGTTCTTGCAGGGGTTATTGTAAGACTAGTGCCTTTTCTAAGTGCCAGTCAGCTCCAAAATAAAAGTCTTTTGTTTACATGCATACACATGCGTTCTTATTATTATTTATCCTTATGTTAGTGTATAAAATGCAGTTTCCACACAAGGAAATAAAACGTCACACAAAGATCATTGGATTCGTTATCTAATTGGCTACACATTCTGTCTATCATTTTTCCATGAAATCATTGGAGGTACGAGCGAGTCAGATGACGTCACGATATTTCACAGCGCTGTTTGGATATTATGTATTATACTCCCGCCTACTTTGTAAAACGCGTGTTTGAACGCTAGTGTAATCTCATATACAATTCCACGACGTAAACAGTCCTCAGATTGTATATTATATTCGATTACAAGACGTTCATGCGAAATCTGATGTAAACAACGGACAATATATGTATATTTCACGGATTATACGCATTTGTGGACAAACATGGTCATTGGATGTATTCTATTAGACGGTTTTCATGGATTATTCACACATCTGAAACAGACTGGATTCCACTTGCAATCGCTATATCAACACAAAGGTAAGAAGTCACGTTAATATTTTGCATGTTGTCGTCTGGACTTCTGTCACAAAATACTACATTTATGATGCTAGAGCATCTGTATCTCAAAACAGAGACCATACACTGATGCTAAACCTGTAGACCTTTTAAACGATGTATAGTAATGTTAATATTATTAATGTTTGTAGACAGTAGGCTATATAGATATTGTTAGCAACGTTAAAAAAAACTGACGTCATCCCGTTCCTGAGCTAGTGCGTGTCGAGAGGTTAAAAAGGGAAAACATGGAAGTGTTTGGTGGCTTCTAAATTCATCCCTGTTTGGATCCTAAGGAACGAATGGGGCTATGCTAAACGCCAACACGTTCACGAGGCGCTGCACAAAGACCAAGTGCACGCATTAAAAAAAGACAGGCACGCATCAATTAATCTAAGTTGAGGCAAGAACATAGTAAAATATAAAAAAACAGTGGTGTTCTTCTTTAACCCCAAGCATCCACGAATGCCACAACAAGCAAAGTGTCACAGAATGAGATTTTTTTTTCTTTAATAAGCAAATATTTCCAGATTTTTTTTTTAAAATGCACTTGTAAATGCTTGGTTTGGAACTGAAACCCAGCTCAAGGTTACAGTGGTGTGACTGCCTTTCATTAATTCATATACAGTCATCAAACACAAGATTGTCCAAACAAAATACTAAAAAATGAAATCATTGCTAATACTGTAGTTCAGTGCAAAAAAAATCAAACGTGACAGAAACTGACATATCTTTGGTAAAAAATGACCAATTCAGGTTATCAAAACCCTAAGGTATTTTTTGCAGGAAGAGAAGCATTGTTGTTTTTGTAGATATAGCTAGCCACAATCTTTTGTATGCACTGAGATCATTGATAGATTGGCCTTTCTGCGTGTCAGCATTATACAAAAAACACACTCACAGCTGTGTTATGTTAAAAACAAAATTCAGTTTTATTTTTCTCCTCCCATTTAATTTCTTGACTTTTTTCTCCTCTTTTCGGATAAAAAAAAATGTACACACACACCCACCTAAAAATAAATGACAGAAAACCGTAAAACAAAGAAACATTACATCACAGCACAGAATGTGTCATCGTGGAAGACAGCGTTCTGTCCGTTCCGCTTGTTCTGTAGCTGTGTCGTTGACTTGTTGAAGACAGTCGACAATAAAGGGGATAAAATCCAATCGATCTAAAAACAGAATTATGAGCCATCATGCCTGCCGTAAGAAGGCCAGAGAATGAACACAGACACGCTCACACACAAACATACACGTCTATAATACAGAGATACCGAAGTGGAGGTACATACAGCAGTGATGGGGCGCTCGGGTCAAGGGATGCAGAAATAAAGCCGTCTGATTGGCCGGAAAGGGGGAGCCACGGGGTCGTATAGGGAAGGGGACAACGGAGGCAGCTGAGAGGAGATGGGCATAACTAACTACATCTTAAACCAGCTAAAACTGGGTTAACATCACTCTCAGATAAAAAGGTACAAAAGTTGTCACTAGGATGATACCTTACTAATAGGTCCTAATATGTATAAACTTTTGTACTTTTTTTGTGAAATTCACTGTGATGGGTCACACACCTGCTGGTTTTAGGGGAATAGGCTTTATGCCCAGCTGCACCACCTCCCGAACTTCAGCCAGCTCACCGCTCCCTGTCTGCCACCACTGGACAAACTGACCACTCCAGGTGTGCTCGACCTTAGTAGTCACAAACAAACTGATTAATTTAGGTGTGCCTGACCTCAGTAGTCACAACAACAATAATCAGACACACCTGGATTAATCAGTCCGTCCAACAATGGCAGACAGGAAACAAGAAGCCGGCCGAAGCCCAGGAAGCAGTGCAGCTGGGCACAAAGCCCATATTGTCCCTCTTGTGTTTTCTCAATGGTTGTGTCCCTGACAGCTTAAAGAGTCGTAATAATGCACTAAATAAGTATCTATCTATCTATCTATCTATCTATCTATCTATCTATCTATCTATCTATCTATCTATCTATCTATCTATCTATCTATCTATCTATCTATCTATCTATCTATCTATCTATCTATCTATCTATCTATCTATCTATCTATCTATCTATCTATCTATCTATCTATCTATCATTAAATCCATGCAATACAATGCCATGCATCATCCAATTTACCTCCAGGCTAAAATCCTGCGTTTGGCTGCTTTGTCTGAAAAGTAAAACACACTTTATGTAGGTAATGCATGGTCAACACATTGCAGGTGCATGACCTGGTTAAACACTGTGGCAGTAACAAATCTAAGTGCTTATAAGTTTACTTCATACGCCTGTGCCATTAAACTCTGAGTTAACTATAAATATATACACTATAATCATATACGTGAACCTGTCTGGAGGCATAATCTAATGATGAGATTTGAACTATCAACATTTGATTTCAATCTTTCAGATGATCTTACTTAGTCAATATCACGGTTATATTTTCAAAGAATGTTATTTATGTACGATGAAGTTATTTAGAAAGGCATTGCTATATTTAACCATAAACATACTGACTACCCATCAAGATCACTTAGGTCTAGGGATCTTGCTTTACTTAGGTCGGAAACACAGAAGAGCTTTTGCAATAGCAGGCCATAAAGTACTTAAAGGGCACCTATTATACAAAATCCACTTTTACAAGGTGTTTGGACATAAATGTGTGTTGGCAGTGTGTGAACGCAACTACTCTACAATGAAAAAAATCTATTCACCTCATCTTTTTTAATCCCCATTAAACCAAAGCAGTCTTATTAGACATGCTGTTTGATTTTCTTAGCGATGTGATGTCACACTTCTAAAGCCCCTCCCACGGCTGCTGACTGACAGTCTTTCTTCCTTCAGTGAGATGGATGCTGTCTGCTATTTTCTGTGCTTCTTTGCGAAATCAGATCTATTTTAACCAAAGAATCTCTTTTGGTAAGGCAGCGAAGAGCAATAGCTCATTTGCATTTAAAGGTACACACACACACACACAAAGCAGCACGTTTTTGGTCCCACCCAAATAAGGGCATTTTGGACATGCTGAAATAAATGATATGTGGGGTATTTTAAGCTAAGACTTTACAGAAACATTCTGCACACACCTAAGATATTGTATAATATGTCCCCTTTAATATGTTTGTACTTTTGTATTTCTGGATTATATTGTCCCGTGCAGCACTTTAGTCAAACTTGTGTTGTTTTAAATGTGCTCTTTAAATAACCAAAGAAATAAAACTTGCTAGTGATGATCTTATCAAACTGTTGCTTGCTATATCATGGGTTAAACTGAATAAGAAATCTATCTGTATGAGACCACAGTTACCACCAAAGCTTGCTGTTATGCTTGTCCCAACACTGTGCTTGCATTGCATTATGAATTGTGGCCTGAAATTAATCTTGCATAACTAAAAGCGTTTGTGTCATAACAGTTTATGCTTACACTCTAAGAAAGGATGTGTTAATTGTTAACACATTGTTTTTTGTTAAAACATTATGTGTCATTTCATGTTGATTTTGTGTTCGAATAAATAAAAGGGTCAACTCAAGATGTGTGTTGTTCCATAAATGACACAGAAATGTGGCACAATACGTTAGATTTGTTGTCCTTAACTAGACACAAGATGTTTTAAAAGTGTAAAAGTAGCAGTCTAATATCTGAGTAATCATACATATAGGTTAATAGCAGAGATATTCACAGTTTTTCTCAATCGCTTTGGAGCATTTCATCAAATCATTTTTCAAATTTGCAAAATAATGAGTGCATTTGTCAAAACAATTCAAAACATCATGGATGTCCTGCAGAAGCGTGTAACTTGTTCAAAATCCTTAATTCATTTCTCAAAAGTAATTTTTGCATCAGTGAACATGTCAATATCACAGTGGCGGGCAGTGACTTCTTTTTTGAGCGTGCACGATGCGAAGTTTGTCATAACATGTATGTCGCCCGTCATGTTTGTGGTTCGTAATTTCAAAATATGCGTTCTGCGTGTCGAATATGCTGCAGACGCGTCTAAAGGGTTTATGATAAAACAGATACTGCCAGATACTCTGATAATCTCATATGTAATCAGGGTTTGTGTTTAGTGTGTGTCTCTTTTATCATAAATGGTTTTGACGCGTGTGCAGCAAGCACTTATTTTGACAAAACACGTGATGCACATGGTTCACATGATGCAACAAACACATATTTTAAAAACGCAAGCAACACACATGACACTCCCAACACATATTTTGAATTTGTGCCCCTCAGAAGAGCAGTCACGAGCTGCCACTGCAATGCCATTAAAATCAAGTTCTTGTGTTATTGTTTATAAACAAGACAGTCAAAATGTTAAGCATGTTGCTAAAATATCAAGTGTACACAATTATATGTGTCCGTTTTTTCTGATGTAAACTGTGGACAAATGCACATTTTCATCTTTTTTTATGTATACAAATGACCACATTATGATTTTGAAGAAAAAAAATTACAGTACAAATAAAAATAAAAAATTAGGAAGGTTCACTGTACACACTGTAAGAAATTTTCTGTAACCCAAAATTCACTTCAAAGCAATTAATGAGTTCAGTTTACATTTACAAAAGACTAAAAAACTGATTATGACAAAAAGGTGAACAATTTTGCATGACATGTACGATGAACTAATTTTTAAATGTTTTGAGGTGTAAGACTATTCATCAGAAACCAGTAAAATGTATTTTGATGAAAATGACATAAGCAACTGAAAATGTAGGAACCAGCATAACATCTGCATAACTGGATCAAAGCATTTGCAATTTTCCCAAAACTTGATGAAATGAAGGTTGAACAAAGTGTTTGACAAAATTCATTTCTGATCTGAGAAAGCAACTGAGAAAAACTGTAAAGGGAACTCTGTCGCCCTCTTAAGTGCTGAAGTTTGTTACAGTAGAGAAAAGCAGATCACGTACTTACAATCTGTTGGCCGTGTATCCTCGTCTGTATACTTGTGTCAAATATAATTCAAGCCAAAAGCCGTTTGAACATTTTCTGCATTTTTAATGTGCTGTCCCTCCTCTTTTGATTAAACTGATACACGGTACCGATACCAAGGATTTGTTTCATATAATAATTCATTTTCTGCTCATAAACTGGATTTGATTTTCACTATTTACTCCTGCTTTATTTCCTATTTCTAGGTTATATTGCATGTGTCTCAAGATACACGGTATCAATAAGCACAACATTTCAAAAGTTGCTCTGTACATATATCTCTGAAATCTAATAGAAACATGCAAACGTGATAATAATCAGCTGGTCAGACATTACCAAACCCTGCTTTAAACAACTAAACTAAAGTTGGTCAGGCGGTCAAACTGGTTTTGGTGGTTGGGGGCACATCTAGATAACCAGCTAATCCTCTTCAACAAGATAAACTAATCTTAGGGGTAAATAAACTCCTGGATAAATAATTTGAGCATCTTTGTGCGCAAACATAAATAAATAATACTATCATGGCTTTAGGGCTATGAATAAATACTGTACATCATTTCTTTTGTGACTAAAACTATTAGAAATGTATACTGTACATATAAAGAAAGCATGATTTGGCACTGCCATCTAGTGGCCCAGTAACTGAAGTAGATTAACAGACTGCAATACTGGGTTATCATACACTACAATGATGTTTCTTCTGCATGTATAGCAATGCCACATTCCTTGAAACCGTATACAAGAGGGGCGGAGCTTAACGAAGGGCCAATAACATTCATCCCATCTCCCCTGAGCTGAGGTCTCTCCGTCACCATTACGTCAGACCTATGCAACCTCCGTATGTCCTGATATCCCAGACACCCGTCCATCCTCCGCACCGGACCTCAAGCGCATCAATACTAAAATGCCATCCCAAAATATACATCAGCAGCGCTCCATCACAATATTCACACCAAACCAAAAAAAACAAACAAACTTCACCCAAAACAAACATTTACATGCTTTATACCCACATTGAGAATTGCAACAATTTATCATACACTCTCATTTTCTGTTTTACGTATATTTGAGATCACATGTACACAATTTGAGTTGGTTGACCTTGAGATGCTAATATGAATAAGACAGAAGCGGACAAAAATCGAACGAACAACAAAAAATATTACTGCTGCCCCCATGCCCTGCCTTTGTGCTTCAAATTGAAACCCATAGTTGCCCCAAAAAGTATTTGGATACTTTGATAACACTTAAGCTGTTACATTAAATGAATTATCCAATCAAGTAGCATCTGTAAACAAATGTCTAGTTCAGTGGTTCTCAAACTGGGGGGCCGCGAGATGATGCCAGGGGGGACCCAGTTTTATGACATTTCATAAAATACATTAATTTATCATGAATTCTGTGCAATTAAACCTAAAAAAAAAATAAGGCTACTAACCAACAGCACTACTTTGTATACTTTCATATGTTTTGTCTTATTAAAATGTTACGTTTTAGAACAAATTTGTTATTAAAAAAATTGTGGGGGGCCGCGAAGGAATGCAGCATATACAAGGGGGGCCACACGCTGAAAAAGTTTGTGAACCACTGCTGTAGATGATTTTTAATGCTTTTACTATCCATGGATAATGTGAAAGTGTCAAGACATTATTTATCATATTTATTATATCATTATATATTATTTTAACTCATATATACCAGGGCTGTCAAACGATTAATCGCGATTAATCGCATACAAAATAAAAGCCTATGCCTGCACAATATATGTGTGTGTCCTGTGTGTATTACTCTGTATATACAAATACACACACATTCATGTATGAATTAAAGAAACATTTAGATTATATATATATATATATATATATATATAATATAAATGTTTCTTTAATTCATACATGAATATTTTATTTATTTATATTTATATTTATATATATTTTATATTATATATAAATTAAAAAAATGGGTGTATAAAACATTTTTCTTAAATTTATACATGCATGTGTGTGGTTTCACATACAAATAACAATTACACACAGGTCACAAACATATATTATGCAAACACAAACTTGTATTTTGTATACGATTAATCACAATTAACAATAAATGCCACTTGGTTAGATATTGTAGGTAATGTACAGACATTAATACAGTACATTTTCTTTGGGCCAATATATCCTGAACATGCTATAGTCAAAGCCATTCAGTTTGTTTTTAAAGGGTCACGTCCCACAGATTTGAGCTCAGCTAAACACCTGCTTGTAATTTTCAAGTAATCGTGAAGATCTTGATGAGCTGGTTCAGGTGTATCTGAAAGAACCGAAGCTAAACACCGCAGGACGCACCCCTTCGAAAATAAAACCGAAAAGCCCAGTATGCGAATTTTGTACAATTGCACAGGTGCAGTGAATGAGTTTTCTCATTTACAATCTAAAAGGATATGTTCAGATTTTTTAATGTATGCAATATCTCCTTCCACTTGGGCATGACGAACAAATGCGACAAATTTGTTAGCCTAATAATAAAGGCATGGTACCCATCAGATGGTGTAAATTGGGCTTAATTTTATTTCCAAGTTATTGCTGGCTGAAATGAAATAAAGGGACACTTAGCGGGGGAGACGCAACATTATATTATAGTGTATATATATATACAGGATTGCGAACCGAACGGTCAGAAAGACCGTTGTGCCGGGTCACCGAACAGTTATAACATAAAGTATCACAGCATCCTCCGCGTGTCACGATGCTCACTGCTGCGTTACGTCAAAGTCTCTTCGCCTTGTGCTCTTAAGTGGCGAGTAATTAGACTGTAGGAGATCGGACTTCACATCGGGCTTAAGCTCGGCGAGTCAAAGACACAGCTGTCCTTGAAGAGGATTCTGTCAGAGCCTGGACTGAGTTTGATTTATGAGTCCTGCCTCTCACCAGATGGCGGACAGCGAGAAGATGACAGTCCGCTTGCTTAGCGACTCACAGTCGATGGCTAATTACATCTTTATCTCCGCTAATCTGATTCTCTTTTGAAAGAAAAAGTCAAAAGGCGACTGACAGAATCTAACGCAGCCTCTTGAAATCACGTCTACAATTTGAAAACGGTTTGTTGACACCTGCAGGGCCTATTTTGATTCTTCATATGTCATCATCTTTAAGAAATATTGCGCATTTGTAACAGCAACATGTTGCATGAAACTGCAGGACAACATAGTTTTGGTTATGTCATTGAGCCAGAATGTTACATTATTACAGCAGAACAGATTATTATCATACATTACAGTCATCAACAGCATGGATTCAGTACACATACACATTTGAAATGATATTTGGGCACCTACATACTAGATAAAGCGGACTAGGGGTGGGCGATATGACCATCATAGGATTCATTTTATATTGATAACGATATGTATCACGGTACGGTTTCTTTTTCTTTTAATAAGGTTTTTGTGTTACTAAAATCTTCAATGACATAGAATTTTCATCATCATCATCACAAAAAACGTATACATTAAAAACAAACAGAACTTAAGTTCCGGTTTTGTGCCGGTTTTGATATTTGTCCCACCCCTCCTCCATTGTGATTGGACGGTCGAGTGAAATGTTTTATATATATTAAAGGTAGAAAAGTGATTTAGTAAAAAGCAGTAAGCGTTTAAATGTAGTTGAAAACGCAAGGCGGACACTGAAGGACTGCGTTTGCCGGCTTTTTCTCAGGTTGCCATAATACTTCTTTATCAGTCGTTAACTCTTTCCCCGCAATTGACGAGTTATGTCGTCAATTAAGAGAAAACATTTGCATGAAAAAACGTGTTCCTGATGAGTTTTATGGTTATTTGTAATACTAAGTAGTTGGCACACTTACCCAATTTATAAAAAACTGAAGCATTTTTTTTTATTATTAATTTTACACTCCGTTTATGTTTTAAAAATCGTTCTGAATCTGATCTCTAACAAAATTCCTTCACAAAAATGCAATTACCGTATTTTCCGGACTATAAGTCACTCCGGAGTATAAGTCGCATCAGTCAAAAAATGCGTCATGAGGAGGAAAAAACATATATAAATCGCACTGGACTATAAGTCGCATTTATTTAGAAAATTACTATTCGTTTGGGGGGCATTTTGTTTGTTAAGTCTTTCTCCATTGTCTTTAGGTTAATGTTTTAGTTAACAGTTTTTTCAGGGGTAGGCTACAGGAGCAACATATAGCGCCCTCTCGTGGCTGTAGATGGTAATGTTTTCTTTTGGTTCATGTTAGTCATTAATTTGACACATAAGTCGCACCTGACTATAAGTCGCAGGACCAGCCAAACTATGAAAAAAAGTGTGACTTATAGTCCGGAAAATACGCTATTTCAGCTTTTTGCTAAAAAATTAGAATTTTTGAAGAAAAATTCCCATATTTAAGAGTTTATAAGCAGAGAAAAAATATAGATAGGATGAAAGGTTTTTTTCCCCATTTTGTTTGTTTGTTTATTGTTTGTTTGAAAGCAGAGGGTCTGTTCTTTTATTTGATTTATTTGTATGTTTATATATTTTTAGAATAAAATTTTCATGGAAGGCAAATCACAAAAAATGCTGGCGCGCAACTTTGACAAAAAAAAAGGCTGGCGGGGAATGAGTTAAACAATTTTGATATTTGTTATTTCGATATTTGTCCCCCCATCCTCCATTGTGATTGGACAGTCGAGTGAAATGTGACATTGTCGAGCTGAACTTTTCACCCAAAGTTACTGGACACTCAGCGCTGAGCGTGGAAAAACTTCCAGCTGCTGGCATTTTTGAAAAGCGTGACGCTTCCATTGGAAACAATTAAAAACATACTTCAAAGTAAATGCCTTGGTGTGCACGCCCGCTAAGAGATGAGTAACATGACTGACAGACAGGAGCAAAATTAGGTAACTTCCCCTTTAAGACCAAAATCCGGATGAGTTTTCTTTTTCAGCTTTTTACGTTTTCTTAAGACCTACAGTTAATTGTCGTGTTTATTAGGATAATTGCAAAGATGGGAATTTTTTGCGCATATGTGTATGTAAGGCCAATAAAAAATGCTCACGAGCTCAACGATCAGCAGATGCGCAACTTGCATGCTACTCTCATACAGAAACAGCGCGCGCATTTAGCTCTGTTGTTTGTGTTTTAATGGCTTAACATCAGCGACCACGTGCACAGTAAGGTGATTTGGGTGCATAACCTCGAAATCTCTACCCATTATAATAGCTAACAGTTTATGGCCCACCCCTATTGCGGACGAATCCAGAGGATAAACACAGCATTTGTGAATATTAAGATCGAGTATGTAACCAAAACTTGAGATCAATTTCTGTTGGATGACCTCATAAAATCTTCTGGATTCCTATCCATTAAACGTGTCCGTCTTTCGCTAGCGTGTAAGTGCCCTTACATTTCCGTGATTGCTTTCTTTACGGACGTTGTCAAATTATTTCCATTTCAAAAAGGTTTATCATGTTAAAACAGAGCACAAAACGATTTTTTTTGCCGTTCAGTGAATGGGATTTTTAGTACAAAATATTTTCACACACATGGCTTGCGATCAGCTCTGTCATTTTTTTTCTCACATGGAATTACTATCATATTTATTCAAATACTTATTAACATCATCATCATCATCATCATTATTGTCATCATTATTAACACCGAAAAGTAATAGCAGTTAACCTTGCAGATTAAAATGTACACAGTGCAGGGGTTAAAACGGGGGTCGGTGCAGGAAGTGAGGTCACAAGAGGGACATTTCTAACCGGTACATGCTATCCACAAGCAACAAGGAAGTCGATGAACTGCTTAAGAGACGCCAGAAACTTCAGCTGCCTTCAAGTCTTTATGGTAAGATCACACTCATGAGGTCTGAAATCAGAATTAAGATGAAATGTCGGTCACCGGAAGCGTTTATAGTGAAAATAAAGAGTAACGGATGAGCAGCCACATACGTAGTTTGGTCGCCTCTTAAATCGACAAAATGTTTAGTATTTCCGGCAAGCCTGATCATCATCATCAACAGTACATGAATTGCAAGGAAACATACTGTACAGTCAACACTCACAACTTTTTACGATCAGCCAACGACATTGAGGTGTGTGTCATAAATATGATCGTTCCAACATGACTTGAAGGCAGCGATATCCTCCAAGCTTAAATGCTGAAACAGAGAGCCCGATGGGAAATGGGGTGCATCTACTGCATATATATTTACACCGAGGGTGACGGACCGTTCGATGGACTCTCGGATAGACTGAAGTGAAGGTGCTGATGTTCGCCTTGGGTCGAGACCTCTAAAGGGCTCGAGATGATACGTACGCCCCTCGCTAGAAAGAAAAGATGGGCTTTGACATCATTCATAGTAGCTACGCGTGTAAGAACGCCCCGCCAATCGGCTCAGACCTCTGCGCTCGGATCTGAGAGTCACCGGTCGCTGGTGATCCACCACAAACACTTCTAGTGGGTCACCTGATTTTTAGCAACGTAACCGTATTATTGTCAGCACTGTTACCTTCACAGATTCACAACCCACGGAGTACAAACAGCATGTCCAGCACGCACTTCAAGAGACACCGAACCGTTGAACTTTTCATAACTTGCATCACATATCGGGTTTGGACATTAAAAGGTGACCGTCGCCGGAAACGGGAATGAAGCGGTGATATGCGGCGGGGTGGAAACAGGAAGGAATGACGGGAGAGATGTACTGTAGCGATGGCTCCTGGATCAATGCATAATTTCTTTTTGTTCACAGTGATGGGTTCGTTTTTAAAGACTCCTTCCAAAGGCAGGACAGTTTTAGACCTTCATCAGAACAGAGATGGATAGGCAGAACCAAAGGCCGGCTCCTGATAAACGGGTGTTAAGAGATGACGCTCCGCCGTACACCGCCCCAGGCACTGTAAGAGATGAGAGAGAAGCAGACAGAAGCTGATTTAAGAGATTTTAAACAGCAAACCGAGGTGGTGGCATTCAGTTTTGCAAAAGCAGATATGAAACTAACTATTAATAAACAGTAGCTAAATACATTGAGAAGATCAATGATGTGTGCATATACAGTACTGTGCAAAAGATTTACTTAGCATGAGAGTTTAATTTAAAAAAGTCACCCTTGACTTGGATATTTTTCAGACGTTGCTGGAATATGTGTTTTGGTTAGATGGGATGCAGCTACAACCTAAAGCTCATGAGATGTTGGGGGTTGGATTAGGAAGAAAACAGCGCTCATTTGGTGAGATTTCACAAGATTTTGGTTGTTGCTGTATCCCTTCTAGCCACAACCACGAATGTGGCTGTGGATCGCTTCAATCATCTTTGCTTTTAAGTATAGAGAAAGTTAACACCGTGACGTTTATACGTGATACTAATTTGCAGGTCAGAGTTCACCAGACTTTAATTTTAGTACGCAGTAAAATGCACGATATCTTTGCACAAGCTTGCGTTTCCAGTCTGATGCATTTGCATGAATGAAAGTTAAATGGAACGAAGGACTGAATAGAATTCATTCTATTTGGCCTCGTTGTTGTTTGGCTGCCTTAACCCATTCCCCGCCAGCGTTTTTTAAAAGCTGCCCGACAAAATGTTTTGAGTTTTTATATATTGGGTAGGAGTGCCACCTAGTGGATAATAGGGGAATAATAGATTACCGTAAAAAATGGTCATCGTCAAGATAATTCGTCAATGGTGGGGAAAGAGTTAAACATCCTATGTACAAGTCAAGAATTATAATTGGTTATATCTTTGTGCATGTCATAACAAAAGTGAAGTATCCATTCATTTCGACATAAAAGCCCTAAACTAACTATACAAATATGTCGTCAAGTTATTGAAATAAACGTCATAATATTTATTCTATTGTATTCTATTGGGACTTTGTTGTAGCATTTAAGAAAATGTATTTTTGTTTTAAATTTATGTTCAATATAATATTATTTGTTTGTTTTGTTTCAATTTAATCTATTTATTGTAAAGGAAAATAGCGATCTGTAAATGTAATAATGGGCGTGGCATGGCATTGAATGGAAGTATGTCAGGACAGTGAGTCAGATAAAATTTTTGACCACTTTGTTTTGTAGAAAGTTTCCTTAAATCGAATTTTGTTTTGAATAATTTGCATCTTAATTTTAAACAATGTTTGGTTGATCAATTATCAAAACAAAGAAAGGACGGCATGTGTAAAAAGACATTTCACAAGACTTTAAGATGTAAAATAAATCTTTGGTGTCCTCAGAGTATGTAAAGTTTTAGCTCAAACATGTTAAAATTGCCACTTTGTAGGTACGAGCAAAAATTGGATAGTGCAGATTAAAGGGCGATTTATAGTTGTGCGTAAGTTCTTATAGTCGGCGTAGGCTATCCGTAGCATGTGCGTAGCTCTGCATAGCCTGACGTGCACCTCGCAAAAATTTTAACAGCGCGTCAGATCTACGTGGACCGCAAACGCTGTGATTGGTCCATCAGAACCCCTCCTGTCAGGTAAAAAACTGCGTCATAGATATTTCCGTTTGTGATGGTGAAAACAAAGATGAGCCAAGTTGAGGAGTGATCTAACTCAAACTGCATCAAAAGTCGCTGTTTATCTACTTCCATCATTGCTGGTCTTCTCAAATCATACACAACAAGTTGCTATTTCTTCTTCGTTTGTGGGTTAACTTGCCAAGCTTCTTCTTCTCTGACGATCGCGCTGCTACTGTGGTTACACACGTGGATACTGCCTACCAGCGGTTTGCGCGTGTGTTTGCACATCGATGCGGAGGACGATGCAAAAGTATAAATGAAAACCGTTGCGGAACCTGCACTGTCGGGGCTACGCCTTAGGACCTACGCACGACTATAATGAGCCCCTAAGGGGCAGTATTATTATAATAAGATCCCCTTCTGACATCACAATTTCAATGAGCTATTTTTCACATGCTTGCAGAGAATGGTTTACCAAAACCAAGTTACTGAGTTGATCTTTTTCACATTTTCTAGGTTGATAAAAGCACTGGGGACCCAATTATAGCACTTGGAAATAGTCAGATTTTCACAATATGTATTCTTAAGGAAAAGGAAAAAATTCAGACGAGTGAAGATGAATTAACTGCTGACAAGGACTTATTAACAAAAAAAACTCTGAGATAATGGATGAGAGATTGAGAAAAAAGAATAAGGGAGAAAATAATGAAAAAGAGTTGCTAGAGGAAAAGAAAGAGCAGGAATCACTCACTGGGGATCACAGTGTGAAGAATGAAGCGTCTGATGGTAACCGAACACAACAGAGCGGGAAATGCGGTGGGACAAACGATGGGGGGGGAACAGCGGCGACATAATGAACCGCAAAAAAGAAAAGATGGATTGAAAATGCTGAAAGAAACTGGAAGCTGCAGGAGGACCTGCACACGAGGAACACAGATTTTGCATTTGATGTACATGTGAGTGATGTACAGATTTGACATATGAAGAGTGGAAAAAGTTAAACTTTCAACAAAACATGTTGCTTACTGTTTTATAATTTATATTTAAGATGTTTTTATGACCTTATGTCAAAAAATATTCATGTACCTTATAGGGCTGGGTAAAAATATTGATTCATCAATGCATTGCAATTATTTGTTTCTCAATTCAATATCGATTCATCAAATCCTATGAATCGATTCTGCCCCCCGGCAAGTGGCGCCGCTGTGGGCAACACTCTAGTGAGAGCGTTCAGCGTTGTACCAGACGCGCTTTATCAAAACAGAAAGATCAAAGATGGCAAACAGCAGCACTTCTTTCAAGCCTTCACCATCAACGTGATCAAACATTAGTAATACTACACACATTATTTAAAAATATACTCAGGTACTTAATTGCTTGTGTATTTACTTATTATTGAATCGAGTAAATCAATATTGAATTGAATCGAATCGAATTGAATCGAAGCCTCAAGAATTGAAATTGAATCGAATTGTGAAATTCCTAACAATACCCAGCCCTAGTACCTTAAATATTTTTTGAATGATAGAGCCAAAACCACATGCTACATGTATATATTCTGTTAACCAGTGGCGGCCGGCGACTTCTTTTTTCGAGGGCGCTCGATGCGAAGTTCGTCACAACATGTATGTAGCCTGTCATGTGTGTGGTTCGTAATTTCAAAATATGTGTTCTGCGCGTCAAGTGACCTTGATTGTTATTTTAACAAAATACTTATATTTTCAAATTCAGAACAAATATCAACATACTGTATACTGATATCAGAAAAAGGCTGAACAAACATTGAAATATAATTTATCTACATCACCAAGCCCTATTCGAGGGTTTTCTATAAGTATGCAAAATCACAAAGCATTTTGTCCATAAATTGAGTGAATTTTATCCAAACTGTGCAGCATTTCTGTTCGGTGAGATAAAAGCATGACATGATCAGTATTTCTTTCTCTCCTACACAGCACTGTGTTCAGTCCACACTATATAACATCCCTCAGTGTAGAAATGTTTTGGCTCCGTCCCATAAATACAGGGTTCACCTCGACCCGGCCCGCCTCTCTTCTTGACTCACTCCAGCACATTTCACTTTGCCAAGAGCTTGGTATTCAATGTCATATTCAGCTAATGTTTCCAATGAATGCTTTGTTTACTTAGTCTGGTCAGGAGTCTGAATCCTCTCTCTTGGAAGTTGTACTATTTTGCAGATTACTTACAGTAGTTAACATTGTGCAACCTCTGTGTGTGTTTTCTAAAAGCACCATTTTTGGTTTCCTTTAGTTAAAAAAGTCTAATGTGATGCTTTTTAATGCAATTAAGTCCTACTAACTTAATCCTGCTAATGTACTGTAAAATTAAAATCTATGAAAAACAAGCCTTGTTCAACTGGATATTTTCTTTGAAAACTTTTAATTTAACACACTGTCTCAAAAGAATTAACCCAAAAACTGTGGCGAACCATTTTAGGAGATTAAAAATAAGATTTAGGAAGGTAATGAAGTTTAACTGGAAATCTTACCGTACTATTGGTAACACCATCATTTATTACTGCTGGGCTGTTATGACACAACTGCTACACTTGTTGGTTGTTTATACTTGGTTTCATGAAATCAACAATAAAATCTCAATTTATGTTTACTAATTAAATAAGAAAAATTAGGAGCTACTGCTGAAGAAAACAATGAAACAATTGAGGTCAAATATATTCAGCAAAGAAACACCTGTAAGCAATTTTCATTTATAAAATAAAAGTCCCTAATTCCTGACAGATTCATGAAAACAATCTCTGCAACAGCAAAAAAAAAAAACCTGAACCAGATTTCTACAATTAAAAATGTTTTATGCTACGTACACATTAAACGGGTAGCATCGTGTTGCTCGCTCTAGATTACTCGCGAGATTTAACTTTGTGTCATGCAAATTTTTTGCTTGAGTTGAATATTTTCAACTTGCGCAAATTCGAAGCCGCGTTTGAGGTGAATAGCCGCCCAATTTGCGTCACTCGCATCGCCCCGCGTGAGGACGCGTCTTATCCCGACTTTGCATTGATTTTCTATGTAATCTACTTGTGCAAATCGTTGAACTCGCGGTTGGTGTGTATACCCCATTAGAAATTAGTCTGATGTCTTTAAAGGTCCACTGTGTAAATTTTTAGTGGCATCTAGTGGTTAGATTGTGAATTGCAACCCACGGCTCAGTCCTCAGTTAACCCCTCTCTTTCAAAACGCATAGAGAAGCTACGGCAGCCACTACAGGACAAACAAGTCATCGTCGGAGACAACGTAGTGACAAAATGTGCTCTATAAGCAGTTTGTCCATTTAGGGCTCTTGTTGATACATGGTGGCGTGAAATGGTCGCTTTCATGTAAGTGGATCCGCGGTGTATTATGTAGATAAAAATGGCTCATTCAAAGGTAATGAAAAACAATACCGTTCATTATGTAAGGTTTTTATACACCACTGATAATTTAGTTATGCATATTATATTGCATTTCTGTCGATAATAGTTACACAATGCATCTTTAAGGAGGAGAGGGAGAAATTCAATAGTATTGCATTTTTGTATCTTGTGATGCATTATCAATATTCTCAAACCAAGAATCAATGTTTAATTATACTTTTCCTATACATATCATTTAGAGAAGGGAGATTTTTTTCAGCATTCAGATTCAGGCTGTGATCATTTCTCGATGCCTTAATGACGTTGCTATATATTCTATATGCTGTTCGTGGTATTATTGCAGATATCTTATGCAATGTCAAACTCTTGCTTAACATACATCATTTTTTTTCTTCTTTTAAGAGCCATTTCCTTGTTAGATGGAAAGGCATGTCTAATTTAATATAACTGTGGGTTCACACCACCCGGGTTTGAGGCGTTTACTCGCTTCATGGGCGTGTGAAAGCCGCGTGTGAAATTCTAGACATTGAGACATTCACGCAGAAATTTGCATCATGGGAGGGGCTTCTGTGACTCCGCTCGCTTCCTGTAATCATGTCACTACTAGAGCAAGCTCCTGATTGGTTAACACAGCGCTTTTTTCCACTAAAGTTCAAATTTTTCAACTTGCGCGTTTCTTGCGGCAACGCTCAATTCGCACCATTCGTGTGAACTAGACGCGCGAATGAAGCGGAATCGCATCTACTGCGCCTTGCTAAATGCCTCATTTGCACCGGAGGACCTCCAGACGTGCATTAACGCGGCTGGTGTGAACGCAGCATAACACCAGTTATTAAATTATATTTATTATATTAATTGACTGCATGTTTGATAGTCAATGAAAAAGTATATAGCATTCATTAGATTATAATCTATTTACAAGGACAATAAAATTTGCAACAATGCTATACATTTTATTATATATACTATAAATGTAATACATTTTTTGTCTTGTAAAGTGGCTTTGATGCAATGAAACATAACGTTCATAAATAAATTTGACTTGGCCTGAGTGTACACTTACGATTCCTTCAATTTAGGTTGAAATGATCATATTTACGATGAGCGTGCACGCGCACCCCATTATCATTACCAGTGACGTAGAGACGATCATAAATATGTTTTAAATCTGAATGTTATTCATTGTAAAATCGGCGAACGGATTTATGAGCTGACAAGCTTGTGCTATAAAAGACAATTCCAATGATTATTTCTGGCAAGACAAAAATGCTTAAATACATAAAAGCATCAATTACACACCAAAAGCACTTCTTTTGCTCTTCATTTTATTGCAACGGCACTAAAAAGCTTTGCGTTTCTTTCCTGGGAAAGAAATATTAAACTGCCAAACGCATCCATTTATATCTTGCCAAAATCACTCGCGCACACATCACATCGTAAAGATTGCCTTTGAGCTCATACGCAGACATTTCCCAGATGATTCGAAGGTCTCAACAGTATACACGCTGCTGTAGCCCGCATGCATCATAGTCAGAAACTTTAAAAATACTTCACAGTGGGGTTAAACTACAGTAAAGCTTGAGTTATGCATTATTAAAGAGGGAAGAAACGATGCACTTTGGTAAGCACACCAGATCATTTGCCTTTAAGCACCATCAATAGACACACTGCCATTATCAGCCTCCGGTAAAGAGTTGCACATTCATCTGTTTTGTACAGTGGAAAGTCACTACCTGCAGGCTGTTTATTTATCCTTGACTTTATGCCTTTTTAGATTTATGAATGTTTGCAAAGTACAGAGGAAAGTCCTTTCAGACTTTTTCACTTACTGAAGAGTAACATGCTGGCGTTGGAAGCGCCGAGCCGGTTGGAGGCGAAGCAGGTGTAGTTGCCGAAGTGTTTTTCTGTGACGTTGGTGAAAAGCAGCAGGGAACGTGTTTTCTCGTTCTTTATCTTCAGCGAGTTATCGCTCTCTACCGGCCTGGGAAAGAAATAATATGAAAGATCGCACATTAGAGGAGGTGACTTCACACTAAACCGTCATGTGTCATTTCCCATGATTCACAGCACGTACAGTAATCTTACCTTCTGTCATCTCTGTACCATTCAAACGAAGCTGTGGGCACAGCCATGGCTTCACAACGTAAAATGGCAGTTTTCCCCAGTTGGGCAGGCATATTCTTTACATCTGTAATTACTGGTGGGTCTAGAAACACGAGGATGTAAAAAGTACAAAGATTATAGGATATAGTATATATTTGGGTTGTAAATTGGTTGGATGCAAAATAGCTAAAATAAGAGGCAAGTATCAGGCTATCCAGCAAGCAATAGCTGTCATTTGACTGTCTAGGTCAGGAATCTTCGAGGGCCAGATTTAAAAAAAAATAAATATGATGCGGGCCAAACGTTTATCTATTATAATATATGTTGTAACTTCTGTTGTTTTTGTTACTTTTTGTTATAGGTCATATATTAAAAAAACATGCATTTTCAAAAAAAGATGCACACATCTTGTATCCAGTATTTTGTCTTTGAATTACTGAAAACTTCAGCAGCACTTTTCAGTTCGGGCGGCCCGCCTAAGCTGGTAAACCCTAACGCTTTAACTAGGTCCTTCAAAAAAAAAAAAAAAATTAGCAGCAAAAAGGGCCATCAAGTGGATCTCGAAGAATAGCGCGGACGCTTTTTTCACCGCAAGCGGGCACGTGCGCCACACGGCCGAAATGATCCGTCATGTCTGGAGGGTAGCCAGTTGATAAAACACTGTGAGATACGTAAGTGGACTTATGTTTTGGGTTTATTTAAGCCTGTTATTGTATTAGTCTATAGTTCTTGCAAATGTAAAGTAAGTTAGCAGGTGATTTTGTTATTTGAGCAACCTGCTAGCTAGGTTTCATGTGCCTATTGATTAGATATAATTGTTGAGCGCTCTTGCTTGCGTTATTTACATGCTACAGTAGTTACACTCCTTTAAGATAATGTAATTAATAGTGGGCAATAATCCGTTTAACATTTAAAGCATCACCCCACCCTATTGAGTTAAATCTACACTCTTGGAGCTTTCAAACAATATACAGTTTGCCATGATTAGATAAGAATTCATATTCAAACATTGAAGTAAATGTAGTCGTCCTGCTGGTGGGACAGTAACATTTAGCAGAAAAGAAATTTTTTGAGGCACACTCTCTTCATAAATGAATCAATTACTCTCCCTACATAATTTATTTTATAAAACACTGTTGAAATATCTATTCTGGAGGCTTAGACCTTTCCAACGATATATAGTTTGTAGTGATAGATTAAAATTTACATCAACAGTATTAATGCAAACTTAGGTGTCCCGTATTCGGGACGGCGACGCTTAACAGTTAAAAAAAAATTGCGCTATCTATCATCGTTCGCCAGACGTTCTGCAACATCTGCTTCAATATGTGTTTATTAACCATTTAGTTTCACTTCATCACGCAGCTATTTCCGTTAGAGGTAAAAACATTTAATTAATTTATAATCTAGTATGTGTTCATTTTCTGTCATAGTTTCTTCAAAATTAAGTTTTATTTGAGTGTTTTAAATAAAAAAGATTTAAATTTTAATCATAAGGCATATGCCCCGCCCCTTTGATTGCCATGCTCCCCTGCCCCGCCCCCGCCCAACCCTACCACCTTAACTAACAAATTTTCTGCAGGAAACCCTTAACTTATATATTTTTTTATATTTAAAAAAATTGCAGTTTAAAGGGACATATCATGAAAATCTGACTTTTTTCATGGTTAACTGCTATAAGTCCCCAGTGCTTCTATCAAACTAGAAAATGTGAAAAAGATCAACCCAGTAACTTAGTTTTAATAAACCATTCTCTGCAAGCATGTGAAAAAATAGCTAATTGAAATCTGGCTCCCCTTGTGATGTCAGAAGGGGATAATTGGCATTAATTAAAAAGATTAGTTGATTTCCATCTAAAAAGACACACCCAAAACGGTAAATTTTTGCTAACACCTACAAAGTGGCAATTTTAACATGTTATAACAAATTATCTATGAGATATTTTGTGCTAAAACTTTACATACGTAGTCTGGGGACACCAAAGATTTATTTGACATCTTAAAAAGGTCTTGTGAAATGTCCACTTTTAACATTGCAAGAGCTAAATGTTAATAGTTCAACTATAAAAGTGCATAATGTTAAAAAAAACAATAATGTTATTAAGTAATGAAATACACTCAACTTCTGAAACAAACATTTTAAGTGTAAAAAAAAACATTCCTGGTAAATAGAAGTTAGTCAAAAGCATGATTTTGGTCTTGAAAAATAATTAGGTTTTACTTCAACAAAAACTACACTTCTGTAGAAATGATTAACCCTCCTAAGACCCGAGCTTTGGTTTGTCTTTTTTTCAGATTTCTTTCAGCTATTTTGGGATTAGGAAGAACCAATAAATATAATAACCAAATATTTTTCTTTGAACATGAAGCAGTGTAATTGTCCACGTTTGTGTACAAAAGGTTGCAGTTACACAGAATTAAGTATTATGGTGCAAACAAAAAAAAAATGTGATGTCAGCCAGCTGTGGACATCCAGGTCTTAGGAGGTTAAACAAGTCGAACTGTACACACAGCCAACTGCAATTCAATTCCTGATTTTATTACAGCTCCATAGAGCGTTGTGAAAACAGCACATTAAAATGTCAGTGTGTGTTGGACGTGACTTACAGTTGACGGTGACCTTGACACGCCGGGTGTCTGGAGGAGCGACGCCATTGTTGGTGATGCATTCGAATTCTTCTGCTTGGTGGCGTTTGATCTCAGTGATTTCCAGAAATTCCCCCTCGCTCATGAGACCATCTGCAAAGTCAGAAGACAAGCAAGGTGATGAACGCAGAGCGTCATAATGCACAGTGGATGTAATAGCCAATGTAGATGCTCAAAAAAAGCAGGTGCACTAGAGTATTGCTTCACATTGTTATGTTGCACAAAAAGGCCTACGGACATTACAGCAGTCACCATGGAAAATTATTCATCTCGTGGTCGGTGTTTACACGAAGCGACTTTCAGTTCGTGTACTACATCACAGTCCCTCCGGAGTAATCGGCTGTTGAATGCGCTGCCCAGGGGCGCAGTGGTGATGTGCGAAATTCAGCAGGTTTAATGTTCAAATGACCTCATCTGGGCTACATTAACTCCTCAACTGTGACTAAATCACTTAAAGAAACATATGATGTAGTTTTAGTTTTTCACTCAATGCTTTTAGATTTATTCATGTAGTGTTAAAGTGTCATTTGCTGCAGTTTGTTTGACTGTGGATAATAACACCAATAACTCAACCAATGGATTGGATCTCGGGCACGACTACCTAATCGGCAACCAATGGCAGGGTGTGTGTGTGTTTTAAACTTCAAAACTTTGGGCCCTATTTTAACGATCTAAGCGCATTGTCTAAAGCGCACGGCGCATGGTCTAAACGGGCGTGTCCGAATCCACTTTTGCTAATTTAACGACAGGAAAAAAGGTTTGTGCACCGAGCACACGGTCGAAAAGGGTTGTTCCTTTCTTGTAATGACTAATAGGTGTGTTTTGGGCATAACATGCAATAAACCAATAAGAGTCTCAGCTCTCATCCCATTTAAAAGCCAGTTGTGCTGGCACTATGTCTAATCCCTATTTAGATGACGGACTTTGTAAACTGAAAAACTAAGCGGAGGAAGAAGACCACCAGTTTAAAATTAATGTTAAATAATGTGTTGTTTTCGTTTTTATTGAAATTGATATTTTTTGGATTAAAACATTTAAAAGTCGTTTTCTCCTAGTCATGGAAGTAAAAATAGCAGGCTTTTAATTGCTGTAATTGTATGAATATCCAACATCATCAAAAAATAAGTATGTAAGAAAAGGTTTGTACTCTAAAAATACTTTATTTGTAACAAACAAGAGATAAAGAATTTACCATCGTGCGGAGAGCCATTTCAGCACTCGGACAGCGGCATGAATTTTTTAAGGCATAAATGTTTCTCAAATCATCATATCCACAAGTACAGAGTCATTATATACAATAAATCAGTGGGGTAGCATTTAAAACAACATTTAACATTTGTTTAAAGCAAAACATTTAATTACTTACCAGGCTAGAGATGAAGCAGCTCTTTACACCTTCTAACACCTCGTAATCGGTGCTCGTTTAGGTCCAAGAGACTCAATAATAATCTTTTACATTTTAATTTTTCATATTTTAAAAAATTGTGTGCTGCTGCGCATCCATGTGAGTGATAAGCAAACGCGCATTGTCGTCCCATATTACGAACGCGCTCATTAAATAACAAAAGCAATTATTACGCCATTGACTTTAGACCAGGTTTTTGTTGTTCAATGGCGTAGTCTATTTTAGTTGCCTCAAAATAGCAACGGGCCAACAATACGCCTGAACACACCTCATTTTTTAGACCAGAACGCCCATGGGTCAAAAATTGGGCGCAAATGCATTTGCTATTTAAATAACGTGGCGCTAAACATGATAATTATTGCGCCGGGTTGAAACTAGCAAAAGACACTTGCGTCGTGCATTGCGCTGCATTGGGCCGGGTGTATGATAGAGCCCATAATGTTGGCATCACAAAGATTACCTGTGACTGTCTGTCTATCAACAGCATAGCAATCGTACCTTAGCATCTGCCAGGACACACAACTACACGACCTTTTAATCCTTTAAATCTTTCTTTAAACAAACTAAATATTTTGTATAGCACAAATACATACAGCTTTAAAATTAATATTTAACCGGTGAGAGGTCAGGTTTTGTGAACTTTAGTTATTTTTGCAATTGATTTGGGTGCCACTAGGGGTGCTCAAATAACTGCTAAATAACTATTATCCACCTAGTGGATAATAGCAGAAATATGGATTGCTGAAAAAAATCATCATTGCCAGGGAAGCATTTTCTTGTCAATGGCGGGTTAACGAGTTAAAAAGGTGGTTGCGAACAAGTTGCTAAATGGGACTACAGACTTTGTCGGGGACTTTAAACGTCATCACGCATGAAGATGTCAAAAACAGTGGAGTAGCATTCCACTGTTCATCATAACCATCACAGAAATGTTTGGTTGCCAATGGGTCACCAAACTTTATTTACAACCATTGTGAACTACAAAGAGACTATCTTGCACCTCTGAGGCGCTTCTTCCCCTTAGAGAAACGAAAAAGACGCAACACAAATCTTCACATACAAGGGGAAAAATGGTTTTGCTGCTGAAAGTGGGATATTAATACAACAAAAACAAAAACGTCTTAAAGAGTATTAATGTCTTCATGGTAGAATTGTGTGCTCTTTTTGAACTGCAATAGTCAGACTGCTGAACAACACATCAAAATCCATTTGACAACCAGAATAATACACTTGTAAGTATTCAGCCAATCGAGGCAAAGGTAAACCGCACACCTTATAATTCACAACCACGGGGACTTCATGGCACCTTTTCTAATTGAAGATTATTTCGGGGGATTATTAGTCGCAGTTACTGAACTGAAGAGGATTATTTGCAGCTGCAGTCGCCACACGACCGAGCACACGCTGGGGTTTACAGCGACTGTATTCACTAATTCCATTAGCGTAATAAATATCCTTACCTTCTGACATCTTCGTCAGGCTGTCTGAGCACCATTACAAATCGCTCGGGGGATAAATAATCTTATCCTGACCAAAAAACCCAAACAAAACATTTACAGGTAAAGAGACGGGTACGTCCCGTAAGGGTCGAGCTGAGGCTGATTCATACTAATGGATGGTATTTGTTTTTATTTCTCACAGTTGTGACCACCCCATTCCCATGTTGCTGTACGCATTTCTGCTTTGCTAAAAAAAAATCACAGCTGGTTAAATGTGGGCTTTGCTTTATGCACTCCTGGTTAAAATCTGTTTTATTTTCTGTGGGCTTAATTCATGTTGCTGTTCGTCTCTGAAAAAGCACTATAAAAAGCACTATTTATATTAGCACTATAAACCTGAGGTCTATTTACCCGCATTAACTTTTAATATTTGAAAAACGTACAGTGCGTTCATGCTATACATTATAGCATTTAATGCCATCTTCTGGGAATTGAATCATTGATCTGTTGGGCTCTGGCGCCGAGCTCTACAGTTGTTAATGCGGTGATTTCTCTTTTTTGGACCTTGACAGCTTGTCTGAGGTGCTAGAAAATCACAAAAACAGAGGTTCATGTCTTGGCTCGATGTTAATATCAGTCTGTCTCTTTCTTGCTCCTATCAGCCCTGCAGTTCAATAGTACCTCATACATTACGGTGTAGAGAGAAGACACCTTTTAAAAGCAGCAGTTTAAAGACCATAAAACACAGGACGCCTGTCGACAGTTCACTAAAAATCTCTCCAGTCACTAATACTTTTCTCAGCAAAAATGTGCTGTGAACAAAAAAAGAGTAATTTAGAGATTCACTCTAGAGGTCTTCACAGATCCACTTAGATCTGAAAACACGAGGTCTGACCTGATACGCAAGCGGATTCGGGTCTAAAAGTTTCACATGTGCAATATCGGATGTAATACTAGCAGCATCAGGTCTTGGGTAATTTAAAGGGGCCGTGTCACAAGACTTTTTTAAGATAAATCTTTGGTTGCCCTAGAGTACACATGTGAAGTTTTAGCTCAAAATACCCCACAGATAATGTATTACAACATGTTAAAATTGACACTATGTAGATGTGAGCAAAAATGTGGCGTTTTGGGTGTGTCATTTAAAATGCAAATGAGCTGATCGCAATCAGAGTTGTAGTACTTAAGTATTTTTACTTTCTACATAAAAGTAAATGTTCAATTATTCGTATTTTATTAGTGTTTTTCTTTGGAAAACAAACATTCCAAAACATATTATCATAATTTTTACTCCACGACATTTCATAATTTCAAGTTTTTGGTTTATATTTAATATTTAAGTACATTAAACATCTAGTAATTTTTTGTACTTTTACTTAAGTAAATTTTTTTTTCGTACTTTTACTCAAGAAAGTAAAAGTACACAATTTTTATGTAATTAGGCATTAAATCAATTTTAATATGCAATATATAATGAATACACAGTATGATTCACTTTAGAATGTAGTGAACATTTTTTAGTAAAGAAAAGTAAAAAATTTTCCCAAGACAAACACTCTGATAAAGCATAGATGCTTGGAAAATGTAACTAAAATACTTAAGTATTATACACCACTGATCGCAATGATGGTGGTTTGTTGCAATTGAAACTCAATTGTGCTGTCAATTATTTTCTCTTTCTCTCTTTGAACTAAATGGCAGTGCCGTGGTTGGATAGTGGGGATTAAGGGGTGGTATTATTATAATAAGATCTCCTTATGACATCATAAGGAGAGCCAAATTTCAATGACATAATTTTTCACGTGCTTGCAGAGACTGGTTTACCAAAACTAAGTTACTGGGTTGATCTTTTTCACTTTTTCTAGGTTGATAGAAGCACTGGGAACCCAATTATAGCACTTAAACATGGAAAAAGCCAGATTTGTTTTTATGTATTTATGTATTTTTGTCGAACGGACCTGAGAAGACCCGAAATATCTTTTGGGTGTGTATCAAGTCCTTTTCCCACACCTACTTGTTTGCCATGAGCGCTGCGACATTGTGTGGCTTGTGGTCATAATTTTCGTTGAGCCAGACCTGCCAATCAATTCTGAATGCACATTTTAGCGGTTACATTGGTGTCGTTGTCAGATAACAAATGAAAATAAATCAATTGGTTAATAATAATTCCTTACATTTATATAGCGCTTTTCTGCACACCTCAAAGTGGAATGTCCTCGACCACCACCTGCACATTGGTTGCACCACCTGGATGATGCAACGGCAGCCATATTTCACCAGAATGCCCAACACACACCAACTTATTAGTGGAGAGGAGACAGAGTGATATAGACAATTAGTATATATGGGGATGATTAGTAAGCCAATGGGCAAGTTTGGCCAGGATGCCAGGCCACTCCCCTACTCTTTTTCGAATGACTTCCTGGGATTTTTAACGACCACAGAGAGTCAGGACCTCAGTTTAACGTCTCATCCGAAAGATGGTGCTTTTTGACAGTATAGTGTTCCCATCACTATACTGGGGTGAGCACCGCCTGCTGGTCTCCCTAACAGCTCTACCAGCAGCAACCTGGTTTTCCCAGGTGGTCTCCCATCCAAGTACTGACCAGGCTCAGCCCTGCCTAGCTTCATTGGGCAAGCTGTCTTGGGCTACAGGGTGATATGGCTGCTATTTCTCTCTTTCTGGTTTCTTTCTGCCTGACTGGTGCGTGTGAGGCTGCAGACAGCACACACGTTGGTGCATATACATTCAGGTTAAAAATAAATTGCCACTCGGTCAAGGCGGACTCAGGAATAATTTTCTCTGGTTTGTCTCTTTCTTTAAAAAAAAAGATTGATGCACTTTGGATTTGGGTAATTTAGTGTCGGGTACATTTCTTTAGATCCGAGAAGACCTCTTAACTCCTGCATGGTTGCCATTTTCTAAAATGTATTGGACTAAATTATTCAGTTTGACATTTGACTAATGCCTATGTTCTGTCATTGTAGACGTGTGGGCTCTCTGTTAGTCACTCATTGGACATCTATTGAAGATGGAGTGGGTGTATCATCTGTCACTCGGGATTGGGTGCTAATACGTCAGTAGCGGACAGGTATGAGTTTGCTGTGTGATGTCATCCCACCCTGTCCAGTTCCCTGCAGTGTGATGTACAGGTCCAGATGGCTCTCTTTCCTTTCTTCAGCAGAGTCTCCACACCCCGCTTTTCCAATAGGCTTTACTGCAGCGACTCGCACTGAATAACAATGTGCCTCTCTCTCTCTCTTTATCTCTCTCTCTCTCTCTCTCTCTCTCTCTCTCTCTCTCATGCCCCTCTCTTTATTTCTGTTCTGGTTGTGGGTGGGTTATGGGCTGTAAGGGAAATGCTGAGTGGGAAAACTGCAGATCTGCAGACAGGAGGAGTGGGTGGTGTGACCAAAATCTCATATCACAGTGAGGATATATTATTATCATGATTTAGTTATTCACGCTGGATCTAATATAACTCTAATATATAAATATATTCATATAATTCATGTCCTGGACGATGTATTTTACAAAAACTAGATGGATATTTTAGTGAATCCTCTGAAAACAGGTCAAGGTCACACTGTGCTGAAATGTTTATTTTTTGGAGAGACATTAATTTTATGACTATTAAACACATACACTGTAAAAAATTTCTGTAGAAATTACAGTATTACTGGGTATTACTGGCAACTAGCTGCCAGTAACTTACCGTAGATTTTACATTTATGTTATTTACTGGCAACATTTTGTTCAAAGTTAAATTAACATGAAACATTTTTAGACTTTATCTTCTACAGTAAGTTACTGGCAACCAGCTGCAAAATTATACTATAATTGGCAATCTTATTACAGTAGATTTTCACGACTATCTGCTGGCGGGGAAAGAGTTAATATTTTGCATTGTTACAATATTATGAAAGGACATTACTTTAATGCTAACAGATTTTAAATGATCTTGTTGCTGTATTGTGGGGGAAATTACATTACGGTAATTTACTGTAAATAAAATTACTTTATTAATAAAGTAATTTTATTTACAGTAAATTATATATAATAAAGTACTTTTATTTACAGTAAATTACCGTAATCTAATTACAGTAAATTATATATAATAAAGTACTTTTATTTACAGTAAATTACCGTAATCTAATTACAGTAAATTAATGTAATATCTCCCCACAATACAGCAACAAGATCATTTCAAATCTATTAGCATTAAAGTAATGTGCTTTCATAATATTGTTACAATGCAAAATATTAACTCTTTTTTTAAGTTGCCAGCCAGCGCCGACATTTTTTATGATTTTCCCAAAAGTTAAATGCCTTCCACAAAAAAAATCATCTTTAAATATATAAACATACAATATTTCAAATGAATAAACAAACACTGCTTTTAAACAAAACAAAAAAAGTTTCATCCTATCTTCATTTGTTTTCTTTTCATCACCTCTCTAATATGACTATGTTTATTTAAAAATACAAAATTTTAAACAAAAAGCAGAGATAATTGCATTTTTGTAAAGTGCTTTTGTTAGAGATCAGATTCAAAGCGATGATCAAAACATACACAGAGTTTTTACTGTTTTTGAATCCATTGATGCTTTAGTTGTATAGACCCCTTCAAGGTTTGTAAACATTGAATGATTATCGCGTCCGCGCGCAGCATGGGGTCAAACTAGTAGGCATTTTGGACGATACCGAATAATACGCAACTCAATGTGCTGTAATGACTTTTCTGACCTCGACATGCGCAGTGGGAACCGCCTGTGACGTAAACCATGAAGGGCTCTATATAAGTTGGGTAAGAGCACCACCTAGTGGATAACAGCGGAAATATGGATTGCCATAAAAACTCGTAATTGGCAGGGAAGCGTTTTCTCATAATTGACGAGATAACTCATCATTGTCAATTATCTCAGCGTTTTGTTTAAAATTTGGTATTGACGAGATAAATGGCAGGGAAAGAGTTAAATGCATTTATTTATTTATAAAAAATTAAAATATCATTTTATTAGATTCACCTGTGCAGTAATGAAATCAGTCAAAATCTGATGCAGTTCAGATGTAGATATGGTAAGATTTAAGATCAGACTACTTTACATTAATGTAGCAGGTGTAAATGGGTCAGTTTTCATCTGTGACAGCAGGACAGAAAACTGAAACATAAGAGCTTCGGCATCTCCATTCAGCTTTCCAACAGCTGGACATTCGGACACTCGACTACAGGATCAATGGTAATATAAATACGGGAAAATATTGATTGTCTATCTGGTAATAATTCCATGCCAACATTTAATAAAAACTGCATCTCCTGTTACATGTTTCATTACAATCACTACTAATGGATGTAGCTAATATTGATTAAAGTTATAAACAGTACGGCTATGATAAGCACGATTATTAATATTGCGGCAGGAAGATAACAGCGACAAAGATGAAGATTACACATGTAGACAATTATTAGCCTACTTGCGGCTGTAATTACCTGTAATGAAATCCAAGCTTTACATCACAGATAAAGACTATTCAGAGTATCATACAACCACAATATTGTTTCTGCAATATAGCATATGTGGCCCGTGCTGGCAAACTGAGTTGGAATGAGCATTTTTTGTATTAAAAATTAGTTATTTATATTTTTCATTCTCCATTAAAAAAATTCAAAACAATGTATGGTTTGTTGGAATCTGACAGACCTGTTTGAAGCGGCAAAGTCAGTTTTGAGAAAAATCGAGTTAAAGATTTTTGAGGGTTCAAAAACAACATCACTGCATCCATACAGTACCTTAAAATCACTGGTAAACTAACAGATTTGACAAACACAAAGTCAAAAACAATACTATAGTAAATAAATATGTTCAACTTTCTTTTGTTGTTTGATTGATATTGAGACAGACAACTTTAACTCATTCCCCGCCAGCCTTTTTTTGAAAAGTTGCCCGTCAGCATTTCTTTGTGATTCTTACAAAAGTTTCACGAAATACCTTGCAGTAAAATTTTCTTCTAAAAAGATATAAACATACAAATATATCAAATGAAAAAGACACTCTGCTTTCAAACAAACAAACAAAATGGAAAAAAGTGTCATCCTGTCTTTATCTTTATCCCCTAAGGTGACATCGGAGTTAAAAAATCAAAAGTTTTGTTTCATGTGCTCACGTGAAACCTTCATGTGCAGAATTTTTTCAAAAAGTTTAGATTCGTGTGCGCATGTGAAACTATTGAATGCGCACGTGAAACTACTGCATGTGCACATGAAACTTTCACTTTCTCGTGCGCACGCGATAGTTTCATGTGCGCATGTGAAATTAAACGCGATAGTTTCACATGCGCACTTGATAGTTTCACCCCTTAGGTGCTCCGTATAAATATGGGTATTTTCCTTAAAAAAATTTTTTTAGCAAAAAGCTGAAATAATTGCATTTTTGTGAAAGAATTTTATTAGAGATAAGATTTAGAACAGTTATCAAAACATACACAGAGTTTAAAATTAATAAAAAAAAATTATTTCAGTTTTTTAATAAATTAAAATAAAGTAATCTAGTGGATAATCCCTGTATTACAGATTAACATAAAAACTCATCAAGGACATGTTTTTCATCCAAATGTTTTTTCTTAATTGATGAGATAACTCGTCAATGGCGGGGAAAGAGTTAAGATCTACTGTAATAAAAACATCAGATTTTTTTTCAAACAGTTAACCAAACATTTACTTAAGACATAACAGATTATATATCTGCGTCAATTCTGGTCAAAACAGATATTTTTACAACTGTAATTCTGTGTATATGTGTATATTTTGGGGTCCCACGCTAACACATCTGTGTGTATGCTTCAGATCTGTCAATCATCATGAGGAAGAGTCTTATTGATCTTAACTATTTTAACATTAATCAGGTCCCGTATTTTAACATCAAGCAAGTCCTACACTTTATTTTCTAATTCTTGCATGTATGAAAACAAAACCATAATGTCAGATGCACATGTGAATGCACGCACCTATGTATTAGATTAAGTATTTAGGGTTAGGATTACAGTACACCTCCCAGAAAAGTACAAAAAAAATCATTTTAGATCTGTAAAGACTATTTAAGAGCACTGGGATCGCTAAACAAGGGCTTAATGCACTTATTTTTATGAATTTCGACCAATATTGACATTTATACTTTCTTTTGCATGTAGCTCAAAATCAGACCGTACGCATTCCGAACTCATTTTGCCAGCGCAGGTCACATACACGGTACGCTTTTTATCTGCATGCAGTACTACATTTGTCTAATGTGCAATATATGCAACCAATAGTACAATGTGTGTAATACTGTCTCCCACAATGTAATGCACTTGAGTTTCCATTTACGGTGGTAACCATCAACTTGTTTTAGCTTGCATCTCAAAATGTTTGCGTGCTCAGAAATGCGTGCTTGAGAACTTTATGAAAAGTTTTGCTACTTTGCTGCTTTAGTATTTATAACTGCTGCATACTATGTATATAATACAGTAGGCCTGATACAGTACAGACCACACTGTGCAGTCCATAGCCAAAAAAACATGAAGGCAGCTTACATTTGAAGTTCTTCCAGGTTACGGTCGGCTCCGGTCTGCCCACTGCCAGACAAAAGAGGTTCACGTCGTCACCTTCGTTGACAGATTTATCCTCTGAGATGTTCACTATCTTGGCTGGCACTGCCAAAAGGGGGAAAGAAATGTATAATTGTCATGATTAACAAACAAACAGATAACAGCAACATTACAGTTTAATTTGTGTCAAGATTAAACAAACCAAATGCGTTTTACTTGAGCACCAGCATATTGTTTGTTTCAGGACGATCCAATCAGCAGTTTCATTCCAGACTCCCAAAACAGAGGTCAATGCATAATGCCGGACAGATAATAAGATGGTCCTTGAATATAAATGGCCTATGATGGGAGCTTTAATGAAGACGGCCAAACATTTGGCCTGCGAGGCATTCTCAGTCACTCCCATTTCTCAGCTTTCTAGCAGGACTACAGCCGATCCATTCCTGTTGGTGGATTGACTGGGGGCTGTAATTATTTTCAACCATATCACACTAAGACTAAAATTGAGGGCACAATGGTATCAAGCAAATATGGTCATCTGTCTGCAAAGCTCCTCGAAGCAGATAAAAAGCCGTGTTTGGTAAGATGCGTTCTGCCTGCTGGTTGGACAACAACACACTGGAGATGCATTCTTAACTTCACCCCCTCCCGTCTGTATCGCAGGATGCGGCCGGCCAAGTAATGTTCTCTGGAATATTTTTCATTTTGATATTTTCAATCTTGTGCTACAGGAAGGTGCGGCGCACGAGGCGCAATATACATAACAATTGACAACCTGCGGCTGGAGGAGGTGGGGTTTGCGGTGAGGACAGAGACACCAGCGGTCTGTCAGTCGAGCGGTCCGGCGCCTATAAATCACATCACTCGAGAGCGCTGGTACTCTTACTCATTTGCTGTTGATGTGAATCGGCACCGCCTCTGTCCCACCCTTAGCCGTCAATCAAGCTAAAACTCCTACACAAATCTGTGCTTCTTTCATTCCTCGCCTTAAAGGAGGGATTTTATGCTATTTCATGCATTCTGACTTATTAACACAATTAAAGAGTTAATTCTCATGCTAAACAAATGCAAAGTGTCAAAAAACAGTTGAGTGAGTATTTCTGGGCTAAACTCACACCTCCTCTTTCCTACAAGTTTCAAAGTTTTTTTTTAACATTTTCCTTTTATGGGCACTTCCCCCGGAAAAGCACGCCTGCACGTCAAATAAAGTGAGAGAAAGAACGACGACAGAGACACCAGCGGTCTGTCAGTCGAGCGGTCCGGCACCTATAAATCACATCACTTGTGAGCGCTGGTACTCTTACTCATTTGCTGTTGATGTGAATCGGCACCGCCTCTGTCCCACCCTTAGCTGTCAATCAAACTAAAACTCCTACACAGATCTGTGCTTCTTTCATTAATCGCTTTAAAAGAGGGGTCTAATGCTATTTCATGCATTCTGACTTATTAACACGGTTAAAGAGTTTATCCTCATGCTAAACAAATGCAAAGTGTCAAAAAAGTTTAGTATTTTTGGGCCAAATTCACACCTCCTAGTTCCTACAAGTTTCAAAGTTTTTTTTTGAACATGGGCACCCCGTTACGTATCATTGACCCCATTTTCTTTTTATGGGCACTTCCCCCGGAAAAGCACGCCCGCACGTCAAATAAAGTGAGAGAAAGAACGACGACCGAGACACCAGCGATCTGTCAGTCGAGCGGTCCGGCGCCTATAAATCACATCACTCGAGAGCGCTGGTACTCTTACTCATTTGCTGTTGATGTGAATTGGCACTGCCTCTGTCCCACCCTTAGCTGTCAATCAAACTAAAACTCCTACACAGATCTTTAAATGAGGGGTTTAATGCTATTTCATGCATTCTGACTTATTAACACGGTTAAAGAGTTTATCCTCATGCTAAACAAATGCAAAGTGTCAAAAAAGTTTAGTATTTTTGGGCCAAACTCACACCTCCTCTTTCCTACAAGTTTCAAAATTTTTTTTGAACATGGGTACCCCGTTACGTATCATTGACCCCATATTCCTTTTATGGGCACCCCCGGAAAAGCACGCCTGCACATCAAATAAAGTGAGAAAAAGTACGACGAGGATGCTCATTAGCATTGTTGTTCCTTCGAGTAGAAGTCACAGGCATCACTGCACGCGACAGTTTTGTTTTATATTAAGAATCAACGATGGCACTAAAGAAGAAGTGTGTTTTTGGATGTAAGGAGAAGAAAGCCTTTCCAAGTAGGCCGACCTATGGAAATAATGGATAAAGTTTGTTTATCCGGGGCAGCAGTGGAGTGTTTGTTTAATGCTTGATTTCATTGAAATGGGGTGGTCCCAACCAGGTCATGAGTCCGGGCGGTAAGTAAAACTGCATCAAATGTCTGTGTTTTGTTGGCAATCAGCGCTTGAGTGCATATAATGTAAACGACACGAATATTTAGTGAATCATAAGTTATCCAGAGATAGTACACTGTTAGACTTTGTATTGTATATATGCGGTAACAACACGTTGTCGGGTAGTTACTGTAATTGCCCCATTACAGTACCATAACTGTACATGTTTTTTTTTACAGTATGATCCCATTACCGAAATTATTTACACTGCTGAAAAACAATTCACATTTTGAAATTTGCTTCACTGCTAAAAGCATAACAAATAAAATGTATTTCATTTCATAGATATGTTTTATTTTTCCATTTTATATGCTTTTATAACACTGTTTTATTCAACTACAGTAGCACTACTGTTGTTGTTTTACAGCGGTCTACCGCAAATTCAAAACATACAGTAAATCACTGTAAATGAAATGTTAATACCCATAATGCAATGCATATTACAGTAATGAACTGGAAAAGAAAATGGTGGTATTTTACTGGGCATTTTGTGGTAATTAACTGTAAAAATTACAGTTAAGTCTAACAGTGTAGGGTAATGTTTTGTGTGTGTTGCTTGTTCGTGACTCGCTCCTCCCGCTGGCACCTCCGGGATCTGGTGCTTTTCCTGAAACATTTGCAAGAGCTGATCAATCTTTTATAAATCTAATAAATCTAAAGACTCTTCTGAGATATAAAGGATGTAATACTACTCTATAAGTACTCAAGATTAACATAAGATGAGCAGAAACAGCGTTTGTTATGTGAGCTTTAAAGGAACAGATAAACCAGGCATGAATAATCTGACATAATTTACTCCAAATTCACATTTTAGTTTGCGTGATGCATTGTGCTACAGCGTGTTTATTTCAATGACAACAAAATAATAGCTTAAATATCAGTGTGCGCCTCAAACAAATCAGTAAAATATTAGTTTAGCATATTGCATAAACAACATCAGTTGAAATTTTACTCAACAAACAAAAACTCTTCTGGAGTATTTCTCATTTCTTCCACTGAGAAAACAGTGCCAGCAGTTTGAAATGTCGTACGTGTAAACGATGGCACATTTTATCATTTCTGTGTGAATTGTTCCTGTGCATATTTTACTCTGGCCCATCACGACACTCATTCCAGATGAAGTAAGTAGTCATTTAGCAGATGTTTTTATCCGGAGAGATTTAAGTACACGTATTACAGAGGACAATCCCTCTGGTGCCTGAAAGTGAACAAGTTTGTTAATTGCTTCGCTCATGGGCACAATGGTGATGTTTCATCACGGCTCCTTATGGAGTCTGAATCAGCAACCTTATCAGCTCACAGCCGAAACATGACGTGTGCTGTTTTAAAGTACTTTTTCTGTGCCGGTTTAATGTGCAGACACAATTAAAAGACCAACCTCAAAAAACCTACAGTCTATTCATTCACCATCTGATGCATACTTCACATAATACACAACTATTTTAACCATTTAGTCTTACCCTGAACGATGAGGTAGACGTGAGCTGTGCGAGGCTGGTTTCTGGCCTGGAAACTGCATGTGTAGGGTCCCTCGTCTGACACCATCACTCTTTCGATCTTAATGGAGAATTCACTGTTGTTATTGTTGACCAGGGAGACGCGGGGGTCCAGGGACCACTTATCTGTGCCCGTAAAGAGGATGTTGGAGCGGTTCAACCACGCTTTGTGAGTGACCTCTTCATCAATCTTGCATCTAAGGGGAAGAGACGATTTAAAAGAACAAGTTTGTGTCAAACTGTAATGTCACTAAATGAGCGTGATGCATGAGACTTTCAGACTGTAACTGTTGAAGGAGCTTAGATGACAATGTTATGTGAAATGGTACAGTAACTCGCCTACTGGTTCTCAACTGATGACCCAAAAATGAGCACCTTTCTTTTTTACAAAGAGGTTCTTTAGATGTTTGTGGGTCAATGACGTGACGTGATTATTTATTTTGTGTCCGTATATGGTTCAATTAAATGTAAAAGGGTTAAAATTTCAAAATAAATTTGCAGATTACTTTCATACATTCTCTTTTTTGATGATCAAGTCTAAAATTTCTGTTTTTTTATTTTGAAAGAATATTTGAGTGATAATTGCAAAAAATGTCAATGTGGTGTAACCGGTCTGTGTCAATTGGTGTAACTAGTATTTTTTTATGAAAATATAAATATATTCATAAAAAAATGTGGAATAAAATATAATCATCTAGTTTAATATGATTTTTTAAACATACATTTTTACATAATTTAGAAAACAGATTATTTACAAAACAGAGCTGTTTTCAGCATATGTCAGGATAAATATTACAAAAAAGCATTAAAATTAATATCTAATAAAATTATATTTTAAAATATATTTTTTAATTACGCTTACATGCCATCAAGGTGGATAAAATATTTAATATTTCTCATTCTTTGGCGCAACTGGTGGTTACACCATTTGACATTTTCAGGTATATTCAGTCTTAACTTTCATAAAAATGGTGCAAATGTAATTTTTTTATTGCATAAAATTAACATAAACACACTATGTGCATTGAAATAAACCTGATGCGTGCTTTTAAAAACTTTTTTAAAAACTTTTTAAAAATAAAATTTAGTGCTGGGCAAAGACTAATCGCGATTAATCGCATACAAAATAAAAGTGATTTTTGGCATAATATATGAGTGTGTACTGTGTGAAAATATTATAAATACACATTCATGTATGTATTTAAGAAACATTTACATGCGCATATATATTTATTTATATTTTTATATATTCTATATTATATATAAATCAAAATATAAATAAATGTAAAATATGTAATGAAAATATGTATGTGTGTGTGTGGTTAAATATACATAATAATTACACACAGTACACACACATATTATGCCAAAAATCACTTTTATTTTGTATGCGATTAATCGCGATTAATCTTTGCCAAGCAAAATTTTTTTACATTTCACATCTTGCAAACCGTCACTGACCCTTAAATTGATAGTTCACTCAAAAACTTCTTCATTATTTACTCACCAAATGTCTTTCTTTGTTTTTCAAAACCCAAATGCAAATTTTTCAAGTATTGTTTTAAGTTTTCTGGTTATTATGTGAGTGGATGGTGAACAAGGCTTCAAAGGGACTCTAGAGTAAATAACTACCCTCGACTTGTGTTATATTTTACTTTTTACTTCTCTACCTTTTTGTTTTGGATATTGCTATTGTTCCTGTTGTTACAGATTATTTAAAAGTAAACATTATAAAACAACAATTCAGACGCTGGGAATGTGCACTGAAAGAGAGACACAGGTCAAGACTTTCATCAAATAATGGACTATATTTTAGTTTGTTTTTCACCAAACCCTTTTGTATGCCCCCAGGACATGTAGACTTTATGACACAAGTCGAGTGGCGTTATTTGTTTAATGCTTTTGGGTCCTAATGAAGCTTGAAGCTGCGGTCACCATCCACTCCCATAGTAACCAGAAAACCCAAAACAACACTTAAAAAACCTGCGTTTGGCCTCTAAAGAATAAAAAGAAAGACATCAGGGGCTGGTTGCACCAGCCGGACGTAAAAAAGTTGGGTGTAAGCTCTGCGTCCGACGTTGTGACAAATATTTACGCCTGTTGCACCATCTGAAACTATGACCAGACGCAGCTACGCTCAGCATAGATGATGCACGTCCACGCGTATGCATTTAACCATTTAAAGTGCATTTTACGTCCAGACGAGTCTTACGACTGGGTTATGCCCAGCTGGTGCAACCGACCCCAGGGAGTTCAACTAGAGGTCTTCGTCGGGTCTAAAAGTTTCACGTGTGCCTTGGACACGGGTTGGGTATAATATTAGCAGCCTCAGGTAATTTAAAATAAATGTGTTTTTGCAGAATGAACCCGAGAAGACCAGAAACATCTTGCCTGTGTACATTTGCCTGAGTCCTCTTCCAACCCCTCATCTGCCAGGAGCGCTTGCGACATAGTTTGGCAGATGGTAGGTTTATTTTCGTTGAGTCAGACATGTCAATCAATTTTCAATGCACATTTTTTAGCGGATACCTTGGTGTCTTCATCAGATTACAAATGAAAATAAATTGAGCAGCTGGCCAAATTGGTTGCAAGGCCACCAGGGTTTCTTTCTGTCTGACTGGTGCGTGCGGGGATCCAGACTGCACACAAGTCGGTGCCGTTTACTTTCGGGTCCAGTCTGGTTAAAAAAAAATTGCTACTGGTTCGGATCAGACTCTGGTCTAATTTTATCAGGTTTGTCTCGGGTTGGGTCTTTCTTTAAAAAAAAAAATTTATGCACGTTGGGTTTGGGTCATTTCGGGTCAGGGACATTTCTTTGGACCCAAGAAGACCTCTGGTTCAAAAGACATGAGGGTGAGTAAAAATGACAAAGTTTTTAGGTAAAATATACTTTTTTCTTTTCACTTTGACAAAAAATTCTGTGAAATATATATATATATATATATATATACAAAACATTTTATCTAATAAACAAACATGCAACTCCAAGAAACTCTCTGCAGGTTCTGTTGGGCCTACAGTAGTATTTGGCGTTTACCTCTAGATGTCATTGTCCTGCTCCTATCTTTATATGACTAAATGTGACACATCTGATGTTTAAATATCACTAATAATAATGTCAGCTTTGACTTTCAGCATATCAAACTGTGACATCACATCATTTTTCGTCTCCAGTATAGGTGTATATGGAATAATAACACGCTGCTTTTGAGAGACAGCGAGTTCAAAGGTTCAACTACAAGCTGATAGACTGAAACCAAGTCATTTCTGCTTTGAAACCGTCAAATTTGAAAGTAGAGTAATATAAACCATTTTAAAATGCACATTCAGTCTGACGCCTCTGGCAGGTAAGTATGATTAAACTGGTTGGGCTGGGTTGTATGAAGGTATACTGTATGTCTGTGACCGCTGATTTGTGTCAACCTATAGCAATTTCACAACGCTTTTGATGGCATACAGGTAATCTGCTCTGAGATCAGTGTGTAGATATGCTGCACATTACATGAGAGCAAATAATGGAGGAAAGTGCGGCTGTTATAAGAGAAAAGTATCACATTATAATTCTCAGCAAAAAAAAATGTATTACTCATATTACTCATGATAAGAGTTTGGTCACTCACAAAATCCCTTTAGGGAAGTCAAGCAACTAGGCGGCCATGTTTGCAATGCCTCTGGGCATTTATTATTTCAGTCAGGCAAGATGTCCTATTTACTTTAATGGGGAAAGACAGGTATCTCTGAAACTGCATGACAAATCACTATTACATAACATATTTCTAACAATTAAACCTGACATCATATGTAGACTCTCAGAAAAAAAGGTACAAAAGTTTCAAATAGGTACACCTTTGTACCCAAAGAGTGCATGTTAGTACTTTGAACTGCCAATATGTACCTTTAAAGGTACATATTTGTACCTAAATGGTACATATTAGGACCTTTTTTAAAGGGTACTGCCACAGTGACAGCTTTGTACCTTTATTTTTGACAGTGTACCATAACCTTTTTCTTAAGCTTAAATTGCACGAAAACACCTTTATTCAAAGTCATTTCAGCTACTGCGTATTCGCAAACGTTGCTAAGCGCCTCACGTGACTCCTTACAGAGCTCCTCCCCCTAGAGAATTATAAGCCTTTATCGATTGTTTCTTTTAATGGGATCTTCCTTCGCCAGATTAAAGGATTAGTCCATTTTCTTAAAAAAAAAAAATCCTGATTATTTACTCACCACCATTTCATCCAAAATGTTGATGTCTTTCTTTGTTCAGTCGAGAAGAAATTATGTTTTTTGAGGAAAACATTCCAGGGTTTTTCTCATTTTAATGGACTTTAATGGACCCCAACACTTAACACTTAACTCAACACTTAACAGTTTTTTTCAACAGAGTTTCAAAGGACTATAAACGATCATTTTTGACAAGAAAAATAAAACCACAACTTTTCGTCTATCTACGGTCCTGTGACGCGCCAGTGCGACCTCACCTAAATGCGTAGTGACGTAGGGAGGTCACATGTTACATATATGAAACGCACATTTGCGGACCATTTTAAACAATAAACTGACACAAAGACATTAATTAGTATCATTCGCAGTGGTGTCAAAAGTATTCATATTCATTACTCAAGTAGAAGTATAGATACTAGGGTTTTAAAAGACTTTTGTAGAAGTTGAAGGATCAACTCAAGCTTTTTACTCAAGTAAAAGTGAAAAAGTACTGGTTTCAAAACTACTTAAAGTATCAAGTAAAAGTAATGAAAGGAAAAAAAATGTCATTAGAGAAAAAGCCTAGGCCGCACCACAGGGGCCTTTTGGGCACTACCCTATCTCCTCTAAAAAATGTTTCTAAAGGCCATAATAACTATAGTGTTATATTAAAATGTTAATGTTAAAAAATTTGGGATGCACTAGGGCCAGGGGTAGGCAACGTCAGTCCTGGAGTGTCGATGTCCTGCAGATTAGCTCCAACCCTTATAAAAACTTGGTTACCTGTAGTTTCAGGTGACTTTAACCTTTATTAGTTTGTTCAGGTCTGCTTGATAAGACCTGGAGCTAAACACTGCAGGACATCGGCACTCCATGTTGCCTACCCCTGCACTAGGCTATCTGTTTCAACCACATACGGTATATGCCCATTAACAATGAACGCTTTTTAATACAATGCAAACAAATACATTAAAGCAGTGGTTCTCAAACTGGATGTCGCCAGATGGTGCCAGGGGCCCCAGTTTTATAATATTTTATGAAATACATTACTTTATTATAAATTCTGTGTAATTAAACCTCAGAACAATAAGGCTACTAAACAAAAGCAATAAATTGTATAATTTAAAATGTTTTGTTTAATTCAAATTTTAAGTTTTAGAATATTTATGTCAATCCACTGTACACAAGGGAGGCCGCAAAAAATGTTTGATAACAACTGCATTAAAGATCCATATATGTGTACTTCTGAGCATTAACATGTGTTCCATAGAGAGGAAGATATAATGACTAGTTGCCTATAAATATTGTAATGGTGCAAAAAGTCAATCTTCAGAGCAGTGCCGCTGGTGGCCAAACTTTTACAGTGGTGCCCTCTTTAGTTAAAAAAACAACAAAATCACACACAACTATAGTATGTGTGAGAATACAAATATGCTATTGTTATCATTTATAATTGTATTTTGACAGCAACACAAACTACAAATATGCAATTATATATTATAGCCTATATTTCCTCATCTGTACTTGTGTAGCTAATGGACTTTTGTATACTTTACTTTAGTCAGTACAAATCCAAGCAATTTTGGAGAATTACTAAATGTCTTTATTGTAAGTAAATTAAAAGTCAGGTTGAAGGAAACAGCTGATGTCTATTAACAAAAGCAAAAGTTGGTATGTATGGTTATGTGTTTCATTGATTTAACACTCAAGCATTCAGCTAAGTAGGTTTTGTTAATGCAAATAAAATTTACGGCAGTTATTAGCATATACAAAACAACAATGTCTTTAGCATAGATATCTTTGCCCTGCTTCAAAACGCAACGCAGCACAATGTCATTTAAGTTGAACAACTGAAGTTACATGATATAAATTGGTATTGTTATACTATTTAAATCACACAGATGAGTTGGTGTCAGCAGCTATATATTTACACAGGCTTGTGAATGTGAACTGACCTGAAAGTGATGCGCGAGTTTTATTTCGTACTTTTCCATTTGAAGACAGAATGCCGCGTTCTGTTACTGTACAAACGGATGGCGGATGATATCAAAGCATCGTGAGGGGAGACACTCTGCATGCTTTCTAATCGCTCTCGCGGTTCTTTTATGTTTATCTGTGCAGCGCTATCGAACAAACTTTTGATAATCTGCAGTCAGCTGGGGGGCGGGGATTGCGTACAAACCAATAGGGAGTCGGAATGGTGTATGTTTATACTTCTCATCCAACCACAAACGCGTTCATCTGGATGATGCAATTTATCAAGATAGGTTTTTTTAACGATGACAAGCCGGAATGTAAAAAAAGAAAACAAGTTGAAATTAATAGAAGTAACGAGGCGATTTTTAAAATGTAAGGAGTAGAAAGTACAGATAATTGTGTGAAAATGTAAGGAGTAGAAGTAAAAAGTCGTCTGAAAAATAATTACTCAAGTAAAGTATAGATACCCAAAATATCTACTTAAGTAAGGTAACGAAGTATTTGTACTTCGTTACTTGACACCTCTGATCATTCGACATACAACAACGTCGGCACGGTCCTCTTTCTCCACACTTGTAAACACTAGGGCGTAGTTTCGCATCCGTGACCTCTTGACGTGATGACGTACCGCGCTGGTGCATCACAGGACCGGAGATAGACAAGAAGTTGTGGTTTAAATGTCCATATTTTTATTTTTCGTGTCAAAAATGACAATCGTTTCTCTAGATGGGACCCTTGTGCCTCGTTTGGGATCATTTGGAGTTCTTTGAAAGTACGTTGAAAAAAAAACTGTTAAGTGTTGAGTTAAGTGTTAAGTGTTGGGGTCCATTAAAGTCCATTAAAATGAGAAAAATCCTGGAATGTTTTCCTCAAAAAACATAATTTTTTCTCGACTGAACAAAGAAAGACATCAACATTTTGGATGACATGGGTGTGAGTAAATTATCTGGATTTTTTTAAGAAAATGAACTAATCCTTTAAGCGTTGCACTGTTTGCTATTGTTAGTAATAGGAGTGCTCAATCTTGTTATATCCAGAGCTGGAAATGGGAGGGAACATGGGCAGTCTGGGAAGAGAATTTTGAGAGGTAACGGAGCTCCACCTCAGAATGGTTTTAAAATAAGGAAACTGAAAAGGAATTATATTTAAACAACTTAAATGAATATTCCACTTTCATAAAAAAAATCTGATAATTTACTCACCCCCATGTCATCAACAATATTTATATCATTCTTTGTTCAGTCGAGAAGAAAGTATGTTTTTTTTTTACTTTTCCCCGCCATTGACGAGTTATCTCGACAATTAAGAGAAAATGCTTTCCTGTCAATGACAAGTTTTTACGGCAATCCATATTTTCTCTATCATCCAGTAGGTTACACAACTTATAGACCCTTTACTCTTTGTACACAATGATGACGTAGCAACGTATGCGCGCGCATTTTGGCAACAGAAGTATGGCGAGAATCAGCAGCATGTCAAGCAACACGAGCGGATTAAGCAACACAGACAGAGAAAGTTATTTTAAAAAGTTGACTTTATCAAATGGTATCCGGCTACAAGATTAGTGTACTATAGTGGAGTGGATAGAAGACATTAGCAGATGGCCAAATATATAAATATAAAATATATAATAAAAATATTTGTTATTTTGATGCGGGGAAACCGTTTTGATAAACTTTCTGAGTTGTTATCACGTTAGAACCACTGGGGAATAACACTTCTGTTGCCAAAATGCACGTGCAACTATTTGATCATGTGGGCTGTAAAAGGGTCTATACAACACAGAAGCATCCACTAATGCCAAAAAGAGTTAAACTCTGTGTATGTTTTGATAATCGTTCTGAATCTGATCTCTAACAAAAGTCCTTAACAAAAAAACTATTTTAGTTTTTTGCTTAAAATTTGGTATTTTTAAGAAACATACCCTTATTTGAGAGGTGATAAAAAGAGAACAAATAAAAATATGATGCAGAGGGTCTGTTCTTTCATTTGATATATTGTGTGTTTATATATTTAAAGAAGAAAGGCCTTAAACCTTTGGAAAATCATAAAATTATGCTGTCAAGGACTGAAAGTTTTTTTTAAAAGAGTTAAGGAAAACATTCCAGGATTTTTCTCCATATATTGGACTTTAGTGGACCTCAACAGTTTACAGTTTCAATGCAGTTTTAAAGGACTCTAAATGATCCCAAGTCAGCCATAGGGGTCTTATCTAGCGCAGTGGTTCCCAACCTTTTTTACTTCAAGGCCCCCTAGTTGCCCACAACAACATTTGAAGGCCCCCCACTCACTGAATATTTTCCAAATAAAATTAACTAGAGCTAAGAATGGCTAGACAGATGTATATTTGCTACTACAATACTTGTTTTAGCTTATTTTAAAGGTATAGCGGGAGATTTCCACACGTACGACGGTCATACATCAACATATCATCAGAATGACTGACAACTGGGATGACCAATAATCTAGATGAACCACCCGGAAAAAGAAAAATCTTCCGCTATACCTTTAATGCCTGTTTTTTTCAGATTTTGAATCATTTTCTTCTTGAGGCCCCTTGAAAATCTGGGCAAAACAATCATCATTTTCGCAAAAAAAGTATTTTTAAACCACAACTTCTTGTCTCATACTAGTCGTGTGATGCGCAACACTTTTCAGTTCGGGTGGCCCGCCTACAGTAAGCTGGGAAACCCTACCACCTTAACTAGGTTGTTAAAAAAAATTGCTGCAAAAAAGGCTGTCAAGTGCATCTCGGAGAATAGCGCGGATGCTATTCACACCGCGAGCGGGCACATGCGCCACACAGCCGAAATGAGATAAAGACGTGGACCGTCATGTCTGGAGGATAGCCAGTTGATAAAACGCATGTCCGTGAGAAGTGGACTTATGTTTTGGGTTTATTTAAGCCTGTTATTGTAGTCTATAGTTCTTGCAATTTTAAAGTAAGTTAACTGGTGATTTTGTTGTTTGAGCAACCTGCTAGCTAGGTTTCACGTGCCGTTATTTATGTGCATTATTTACATGCGACAGTAATTACACTTCTTTAAGATAATGTAATTAATAGTGGAAAATAATCAGTCAATTTTTACAATTTGTGCGCTATCTATCATCATTCGCCAGACGTTCTACTACAACATCTGCTTCAGTTTGTGTTTATTAACCCTTTAGTTTCACTTCATCATGCAGCTATTCCCATTAGAGGTAAAAACATTTGATTAATGTTTTAAAAATTAAGTTTTATTTGAGTGTTTTAAATAAAAATATTTTAATTTTAATCATAAAGCGTACACCCCGCCCCTTTGATGGCCACAACACCCCCCCCACCCCCGATACACCCTACCACTTTAACTAACAAATTTTCTGTGGGAAACCCTTAACCTCATATATTACGTATGTGAAACGCACACTTGCTGACCATTTTAAACAATAAACTGACACAAATACATTAATTAGTATCATTCCACATACAACAACATCTGAACGCTCCTCTTTCTCCTCACTTATAAACACTGGAACGATAGTTTTTCATATTTCACTTACGTAATACATAAGGTCGCGCTGGCGCATCACACAGCAAGTGCAAGACGATAATTTGTGGTAAAAAGTAAATTTTTGGTGGGCAAAAATGCCGATAGTTTGGCTAGATAAGACCCTTATGTCTCGGTTGGGATCGTTTAAAGCCCTTTGAAGCTGTATTGAAACTGCAATCCACTGAAGTCCACTACAGTATACAGAGAAAAATCCTGGTATGTTTTTTTCTCAAACAACTTAATTTCTTGTTGACTGCACAAAGAATGATATAAATATCTTGGATGACATGGGGTGAATTATCAGAATTTCTGTCTTTTATGAAAGTGGAGTAATCCTTTAATAGCATGACTCACCATTATGAGTATTTTTATTGCAACTAATATTGTATAATGCATCATTAAACTCGTCACATGACACTTTTCAGTCACAGTGGCACTGTATGACTGATGTATTGGTTTTATTACAGATTTTTCCTATTATTTCAAACTAAATATCCACATTTTTACACTCCACATTTCATTAACCTGAGAACAAATTTATTGTTAAGTTTGTGTGACTTAAATACTAAAGAAAACATACTTTGGAGGAATCATAAAATTGTAATGTTTTAGTTATTTTAAAATCATCTAAAATGACCCCCCCCCCCCCTCCAGACAATTTCTGCCATTTCAACCCTGGTTATATTCAATATCTTTGTTCATTTCTCCCACCTCTAACCAGAAGCAGTGTTAATGGATCAATACAAAAAACAACAAGGATGTTTTGTTAAGTCACATGGGTGCAGTTGTAAACTCACCTCAAAACGACGCTTTCTCCTTCCAGCACTGTAATATTGTCGGGCACGTGGCCGAACTCGGCTGCATGAGCGCTGGTGGGCCCTGCCAAAGAAAACCAGAGGAGAGACAGTCAACATACAGCAGTTATTCCTGCAACAGAAGGTCGCGGTCGCTCCCCGGGCGCCGCGGCGAGTACTGAGCACCTCATTGATCCTGCTCAGCCAGGATTTGTTTTTGTGGTTTTGCTTAGTTATTTGTGAGGAGAGTATAATAAGATTGCAAACGACAGCGTGCAGCCGTCAGCGCTGACCGTCGGTGGGCTTGAATAATGATTGGGTTTTGCCCCGCACGCCGCCCGGCCATGTATTCATCGAACGGAGCCGATAATGAGCCCGGGGAGGAGGATTCGCACGGAAGCGACGGAGCGTGAAATGAAGGGACAGCCACTGCAATGGCAAGGATTCGTAGGCATAACCTCACACACTGTAACATAGACGTGTGTTTGTATTTGTGCAAATAAAAGCACGCATGAGGTCATATTGGAACAGACAAGTCACAAACCTTAAAACAAGATACATTTACTTGAAAGAAATGCTTAAAATTATTTTTTACAAATTGCATGCAGAGGACGTCTGAGGTCACATGAATTTTAAACAGTTGTTTGCAGACAAATTCCTTTTATTTTTCAGATGGCGTTCTTGTTCTTATCTTTGTGGAATATGCTTCAATTTCCTCTGCAAACAAAGATTAGCGTCCTCTATCTGAGCAAAGGCCTTCGGTTTCTCTCTTTGCCAAATGCCAACGTGGCACCAACACTGAACTCCACGTGTACGTTCTGCTCATCGTCCCTGTCACAACCGACGCTGTCCTTAATATCTACCGGGCAATATTAGGTTGACCTGCCCGCGAGGCTTAATATACGACAAACCGGTGCAGTTATGAAGCGGCCCGAGGTTTTTACCTTTAACGTACACATGAAACCACCGAACTGACAGCTTGCCAAGAGTGATTCACAAAAGTAAAGCAAAATGGATAAAGACGACAGTAAATTTTAAGCAGGGTGGCATCTGACGGCCAAGCTCTTGCTTTTCTAATTTGAGCGGGTGCTATCGTGAAAGCGTCCCAAATTGCAGAGTGTAATGAAAGGGAGCGTGGGCTGCATTGCCATGCGTGTCATGCCGCCGTACACAAATTACATAAAGCTGCTTTGCATTATCCGCTAAAATGACCAGCGATGACATTGCTGAATTAAGTTTTCTCTATTTGCAGCGCACGAGGGCATGAACTGATTTGAATTGAAGCAATTTTGTAATCATTTTCTTTATTTGCAAAGTAGCTGGCACTTACAGTACATCATCTATATACGTGCACATGTGCATGCAAAGGTCTCAGATAGTCAAGATGACCAGCAATGCATTAATGGCTTGAAGGAACAACACTGTTGGCTATTCTGGAAATAGCACACTGCCGTATTACTAATGTGTGCTGAATGAAAAATGTCTGTATGCACAAAAATACCTATAACTTCTGTCCTCCTCACCATATGAAAAAACCTTGATGATCCATGACACGGTATCATATATCACATATGCTATACTGCACAACATAAAGAAACAGCTTTTATGGACCAAACGTAACTTCCGGTAGAATTTTTACAGTAGTTTATTTCTGGGAAATAAATTATACATAAATTATTTCACAAATCATATCTATTTGCATTGAGGTAATGTTACTGTGTAAAATGAATGTATGCAATATTAACTACAGATCCTTGAATTCTTGCCTGGCTGCCAAAGCTTTCTGTACAACTCGTCGTCTCGTCAAAACATTTTATTTTCGACAAGGTATTTGTTTCAAAGACTAGTTTAGCCACTAGCCAGACTGATAAATAAATATAGACCGGAAATTTGCTTCGGTACATGTGCGTGCGTCTAATGAAACCTGTGTCTGAAATCGCATACTATAAATTAGATGAAGTACCTTTTCATTAACCGTTAAAACAGTAGGCACTATATAGTATGGATATGGATAGTATGAATGAATTTGGACGTATTGCATCTGGCATGTTGATACATAACGTGACATACGCAGTCAAAAAAACAAGTTAGCCGTTAACTGGAATGGCGTTAAACAAACGCAATTAAAACACAAGGGACACATGTTAGATATGCATTTGAATAAAGCCACATTAATGCTTTTGGACAGTTTTGAATAAAACAACGCCCCTCCAGCTTCTTCATTGGATAACTATTCTCCTAGGGCAGTGTTTCCCAATCCTGGTCCTCTAGGGCCCCCTCCCAGAAAGTTTTAGATGTCTCCTTATTTAACACACCTGATTCAACTTATCAGCCTCCTTCCAAAATGGTAAACATGTCTCCCTAACAAGCTGATGAGTTAAATCGGGTGTGTTGAATAAGGAGACATCTAAAACTTTATGGGAGGGGGGCCTCGAGGACCAGGATTGGGAAACACTGTCCTAGGGGATCACGGGATAACAAAGTGTCCATTGAATGAACACTTCGGGATCTTGCCAGAAGTAGTAGGTCATGCGGGTACTTTTCGTCTACTGTTTTTCAAATACTATAAATTCGGACGTACAACTCGCCTCGTCTACAGCGTTTTGCCTACTACTGTATTTAGCATAGAGGTAGGCGGTTTCAGACACAGCTCGTCCATACAGTTAAAGGGACATTCAGCTTTTTTGAAAATATGCTAATTTTCCAGCTCCACTAAAGTTAAACATTTGATTTTTACCATTTTGGAATCCATTCAGCTGATCTCTAGGTCTGGCGCTAGCACTTTTAGCATAGCTTAGCACAATTCATTGAATCTGATTAGACCATTAGCATTGCGCTAAAAATACCCAAAAAGTTTCAATATTTTTCCTATTTAAAACTTGACTCTTCTGGAGATACATCTTGTACTAAGACTGATGGAAAATTAAAAGTTGCGATTTTCTAGGGAGATTTGGCTAGGAATTATACTCTCATCTTGGCGCATAGACTGTAAAAAAAAGATGGACGACGCAACGTCGCCTCCCACCATTGTAATGAATAGAAGACAAAAATGTCCGACCACGGTCGCCGCCATGTTACATAAAAACGTCAGTTTGGAGCCAAGGCATGCGCAGAAGGAATCGTCCGTGGAGCCAGAGGTTCCGCCCAAACGCTCGTGCGACCAATTCAACCACGCCAATCATAATGACACGCCCCGTTTCTATAGCATTAAATTACTAGCTAAAATGAAACTTACCACAATAATGAACACTTGAACATCAGCGTGATAACAACTACTTGAAAGGACCAAAACCATCTTTCGGAAACTTTTATTGAAAGTGTTAATATTTTTTTTTTATTTAGAGCAAAGTCCCATTCGTTTCAATGGAGAGGGCGGGGTTTATGACTTGCACTGCAGCCAGCCACCGGGGGGCGATCAAAGAGCCAGAGGCTTCACTTTTCAAGGCTTATGAAGCACACCCGTTATGGCGTAATAATCAAGGACTTTGCGATCATAACATGGGTGCAGCAGGCGCAATGATATTACGCAGCAGCTGAAAATAGTCCCCTTAGTAACTTTCATTGCCAAGGGACTATTTTGGGCACTGTGTAATATCATTGCGCCTCCTGCAGCCATGTCACGGCTAAACTACGCTAAAAGTGGTAGCGCCCGGAGATCAGCTGAATGGATTCCAAAAAGGTAAAAATCAAATTTGCAATATAGTTTTAATTAGCTGGCAGTTAATTTTTTTTTGTAGATTAGATTTTGTATCCAATAATTAACATACAGTGTAAATTATTAAAATAAAATTATAAAATGGATGCTGCATTATTAAGAGAATAAAAACCCTCCCTACACCGACCCTCTACCCAAAAAATATTTCTATTATTAATAAACATTCATTAGGTACTTTTTTCCACTTTTCAAACCTTTATTTTTAATTTTTATTGAAAATAAATGCCTTTTCGGTGTGATTAAAAAAAGGGAGAAGAGCGAGGTCGCCAAAAGGTGGATTAGAACCGTCAAAAGCCAGAGCTACGAGCCATATGCTCTACAGCAGGGCTATTCAAATCTTACCCTGGAGGGCCGAGCACTACAGAGTTTAGCTCCAACCCTGATCAAACACACCTGAGCAAGCTAATCAAGGTTTCCATGATCACTAGACAATCACAGGTGGGTAAGTTTGATGAGGGTTGGAACTAAACTCTGTATTGCTCGGCCCTCCAGGGTAAGATTTGAATAGCCATATGTTCTTCAGCTTGTGCCCCGGAAGCTTTTTTAGCGTTTCAAACAAGGGATGCACTTAGGGTAAATAGACACTTTGAAATGTTAAAGGTGCAGTGTGTAAATTTTAGTGGCATCTAGTGGTGAGGTTGCGAATGGCAACCAACAGCATAGTCCACTGCTCACCCCTTGCTTTTAAAACGCACAGAGAAGCTATGATAGATGCCACCGGACAAACATGTTATCGTCGGAGACAACTTAGTAAAAAAGGTTGTCCGTTAAGGGCTTCTGTAGAAAAATGGCGACTTCCATTTAAGGGGACCCTCGGTGTATGTAGATAAAAAGGTCTCGTTCTAAGGCAATAAACATATAACGGTTCATTATGAAAGGTCTTTATACACCCTTGATAATATAGTTTTGTATATTATTTTGCATTTCTGTCAAGAGATCCTTCTATAAATTACATACTGTACCTTTAAACCTCTCATCACAAAAACCACCAGACAATAACTCGAACACAGTGAAACAAAAGCAACGTTCCTCTAGGAAATATTATATAGATCAAGCAAAATAAGAACTACACAAGATATAAAGTACAAACTTGTGCAAACAGTATAAGCACAAAACAAGACACATCATCTGAAAGTGAGGTAATGAACAGTGTATAGTACAGTAACTAATACTTGAAAAGTGACCTTGCTCAAGGGCACCTTGGGTGATCTATCACCCTAACGAAAATTAAACGGTTTTACTACCCAAAAAAAAAACCCCCAAAAAAAACATAGTTGTGCTACAAAAACCATGATTACCATAACTATGCCCAGCATGTAATAGCTGTCATTTCACCATCTAGGTTAACTATAGACCCGATATAGTCCGTCTATGTGTAAACCACTTCTAGCCAAAATAAACCTGAATGATGTTTTTGCCAAAATAACTTGTAAGAATTTCATCATGTAAGCAAAGTCAACAGTGATTACAAGCTTTTATTATTTATTTATTCATTCATTCTTTTTTATTTATTTTTGGGTTACAATTACACATCTATTAAATTTTCACTGACAGTCCGAATGTAGCTTTTTTAACATAGATGTCTGGGCTGTGTTTGGACAGCAGAGGTCTTTTAAATGTCGTGGTTTTGTCGATGATCATTTGGTTCATTTTCATAGGGTGATTTTTTTTATTTTTATTATGCACGTCTGTGTGCAAGTTTTTTTTTCCAGTAAATGTGATTGTATGTGCATCACACATTAGTGCTCAGAATGCATCTCTCAGTTTCTGAAAAGCGACAGCTCCTTCTACTGTTGAACATTGTTCCCGCTATATAAAACAACCTTGTAGAAACACAGATGAATAAGAGCACAGTTACAGACTTACAGTATTGAGGTTAATTGAATTCAGTTACCGACACGCACGCATACGATTCTTTCCTCATTTTTCTCTTTGCACGCTGTAGCACATCTTCTCTTTACTCACACACACGCTCTGCATCAAACAGATGATGTGTGCACACAGTAAAACCCCAGTGCATCATGGGGAAGGTTATAAAACAGAGGGGTTTATTCCCTATTCCCTTTTCAATTCATATCTTCACAGTTCAATTGGCACCTCCGATTTTAATACCGGGCAGCTTCTGCTCCCCAAAAGTCGGGTGAACGCGTACGCAACACGTACACCAACGCGCTCGATTATGAAGTGTGAAAAATGTGATCTTTTATGCTATATGCGTTTCATGCTATTTACGCTTCATTGTTCAAACCACACAGGTCTGTACTCATGGTTTTCCCAGTAGAAATGAAACTACAGACCAGGCTGTAGCTGTGGGCATATTGGGGTCAAGAAACATTTGAGGCTAATAAGAAATACATACGAAAAGCATGCATCATAAAAAATGTCAGTGTAAATCTTAAGGGTCCCACCCACAATTGTGACATCATGGATAAGGGCATTAGCAGCATAACGGTAGCACACACATGATAAAATGTATACTGTAGCTTAAATGCACAGCAAGTCTGCCAAATGCATTTACACCTAAAATTTATCTGGAGTGAACCCAGCAAGCCGTCCAAGCACAGCCTAGACGTCTAGACTAAAACAAAGCAACATTTGGGCTGTCGTTGAAAATTTAATAGACGTCTAACCATAGCCAAAAAATACATGCAATAAATAAATGAAACCAAACACCTTGTAATAACTGTTGACTTTGCTTACATGGTAAAATATTAGATATCTCACAAGCTATTTTGGCAAAAGCGACACATACTAGGGTTGCAAAGGGGCAGAAAGTGTCCAGTAAATTTCGAGAATTTTTTGATAAATTTCCAGAAACCTATAAAGGGGAAGAGAACCAATGAAAACACAACACATGAAACAAGAGACAAAAATGGCAATAACTGATATCAAAATAAAAGACATAAACCTGAAAACTTCAAAACAAAAGACATAAAAATAACAAAATAAAGAGCACATGACAAACACCCTGACACTGGGGAATTTTGAAAATATTCCAAATCGGAAACGGAATTTACGGAAATTATTTGAAATTTACGGAAATTTATATAAACTATATTATATACGAACATAAATAAATATTAAGTGTGGTCATAAGGAGACATGAATGCAAGGTAATACAAAGTTTGAAGAATCCTGATACTTGTGCTCATCAAGCCTGGATTATTTGATCAAAAATCCTTCAGAAATTATTCTAATATGAACACACAGAACAAGGAAGTTATGTAACTTATGTGAATACTGTACATGCAAAGATGGACATTTTGACATTATTTTGTGTGCCCGATTCAAGAAATTATCTGTGCATGTTATGGAAGAATGCAAGTACATGCAGGGGGTGTGGCCTCAATGACCCTTTAGTAAGCAGTGTGATGTGTGCATGTGACTCACAACAGTGGTCTGGCCAGGATATTGTCATTTAAAAAGTGAAGTTGCAGCCCTCAACTGATGTTTATGTTGTCATTTTGTGTATTGGCCACCAGTTGTGTGATTGCAGTACCAGTTGCAATATTGCAATATCAGTTTTGGCCACAATCATACATACTGTTCCTTTAAATCTTGTTGTTTTGAACTAAATTATACTGCAATATTTTTTTAAACTACATTTAAGTTCTCTGTTATAGGCAACTCTACATTTTTTTTAATTCCCAGTTTATTCCTATATTCCGTTAATTCCCATATATTCAACCGGAATTATACAACCCTACACATAACCAAATTCAAGTTTATTTTGGCTTGATGTAGATTACTCACAGCCGATTAGATTTCACGATAGCATATTGTGTCTATAGTTAACCTAGTCTCAGCCTCAGACGTTACGCCCACAGAATGTTGGCTAAACGTCTGATGTTTATCGTACACCTTCCTGGAAACCCTGTGGGAATGTCGAAGTCGTCTTTTGATTGGTTGAAATAAACCGGATTTCCAAGAGAAGCGAGTGTCGTGATTAGTTTCGGTCCCTGGAAAACAAAGCTCAGACGTTCCATTGAGGAAGTGAATCAGTCGTGTTCACATTATTTAGATGCTATTCAGTTGCGGCTGGTTATATTACTGTTAACTGACTTGTTGCCAGCTGCTCTTAATTGTGGGGAGTCCGAAACGTAATGCTAGACGAAACAAACTGTGATTGGTTGTTTGACATGTCAGTCAAACAGCTCGTGGACGGGCTTTGTCCAGAAAAAGCAGCGAAAAACACCAGACCTTCAGTATAGTTAATCTAGATTGTGAATTGACAACTTTTGCTTGCTGTAGAAATACTGCAGTTTAAATAGTCACTTAAATACAACCTAAACACTTTAATCCCAAATTAGGTATTATTTAAAGGTGCAGTGTGTAAATTTTAGCGGCATCTAGCGGTAAGATTGCTAATTGCAACCAACGGCTAAGCCCACTGCTCACCCCTTGCTTTTGAAACGCATAGAGAAGCTACAGTAGCCACCACCGGAAAAACATGTCATCGTCGGAGACAAAAATGTTTGTCCGTTAAGGGCTTCTGTAGAAACGTGGTGGCACAAAACGGCGATCCCACCTAAGGGGACCCTCGTGCATGTAGATAAAAACGTCTCATTCTAAGGTAATGAAAACATAACGATTAATTATAAAAAGGTCTTTATACACTCATGATAATGTAGTTTTGTATATTATATTGCATTTTTGTCAAGAGATCCTTCTAAAAATTACACACTGCACCTTTAACACTCAGTATATGAACCTATGTTTCCAGACTCTTAACTGAACGTATAAGATGCATCTTTGGGCAAGACACCACAGTGTAAAAAACACTCAAGCAAATGTAATCGTAATATAATTGACTTTAAAAAAAGGCTTCCCCTGTTCAGTCGGGCCCCCACCATATCACAGGAGCTGTGGGAGTTTCCCATATGCCAGTTATTATGAATGTGCTATAGGATCCACAAACTCCATTTAAATACCTACGCACATGAAACAGGATTTGAACGAGAGAGAGAGAGAGACATAAAAGTCTGTTTTATTAATACTATCCGGTATTTATAATTCAGTATTTGATTTAAATGTAAAGAATTGATATTCTATATTATACACTTGTACTACATTATGCTGCCTATCTATGATGTGTGCCTACTGTATGATGCTGTGAAATGCTGACTATGTAGGTAGCTCATAGGTTTTGGAATGGAGCAGATTGTATAAAGCATCACATGTGGGTGGTGAACAAAAAGACTGTACACAGCTGTAGAAAACGATTTTAACCTTGTGCCGTTGTTTCCGTTATTTGAAAAAAGAAAGTTTGTGGATAAAAAAACTTGTTGCTTTTCATTGAATCACATTTTGTCTCCGGGTCATTAACACACCATCTCTGGAATTCACTCGAGCCTCTTATATTTCATCTCCTGGTCCAACGGTTTAATTCTCTCTTTAGCGTTGTCCTTCAAAGTCAACCATCCTCCTAAAGCACCGCTCCGTTGTCTGGAGAAAACCTCAGCACGCTTTACCGTTCACTGGGTCTTAAAGAGATGCATCATTTATTGCACCGCCGCAACACCTCGGAACGGCTTCAGGGTTGATTCTCACAGACCTGTGGGACGTTCGTTCAAACCTGATTTGTATCCCCTTGACTTTTACACGCTCTCGTTTGTAATTGCACTCGGTTTTGGCACGAACCTATTAACAAAAGCAAGCTGGAGCTGGACACCGGAGAGCCTCTGTGCCTTTGTACTGACATATACTGCGCGCTGCTCCTAATGATCAAAAAATACAAACTTCTGAAAGGCAAACCCATCACGATGTAGGAGGACCAGGAGGAAATAACAATTGCTTGAAAAATATGGAGAAATAAATCGGTCATCTCATAGCTTCTTATTTTATTTGTCCCTGATGTGCAATTAGCATGTAAGTGAAGGCTATTTTCTGCCAGACCACCTTCTGTCTGACCTTTATAAAAAACAAAGCGGGATTTCTGCTTCTGCACCTTTAGACTTCCCTTTTAATTGGCAATCCTCGAGTAACATCACTTACAGATCATGCAATAACATTTATTTATATATTCTGCGTACTGTTCATTTGTAGATACATTTGAGGAATAGTCATGCATGATATATAGTAGGCTATACAATTGGCCACCCTGCTGTCTAGATAAATATATCAGTTCATGAAAACTCATATTGCTCGACCACCACCAGATGTGGAGAGAGATTATAAAACTGCAGGCAGAGGAAGAGACAATAGCTTGCAACCAATGAAATATTTACAAGACGCACTTCTTTCCAACACCTTGATGATAAAGAGTAACGGTCCAGGAGTTATCAGATGGTTTGAGCCCGAGGCTGGAGAGGATTAAACATTAACTGGCAGACGGATTGGTTTTTTTCCACATTAACTCCGGCAGGGTTGCGTGAAACCCCTGTGAGCTCCTCGCTTTGCTCTTCCGGCTCTGATGCGGAGCCCAAGATCCTACCTGACCTCTGGCCACCTGCCACATCCGCACCAGCAGGGCGGCACCTGGTCACCATTTTCCCCTCAGCACAAAACATATTATTCATATTCTGTATTTCACATGACAGAAATAAGATTTAATCATCAGCAGTGTTGATTGTACAGTACACAAAGCTGATCAGTACTCAACAGTTTAATTCTGCAGCATTAATGGGCATTAAATGGTTAAAGAAGACTTCAAATATAGCATCTGGGATGCTCTTATTGGTTTTTTGTCCAACTTCACTGTGATTGGCTCATTAACCTGTCAATCTGTCAATGCAATAATGCCTCATCTGTTAGCAAGCATTCATCTCGGCTCAATTAAACATGCACAGAGATTTATTGACTAATGATACAAAAAGGTGACTATTAATAATGATAATAGCCAAGATGACAGTTTACAATTAAACCAAGGACATAATATGCTTGTTATTTTATGACAGTAGTTATTTTTGAAGGAATGTCATACTTGGTTTGATGTGACTACAGTATACTATGTGCATTACAGGATGTTAATGTAAACCTATTATGGTAACACTTTACAATAAAGTTGTATTAGTTAATGCATTAAGTAATGTGAATTAACAAACAATACAGGTACAGCATTTATTATTTTTAGTTTATGTTCATTTAAACATTTAAAGTACTCTTAAACAGGAAGTCGCGATCGACTTTAGTTTTGTATTGGGACATATTTCCGTGTCAAACTGAATGGAAAATAGAGGGCGTGGCTTGTGTTTTTCACTGTGAATTGATTGGATATAGAAAAGTAGGGGTTTATTCAGAAACAGAACTCGCAGCAGATAGTTGAAGGGGGCGGAGTCAACAGATGCTCCTCCCAAGCCGTCTAGCTGACATCATAATAGAAGTATCGCAACAAGAGGGCCGAAGTACATTTTCAGATTTCGATTAAAGCTTATAAGGGGATATGAATAAAAAACATTATTATTATCATTATTACTATTATTATTATTATTAATAGTATTCATAATAATGTTGTTGTTATCATACCATCATCATCATCACCATAATTATTATTGAAATTACTGTTGCCATCATTACAAAATATTAATATCATCACCATCCTTTCATATAATATTATAGTTTTATAGTTGTTGTTGTTGTTGTTATTATTATTATTATTATCATTATTGTTATTAGCCTATTAGAGCATTAGAAAATATTCCTATAATCATAACCTTTTTTAGAATTATTATTGCTATTACTATCATTATACTATTATTAAATTATATATTATTACGTAAATATCTATATTATTATCCATTTAATTAATTTATTTATTTATTTATTTTGCTTATTATCATTGTTTCATAACAATATCATCATCACAATTGCTGTTTTGTTTTTGTTTTCTGTTTTGTTCTGTTTTGATGTTTTGTATGTTGCATGTTTTGCACTTAGAATAATAACAAATATTCATCACAAAAAAAATAAAAATAAACTACTGTAAAAAAGACCCACATGTATTAATTTTCATAGTATTCACTGCAATATTCCATTAAAAAATAAGAATTGTCAGTTTTAATTTCATGAGGACTTCTAAAATCTAAAGTTAATTGTTAACATGAGTTAATGCACCATGAATTGTATTGACATTAACTACATGTACAACTACATTAACAAAGATTAATAAATGCTGTTAAACTGTTTATTGTTACAATCATTACACATTTAAGTCCAAGGTTCTTAAAAACATTTCTTACATTTTTATAGTCTGAAGAACAAATATTTAGTAATAAAATAGTTCTTTATGGAAACAAACTGCCTAAATATTTGCCATAGCAGGTTTGTTTTTAAGAGTGTAGTTGTTGTATGTTGATCTGAGCAGTGCTAGTATGAGAATTTAAGTGTTTTTTTAAGGTATGCAAAATAGGTCTAAAGTGATTCACAGCTGAATCTGTTTAAACGGATCATTAATTCTATTTAGTTTACACTGTGTATTGACTTATCTGGTGTCATGAGGTACAGATTTGGCTTCGCTTACAAACAGATTAAAGGATTCTGTACCTGAATTTATACTCATTAAATCTGTAGTATGCTGCATAAACCCCTGTGTATAGTAAACGCTGAACATAAACTAGTAAATCGATGGTTACTGACAATACTAAGCTTTAAGGAATATTCTGTCCTAATAAACACAAATGCTACACATTTTTTATAAGGAGCACAAAATAACAAGTTAAAAGACCCAATGGCCCATATGCATAAGTCAAGCTTCTTACTTGAACCGCAGGGGCGCCATGACAGGGGGGGGGGGGGGGCTGAGAACGCTATGGGGCCCCACTTACATCACTTTTCCTTTTTTTATCGTACATGTTTAAATTACTAACACTGTTGTACAATTTAAAGTACATATATACAACTTCTGTAAATTACTTTGTGTTTAGTAAAAACAGCGTGCAATGACCTAGATGCAATGTTTTACATATTTGCCGGGTAAAAATAGGTGGGTAGGCAAAATTTTGGTTTGGGATCAGTTTGGTGGGTTTTATACTTAAAGGAATAGTCTACTCATTTTCAATATTAAAATAAGTTATTACCTTAACTAAGAATTGTTGATACATTCCTCTATCATCTGTGTGCGTGCACGTAAGCGCTGGAGCGCGCTGCGACACTTCGATAGCATTTAGCTTAGCCCCATTCATTCAATGGTTTTATTTTGTACCACCAAACTTGCTCGTATAACTACTTGTCTTAAATAGGAAAAACGTTGATGTGTTTGGTCACTTCTAACTTTATCTCTAAATAGTACCATTGAATGAATGGGGCTAAGCTAAATGCTATCGAAGCATCGCAGCGCGCTCCAGCGCTTACGTGCACGCACACAGATGATAGAGGGATGTATCAACAATTCTTAGTTAAAGTAATAACATATTTTAATATTGAAAATGAGTAGACTATTCCTTTAAGTTTACGGGTAAACAAAAACAAAGTGTGCATGTACTTCCAATGCTATGCAATTAGCATCTGCCGTGCAACCATGAGCTGTACTGTCTAGATTCAGAAATGCGTCTCAATGCATTATTGACATTGTATGAACGCTCTTGGGTTTTCTATTGAAAGAAAACCACACGCATTTGAAAAGTCAAGAGATTTTGGGTGAACTACCTCTTTAAGAATCTCTCCAGCAGTGATCAGTTACCTGGCTGACAGCTCACCTGCATGCTGACGTCTTAACATCTTCTTCTGTTCATTTAATGCCTGAATACAGCTCTGTTCTCCAAACATCAATCCCTCTTTACGTATCAGTCGATACACAGCTCCACCACGAGGCCGAGAGACGTCGGCTCGATAAACTCCACCAGAGATCTTTAGCACTGAACCTTCCAGCTCTGCGAACGACGCCAAGAGCAGCTTTCAGGTCCGTATCCCATAAGGGCTGTCAGTTTTAACCCCTATTTCTATCTTGGAGAAAAGCCTGAACCCCCCCAAGCACCTTGAGATCAATACAGCAGTTAAACTGTTACTTGCCTCACATACTCCAGCCAAAAGACAAGCCCCGCGGTACCGCACAAACTCAAACCTGCTCACAGGTAATTTTGTGGATTTGTCAAAGATGGTTTGAGTCGTTTTAAAAACGCAGGCTTAAACGCACAGTCATGCCGTCTATATGAAGGCGGTAAAAGGAAACCCAATGTATCGAGTCGAGCTGTCCGCATGACAAATGGAGCAGATGAAATGGCTTCCAGAGTTTCTGAAATATGTCTTTCTCTATCCATTACATGAAGCCAAATGCTGAAAACGCTCGGGCAAATTGAATTTCGAGCAAATCCGCATTCATCCTTGTTCTGGCATTTAGATCTCATTTGTGCTTTTGTTTAATTTCTGTAAACGTAAGCTCTTCTGTGTATCACAATGAAAGCGGACTATTAATGGCGTCTGAACAGAATGTTGCGAATGCTCTTCAATAATTCAATCTTTTGCTGTGTTTGTGCCACAAAAATACAAAATAAATATGTGACAAAGCGTACTGGACAAATATAAATGTTCATGTACCTAAACGGTTACGATGCACTGTACTGTAAATGTCTTTGCATTAACCTGATATAATATGCATCAATCATGCACAATAAGCTTTCTTCACTCCTGTCATCGCATTCAGCTCAACTAACTAAACCTTCAGTATATACACTGTTGATCTCCCAGCGGTTCCTCGTCTAGCATCTTCTCTTTGACATTGATAAATGAAACTTTCGTTCAAAATGATCTACCTGACGCTGATGCACACTCTTTGTGAATGCACATCGGTGCACGATGCCGTATCGCAGGTGGGGAGAGCGTAGGAGGAAACACCCGGCTCTGGGCATCTGGCATGGCAGCGAGGAGCTGCTGAGATCTGCTCCTTAAGGAGAAGAGAGGAGGGAAATGAGAAAGGCCTGACAGAGGAGGGGCGAGGGGGTAAGGTTATACAGGCTGTTACCCAGGAGCCCTGCACTGTCAGGATAATTCGGTACTTGCGCTAAGAACAAACCCCACGTTCCTCCAGGGAAGAGGACTCAAGCAACACCTGCTTAAGAAAGAGAGAGAGAGAGCCCGGAGGTTCGAGGGAGGGCGGGGAGCGTGCAGCCGAGGCATGCTGTCAGGTCGCAGGAGGGAGGAGAGACGGCGAAGAGGGGCGAGAGAGAGAGAGAGAGCTCACTATTGCTGCAGTATGTAGTGTAGTGTGAATAATGTGTGCCACAGAATACCCAGAGGATTTATGGCATTTACAGCAAAGCACACTGTACACAATGCCATATATCCCATAATGCAATGCATTTGGCTTCCATTTACTGACTATGATTGGCATACTACCACAAAACTTTAAAAAAAGTTACATTAAATATGAATATGAGCATTTTTAGTTTTAAACATAAGTTGGCGAATTAAATGTCACATGATACAATTATGTAACCTACAGTGAGGTACTACTAAAATATTTAAAGTTCATCATTACATAACATACTATATTTAAATTCAATTACATTCACTAGTCATGTTTCCATCCACCTTTTCGTATGCACATTTTGGGAAAATCGAGTTAAAATGAGCTGGATGCCAAGATGGGAATGCATTAAAGAGCACCTACAATCACTTAAAGGATTATTAGGAACACCATACAAATACTGTGTTTTACCCCCTTTTGCCTTCAGAACTGCCTTAATTCTATGTGGCATTAATTCAACAAGGAGCTTAAAGCATTCTTTATAAATGTTGGTAAGACTGATGGAGATTTGTGGGATGCACCATTCCACCACATGCCAAAGATGCTCTATTGGATTGAGATCTGGTGACTGTGGAGGCCATTTTAGTCCAGTGAACTCATTGTCATGTTCAAGAAACCAATTTTAAATGATTTGAGCTTTGTGACATGGTGCATTATCCTGCTGGAAGTAGCCATCAGAAATGGGTACATGGTGGTCATAAAGGGATGAGCATGGTCAGAAACAATGCTCAGGTAGGCCGTGGCATTTTAACAATGCCCAATTGGCACTAAAGGGCCTAAAGTGTGCCAAGAAAACATCCCCCAGACCATTACACCACCACCACCAGCCTGCACAGTGGTACCAAGGCATGATGGATCCATGTTCTTATTCTGTTTACACCAAATTCTGACTCTACCAGCTGAAAGTCTCAACAGAAATTGAGACTCATCAGACCAGGCAACATTTTTCCAGCCTTCAACTGTCCAATTTTGGTGAGCTTGTGCAAATTGTAGCCTCTTTTTCCTATTTGTATTGGAGAGATAAGTGGTACCCGGTGGGGTCTTCTGCTGTTGTAGCCCATCCGCCTCAAGGTTGTGCGTGTTGTGGCTTCACAAATGCTTTGCTGCATACCTCGGATGTAACGAGTGGTTATTTCAGTCAAAGTTGCTCTTTTATCAGCTTGAATCAGTCGGCTCATTCTCCTCTGACCTCTAGCATCAACAAGGCATTTTCATCCACAGGACTGCCACATACTGGATGTTTTTCCCTTTTCACACCATTCTTTGTAAACCCTAGAAATGGTTGTGCTTGAAAATCCCAATAACTGATTGTGAAATACTCAGACCGGCCGTTTGGCACCAACAACCATGCCATGCTCAGAATTGCTTAAATCACCTTTCTTTCCCATTCTGACATTCAGTTTGGAGTTCAGGAGATTGTCTTGACCAGGACCACACCACTAAATGCATTTAAGCAACTGCCATGTGATTGGTCGATTAGATAATTGCATTAATGAGAAATTGAACAGGTGTTCCTAATAATCCTTGTTCCTAATAAAAAATGTTTGCGTGGTTTATGGTTAAAAAACACATTATTTTCCACATACTGTACATTTTTTGTAGTTCCAGATTTCACTCTCTTCCTGAAACGCACGGATTTGAAAAGCTCTTGGCCAGCTAATCGGTACGTTGCGATTGGCCTAATTAACTCTGACGTCAGCCGGAAATGTGATGCTCCATGTTTCAAAGATTTGGTCCCAATGAAATGCTACAGGAGTTAACTTAAAAACTGTGAGTTCAAGCAGGAGGAATTATGATAATGTCGGTCTTTACTACATCACCAATCCCAGGAAGTAAACTGTTGCCTACAATCCGTGTGTTTGTTGTAGTCCAAAAAAAGGAGATTTAAGTGAAGATGATAACTCGCGTCATTGTTTACTTTGGGGTTTGCACCTTTTACATATCGTTAACATGTGTTAATACACACTTACACGCCAAAGGAAATTTTAAAACGTGAATTGGACAATAGGTGCTCTTTAAAAAAATGCACATAAAAACATATGCATTCAATTGAGTCAGATACATTTTTTTGAGAAGATACTCGCGCACACACTACGATGCAAACACAGACAGAAAAATACCTTTGTGTGCACCAAAAAAGCGACTTTGCCTTGCTTTGGGGAGCAATGCAATGAAATAACCGAACTAACCAGCAGGCCAATCTCATTGCACAGCATCTGAATGTTGTTTTGGTCATCCGGAAACATTCGAGCCAAAGTCTGAAAAAACTCCCAGAAGTGTCTGTGTTACATGGCTGCGTTCCCAATGAGCAGTCATCCGCCTCTGAAAGCAAGATGACAGGCCTGCGTTTACTGAGTTTCACCAGCGTGCTGATGCACAAGTCATTTATTTTATATATATAAGAAAGACCTACAGTACAACGGTTTCATCCATTGTAGGAAGTTACAATTGGTTTTTGTTTTCTTTGACTTGATATTCCAATTATGCAATTTTCAATTTAACAACTTAAGATGAAAACATAGCTATTGACAACATAAAATCATCCTTAGTTTTCATCCTAATACAGTAATGTCAGACTGCAGAATAAACCCTTTGAAACGTATATGCATTTGAACCCTCACAATTGGACGTAATACTCTTCATAAAACTTCAAACACAAAGCTCTGCCTCTTAAAATCCTGCCGGAGCTCAGTGAATTGGCTGGCATCCCTCCACACGACATACTTGTGGTGTTGTTGTTTGCTTTCGCCTTCTGCCGATTTTGTTTTGCTCAGATGAGACGAAACACACACAGATCGGTTACACAAACGCGCGGTTTCCCCTGATGACAACGCTGAAGTCTTTCTCACACACTCGTTGAGCCAAGTGGCCCTTATAAGACACCAGCCGAGAGCCAGTGTGATGGCATATTTTTGGGGTTTGCTTTTGAGGCGAAGGCGCATTAATGGGCCGATCGATGGAGAGCTATTTAATCTGCTCTCACAGCCTGGCTTTGCATGCCTGTGCAATTGGGAGATCATAATGCCGTCTCTCCCCGCTCTCTGACAAGAGTCGTATCAATGTCTCGCAGCCGATTCGAAGACCCAATGAGAGTTCGGGCTGGCGGGTCATGATGTCATTCTGCCGAGGGGCCGTGATTTAGGCTGATTAAAATTCAAGAATGAAAACTGTTGTTTATACTCCTAATGTCAACATATCAAAAGCTTAACTTACGGACGTCTTTGCACATTAAACTGAAATAGGCAGAAGTATTTTAACATCAAACTAATTACACACTTCACCACAAATATTTTATCCCTACTGACTTTTATCCTTATTCTCTAAGAATGCTTGTAGTAAGCCGTGGTGCAGACTAGCAGTTAAATGACTCGAATGTGAATACTTATTGAACCTTATTAAATAAACTTGTATTAGATATTGTAAGAAATCTGCATTATTATTTTATTTTAATTTCAAACAAAAAGCTGCAAAATATCAAGCCAACGGAACCACGATGACAACTACATACGTTGTATTACAGGTGCCAGGCCAGTAGATGGCGATGTTACTTTACAAAGAAACTCTATACGAATTCTGCTACAGAGCAATAAATACAAACTATCAAAATGACAAAAGGGTGATTCCCGCAATATTTGATTTATGAGGTGTCATGAAACATTTTGATAAAAAAGTAAATTCTATCAAAATAAGAAGCATACAGTTACAAACATTTCTTCATGTACTATTTTGCACATGATTTCAAATTACATCATACAAACCAATTTTTTTTTTCACATTTAAGGGGAAAATTTTCATTACCGCAACGTGTCCATGACTGGATTTGGGTTCTTTGACATGGAAATATTTATAATTAAAAAAAATCTAAAAAAATAAAAAGCTTCAGTGCATGTTATACTATAAACATTTACAGTAAAGAAACTAGGTATTTGTAAATGTAGAGACAATAATAAGGAATATAAATGTGTCAAAGACCAATTTTTTCATCCTCCGCAACAATTTTCAATCATTGTCTAAGCCCTCAAAAAAAAAAAAAAAAAAAAAAAGATAGTTGGAAGGGACATAATTGACTGTGATTATTTTTTTCTCTCCAGATAAAAGTAAAAATTTTGTTTGTCAAAGTACCTAGACAACTTTTTAGTTCTCATTAGCGCAACATGAGTTTGTAAATGCATATATTTAATATAATATCATGTTGCGGTAATGATAATTTTTGATAATGATAATCTAAAAAATTTGAAAAATTCTACAGGAAATATTTTTTCCTCTAAAAATAATGGTTATAGTAAGTTAAGACCTTACGGAGCCCCTATGGGGACATGGAGCAAAAATTAAATAATGTTTAGTTTCACGTGCACGTGCGATAGTTTCACGTGTGCGCGCGCGATAGTTTCACGTGTGCGCGCGCGATAGTTTCACGTGTGCGCGCGCGATAGTTTCACGTGTGCGCGCGCGATAGTTTCACGTGTGCGCGCGCGATAGTTTCACGTGAGCACATTAAACTAAACTTTCGATTTATTTTACTTCAATGTCACCTTAGGGGCTCGGTAAGACCTTAATCTTATATGTGCAAAAAAAATTGGCTTCAAGGGCTTTTTAAAAATTCTGATGCTGGACACCTTCTAAATCTGAATTTTGTGAGAATCCCCCATAAGCATCAACCAGTTTTGTTTAGACAGACGATGAGGTAGGTTTATTTCTATATATGAACCTGGACTACAAAGAGCCAACATTTTCTAAACTGTGATGGATAAGTTGAGCAGCACAAACACAGTCCTGTACGGACATTTCTGTTTTGGTTATACTCGTGCATGCCTATAGACTGAAATAAAACACATGCACATGACATCACCGTTATCACAGATTCACATTTAGGTAGTTAGGTGTTGTTATCCAAAACTTCTTTAAAAGTTTGCATTCCCTACTGAAAAATCCAGCAAAGACCAGCATAAGCTGGTAGCTGGCTTAAGCTGGTTTAAGGTGGCAGTATCTGGTCTAAGCTGGTCCTCCCAATCTGGCAAAGCTGGTCAAGCTGGTGGGTCAGCTGGTCTTTTAGCCTGACCAGCAAAGTCCAGCTAGACCATCTTAAAAAGTGATCAAAAACAGCTACGCCAGCGATACCAGCTAAAACCAAGCTGGGATACCAGCTAAAACCAGCTCACCAGCTTATGTTGGTCTTAGCTGGATTTTTCAGTAGGGTTGTCAGGACCTCAAAACCCCAAACCTCATAAAAACTTTCCTGTTTACGATTGAAAATGATGTTGTGTAAATGGCTCCTTAATATAATGATCTCTTTATATATATCCAAGATGAGCATTAATTTTGAAGGACATTTTTGGCCCTTTATTTTTTAATAAGTGTCTACTATTATTAAATGACTCTAATCTTTGTTTAGGATTCAAACACACCGTCAGAAGCGTCCAGAGGTGAGCGGCATGCTGTTCAAAAGGGTTTAAAAATAAATGATCATCGGATGATGTTGTGATTTATTTTGGTGTTGGCTCCAGGCAGAGGAGTTAATGTGACGGTTCTGTCACATATCAGTTGGTTCTTCTTTAGAAATATATCTTCACAGATTTACAGGAGGTCGGATTAACTCTCCATCTGACAGCTCCAATTAAACTCAGATGTTACAAGCCCAAGGGCTGCCTGCGAGCATCAAATCAATTCTTAAGACCAGCATGTCACCCTCAAACCAAAATTTGCTCAACTTTTACAAGAGTAAAGTTCATAGCAGCGTTCGTGCTGCGGTGTGGATTAGATGATGTATGTTATTAGCAGCTGGAAGCTGCGGGCTAAAGGGTACAAAACATACCTGCGTCTGCTTCGCTCTGGGGATGAGATGTCTAAAGTTTGCACAAATCACTTTATTTTAAGTTTATTTTAATGAACAAGTTCTGAAAACTGGTTCAGTGTTTCCTAAATTTCAGTGTGAAATATTACAAGCTCTGTACAAGATTGAATTTACAACACTTAAATCTTAACAATTCAAAAGGAAGATATGAATGTAGACGGATTTGTATTGTATAGTAAACAAGTTTAAGAAGGGACTTAACTGGTCAAGCTTTAAATTTTGTTAGTTCACCCCAAAATAAAAAAAATTGTTTAATTTATTCACCCTCATGTCCTTGATTTTCTTATTTCAGTGGAATAGAGGAAATGATCCAGGAATTGCAAATGGTGACATTAAAGGATGTCTAAGGATGTCAGGTTTTTATTAGCATACAATGTACATTTTATTGCTTAATTACATTTTTTGTACAATCAAATTGGCTTTACACATAATTTTAATATATTATTTTATAGAATGTAAAACTGTATTTATGAATAATAGAGAGTTCTCTACATGGTAATAACATATTGTGAGCTCCAAACACGATTATTTCCTCCTTCTTATGTAAACCTTGTTCATGAAAAAGATTGCTGGAAAACAAACCATTCTTTGGCACCTTTAAATGTTTTGACTTTATTTAAAATTGCTCAAAATATCTTCCGTTGTGTTCAACAAAACAAAGAAATAATACAGGTTTGTAACTACATGAGGGTGAGTAAATAATGACATACTCTTTATTTTTGGGTGAAATATCCCTTTAAGACAGTAGGCTTTCAATTTTAGAGCATAATTTTAATTATTTTTTACAATGTAAGAGTGAGTAAATCAAAGTATTTCTAGATGTACAGTATATGTCAAACTGTAGGAATATGAGTTTATACTCTATTATTTCTAAAGGGGACATATGAAAATCTGACTTTTTTCATGTTTACATGCTATAATTAAGTCCCCAGTGATTCTATCAACCTAGAAATTTAGTTTTGGTAAACCATTATCTGCAAGCATGTGAAAAAATAGGTCAGTGAAATTTGGCTCCCCTTGTGATGTCAGAAGGGGATAATACCACCCCTTAATCTGCACTATCCAACCACAGCACTGCCATTTAGTGCAAAGATCAACTCATTTGCATTTTAAAGGACACACCCAAAAACGGCACATTTTTACTCACACCTACAAATTAAAGCAATAAACCCCAAGAAGCAGTGGGTTGCCAGTGCATTTTGTAACAGCTAGGGGGCGTTGTTAGGCACGACGCGAAGCGGAGTGCCTAAGACCCCCTTGGCTGTTATAAAATGCACTGGTGGCCCAACGCTTCGAGGGGTTTATTGCGTTTATAAAACGGTTACTTCATATGCATACGTTAGCGGGATTTTATAAATTAAAACACAAATAAGTTGTAATTATATTAGTACAAATATTACTCTTCCGCCAAACAAAGTAGTTCCTCAGGATCAAGTGTGGCTGCAACAGAGCGCAGTTCACAAACAACACAGACGCAGCAAAGGCGCAGTGAAAATATGATTAAAGACTGTGATGTTTATTTTTATATATCAACATTCATCTAAAATATACATTAACATTTATATCGTGCAACTGTTGAAGTGATGATCAAATATGCTTGGAAGCATGATTAACTCTTTCCCCGTCAGCGTTTTTTTTTTAAGTTGCCACCCAGTTTTAGTTGACTGCCTTACAGAAAAATTATCTTCTTTAAATATACATAAAATATCAAATAAAAGAACAGACCATCCGCTTTCCAACAACATAAAAAAACGTTTCATCCTACCTTAATTTGTTCTCTTATCAGTTATCACCTCTCAAATGTTCAGCTAAAAGCGGAGATAATTCCATTTTTGTGAAGACCTTTGTAAGAGATCAGATTCAGAGCCTGATCAAAACACACGTCCACCACAACGCTAGTAGCCGTTTCTCAATGTCGAGGATTCTTCCTTGGCAGGACTAGTCCTTACAAGTCACTTCCTTCAGAGGCTAGGCAAGGCTCCTTTTAAGCATTCGGAGAACACGTTAAATGGAACAGGCTAGCAAGTGCACGTCATTACGTCATTGCGTGATTGAAAGGTGTGCTTTCGGTGCTGCGCGCATAGGATTGTGGGTGATTTCAGCGCGAGAAGAGCGCGAAGGATACAAATTTGCATCCTTTCCTGTATATGGGATATTTCTCGAACGAAGGACTCAGTCCTTGGCTGAAATTTCGAGGATCCTCGACATTGGAACAGTCCTTCGACGGACGTCAATGACGTAGCATCCTCGAAATTCTAGCTTCCGAGGATCCTTCCTTGACATTGGGAAACGGCTACTGTGTCAAGTGAATGCTTCAGTGTTTAAGTTGGGTAAGATTGCCATCTTGTGGATAATAGCGGAAATATCAATAAGACAAAAAGAAAACCTCAGAGAACGTTTTCTCTTTATTGACGAAATGTTTTATTTATTGACATTTATCTGGATATCGCCATAATTGTGCAAAGGTAGAAAAATAAAAAAAATGATTAAAGACTGAGGTGTTTATTTTCATAAATCAGTACGCAGCCAGCAACAGTGGCGCAGTGATACTTGTGATGCGGTCTGAACCGTGGGTTTACCGGGGTATTTTATCACGGCTTAGAACGCGTTTCAACCAATCAGAATGAAGAACCAAAACGAGCCGTTTTATAATGTCAATTTTAACATGTTATAATAAATTTATTTATTTTGAGCTAAAACTTCACATATACTCTGGGGACACCAAAGATTTATTTGACATCTTAAAAAGTCTTAAAATAGCTGGACAAGCTATGATCCTAATGATATTTCTGAAATAATGTCTTTAATAGACTTGCAATGGATAAGAACATCATAAACTGAAGAGGAATAAAGTACATTAGATGTACATTAGTACATCATATTCATATTCATGTACAGTTAAAGCAGTGATATTTGACATAACATTTTAACTCAAGAGTTTTTTAGACCCGAACAGTACTTAAAACCAATATAAAAGTATAAATCTTTACTATAAAATTTGCTTTGCATCCAAACACATTGAAATCTCTGTTTAGTAAATAATCATTTGGTATCTAATTTATGTCAAATGAAACATTTTCCTGGTATCTGTGATTTTTTTTTCCAAAAGCAGCTTTTGGAAAAGCTGTGACAGAATTGTACATTTTTGCTTTGTCACTTGCCTGCAACCATCTACTCTTGTCTACCTTCAAGCTGAGGCGTCAAATGCACCTGTTCCGGTTCAACGATTCATTGAAATGATTCAAAAGGCACTGCTTCTCTCATCTGCCCCCTGACCTCGTCGCCGACGACACGCCTGATCTTACTCCGCTAATTCCCCGGCTTATCTGAGCGTACAAGACCGACAAGTTCCCTCTTTCCATCGCAATTCAGACCCCCCGAGAGAAGAGCGACGGATGAGGAGAGACAGACAGACAGGAGAAGAAGCAGAAGAGAGTGAGACCTCCTGGGCCAGAGATAAAGACAGACAGAAACAGTCTGACAGAGATTCTGTAGTGATGTGACACACAAAGCCAGATCTTTAGTCGATCTCTGACAGACTCAAAGTCCTACCAGACAGACACAACTCACTGCCTCTTTATCACCGACTTGCTCTTCCTCGTGCCTGATCTTCAGACCATTAATGAATTTCATTAATAAAACTCTGAAAGTGCTGAAAGTGATATTGCTTTTCTTCACACCTCAACTTTCTAAAACCTGCCCTTTACAGACGCACACACATGTTTGGAGACTGTGATGAGAGACAGTGCAGGATAGGAGTATGTGTCATCTCAATGTCATGTCAAATAACACTCATCTCAGCTTTACAATGACCATGTATGGGTGCTACACTGTCAAAAACAAATGTACCTGAATGCATCTCGCACCTTAAAACATAACTAAACCCCTGGTCAGAGCCTGACTCCACCCACTGTCAATATTTGAAAAATGCAAGAAAAGTGGGCAGACCCCAACGGAGATAGAGGGGATGAACTGAGCTCATACCAAGAGTGTGGTGAGATCTTAACAAGGGCGTGAGCTTGAAGTTGCTTACGTCACGTCATACCGCTTGCGTCATGTAGTACCGCAACATTCAATAGGAAAATTCAACTGCAGTAGCCACCGTTCAACCTGAAGTGGGCAGCACTCAGACGTTTTTACACCATATATTGTAGCATTGAAACACTTTATACCCAAACGTCAAAAAAGTTACTCAAATCAACGACCAACACTAATAAAGCCCCATTCTTACAGATCATAAACAAAAAAAAAGTTGGTTTAGGGTTTAGTTACTCTTTAAGCTTTCTGCTTCCCATATTCAGTCCTTCCAATTTTTTATTTTTTTTTGTAATTGTTGCGGGCAAAAATCCTTGATCTTGTGGCACGTTTTCTTAAAAAATGCGATGGAATATGCAGGATATTTATGCAATTTTATGCAACGAAATTGGGGGAACTTGCAAAAACTGCGGTTGGGGTTTGCAGCTTTTCAGTGATGTTCACATTGCGTAATTACGTCACTTCATAACCAGTGTTGGGGGTAAAGCATTACAAGTATGCGCATTACGTAATAATATTACTTTTCTGAAGTAACGAGTAAAGTAACGCATTACATTATAAATGTACACATTAATATTTGAGATACTTTTTTAAAAAAAGTAATGCAAGTTACTTTTCAGTTTAATTAATTCAATTTAAAAATAAAACAATGTACTGAATTAAACTGAACATATTAACGTAGAATTACGCTTTCTTTGTGCCTGAGCGGGAACAGTTTGAGTCAGAAACGGAGATGGCAGGCCAGAGCTTGACATTTTTGCGATCATAAAAAAACCTGCAAGGACTGAAAGAGATCAAGCCTCAGCCAAGTTAGAAAAAGTAACGCAAAAGTAACTTAAAAGTAACGCAAGCATTACTTTCCATGAAAAGTAACTAAGTAACGCAATTAGTTACTTTTTTGGGGAGTAACTTAATTTTGTAATGCATTACGTTTAAAAGTAACTTTCTCTAACACTGTTCATAACGTTACCATAGCAACAGGTGACATGGCTGCGCTTGTGTGAAGTAAATGCAAAATTTTTAGACTTTCGACTAAGATATATGTGACTTTTTGCTACAAAAATGCAGGGATTATAATGTCATGCAAGTCCCGCATATTTTGTACGTGGAAATCTGCTATTTATGCGGTGAAAGTGCGACGTATTTGAAAAAAGTGGCCCCCGCATAAATATGCAGACTTTGGCTGATTATGCATTGAATCATGCGATCGCATAATCGAGTTTTTCTGGAGGGACTGCATATATACCGAAATATATACCGTACATTGGTGGTGTTTTTCAGAAATACAAATGCTAAGAATTACCACAGTGTCAGAAATGTCATGTTTGGGTTGACCTGTATTGTGCCTGCTTCTTAGATTGCTGCTAAATAAAGAACTACTAAGGGGGGATTCACACCAAAAGCGTTTATGGCAGTTGCAGGCGCCTTTTTTGAATGTATTCTATGGGCAGGGCGCGTTTGCGCGCTGTTTATGCGCGCCGAGCCCCTTGCGTTTTTTTGCCGCCTGCCGCGCACGCGTTTTTGAAGGAGCGCTGAGAGCGGAGAAGCGCCCGACGTCATTCGCGTCTTTGCATTGTCCAATCGAATGAGGGGAGAGGCGGGCCTTACGTTGTGGTGAGTGAATTTTACAGTTGCTTTGAAGAACCGGACTCCACTCGCTCACTCTCTCCTGAGTGTTTGTGCACATCTCACCCTCAAACAAGGTCAGAGCAAGCGTCCTCTTTTTAAAGTTTCTGCTAATATGACAGTTAACAGGAAAAGAGCGCTCACGCTTCAATATTTGATTGACAAGACAGCTGACTCGGTGGTTGCTAAGCAATATGAAAAGCCGCGTCGCACTGCTCTTTTTTTTAAAAAAGGCAGTGCGTCGCGCCTTGCGTTTGCAAGCGTTTAAAGCGCTTTTGGTGTGACTGGCCCCTAAGGGGGATTCACATTTCACATTTTTTGCACCAAATACGTTATTTTGAATGTAGATGTGCAATCCAATACACGGTGCACACGGTGCGACAAATTTTTTTTTCAGGCGGGCGGCCCTGTAGCCAGTTAAAAAAATCAACTTTTCAGAATGTCGCGTCGAAAGAAGAAGGGGAAGCCGCCCGGTTGCATTTTCCGCGCGGTTTGAGATGCGAAATGTGAACTGCACCTACAGCAAGAGATGCAAACGCATGATGTGAGTAAAATATGACAAAAAGAGTCTATATGAAATGCAATTCATTATTCACTTTGAAGAACAGGGCTCCACACTTGGACTTTAACACCAAGAGATTAGACTCATAAACATATCTGTTATGCAACCACAGGTGGTGCGGCTGGCAGCCTTTAGGTGAAGGGAAGTAATAAAGAAAAGATTTTTGCCACCGCTGCTTTTTCAAACCTTTGGTGAAGCTCACCAAAATCAAATTGACCCTTTTGCAATTCTATTATCACGCACACACTGAGAGCTCCATCTGACTCCTCTCCGGAGCTGTTTCTGCCCTTTATGAATCCTCGACCGTCCCCTCTACCTCATTCCTTTCCTGTTATCCTGTTACTCCGGTTAATTGCAAAGTGCTGTTCATCTTTCTGCCGTCTAAAAACAGGTTTCCCCGAGGATGTCCTTCAACCACCATCCAGAGGTTCTTTTAACACAGCCTCTCTGTCTTCCTCTCCACCTCCATTTTTCATCTCAAGACACATTTCCAAAATTTCATGCCTTTTTGCATCAGCTACTGGCTTTTAACGTACTAAAAATGGCTCTGGACGGGGACAGACGTGCCACCCACAGTCCATTAACACAAACTGGAAAAACACAATGTCCAATAAAATTACCTTACCGCACTTTAACTTCCAGAAGTTGTGTGCATGGATTGCTATAGGAAATTTGATGAATTGCATTTAAATGATGACATTCATGAGCATTTCTGTAAAATAATCCGTACTTATTTAAAAAAATAATCTTTGATCTACCTGCATTTCCGATCGTTTCTTTAATTTCACATTTGGACACATAGTATTTGATATGACATAAGGGAGAATAAATGAAGGCAGAATATTCATTTACCTTTTAAAGTAACAAACAACCAATATTGCAGCATTTGTGGGCATCTTCATGCTTTAAATTATTCATCACACCCTGGAAATGCAGACTTGAGTCTCAACAGGTCTTTGATTCTCACGTATATACTTTCCATCAGCATGGAAACTTTCTTTTAATCTTCTTCTCTCATTCAACTTTGAAGGCACTATTCTTGCAGTCTTCTTAAAATAACACCGTATACAGTTTGTCAATACCTCAGTACCTGTCTTCAACAGTTGCTTTTTTTAGTCAAGACAACATAATCTTGCCACAGGCTGTGATTTATGAGGCTCAGCCGCAGAGATGCTCCTGTAATACAGCGTCTCTCTACAGAGAAACACATACAGTACACAGTGATGTGTACAGAGATTAGACAAACCTGTATATGGGTCAGAAGAAGAATCATGACATGCGAGTCGTCGTGAGATCTCTCAGTAGAGCCGCTGCACCAAAGCACTGCAGTGTCCATTTGTCACACCAGCGTGCTTGTATATGCATGCCGTTGTGCATGCGCTGCAGTAAATTCATCCATGCAATGGCGCAGCAGCACGATGCAGATCATGTTAATACATTGCAAATATATTTTGCATGAGCAGGCTTGCATTGTTTCCTAGCAGAAATATTCAGATATCTTTAAACTGGATAGATCTGTGTAAAGCCTGGGATACATTGCACCATTTTTGGCATCCCATTACTTTATCACACTGTGCGGTATGGAGTGTTTAAAATAGGGTACGACAAGCATGTAGACTGTACGACAACCGTAGCGCAACATCAGCATGCGCAACTGTGTGTTGATCATGCTGAATTTCTGACACTGTCAGAAAACTATGGTAGGCTATCTTTGGCACAAGACCAGGAAAACGAGTGTCTTTAAACCTCTTTCACTGTAGGACATAGGACCACCGATGAAGAGCCACGACGACAGAAATTGTCACCATGGTAATCTTTCATCTGGGACGGACAAAAATCGTGCTGTGTATCCCGGGCTTAAGATATGGGTTTGCTTATGTAAATTTATTTCAGATTTTTGTCATATCTTTAGTTTAGGCCTAATGTATCTTTCTAAAGCAACACACTTGTGTTTTAATTTTTACACAAATTACAGCAAATAATCAAATGCTGAAACAACGGATACTTAAACAAAGACAGGAGAGACAGATTCCAAACCATAACACATCTCTGAGAGTCATGCTGCATTTCTCATTTTAATCCCATCGAAAGATTATTAATGGTGATTGTTGCAAAGAGCCAAAATGATAAAATGCTTTATGAACACTAAAGTTGCATGTAAATAACTTTAGACATTTTGAAGAGGAAAGAGTCAAATTGCATGCAATTAAATTTTAATAAGGAGATAATTTCCCGTTCCTGGGGCAGTTAAATGGAAGAGGAAAGATAGAGCGATCGAGGTAATGAGAAGAAGAAAAAGAACAGTGCCGGTGATGGATTGACCCCCTAAATCAGACCGATCGCAAATCAGCAGGTCCCATTAAATTTTGATCAATCAATTTATGCTGGACGAACCTGCGGTGGTTAAATAGTGACAGTCAGAGGAGAGCGACCTCTCCGACCGATGACTGCTACACAACTGAAGATCTGAAGAGATGCGTGCATGTGTCAGTGTTGGAAAAATCATTTCCTATACACGTCATTCTGTCTCACTGAATTCATCGACTCGTGACTCTTAGACAATCATCAATTATTGAGCCAATCACTTTAAGCTTAATTATTCATGAAATCACTTTGCTTCAAGAAACAGTTCACCCAAAAATGACAATTCTGTTTCCAATCATTCCCAACCCGTATGCGGATACTGTATTTCTCTATAACACAAAAGGAGAATTAAGTCTTCAGGATTTTTTTGGCCACACAATGATGATTTGAACTGATTCATTCGGTCAATTTGAAGTCACAGATTTTAGTGTTTGACAAAGTTTGTGTCAAACATGACCGTCAACACGTTACACTGCCTTTGTAACACACAGCACGCCGATCCACAAAAAAGTCCCATAAAATTGCTAGTGTGTGAACACAAACACGTCCCGTAATTGATTCTGGGATCGATCCCGTAAAGGGGACCAAGTAACATTGCCGTAACATTTACGGAAGTCGTCCTGTGTGAACGAAAGGCAGAAACGATGCAGTAAGGGCGTGCTTTTTGCGGGACGCGTCCTAACAAAATCACGCCATTGTTTCTGCCTTGTGTTCACACAGGACGACTTCCGTAAATGTTACGCCAATGTTACTTGGTCCCCTTTACAGGATCGATTCCAAAATCAATTATGTGCATGTCATCGCAACAAGCTGTTATCGTTCTGCATTTTGACAAAGGGTTTTAAATGCAGATTAACATTATATCACAACGAGAAATATATCAGGGAGGTGAAGCAGAGATCATTCACCAGCATAACAGAACAGCGCGTCACATACTCCGTTAAGAACTTATCATAAACAAAAATGCACACAGATAATGAGCAAACTTTAGGTAGCATGCCTTCACAGTTTCTTTACGGCATGTGTGAATGCAGGTACAGATTCTGTAAAATCATTGGCAGTGTGAATAAACCAAAATCAAACGATCCCCGACAAATCCAGGGACGCATTATCCGAGTATTTTCCGTAATCCGTGTGTGAAAAGGGTTAATGAGTACCAAATTATTATGCAGCATGCCTATGTAAACAAAACTGAAATCAGCTCAATGTTTGGAGCAGATCTTGGAATGCCCTCCAATCACCCTGCCTTGTCAAAGCAGACAGCAGAGGCATCAGCGCCCATAGAGGCACATCTTCTCGCCCCACACGGCCATTACTCTTATTACACTGAGCCCTGGCAGAATGAGAGCACACCAGCGCGTAAAGTGGAAATGTCACGGAGGATAGCCGTGGGAGTTTTGTTCAGGCCAGAGCTTGTCCTTTCATATAGTGTGTGACGGCGAGAGACCTGCCCTCATGAATAAGACATGGAGCGTCTGGGCCGCAGGGACCCGCGCTGTCCATTTGCCATTTGCACGCTTGGCCAAAGCCAAGCAAGAGGTGAAGGGGGAACAGAAGTCAATACAGAGCGCCTGAGGAATTCAGAGGGGGTGCCACAGGGAGACAGTGACTCTGAATGAAGGGTTTGATCAAATAGTCTCAAGTCTGAACATTAACTGGAAAACGTTTATGGTTCAGAATCAAAGTTCACTGTGAGGATTCACTAATACTTCAGTAGGCGGGCGAAACTGGGCCATACTTAATAAAAATTCATGGTCCAGGAAATTAAGGGTTCCAGCGGTACCATAAAACTGAAAATGTCAATGAATGTTAAACTTGTGAAGCCTGCCAGAGTCATGAAAAGTAAATCAAATCTTAGAAATTTCTATAATAAGTTTGTAATTTTGCTCAGCTCTGGAATATTTGATCAGGCCTTGCAGAGATTTGCTCTGCTGTCATTTCACATTTATATCATCATGAAATACAACAAGTTTTACTCAGAAAATAATTCAATTGCTTTGTGAAATGCACTATATGGATAGTAATTCTTAAGAATGAAAAAAACACAAATTGTATAAAATGAATACAAAAATGTAAGTTCTTAAGTACAAACTCCTTCAATTTTAGAGCTTTTTAAAAAAATTGATTGGTCCCCCTTACAAGTCAAAGATTGTGGGCGACCTCGTGATTGTAATCTGAACATTGCTGTTTACTTATTTATTAAGACTGACATGACACCTTCATAATCATGACGAGACACGTGTCATGAACATTACACAAGTATTCCTGCGCCACTGTTGCTGCATACTGATTTATGAAAATAAACATCACAGTCTTTAATCATATTCTTATTTTTTCTACGATTGCACAATTATTGGCGATATCCAGATAAATGTCAATAAACATTGTTGAGTCATCTAATCAATAAAGAGAAAACGCGAGTTTTTACCTCAAATTCATATTTCCGCTATCCACTGGGTGACGATCTTACCCAACTTAAACACTGACGCATTCACTCAACATTAAAAACAGCATGTTTTGATCAGGCTCTGAATCTGATCTCTTACAAAAGTTATTCACAAAAATGTTATTATCTCAGCTTTTAGCTAAAAATTTGAGAGGTGATAAGAGAACAAATAAAGGTAGGATGAAACTTTTTTTGTTTTTGTTGTTTGAAAGCGGATGGTCTGTTCTTTCATTTGATATTTTATGTTTATTTAAAGAAGACAATTTTTCTGTAAGGCATTAAACTAAAACTGGGTGGCAACTTAAAAAAAAAAAAAAACGCTGATGGAGTTAAACATGCTTCCAAGCATATTTGATCAACACTTCAACAGTTTCACAATATAAATGTTAATTTATATATTAGATGAATGCTGATTTATAAAATAAACACCACAGTCATAATCATATTTTCATTGTGTCTTTGCTGCGTCTGTGTTGGTTGGGAACTACGCTCTGTTTCAGTCACACTTGATTCTGAGGAACTACTTTGTTTGACAGAAGAGTAATATTTGTACTAATATAATTACAACTTATTTGTGTTTTATTTGATGAAATCCCGGTAACGTTATGCATATGAAGTAACCGTTTTATAAAAGCAATAAGCCCCAAGAAGCAGTGGGTTTACAGAGCATTTTATAACACCTAAGGGGTTTTTAGGCACTCCGCTTCACGTTGTGCCTAATAACGCCCCCCCCAGCTATTATAAAATGCACTGGTAACCCACTGCTTCTTGGGGCTTATTGCTTTATGGTGTATCTGAGCTCTTCCAGTCATGTCGGGTATTTTAATAACCAATACAGTATATTATAACGCACCGCTTTATTTAGCACTGTGTAGAATACAATAAAAGTAATATTATAGTTTCATTTTGCGATCTGAAACCACATCAGCTCACATATGATTATTTAAAAAACTCGACTTCTGTTAAAATATTAGTTTGCAGCAAAAACATGGTTTTAATTGCACTATTTCTACTGTTTTGATGGTGTGCTAAGCTAGCTAGCATGCTAGCTAAGATATTGTGCACTAATAGCATTGATCTTGAGATATAAAAATATGTTTTAGGAATGATTTTGAATTGTAAAGCTAATTGAAATGTTTCTTTTTGTAAGAAAGGCATTTGATACAAAGTCAAAAATGGTGAAGTTAGACATTTAATCAAAGAAAATAGGGATTAAAACACTGTTAATAGATTGTTGTAAGTAATTATAATAATTTATAATAATTTAGCTGGAGTGCATTTCTAGATTCATTTATGTAAAATTTTAATTATATTATATAAATATATCTCAAAAGTATTTTGTAAAGTTAGTAGAAAAGTATTTTTCAGTATCACAAAACAAGAGTTCTGTTTTTACAATAAACATCCAAGTGTCTGCTTTCAAATTAGACCAAAGTATGTTTTTAGAGCAAAGGCCTCATTAACTGTATCTATTTTAGTTTTTTGAGTTTTCCGGTAAAAGCCGAAGAGGTTAAAGAGTCGAGATAATGGAAAAACACAAAGTATTTACATTTTGGCAAATTTCCACTATGCTATAAAATGGGTTAAAAAACTAATTACAGAGACACAATGAAAGTAAAAGTTAAAAACTACAATAATTGATTTTAAACAAAAGTCCTCCTGAAGGCAGAAAACATCCTTTATTTGAATAATAGCTCATATACGGAGAGTAAAACAGAATAATAATCAGCCAACCAACAGCAGAAACAGACGAGAAAGAGCACAAACGAGTTCTCCGGGTGTTTTTTGACTTCTCGCTCTGTGCTTGGATATCGATGTCTCGTAATGATTTGGAGTAATGGGTGATATCTTACAGTCACAGCATTTAAGAATTCAATACTGAGGAAAAAAACAAAGAAAATTGCATAGAGATGAGTCCGGCGCGTGCAGAACATAAGAGGACAAAATGATAAAAAGTTATTTGAGCGTTTCTGCTCAGCCTGACAGTGAAGAATTGCTTAAAGATCGCGTGAAGGCCGATACCGCCGTGGGAGGTCATGCTAACATTGATCCGTCTATCTGCGCTTTTCTGAATCTCTTCTTGTCATCCTTTCTGTCAGAAGATGCCAGAGGAAATCAATAGAAAACAGATAGCAAATAAGTTGTTCTTGAAACGCAACCAAGTGAACTTTTACTTCAAAAGCAACTTTTGAAATGAGATGGAGGGCTGCTGCAAACTTTGATGTTGAGAATGAGTATCATTAGATTGGGGTTAGGAGTCAGAGACAGGATTAGAGGTCAAAAAACACAGTATCGATACAATGTCACAAATGAAGGGATCCTGTTTTCAAAAGCCTTTAGTGTTTAGTGGGAGGTAAGAAGTTAATCTCAGCCTCTCAAGATGTTCACACAGACCTTTTACTCACTGTCTGATGCATATTGACCTGTACGAAAATGGCAAGAACTGCCAGAAACGGTGGGGAATTTGAGTGCATTTTTGGACGACCAGTCACAAAAACAAATCACAAAGTGTGCACGCATTTTTTTCCAGATACTTTCTGTATAACCATGTGAAGACTGGCATGTCATATTTTAAGTGTTGGTTAGTGTATTCACATGCAAGTCGGATGGTCTCCCATCTAAGTGGGTAGTTTTTGGCCAAAATAAACAGCAATGTAGACCTACTTAACCTATAAGACATTAAGGGAGACTCCAACACAATGATATTTCTTCAGTAAAGATGACAGGATCATAATGTGAAGTTGCATTTCTTCACAAAAACTTGATTTCCCTCATATCTGTTGCATCTTCGTGATTGACGTCTCCCATGACTCAAACCCACAGGCAATGAAACGCTTTCAGAGAGACTTTCAATTAAGAATGTGATGAAGCAGAGAAAAGTCAGAGGAAGTTGAATTTCACCCCAAAGGCAGCAGAACGCATTCAACAAAGCAAAATCCATCAACACAAAGCCAAACAAACAGGTACAGAGGCAAACACACACAGCTACCCTGTAAGAAAATAATAGCAGTACGGTCTACCCAAAAGATGGATGGTGTTAAGGTTGATGTTTGGCTAAAATGAATGTTTTATGTCCACGTAAATTGATCACGTAAAAGACAGAGCCCTACTGACATTTGTAGTTGATAAAGTTTTTTAGACTATAAGAAGGTAAAGAAATTGATGAGCTCAGATGCAAATGCCTCTAAAGGCCACCTCCATTAAAAATGAGATAAAGATATTAACAGAATCCTCTTAGCATGTGTTATACCAAATATAAGATGACCCTGATTATAAGACGACCCCGCTTTCAAAGTGAACCTTTTGGGAAAATGCTTTTATAAAAAAATGCTTTCATTTTTGACATAAGGGGGCAAGATTGGTTCCCCACATTCTTTAAAGGGGACATATCATAAAAATCTGACTTTTTCCTGTTTAAGTGCTATAATTGGGTCCCCAGTGTTTTTATCAACCTAGAAAATGTAAAAAAGATTTAGTTTTGGTAAACCATTCTCTGCAATCATGTGAAAAAATAGCTCATTGAAATTTGGCTCCCCTTGTGACGTCAGAAGGGGATAATACCGCCCCTTAATCTGCACTATCCAACCACAGCACTGCCATTTATGGCGGAATAAGTCCCGCCTTCTAAATAAAAGAGCCAATTGTCAAAGGTAAAATCATTGCAAAGGTTAAGTCATTAATGAGCGCATGCGCTTTAGCCGCCTGGTTGGAGCAACCAAATATAAATTTTTAATACAATTTTAGCGTCATAGAAAAAATGTATGCAACAGTTCATCTAAATTTTTGTTGCTGTTTTTGAAATATTTTATTTAAACGTAAGTGTGTGTTCTGCGAGTCCGATCGACCTCGGGTATTACCCACAATGTTAAGCAGACCCGGGACCCGAAGTAATAGATTGAGACCCGACCTGGACCCGGCTGATCATTTAAAATATAGGGTCCCGGGTCTTCGGGTCTTCCGTGTAGACCTTTAGTTCACACAAGATGCGTTTGAGGTGTCAAATTTGCGTCTACCACACATATTTAGACGCTTGAACATTTTGAGTGTACTCGCTTCATTCTTGCGTGAAAGCTGCATGTGAATTGCTAGTTATCGATACATTCACGTGGAAATTTGCGTCATGGGAGGGGCTTCTGCGACTCTGCTCGCTTCCTGTAATCACGTCACTACCAGAGCAAGTTCCGAATTGGTTAACGTGGCAAGTTTTTCCGCCAAAGTTCAAATTTTTCAAGTCGTGCGTTTCCCGCACCAACACCTCATTCGTGTCTTTACATTGACTTAACATTGACATCACTCACACTTGACCCCTTTGCCTCGGCTGGTGTGAACGCAGCATAAAAGAGTTAAACACCTGAATGATTCTTTGGAGAACCACAAATGGTTCCTCTATGGCATCGCTGTAAAGAGCCTATAATGCCACTTTTATTTTTTAGGAATGTAGAGGAGCACAGAAAGAAGTTAAAGTGGCCAATATAATTTTTGAGATGCATTATTTCAACAAATCTTTAAAAAATTGGGTGTATTAAATTGTAATTAAGTAATTTCTATAGGTGGCATTTCAAACATTAATTACCAACATGCCATAATCCGCACACTATTACGTCCTTTATGCTACCTCAATTAAAATTCATGAACAGAACTGGCATTTTAAAAGCCATCTCGATTCAACTCTAAATGGCACACGATCCTATAGTTCACCTTATACACGACTGACACCCTGAGCAGTACCAAACAAGGGAACAAACTGGCCTCAATGAGTTAAAGATTAACAAGCTTCGGAGAAACCGGTGGAGAGCTTTACTAATTAAAACAGAGCACAAGAGCTCAGAAGACACCTGGGGGATGAGACATGAGGGAGAGATGTGCCGACAGCTCCAGGAAGACAGAAGAAAGGGGCTGGTGTGATAATTGTAATTGTGTTGGGGAACAGAATAGGAAAAGCATGAAGTGAAGAGCGACACGGAGTGAGAGAATCAGTGAAGACACCGCGGGGGTCCGGGATTCGGCTGGTTCGGTAATTGGAGGTGATGGCGACGGGGCTGCTTTGTGTCGAGGGTGTCGGAAATGAAGAGGGAGGCGATCGGTGAGAGTTTATAGAGGTGGCACCCAATGCTGGTGTTGGTAATTGGTTGGCAGGCGGTTGGCAAGAGGAGAACAGACTTAATAACTTATCGGATGTGTTCAGTTCTGCAGATTCTCGGAAGGCAACACCCCGGAGAAAACGTTAATGCTTAAGAGGTTGCTCACTAATGGCTCAGGAGACATAATAAAGCCAGTAGTTATGGTACATTCACGTTTTAATTTGTCTCAGATGTTTTTACCAAAGATCCTTGTGAGAACATGAAATAAATACAGGCACATGAGTAACAAGAAGAAAATAAAACTTATTCTTAATTCTTAAAAGCAATTCCAACATTATGGATGTGACGTTGTCAGTTACTCAGAGAATGTATTTGTTACCAGTATATTCAACCATGCCTTTTTATTTTCCTAAACCCCTGATGATGAAGTCCAAACATCAAAAAATATCAAACTATAACACTGTAAAAAAATGTCTGTAAATTGAACAGTAAAATACTGTATAAATGATACAGAATAAAACCGTATTTCACAAAACATGTGATAACCGTAGGATTCACTGTGAAAAACTTTAATTAGTTTTACAGACTAAGACCTTAAATTTAACAGTTAAAAACATATAAAAATACGGTTTATTGCAGTAAAATTAACAAGATACTGTATTACCATAAAAATGAAGCAATATCAGCATAATAGATATGGCATTATGCGTTATTGATGTAACATTAAAACTCTAAGAGAATATATTTGAAAAAAAAAAACTGTAAAAAAAACATTTAAAATTTGTAAAATATACAGTACAATGGGTGCAATCCCGTAAAACCAATAATATTGCTACCGTATTTTTGACGGTAAAGTTCTGGCAACCACAGCTGCTGGTTTTCTACCGTAAAATTTGCGGTTTATTTTTAACAGTGTATGTTTTCTATTGTAGATAAGCAAAATAAACATGTGATGTGGATGTGACAGTAAAGGACACATTTTAGGGAGATACTTTATGCACTGTCAAAAAATGCCGCATTTTTATCAAATCAACATATAAAACTAGTTGAAGTTCCGTTAAAGTAGCATAAAAATATAAGTTATGTCAACTATATATAGGTAAAAATTTTAAATAGTAGGTTGAATTGACTTACAAAACCGAGTTGTTATAACTTTATCCTGCATTTTGTTTACAGTGCATGAATTCTGTGAATTAAAATGCACAAACCAGAAATGATAATACTCAACAAATGGATAATGGACGTCTCTTCAAAGAACAAATAATATTTATATTTTTTAACTTTCACGTGCACATTTGAGGTAGAAACACCCTTATGCACGTGACATTTATGGATGTGACAATTCTGAAAGTTGCACTTACCAAACTATAAAAAATAATTGTAAATAAAAACATTTAAAAAACGTAGAGATCTTAGTATTTAAGCCACTAAATATTTACATTTACGGTTAAAAACTTCTGGTTAAAAATGGCAATGATAGTCTGTAAAAAAGGGTGTTTTGGACACATTGTTAGCGCGTTGCTATTTTGAGGCAACTAAAATAGACTGCAAACTACAACCTGGTCTAAAGTCAAAGGCGCATTATTTTTTGGTATTTAAAGAGCGTGTTAGTACTATGCACCTATAAACGACAACATGCGTACAAATGGATGTGCAGCAATATAAGGGCAAACATTGCATTTATTTTTAAATGTTTTTAAATGCTACCCTACAGATGTTTTGTACATGATGATTTTGGATATGGTAAGATGAAAACACCAACAGTGATATCCCAGTGCTAAAACGGCTCTCAACACATTTGTAAATTCATTATCTCCTGTTTGTTACAAATATAAAATATTTTTACTTATGCAAACCTTTTTTTTTTTGCATACCGGACTATAAACCGCACCGGAATATAAGCCGCATCATTCAAAAATGCATCATTAAGACGAAATAACATATATAAGTCACAGTGGACTATACGTCACGTTTATTTAGAAAATTATTTCACAAAATCCAAGCCGAAAGAACAGACATTTAATCTGGAAAGGCAAGTTATTCAACTAAACAATAGCAGACAGAACAGCAGGCTGAATAGATGTCTGTACGTTAAAGTAATATTATCAGTTATTTAAACGATAAACCATACCATACAGAACTTACCCGAAAGGTAGTACCAGCCAAGTTATGAAAAAAAAACGCGGCTTATAGACCGGAAAATACGGTATTTGTAAATTATTCTTATAAAAACCTTTACAGTTATCAAGCATCATACTTTATCGGCTTATGTTTTACACCAATCTTAAACTGGTGGTCTTCTTCCACTTACAAACTCAGGGAATAAACACGGAATCGGCATGGCCCGAGCGCAACTGGCTTTTAACGGGAATGGGAGACGATACTCTCATTGGTTTATTGCACATTATGCCCAAAACACACCCATTGCTCATTACGAAAATAGGAACAACACCTCTGGACCATGCGCCAGGCGCACAAACCATTTTTCCTGTCGTTAAACAAGCAAAAGTGGATTCGAACACGCCTTAAGTGCACTTGCGCCATGCGCTTTAGACCGTTAATATAGGGCCTTAAGTGGAATATTGAGGTCTTCTCAATTCTTCTCAATATGGAAATGCAAAAAGCAGGAATTCAAGAACTTTGCCATGCAAACTATTCTACAGAGATTTTGTGGCAATGTTTGCTATCTGATCAGAATATCTGATTGAGTAAATCGGGAAGTAAAACAATGCAGACACCATGTGCAAATAACCAGCAAAAACAATTCACTCGTACTAAATTCCCTCCATAATATTTCACGACAGTCTTGTAGCGTGCACCACGGCCATAATCTCATTGCCGTCGAAGAGAAATAACTCAGACGTAAGTGATTACATGTGATTTTTTCCAACAAGAAGAGGCTAAATAAGATATCGGATTTGCTCAATTCCGCAGAATCTCCAGGAAGCAAGAGTGGAGACGGTGAATCTGCAGAATTGGAGCTTTCAGGGGGAAAGAGAGATAAATAGATTGAATAGATGTCGGCTCAGAGTTCTCGAGATCGAGAGGCGCAGAAGTGGAAAGAATGATATTGGACTTTGGAAAAGGAGAAGTGGAGAGGTACAAAAGACAGAGGAAAAGCTGTAATGAGACATGAAGAGCTACAGGATGTAAGGGCGCCAAAAGAGGACAACAGCAAATAGGAAACGTGTGTGAAGCATTGAGTCATAAGGGATTAGAAGAGATGCAGCGGAGAAAAAAAAGAAAGCAGAGCTCAATTAAAGGAACTGGGTCATGAGGAGAGCTTTTGAAATCTTGAGCTCTGTGCAATAGTTCTTATGTAAGACCAAAGGCCTAATGTAGACCCTGGTGTATTGTTGACTGGCCTCTGTTGAGTTCATATCAAGTCTGTAACAGACAATGGCCTCATCCATGTCACACTTGGTTTGAAAGTTATTGCATTAGAAAATATAATTCTAGATAAGATGAGAAAACAAACTACAATTACATTCATGCATTGTGCAGATGCTTTTATCCAATGTGCATTCAAGGTATAAATATATTTTATAAGTATGTGTGTGGCCTGGGAATGAAAACCAGAACCTTTGCACCACTTATGCAGTGTTTTACCAAATGAGCTACAGGAACACAAAATAAAGACGAAGATTGTTAGTGCACGTATAAAGTCAAGAGATGTGTAGTGCATCAGACTAAAGGCCGTATTATCCCACGTAGGACCTATGCATAGGTAGTGCGTAGCCTGACGCGCACATCTACCAAAATGTAATAAGGTGTCTATTTTAAGCAAACTAAAAGCACTGTGATTGGTCCCTCCCATCAGATCAAAAAATCTGCGTCACATTTCCTCAAACGCATTCACGATTCAATCTGTAAAAACACAGATGAGCCAAGTTGAGGAGTGATATTTAACTAAGCTGCAACAAAAGTCGCTGTATTTACCCCCATTACTCCTGATGGCTCTCCAACACATCAAGCTGCTTCTTCTTTGGCTTTGCCTTGATACTGTGTATACACCATGACATGCATGGTGTGGACCTATTAGCGATCCACATCAGAGTCCTGCAATGGGTCGGGTACCAGCGTGTACCCGCATAAAAGTGGCTAAAAAGGGTGGATTGTGCACTGCAAAAAAAATTATTTTCAAGAAAAAAATCTTGTTTTCAGTAAAAATATCCAAAAATTCTTAAATTAAGATGCTTTATCTTGATGAGCAAAATGACCCAAGAAAATAAGTATATAGTTTTTAGAGTAAAAATATCAAATTTAAGTGATTTTGTGCATAAAGCAAGCAACAAAAAAATCTGCCAATTGGGTAAGCTAATTTTTCTTGAATTTAGTGTTTAAGAAAAATGTTCAAGATTTTTTGCTTACCCCATTGGCAGATTTTCTTGCTTGTTTTATGCACAAAATCACTTAAATTTGATATTTTTGGTATAAAAACTAAACTTATTTTTTTGGGTCGTTTCTAGTCTGTTTCATTAGCCCATTTATGACACTGTTAAGAGAGGTGCGAGATAAAAAATAATGCACTTTAATTTTAATGATTTTAGTGTGTGTGATTTATTGCGGGTACGGATCAGGTAACGGGGCCAAATATTAACGGGTCTGGGCGGGTGCGAATTTAATTTTAATATTATCATGGGTGACGGGTCGGATTTGGTGCTGAACTTTGCAGTTACACTGCAAAAAATGATTTTCAAGAAAAAATTCTTAGTATTTTTGTCTTGTTTTCAGTAAAAATCTCTAAAAATTCTTAAATTAATGCTTTTTCTTGATAAGCAAAACGACCCAAGAAAATAAGTCTAGTTTTTGGAACAAAAAATATCAAATTCAAGTTTGTGCATAAAACAAGCAAAAATAAAAAAAAATCTGCTACATTTTTCTTGATTTTTTTTCTTGAATTTAGTGTTTAAGAAAATGTTCAAGATTTTTTTTGCTTACCCCATTGGCAGATTTTTTTGCTTGTTTTATGCACAAAATCACTTAAATTTGTTATTTTTGGTCTAAAAATTTAGACTTAGACTTATTTTCTTTGGTTTTTTTGCTCATCAAGAAAAAGCATCTTAATTTAAGAATTTTTGAGATTTTTACTCAAAACAAGACTAAGAATTTTTTCTTGAAAATAATTTTTTGCAGTGTACAGACGGGGACGGGTCTCCAAACATGGACCCGTGCAGGACTCTGATCTACATGTGTAAGTGCATGTCGATGCGAACAATAACGCAGAAGTATGAATGAAAACTGCAGCGTCAATGCTACGCAGTAGTCCCTACCCAAAACTATAGGTGTTTCTCAATGTCAAGGATATTTCCTTGGCAGGACAGGTCTTTCCAAGTCACTTCCTTCGGGGGCTAGGCGAGGCTCCTCTTAAGCATTCGTAGAACACGTAAATGGAACAGGCTAGCAAGTGCAGTCATTGCGTCATTACTACATTGAAAAGTTGTGCTTTCGGCACTGCACGCATAGGAAAGTGGGTGATTTCAGAGCGCGTAGGCTACACATATGCATCCTTTCCTGTATATGGGATATTTTTCAAACTAAGGACTCAGTCCTTGGTTGAAAATCCGAGGATCTTCGACATTGGAACAGTCCTTCAACGAATGTCGATGACGTAGCATCCTCAAAATTCTGGCTTCCAAGAATCCTTCTTTGACATTGAGAAACACCTTATAATGAGCTCGTAACTGTCCATATGATCTACTAACACTTAACAAGCACAGTGTCTAAATACAAACATTTTATAAACCCTTTACCTGTCTTTCTTTTAAAAAACTAACAATTAAATGTGTATTTTTAATTATCCCTTACAGTACATTTATTGCATATGGCAGATGCTTTTATCTAAAGTGCATCTAAGGTTTACAGTTGTTTAGCATTATGTTTCTTCCCTACAGTCAAACCCAAGATCTTTGTGTTGCTAATGCAGTGCTCTTCCAGTTAAGCTACACTATCTAATGTAATAGGCATTCATACATTTTTTTACAGTAGTTTAAGTGTACAAATGCTTCATTCGGGCCCCAGTATTGCTCTTGTGTGGTAAATGTTTACCCTAACTTATCAGATCTCAAAGTGTTCACAGACCAAAAAACATCTTATTTAGAGCTTTAATAGTACAGTCTTGTGGACAGCCATTTTTGCAATCTCAACCCCATCTTCCTCCTCACATTCTCCTCACCTCCTGAACCGTCTGATGATAAACGTAAACACACAAACCCATCGGGATTCAGCTCGAGCTATGATGACACTTTAAAGTGTGACACATTAAAGATGCCTGTACGTTTTGCTTAAATTCAAAGTGTTTTTTTTTACTTATGTGTTTGGGGAAAACCCTTGATATGTCAATCAAGTTCATTGGGAGGCGCACTGGGGTGTTGGCATAGAGTCGATGGGGAAATAAGGTGGAAGTGAATATGCGAGAGGTTTCTGATGTCTGTAGCTCATTCGCTACCCCCTTCTGAGACTCGGGAATCAGGAATTAATGGGTCGGAAAAGAAGAAAGGAGAAACATTTAGACAGGAATTGCAAACAGTACAGAACTTGCAACTTAATTAGTTCTTTAAAGAGTTTGGGACCAGATATAGACAATACAATATTCAGGATTTCATCAACAATTAAACAGTCGAAGTTTAAAAAACTATATAAACATTAGACTTGCATTAGCAGCTCAAAAAGTCATGGGTTCGAACCCAGGGAACACACACACACTGATTTAAAAATGTATAGCTTGTAAGTCGCTTAGATAAAAGTGTTTGCCAAATGCATAAATGTAAATGGGTCACATGGTGTGACAGGAAACATTTTAGGGAAAAAAAACTTATGAGTTACAAATAACATGAGAGAGTTTGCCTTCCAATTAAAAAAAATAATACTAAATTTTTGCTACCTCACACCATGACACATTTATGGTTTATTTGTCAACTACCCAAATGTACTTTCGCCTTGCTCAGAAAAAGAACAAAAGTATGACAATTCTTGCACTATATTTTGAGTCCTCTATACGGTAACTTATGTGACAGACTGAGACCAGTGGCATACGATCTAAAGATGTCATATTTCATATCTTGCGTTCTTGAGAACAAAGAAAGCCACATGGGTTTGAAACAACATGTGGGTGAGTGAATGACGACAGATTTTCATTTTTTGGGGATATATTTCTTTTCCCATCACAAACCCATCTCAATGTGACTGCTTATCATTGGGTATCAGCTCTAAACCAGACCTAAGTGGACACAAGAAACGCCTCCGGCAGAAACTCGCTGTCAGCGCCAGGAAACATTTAGGCCCACTTAACGCACCTTTGCTGCACCTGGCCTGTAGTCGAGTCATCACATAAATGCATTATCTCCGTAAGTGCACGGATCATGAATAAGATATATTTTTATCTTTAGAGAAAGTACTTTAGGTTGTATGTATCAGTAGCTGCGTTTCCATTACCCTTTAATTGCACAAATCGACATTGCTGATTGAAAATACGGCTAATGGAAACACATCAATTTTGCAAAAACTCCCATATATTGCAAAAAAGTTTTTACGTTCGCATGAGGTGGTTTTTAAGGCAATTCGGAAAATCTCTATTTTGCTAAACTGCAATGGAAACAATTTATTCACATTTTCAGGTTAAACAATTATTATTTGAAGATGATGCGGTATGAATTAAAACCTCCTAGAAACACCTCAACACCTGTCTCCTCCCAAGTATAAGAGCTTTTCTTGTCAATAATGTGTGGGTAAAACTCCTACCTCTCTTTTGATTTAAAATAATGTACTATTACATCAAAAAAAAAAAAAAAACCCTATACGTTGCTGCTCCTAAGTATGCCCTAAGGGGCTTTCCTTGGCATTAATGTTTGGATAATCCTCTTATGTCTCCTCCGGTTAAAAATAATGCCTAGTGAGGTAAACCTACCAACATCATTTGACGTGATGTTTGGAATGACTTAAGACGAAAGGAAAAACTTTACGAGTTGCATATCATTGGTTTATGGAAACGCCATTATTTTGCAATAGTCTTTGGTTTAGATTTAGAAAATAATGCATATGTTTTTCGCAAATGTGCAATGGAAATGCAGCTTACGTCTTCATTGACAGTATACTCTACAGCAATACTTCTCAGCTCTGCTCACGGGAGACGCGGCACACTTAGTACGTCTCTTTTATTCAACACCCCGATTCAGATCATGAGCTTATTAGCAGAAAGCTTCACAGACTGAGTTTGTCTGATTATGGAGATGATGATGTAAATGTGCAGTGCTATGGGTCTCCAAGACTCAATGATGTCATCTGTGTTTTAAAGCAAACATCGACTGTAATCTACAGTACGTCTGACAATTCATTCAGTTCATGGAGGATGATTGAAATCCTGCCCTAATTTTTGTTGTGATTACTGTTGACCTAAACTCCTGCCTCTTGCATAACTCTTGCTTGAGGTTTACATAACCAGAAAAAATGTAGTTACTCAGAAATGTACTGCTCTGGTGTATCTCTGGGTGTTTAATTGAGTATTAAGTGAATGAAAGACACAAATGAAACAATCATTAGCATTCACTGAATACAAAGATCTTAAATGAATGAAAGCTTAAAGGAACACACCGAATTTTAGCTTATTCACCGTATCCCCCAAAGTTAGATAAGTCCATACATACCTTTTTCATCTCTGTGCGTGTCGTAACTCTGACGCACCCACCACTAGCCCAGCTCAGCACAAAGACCCGAAGCACATGGCTCCAGCTAGCACACTGCTCCCAACAAGTGACAAAACAACGCCAACATTTTCCTATTTATTTATATTGATTCATATAGTCACATTGTGTACAAATAACAGGGTCATATGAGACACAGCCATCTTTTAATCGTATACATAGTGGGAACTATATTCTTAAGGGGATCGCGCACAGGACACGCAGCTCAGCGCCACACCGTTCTAAAAAAAATCTAACGCATTGTTTTCTATGAGTATACGCACACAGGTGCCGCCTGTCCGCACCGCCCAGCTTTGACTCAGGAAGTTGCTCAAATCCCTGTCGTGCCACACAGCGCCACTCACATAGTTTAACATTAAATAACATAATATTTGTCCCAAATCATTAATGATTAACATTGGCTGCAAACGTATATTTTCCATTTTGAAGTAGACGCTATCTGACGAAGCTCGGGCTATTTAATGTGCACTTCCGGTTTACAATACCTCCGAGCTGTCCTAGACGCGACTCAACGCGGCGCGACGCTGAGCTGCGTGGCCGGTGGGCGATCCTCTTTAGAAGGCAAAGCACCTGAGAAGCCTCATGGTGAGGACAGAGAGTTCGCTCAGAGTTGCGCTAATCACTCCACCCATGTAGCAGTGCTTCGCCCTCTGAGAATATAGTTCCCAGTATGTATACGGTAAAAAATGGCTGTATGCTAGCTGGAGCCATTTACTTCGAGCCTTTGTGCTAAGCTAGGCTAGCGGTGGATGCGTCAGACAGGGTTACGGAATGCACGGAGATGAAAAGGGTATGCATGCACTTATCTAACTCTGGGGTTTACGGTGAATAAGCCAAAGCCCCCAAAATTCGCCGTGTTCCTTTAACTCTTATTATGACAAGAAACATTTGTGAGTTTATTTTGAGATCTCAAATATGTAAAAGCACTCGTGAAATTACAAGGAGAAAAGTGGAGATCCAAGCAAAAATCTCACTGCTGTTTAAAAGGAACAACTGAGGTATAGTTGAGATTTGTGATCTGTCATTCCTGTGGGCGAGCGTCTCTAACAGTAATACTAGCTCTTCTCAGAGCAGGGGGTAAATGTGATAAAACCAACATAAGCTTGTGTTTGTGAACCTTCGACCTGCAAGAAGCCCCGAAGCCAGAAGCTGTTTACAAAAAAAGTAAATGTTTACGCACCAATCGGCATCCTGCGGCGGAGCTGCACAAATACAGAGGCGGGGTAGGAAGTTTAACGACTGCCTGTCCACACCTGCTCATGGCCACACCCCCCTTATTATCCAAACCATCCGCCCTCAACCGCTAAAGACCTCTCACACGCTTCCTGTCAGATTCAACCTCTCGGTACCAGAAGCCGATGCTTGTTGCCATGGCAACAGCCCGAGCGGGAGGGGGGAAATCTGCCGCATTGCCGGAGTTGAGCGTCGGGCGTGTGTGTACGTATGCCTGCGCATCTGCACGCTGACGTGTGCATCACAAAGTCACAGTGTGATGACTGGGCCATGTCTTGTTTAATGCATACATCACATGCAGTGTGCTTTCATAGGGAGACCCTTTAAAAGAAACACAGAACAGGCACAGGAACGCTGTAGGTATGAAAAAGGTACCAACAATAAACATCATACAAATGTCAGTCTTCATCTGTCATGTTTAAAAGGCATTAGAGAGATCTGGGTACATGTTTACAGTATTTATGTGCTGTGATACGACAGGTGTTTTACTGACTCAACTGCATTTATATTCTGCAGATCCATTTGAGAAATGCTGAACTCATCCACTGTTAATGTTGTGATGAGCATGAATTATTAAGTTAAACACAACCTGCATGTCTCACCACTTCTCTAACAGAAACCCTGGAACGCTGCATTAAAAATCATTGCATACTAGGTACTTTCCTCTGCTTTTGAATGGTCAATCTACCATCTGCTTGTGCGGGTACATGAGCGCTTCCAGATGGTCAAAGTTTGGCCTATCGTTGCCGCTGGGCCCGTGCGGCGATGAGACGGCACCGAATGAGGACACCAGATCTGAGCGCTGGGATATTTTCATTCAGCCCAGGCCGATCCGCTTCTCTATTGATCTCATCGTATCATCAGGCACGATTCCTGGAAGATTCAATTTCCAGCACATCAACATCACGGCCGGAGCACTTTGATCCAGACACAGCACAACACAATTGATCTCAAACTCGCCAACGTTCACCTCAGTACACACAATGTTGCTACAATGAAAGTTCGTATTGTGACAGTGAGCCAGCATGGACTCTATCTAAGCGGTAGCACACGCTGGAGAAATAAAGAAATGGCCGACTACTATTGCAAATGGCGTAAATATGCAAATCTGTAGAGCTGTGTTGTCACTACAATACACATTGTAATACATATGACCATTCAGTAGCGGTAAAACAATAAGACTTTCTTAAGTTTTAAATTTATATATAATTATAAAATAGAAATCATTTCTGCAAATCAAGTTTTTTTGCACCCTTGACTCATTTAGTATACGTGAATCTATGAATATGCAAATTAGTCCCCGCCTTTACCCAATCACACCAGTTCTGAACATAGATATATTTGTACTAGAGGTGTAACGGTACATGAACCTTTTTGGGACACGATTTCCGGTTCGGTTCACTTGTGCACAAGCCGCTAAAGTGAAAGGGTGTCGTTGCACTGCGCTACTTTTCCATTGCTTTTCTTTGTAAACACCCGCAAGGCGAACGTGTTTGAGCATAATTAAGAAGAATTTAAACTTTTGCAGGCAGTGCATTATCAATAGCTGGGCTTCCATCACACTGATTTTATGTGCATTTTGAAGTATTGCATAAGAAGCGAGTGATGGAAATGGCAAATATGAAATAAAATTCCATTAAGCCTGAGGTGGTTTTTTAACTATTCGAAAAAAGTAAATGTGAATAATGAAAGATGGAAACGTTGTCTAGGTGTACTGTATCAGCTGACGTTATTTTTACCATATATGGGACTTGACATCGTCGTAATGCCCTTGCTGTTACTGCCTGCATCAAAAACTCTGCATTCCTTCTTCTGTGCACAGCATTTAATTTTGCAATTACAAGCTGCACTGCTGATAAATTTAAACTTGCCCAATCTTAACTAAATGCAGTCCTGTCTATATTTCCTAAGTATGCCTTGTTTTATTTATTGTTGGTTATCAGCTTACCAATACCACTGGCATTCGCTTAAACAACTTGATGAAAACGCACCGAAATTGCATTTGGTTGTTTTGTTTACTGTAGCAGCAAATGTATTTGCTGTGAGCATCACACACTGCAAAATATATTTTCAAGAAAAAAAAATTGTAGTATTTTTGTCTTGTTTTCATTAAAAATATCTAAAAATTCTTGAATTAAGGTGCTTTTTCTTAATGAGCAAAAACGACCCAAGAAAATAAGATATTTTTAGACCAAAAATATCAAATTTAAGTGATTTTGTGCATAAAACAAGAAAATACAAAAAGAAATCTGCCAATGGAGTAAGCAAAAAATTCAAACACTAAAAAAAAACAAACACTAAATTCAAGAAAAATTCAACAATGGCACGAATGAAGAAGTGTGTTTTTGCATGTAAGGAGAAGAAATCCAGACTTATGAAAACAATGGATATAGTTTGTTTATCCGTTTTGCGTGTGTGTTTGATGGACTCGATTTTCCCAACCGGGTCACGAGTTGCATGCGGTAAGTACGACTTCTGTCTTATGTTGTAAATATGCGCGTGCATATTAGATAAATGACACAAACATGTAGTGAATCATAAGTTATAAGTGTTGTATAGTGTTGCATGACTTGTACTCGCTCCACCCGCGGTAGTAACTCCTTCTTTGTTTTTTAATACGTTATCGGAAAGATTCGGTAAAGCTAATCTATCTTTTATAAATCTGATTAAACTAAAGACTCTTCGGAGATATAAAGGATGTCATACTACTCTATAGGTACTCCAGATTAACATCAGAAATGCAGAAACAGCGTGTGTTACGTGAGCTTTAAATTTGATATTTTTTGTCTAAGAACGAGACTTATTTTCTTGGGTCATTTTGCTCATCAAGAAAAAGCATTTTAATTTAAGAATTTTTAGATATTTGTGTACCGTTACACCCCTAAACTTACTAAAAACAAGACCAAAAAAGATTTTTTTTCTTGAAAATAATTTTTTGCAGTGCAGAAGCAGAACTGAAGCGATCGGTTCAGCGCCAAGTCTATGGGGCATCTATATCTATGGCTCGTACTACCTGATTCACTTGTTCAAAAGTGTTGCCGTGATAGGTTAAATGTGTGATTTTGAATTTTGAAGAGATTTTAAACATTGCCGGGTCACTTTATTTAAGCTAGGAGCCGCTCTGCCATCTCCCCAAACAAAGTCCCACCCATCCAATAATCCGTCTGTTTTTCTCTCTGTAATCTCATGACAAACACATTACAGATACGACTGACACCATCCTCCAACCATTTCTCAATTCTTTTCTTTCTCTCTCGCCTTCTACTCTTAATTACCGAGGCAATCATATTTACAGATTCCCCTCTGCCTGTTTATTCTTCCCGCTGATGTCTGAACGCTGAAACTGTGATCATTTATTCGTCTCCCTTTCTTCCTTAAAAGAAATAAAAAAATAATAATAAACTGCCAGACGGATTTCATTTGGAATTTAATTGAGTAGGTCAGTGGCTTTGGGAAACATTATTAACCATGAAATAAACAAAAGGAAGTCGGTATCTGCAACAGGACAGCTGAATGTTTGTAACATCCATCGGTAATTTGATTCCAGCCTGCTTTCTTTCTGTCGCTCAAAAACTGTCCGTCACAACACTTTTAAGTCTCTAATACGGTCCAAACTGTGCAAACCATTACCATAATAAAATATTTGCAATTCATAAGTTACTCACAAAAATATTGGTTTTGACAGAATACACAGAATAGCTGATAGTTGCACGTCTTGTTTTCAGTAAAAATATCTAATTCTTAAATTAAAGCAACACTATGTAGTTTTTTTACCTTTAAATAATGTCTCTAAAATTATTTCAGTGTAGAACAACTTTTAACTGGACAAATTGTAATGTTGCTGCAACCTGAGCAACCTCCTAGCTGCTACAAGCACACTCTGAAAGTGGCTGTGGAGGGTAGAGCACACAGACCCGCCCCTCCCCCTGCCTGCAGAAGAGTGTCTGATACAGGCACTGTTGCGCTTTACAACCAAATGGGGATACTGTAAGTCATTTTTACATGGAAACTACATAGTGCTGCTTTAAGATGATTTTTTGATGAGCAAAATTACCTAAGAAAATAAGTCTAGTTTTTAGACCAAAAAATCAAATTTAAGTGGTTTTGTTCATAAAACAAGCAAAAAAATCTGCCAATGGGGTAAGTAAAAAAATCTTAAACATTTTTCTTAAACACTAAATTCAAGAAAAATTCAAGAAAAAATTGCTTACCCCATTGGCAGATTTTTTGCTTGTTTTATGCACAAAATCACTTAAATTTTATATTTCTGGTCTAAAAACTAGACTTATTTTCTTTTTTTTTCTTATCAAGAAAAAGCATCTTAATTTAAGAATTTTTAGATATTTTTACTGAAAACAAGACAAAAATACTAAGAATTATTTTTCTTGAAAATCATTTTTTGCAGTGCACTGCAAAAATAACTTTCTTGTCTTGTTTTTAGTACAAATATAAAAAAATCCAAATGCATTTTCTTTATGAGCAAAGTGACCTGTGAAAATAAGTCAAAAAATAAACAATTTGCGTGAATTTGTGCTTAAAACAATCTGCCAATGGGGTAAGAAATTTTTTCTTGAATTCAATGTTTAAGAAAAAAGTTTTTTCTTACCTCATTAGCGGATATTTTGCTTGCTTTAAACATAAATTCACTTAAATTACATTTTTTGGCCTTAAAACTAGACTTATTTTCTTATGTCATTTCACTTACTGTATCAAGAAAATTCATCTTAATTTAAGATTTTTTTTTAGATATTTGTACTGAAAACAAAACAAAAACACTAAGTAAGAAAGTCATTTTTTGCAGTGTACCCTCAGGATGTAACAGTACTAACCAGTCAAACCTTGACCTTTAGGTTGTCGCTTCCAGCATAGACATGACACGAGAAGAGATGCAGTCTGTGCAACAACGCCTCTGCCGTGCTGATGTCTGTGTTTATTTTTGTGCACGTAGCTTTTGATGAGCATTCTGTCAAATAACAAAACACAAACGCTGCGTCTCGCTCTCGTACCCTCTGATGTTTTACTGCCTTTACCTGTCGCTGTTTGTCATCACGTCAGACAACGCTAACATTAAACGAGATTTAAATAGAAGCTCTGTCGTGGAAACTTAAGACGGATTTATTCACCAATTCTAATAGCAAGAGTTTCAGAGTTTAAAATGGGGTTTAAATTGCAGGCACAAAAGCCAAGAAAGCGTTATTCAATAGATGGGCTGTACAAGTTATCAAATGATCCGTCTTGATGATAAATAATGTATGTGTCAATATGATAAATGACCGTGGTGATGCAGACAGCTTCGGCTTTTAACGCTGAAAATTAAGCATGACGCAGACAGAACGAGTCCATCGTGTGCAAATATCAGCAGTGACAAATTCTATCAGTAGAAAAAAGTAGCTGGATGGCTTGACTGGTTAGTTATAATGTCACCGGTGTTCTTTTATGTTAGCGTACAAAGTGACCTTTAGATCTGAGCAATAATATGAAGACACTTTCACCGCATACGTTACAGCTTCATAACTGCAATATCAACAGATCAGCATAAACGCGTAAGAGCATGACGGACAAACGTTATCGGCTAATAACTGCTTCCTAGGAGACAAAACGGATTCGTCCTCTAGAGACTTTTGATGGCTCAGAGAGTCGATATTCTCCATTGGCCGGTGTTCAAATCTCAAGATGTTTCTTTGCTGTGAAAAATATCCACAGTAGGTCTTGTTTGCCATTTCAGTTAAACACAAATCTCAATTTCATGCATATTTTCTTGAATTCTTTTTATTTTAAATTCAGTTTGTTTCCTCTTTTCAATTTTTGAATCAAGGTGATTTTAATAGCGTGCCGTGCCATCAATGTTTGGACAAAATATAAAGTCTTCGGGATGTTTAGTGTGAAATATGACACAGATAAGCTTTTGACAGGTTTCATTAAACATCATGTCAGATTTAAACACACCATGCAACATTGAAACGGCTCCGCACATCGCTCCTTTCATTACTGTTGACAATATATTGTCTGAAAGGAAGTCACGTTTACACTGCATGTTTGAAAGTGACTCCATCTGATTTTTTTTCTTGGATCGTATATGACCACGAATGTGTAAGCAGGAAAAAAGTGCATAGATTTCAATATTCTCAGATTTATTTTAGGCCTCATTCATATGTGGAAATAAATCTGATATGAATCGGATACATGCATTCGCATCTGCAAGGTAAGCGGACAGATCGGATATTCATGTGTCAAGGCCTAATACATCATTGAAAAAGCGACACATGACGTCAACTCAGGTGGACACCACGTGGACACCAAATGACGTCAACTTAGACGACACGGCTTAGTGAAGTAATGCTAAAGTTTCATGTCTAGAGCGGTATAATTTTGTATTTAAATATTGTGTAATAATTTCAAAGTGTCCATTGCATATCGTTTTACTTCCTCTGTGGTTTAAGCAGCTCCAGTCAGTAATGTATGTCTACCTTGAATTGTTTAGCCAAGTGCTTGGTGCAAATGCAGATATGGGATATAAGAAGAAGAGGGAAAAGTCTTCTGTATGTGCGGTGCAGAGAATGACAGAGGCATGAGCGTTTGCTGACTAGTGTTGCCAGATCTTGCCAGAAAAATAGCGAACAAGAAACATCCAATAATAAACCGAAATAAATCCAAATGCTTTACTTCAAAGATCAAAATATTGGGACCGGCATCTTTAGACCTAATTCGCACCAAAAACTCAATGAGTGCCATAAACGGTTAAGCGCCAAAATGGTATGGAAGTACAAAAAAGGTGAGGACCTGGCAACACTGCAAGACAGCCCACTGTGGAGCAGCCTCATAAATGCGTAAAATGCACAATACCATGACGGATGTTTATTGCAAATCATAACACTGTTAAATTATTTTGATCAAAGCTGTGATTGATAAGCACGCGAGATGGCAGAACGATGCTATTGTTATCTTTGTGTCAATCATCACATTTTCGGGAGTGAATCTTGTTCCGTAACGAACATTTAGGGGATTTACTCCCGCATTTAAATGCAGTTGTGACTCCCGAAAGTTTTTAGTGTGTACGAGGCCAAGTTCTCACTATTCCAAAACAATACCTGTTGAGAGAGTCATTTTAGTCAATTTTAGAAAGTAGTTCGTATTTTTTTTAAGATAGAAGGGGTGTGTCTTCAATAAATATATTATTTGTCAAGTATTTTGAAAGAGATGAGTTTTTAACTAAATGTCTCCCCTCACATACACTGTCAGATTTTAGCACAACATTTATCAGTCATTGGCAAGCAAGTGATAAAAAACTGCAGACTTTGCCCATCAATGAAAGAAACCTTACAAAAACATTTCTCTGAGGTAGAAATCACAGCTGAAACCGAACGGCGTGCGTCCGGATTAAAGTATATTTCTGGCCTTATGAGGGCTCTCTCTGTCCTATCCACCCTGACTTTATTTTGAATCAGTATGAGAGCAGGATCAGCCGGTCTGTCTCAGCTCATCAACATCAGAGTCTGTGAACTGCTGCTAATTGAATGGTCTTCTCATTGTCATGCACGGGCGCTGCTCTACTCCTCTCTTCTCTTGTTTTAACACCCTACACAGCTTCTCTTCTCCTAATACAAGTCCTCTTGTGGCCTTCAATTGCCTGCTCTGGCTTTCCCACAGATGCAGAAAGAAAACAGGCCTTGTTTGAAGTATAGAGAAGGGGGAGCTTGGGAAATACTCATGGGTCGAGGTTTAGCTGCTGAGAATGATCCAAACAACCCCTGCTGGTTGATGTCGTAACTACAACTCAAAAAGCATTTTTTCTCTTTTGAAGGCCTTTTAAAAGACAACCAAACACTTTTGCGAGCAACATATGAATTAAACAATAGATGACATCTAGTCCAAAGAAAAGTTTTTTAGCCGTCTGATGCAATGGTGTTTTGGTGGTGTCATCAGCCAATCCGAAAGCTCTGTAGTTTTAAAGTAATTAATCACTTGGTATTAAAGGCCTTGCCAAAATCTGTATTCAACCTAAATGCTCGAGAGGCAAAGAGGACCGAATTTGAATCACTTATGGGGAAGGTTGCGCTGTCTAGTTGAACAATGGCCATTAAGATGAACAGGAATGTTATCGGAAATCTTTCTCAAGCTACACCTCTTTGGAAAACACAAGGGTAACAGGAACGACTCCGATTAGACACAGGCCGATAAATTGCTGTACAATTACAATGACTCAGACGCAGCCTCTGTTCCTCTTTAATACTATAACGAGTTTGACTCGTCTTTGCCCCGAGGTCACAGTTGAAATGCATCGAACTGAGAGTACACTTATTTGCCCTTCCATAAACACATGTTAGAAACGATCCTCTGAGCTTTGGGATCTCGAGAAAGGTCAGCAAAGATAGCGCATACAGGGACGAGACGAGGAAGGATATGAAGGGAATACGGCCGACAGAAGAGGAGATGATTGAAGATGCATGCCAATAGCTGCCCCCCAGATGCATCGCCAAAAAACAAGGGCATCGACATGAATAATGCAACGTATAATAGAGTGACATACATAACCTCCACTTGCATCTACTTACTGTGGACCATTTATCATTGGCGGCACTGCACATGCTTCTAATTAATTCCAGTGTCGTGGCCAACTAATGGGAACACTGAACTCACCCATCTGAAAATTACACCTCTAACCCCGCCGTAACAAGGTCAGAGTCGCAGCCTCACATCTTATGGATCTTAAAGGCGACATGGAATCGTGGACGTCACTTCGCATTATAAACTGGTGGAGACAGCGGCACTAGAAGCTTAACTCATGAATGTTAATTAGGTTACACTCCAATATTTTAATAAAGTCGTTCCAGTGTTTTGATAAAAAAAACAGTTGAACCGTATGTAAAGTATCAAACAGTAGTTCAGATTTGTAGTAGTTCATTTTTGAGTCAAAACCTAAATATAAACTATTTAAAATCTGAGTTTTGTTGTGATTGTGAACAAACAATTAATTAATTAATTAATAAATAAATTAATTAATTGTTGCAGGCAAAAACCCTTGATCTTGCAGCACGTTTTCTAAAAAAAATGTGATGGAATATGCAGGATATTTATGGAATTTTATGCGATGAAACTGCGTGAACTTGCAAAAACTGCGAGAACTTGCACATACTGCAGGAACTTTCAAAAACTGCGGGAACTTGCAAAAACTGCGAGAACTTGCAAAAACTGCGGGAACTTGCAAAAACTGCGTGAACTTGCAAAAACTGCGGGAACTTGCACATACTGCGGGAACTTTCAAAAACTACGGGAACTTGCAAAAACTGCGAGAACTTGCAAAAACTGCGGGAACTTGCAAATACTGCGGGAACTTGCAAAAACTGCGTGAACTTGCAAAAACTGCGTGAACTTGTAAAAACTGTGAGAACTTGCACATATTGCAGGAACTTTCAAAAACTGCGGGAAGTGGCAAAAACTGCAGGAACTTGCACATACTGCGGAACTTGCACATAGTGCCGGAACTTGCACATACTGCGGGAACTTGCATATACTGCGGGAACTTGCACATACTGCGTGAACTTGCAAAAACTGCGTGAACTTGTAAAAACTGTGAGAACTTGCACATACTGCGGGAACTTGCAAAAACTGCGGGAACTTGCAAAAACTGCGAGAACTTGCAAAAACTGCAGGAACTTGCACATACTGCGGAACTTGCACATAGTGCCGGAACTTGCACATACTGCGAGAACTTGCAAAAACTGCGGGAACTTGCACATACTGCGGAACTTGCACATAGTGCCGGAACTTGCACATACTGCGGAACTTGCACATAGTGCCGGAACTTGCACATACTGCGTGAACTTGTAAAAACTGTGAGAACTTGCACATACTGCAGGAACTTTCAAAAACTGCGGGAACTTGCAAAAACTGCGTGAACTTGTAAAAACTGTGAGAACTTGCACATACTGCAGGAACTTTCAAAAACTGCGGGAACTTGCAAAAACTGCGAGAACTTGCAAAAACTGCGGGAACTTGCACATACTGCGGGAACTTTCAAAAACTGCGGGAACTTTCAAAAACTGCGGGAACTTGCAAAAACTGCGAGAACTTGCAAAAACTGCGGGAACTTGCACATACTGCGGAACTTGCACATAGTGCCGGAACTTGCACATACTGCGGGAACTTGCATATACTGCGGGAACTTTCAAAAACTGCGGGAACTTGCAAAAACTGCGTGAACTTGCACGTACTGCGGGAACTTGCACGTACTGCGGTAACTTGCACATACTGGGGTTGGGGTTTGCAGCTTTTCAATAATGTTAAAGTCGCGCAATTACAACACTTCATAATGTTCCCATTGCTACAGGGGACATGGCTGCGCTTGTGTGAAGTAAATGCAACATTTCTCAACTTTCTGCTAAGATATATGTGACTTTTTGCTACAAAAATGCGGTGATTATGAAATCATGGAATTTTGCAATTAATGCTGCAAAAGTGCTGCGTATTTGAAAAATGCTCCCCGGCATAAATAAGCGGACTTTGGCTGATTATGCATTGAATCGTGCAATCGCAGAATCACATTTTTCTGAAGGGACTGTTTAAAAATGTATCGCTGAAACGTTACAAAGGCTGTGAAATATGTAGTACTGAAAGTTAAAGTTTTCTACATTTTTGTGTCCAGGATTGATTGGGCGTTGATGTACTGGAACCACCCACCGAGCATGGCCCGCCCCTAAAACAACCACGAGCATCCATTTAGGTTATAGTGGTATTTGATAATTGAGAGAGACGGCAGCTTTTCTGTGAGTGGGCGTGGTTTCAGTGCCGACAGCGGAGACGTCCCAGCGTTTGAGAGCAAAGTCTTGTGTGTTTCAAGAATTGATCACTTATTTTATTTACTTGCGGTTTTTTTAGATCATTCAAATTTGTCTGAGTGGTTAATAATGACGCTAATAGTGGTTTAAGCTCATTTTGCTAGTGTTTTATGTGTGAGGTCCATTCGGTGACTTTTTTCAGCATAAAACTAAAACCACCTGTTTCTAAAGACCAGTCATTTTTATAGACCAATTCAGATGCTCAGATTCGCTTGTGATAAAGTTTGATAACTTCATCTGCCATTGTCAGATGAGACCATTTAGTGGTCATTCTCACATTGAATATGAGAGGACAGGGGATGTGAACCGTCCTGATGTAACTTTTGTTATACAACACTAAAACTGCATCTGTATGTGGATGTTACACAGGAGTGCAAACGCAGTCGCGTTTACTTTTATTTCACCGAAATAGACAATGAGCTGTAAAAAGCAAGAGAGAAATGAAGCGCACATCTGTCGTGTTTTCACCACTGATGAAGTACATGAGAACTCAGCAGAACACTGATCTGAGGACCAAATGATAACACATAATAAAAGTCCTGCTCGGCTATTACAGATGCTACATTAGTCCTACCAACTGTGTCCTTCGGAAGTCTGACGCTGCATTTTAAAGTCCCTATGAAATTAAAACGGACAATTCTTATTTTTTATGGAAATTGCAGTGTTTACTATAAACAATTTATCCATGTAAGTCATTATATATAATTCATGTGCCCTTATAAACTTTAATTAAAATCTGAGAATAGAGATCATTTTCTGATGATGTCAGCTAGACGGCTTGGGCGGGAACATCCATTAACTCCACCCCCTCCAACTGCTGCGAGTTTCATTCCTGAATGAAACGCCTACTTTTCTATATCCAATCAAATGACAATGGGAAACAAATGACACGCCCACTTTTTTCTTGTGTAATATTACGTTTTACCCGGAAATATGTCAAAAAAAATATTCGATTACGACTTCCGGTTCACGGCACTTTAATATTTGCAATTTTTTTTAAACATGAAAACATGATTTTTATATAAAATATGTTAAAAGTATAACAAGTGATATAACCATAACCCTAACTAGTGGCCAATTATACAAAAAGGATTAAACATATACTTACAGAAATTATATTAAAAAGTTACTGTATTTTCCGGACTATAAGTTGCATTTTTGATTGGTGTGACTTATACTCCGGTGCGACTTATAGTCCGGAAAATACGGTAAGCATGTTTTAGATACATTCAGGATCATTGTTGCCTGTGCTACAAACCCTACAGACATGCACAAACCCGTCCACTCTGTCTAACAGGGCCACTGCTGTGTACTGCAAAAATTGATTATTTTCTTTTCTTTTTTTTCACCTGGGTGCCTTTCAAAACTGTAATCATTCTTCACACCCTCCCGTCCCTCTCAAACGCCCCCTGTGTGGCAGCTGCTGCTCAGTGAACCATCTGGAGAAACCCTGGTGAAGTCTCATCACCTCCTGGTCCAGCACACGGCTTGCCAAAAGACCATAAGAGGAAGACATGGGCAAAGTAAACGCAACGTTCTCGTCCTTTATGGCTCATAAATCGGTTATTGATCTGAGAACGACAAACACACCCCACTGCCAACCCTCCTGGCTCCAGTCTGCCATTCATGATGCAATCCATGTATTTTTGTCCTGCTGAGAAACTCTGCTTCCTATATTCTGATTGACAAGTTAACAAAAGGGTGCGGTTTTGCAAGAATTAAAAGATCTTTACTGAAACATTGCAAGTTGATTTTAAATGAATAAAGGGAATAGAACAGGGTACAGATCAATCAAATTTTGTTTTGATACTTAGTTTTTGATCAATTAAAGGTGCCAAAAAATGCATTGAAATATTATATTAGCTGTTTCTCTGATATCTACAAACAAGGTATGTGGCTTTATTAAGTGCAAAAAATATCCAGAAATGTTGATTTACAACCCTAGAACTTGCCTTTAAAATGAAATGGTCTATTATTACCTTATTTGGAAGGGTTATGAATAATAATGGTAAGCTCTGCTCTGATTGGCTGTTTCTCAGAGCAGCTCCTTCAGTAGCTCTCTGTGTGTGTAAACAGATCTTATGTTTGAGTCTGTATCAGATGAAGATACAGATTTTGAGGAATAATCAATTGTTTGGAGATTGTTAATGAACTTTTCTGCCTGGTAAGTTTGCATTTTTTTTTCAGCATAGACCTGCAAAACATAACCGTAGCGTCAATAGAAGAATGCTAGCATATAGCATTAACTAGCATATAGCACTAACCCAGCAGTCACAACTTTGTTTTTAGCATTGTAACAACATTGTAATTAATTTAATGTTGGGGGCGTACATCTTAACTGTAACATCACAGTTGGTGTAATGTTGAGATTGGTCTGTTTCCAGCTGTCTTTTTTAGGCACGAGGTTTACATAAGAAGGAGAAGGAGGAAACAATCGTGTTTGAGGCTTACGATATCTCATTACAATTTACAAAACTCTTATTATTTATCTACGAATAGATAAATACAGTTTTACATTCTACGGCACCTTTAAAAAAATCATGTGACTTACTACGCTTAAAATAAAAAACCTGCTAACTAGAGTCAGATATGTGGTTAAAATCTTGTTTCTTGACCCTATAAATATTATAATATTGCAAATATATAATTTTTATTCACAGGTGCCATTATTGATTTTTTGAATACATGTTTATCACTTCAGGTTTGAATGGCTTCTGCTGTACTTCATCTTAGTCAAGAGAAGGAAACGCAGAGTCAGTAACCGGCCGGTGCGTCTTCTGCGATGTTTGTTTCTAATAAGATGCCATGTAGTGTTAAGTCAGTGTGTTTAGTCAGTACATAAAGTATTGAAGACAGTCAGAGAGTGAATCAGATGAGGTGTCAGGCAGGTTAAGTGCACCACAGTCCAGTGTGTCTCGCGTCAAGTGTTACAAATCTTCAGACATTTGATTAAATAAAAGTCTCGGTTCACCTAAACAACCAGAGGCATTTCTGAATCTCTAATCTGTTAGGTCTGTTAAAGTTGGTGATGAAATGTCCTTCAACTTCCCACAGGAGCAGCAACCCAAGTCAAGCAGCTCTTGATACAGCTTTAGTAGCTATTTTACACGAAAATTGTAGACTTTAGTGTCCACTACTGTTTAAAAGCATTAGAGACACACCACATCTACTGTAGGCCTGCACGGTTAATCAAAAAAAGAATCACAATCTCGATGCATACATAAATGCGATCATGTGTTCACATATTTACCATCCAAGACGCTATATCAGTCAAACTTAAAGGAACAGTATGTAAGAAATGTATATCAATTAATCATAAAATGGCCCTGATATGTCACTAGACATTAAGAATTAATTTTCATTTCAAATATTTATATCACTGACATCAGTGGCCTGGCAAGGATATTGTCATTTAAAAAGTGCAGTTGCAGCCCTCAACTGATGTTTATGTTGTCATTTTGCGTATTGGCCACTAGTTGTGTGATTGCAGTACCAGTTTTAGCCACAATCCTACATACTGTTCCTTTAATGACACTCACATAGTGTGTAACCAAACCCTATTCATTCATTCACCCATCAGACCCGATCGTTTTCTCCTCTCTTTCTCATTTGCTGCGTTCCGCTGTCACTTGCATGACGTATAGCAAGGCAGCAGACCTAAACACATAGGACTCTATTTGAACAATCTAAGCACATTGTCTAAAGCGCACAGCACACTGTCTAAATGGGCGTGTCCAATTCCACTTTTGCTAATTTAACGACGGGAAAATGGTTTGTGCGCCAAAAGGGTTGTTCCTATTCTTGCAATGAGTAATGGGTGTGTTTTGGGTATAACGTCCAATAAACCAATCAGAGTCAGTCTCAGCTCTCATGCCGTTTAAAAGCCAGTTGCTTCTGGTGCCATGCCTAATCCCTATTTAGAATGCGGAATTTGTAAACTGAAAAACTAAGCGGAGGAAGGAGACCACCAGTTTAAAAATAATGTTAAAAAATTGTGTTATTTTGAAATTGTTATTTTTTATTAAAACCTTTTAAAAGCCATTTTCTTTCAGTCATAGAAATAAAAATAGCAGGCTTTTAATTGCTGTAAATGTATTGATATCCTCAGTGGCGTAGCAAGTCAGTCCTGGGCCCATATGCAAAAAAAAATGTACGGGCCCCCTTAAGCCAAAGCCCCCCCAACCTTGACTGTTGGCACTGTTAACTGTTGCGCGCAGGTCTGTTAACAACATATACTTTTAATAAGGTAGTCAAATATTTTTACTTTACTTTTTTACTTTAAAGGGTAGATTTAAATAAAGAAAAACAAAATGTTTTCGGTAGTTTTTGACGTGTGACTAACTTCTCTGCCATCTCTTTTCTGTTTAAGGCCCCACTTTTATGTTTATATATGTCCATCCTTAATGTTCATGTAGATAAGATAGCCACTATAGTAACCTCTCACACTGTGTTTTCTTTTTTTTTGGCGCGGCGATGCGTCATGTAAAAAAATGATGGCATAGTAGTCTACGGCAGCCGCGGAGTGCAAAAAAATAATAAATGCAAACAAGAAATGACAGAGAAATTAGACATTATGGAGAAATAAGAAATCACTACACATGATATGCATACAAAAATATATGTATTGCGGCCACAAATAAAATTAAATTGAAAAAAAAAAATTATTAAAAGCTGGGGCGGGCCCAGGGCCGGGCCCCCTATTGGCCCGGGCCCATTTGCACGTGAATACCCTGCATGCCCAGACGCTACGCCACTGGATATCCTACATAATCATTGTAATCTCATAAAATAATTTGCAAATATGCAAGAAAAGGTTTGTACTCTAAAAATACTTGTAAACAAGAGATAAAGAATTTACAAATGTGCGAAGAGCCGAAGCGTTTCAGCACTCGAACAGCGCCATGTTTTTTTTTAAAAAGCATTACTTAAAAATGTTTCTCATCTCACCATATTCACAGGTACAGAGTCATCATATACAATAAATCCGTCAGGTAGGATTTATAAAACATTTAAAAACAGATGTATTTGTTTAAAGCAAAGCATTTATTTACTTACCAGGCTACAGGTGAAGCAGCTCTTTACGCCTTATAACGTCTCATAATTAGTCCTCATTTATGTTTAAGAGACTCAATAATAATCTTTTACATTTTAATCCTTTGATTTTTCATATTTAAAATTTTTTGTGCTGCTGCGCATTCATGTGTGTGATAAGCAAACCTGCGTTGTCGTCCCGTTTATAGGTGCATATTACTAACGCGCTCATTAAATAACATAAAGAATATTGCGCCATTGACTTTAGACCAGGTTTTAGTTGGTCAATGTCGTAGTCTATTTTATTTGCCTCAAAATAGCAACGCACCAACAATGCGCCTGAACACACCTCGTTTTCAGACCAGAACGCCCATGGGGGAAAAATTGAGCACAAATGCATTTGCTATTTAAACAACGTGGCACTAAACGTGAGTATGATCATTGCGCCGGGTTGAAACTAGCAAAAGATATTGCGCTGCATTGGGCCGAGTGTATGATAGAGCCCTTAGTCTATAAAACTATGTAAAATACTATTGATAGAAATTTTTAAATGGATGGTATTCATGTAATAAAATTTGATCAAGGGGGTTCGGCTGACAAAAAAGTTCGGAAACCCCTGCTCTATGCTGATGGTGGTAAAGTGTAAAACACAGCTATTGACCAATCAGAATCAAGCACTGGAACTAACCGTTTAATTAAGTGTAAATGAGAGATTAGTACTGGTTGAATACATAGACTGTAAAAAAAGATGGACGACGCGATGCCGCTTCCTTCCATTATAATAAACTAAACGTAAAATGTCCGACGATGGGCACTGACGTTACGCAAAAACGTCAGTTTGGAGCCAGGGTAATGTCCGTGGAGCCGCGGTATCAAACTTCCGCCCAAATGCTTGCACGCCCAATTCAATCATGCCCCTTGAACGTCTCATTTAACTGGCTTGCTAAAATAATGTAAGTTAAATAGCTTCGAGAGTCTTAGCTGTCAATCACAAATATCAATCACCCGTTTCTATAGCATCAAATTACTAGATAAAATAAAAATTATCACAAAAGGAACAATTGAATATAAATTAGCGTGATAACAACTACCTTAGAAGACCAAAACCATCTTTTGGAAAATTTTATTGGAAGTGTAAATATTTTTTTTTATTTTGACCCGAGTCCAGTTTTTACTGTTGCCAGACACCAGGGGGCGATCAAAGAGGCAGCAGCTTCATTTTTCAAAATTTATGAGGCACACCCAGTTGAATAATGTAAGCAAGTGCATGTTCGCTCTACCACTACACTCTCTGCACAGGATGGAAAATAAAAGTCATTTAGGAAACATTTATGTCTCTTTTAAAGGCAGATGAAGAAAACATGTTGCTAAAGTTGTTTTTTTCCCACTTGTGTTTTCCATCACTAATGCTCTGGAAAGGAAGCAACAAGAAACAAAAAGACACCAGAGACTGACGCTGAGAATAATTCAGCTGATTAAATCAAAACCTCACGTTCCCTGTGGTGATGCCGGGTGGCGTCTACCTCACAGCGCAACCTGTGATAAAGGCCGGCCTCATCTGATTCCAGAGGAGATCTCAGGTTCTCTGCTCCTCCAGGGGTGAGCTCCTTTGGGTAACGTTTAATTAGCAACTCATTAAAACTGGAAAAGGATAAAAACATCTGGTCTGAATGATTATCCAAATACGAATTTAGTAATTAAGACCTGTGCGAGAGTGACGGTGCATGGGTCTCCGAGGAGACGGCCACACCTGGAGTGAATCAGATAAGTTTGGGCACCCGAATCCCACGTGCGTGTTTGCAGACGCCTTGGTGAACTTAGTCTAATCATCAGGATACCAATTTAGACACGGGCTAAGTATGGTTATGAACAAACTCTAAAATAACAGAGTAGGCTGGTTCTCAGAGATTGCTTACCATGCTAACGGCGTAATCTAATCAAGACTTCCCCGCAGGAGCCACTTACAGCCGCCGCGTGCTGAGAGGAGACAATGGAAATGCACACAAAAAGAAAACACTTCTTGTTCTCCTGACACTTTCCACTAATATAGTACAAAATAACACCTGAAACTATTTTTAAAAAAAAATGTTAGTATTGTTCAACAAAGTGCTTAATCTTTAGAAAATGTTGATCGGCAACCTCAGGAGGTCAAACTAAGTGTTGATGTTTACTTCCAAAAGTGTGTCCAAACACAGTTTAAAATTTCGATTTGCATTATTTACACTACAATTTGGATAAAAGTTGGAAAAGTTTAAAAAGATGTCAATTAGTTTATCTAACATACCAAACAACTTCTGATATGGTAAATCATATCTCATTTTCTTATAACACAGTACATTAGGGCTGCACGATTCATGCTAAATCACGATTTTTATCCATGTGAAATGAGATTGTGATTCTCATTTTTTCAAAAACATTTATTGCACTCAAGTAAAAATGTGCTATGCAGGATTTTCAGTTATAATAAAGTGCGGGACTTAAAAGTAACAAGTCTCAAAACAGTCTCTTTTCCTTTATTTGAGAGAGATGAGTATCTTAAAATCTTTAAGCTATTAAACATGAACAATAAAATGTTAACATTAATAAATAAAACAAACTAAAATAAAAAGCATTTTGTGCTTTTTGTACAACTGGCCAACCTTAAAAATTTTGCAACACTAAACCTTTAAAACACGTCCATCTGGTTATTATCTTTTATTGCTACACAGTGACGGCCGGTGACTTCTTTTTCGAGAGCACACGATGCAAAGCTCATCACAACATGTATTTAGACCACATGCAGTGTTGGGAGTAACGCATTATAAAATATAATATATTATAGTAATATATTAGTTTTTGCTGTATTGCAGTGATATAACGCATTACTAATAACATTTTGGTAATATTGTACTCGTTACAGTCTTAGTAACGCACGTTACAACAACGCATTTCAAAATTAGACTGTGCTATTTTTATTTTTGACCAATGCCACGCGAAAAGCTGCGGGTAAAATAGTATGTCTGTTTCCGGGTGCTGTATGCAGCATGTTCATTTTTACTTTAAAGGTGCAGTATGTAATTTTTAGAAGGATCTCTTAACGGAAATCCAAAATAATATAAAAAACTATATTATCAGGGGCGTATAAAGACTTTTCAAAATTAACCGTTACGTGTGTATTGCCTTAGAATGAGACGTTTTTATCTATATACGCAGAGGGTCCCCTTACATGGAAGCCGCCATTTTGTGCCGCCATGTTTCTACAGAAGCCCTTAACGGACAAACTTTTTTTACTACGTTGTCTCCAACGATGACATGTTTGTCCGGTGGCGGCTACCGTAGCTTCTCTATGTGTTTTAAAAGCAAGTGGACTGAGCTGTTGGTTGCAATTCGCAACCTCACCACTAGATGCCGCTAAAATTTACACACTGTACCTTTAATTTTGTATTCGAACTCTGATTTGTATCTTAAGAGCCGCTTCTGGGAGGTCTGCGGCTGTATAAGCATTGACTAAAGTGGCCGCAATCAGGTCCAGTAGCGCCGCACACGCATAATTCAGCGAATGAGAGCACTTAGTAAAAGCAACAGAAAGTTTCTATCGGTCTCCCATGCAGCTTGAACCCCAGAAGTAAAGAGACTACATAAAACGCATCTGTCCATTTTTCGTGTGTTCTCCGTTTTATGATATATTATAGCCTAGCGTTATGTAAAGGTCACACAACATGCCGAATAAACAAATAAAATACATATTTTTGTTAATAATTTTATTCTAAAATTATTTATTTACATTTTATGATTTTATTATAATTGATTATTTTTTATCAACTCATTTAAACGCCAGTTTAAAAAAATGCTAGCATGATGTGTAAATAATAATGATGTTTTGCATTACAGCAATAGGAAGGGTGCTTTCATTTTTCATTACGTTACACAGAAAACTGAATGTGCTTTATTTTAGAAACAGAATTTCCCCATTGGTTTAAGAATATGACCTGGTCATGTATAGAGGTCGGAGGTCTGCAAGCGGTCTGCTGGTCTGACCTGATTTTATTAGCTCCTGCGGTTTATAACACTGTGATAAAGAGCCACATGGGTCAAGTAGGGCATTTGTTAACCAGCTGAATTTAAGATGGCGGGTGGATAAAATGCTGGGTGATTTTACAGACTATTTTCTCAACTGTTTCAGGCCATGTGTTTGAACCAAACCCGATAAAGTCATAAAGCTCTCTATTTACACATTAGATGTTTTATAGACCTGCAACTATTATAACTGTGGTCGTCTGCTCCGTGTATTTGTTGCCGCATGCATTCAGAGAAAAATATCATTAATCCCACTTTATATAATTGTATACGGGTCAAGGTTTGGGTAAGCATGGACAGTAACTGGAAGATCTTGTAAGTATAGCATTGTGGAGGCGAGATTTGAAGATTTTAAATGGTTCAGTTCTAAACAAATCTTTCTTTATTAAATGGATTGAAACATGTTAATCACAAATATCTATTTATACTATCCGACAGATAAGAAAAACTACACAACTTTTAAATGGGACATTTCATAAGACCAGGGCCGTGCACAGGGGGGTGGCCCGGTGGCTAGAGCAACTGCCCTTCTGCCCTAATCGGCTGAGGTGCCCCTCTCGCCAACCCCAGTCAAAGTGTTCTGTTATCGCTCGTCTAAAGATCCACTGTTTCTGGTAATCCACTTCGTGAATTCCCGCCCGCTCCGCAGCATCTCTCACATTCTGTGTCCACTCTTTGAAGGGCGAAGACGACAGTTTGTTGTATTAACAGGTAGATTCATTACATTACCTCAGTTGTTGAGCTGCTCAATTAGTAACTTGGTAGTTTGAAGCGGAGAGAGGTCGTGTTCTATATTTATTTTTGCTTGATTGTGTTCTCGGGATCACTACTTAATTTTCTCGTTAATTTTTAGCTTTAATCACATCACAAGAATACAACCCCTGCTATGTCGAGATCACGAGAAAACAAGCTGCTGTTTTCTCGTGATCTCGACATAACAAAAGTTGTATTCTTGTGATGTGATTAAAGCTTACGTGCACTCAATAGAACATAATTTTTAGACAGAAAAAACATATTTAGCAAATTAGCATGGATGAACAAATGAGATTTTACTTCAGGGATTCGCTCAAGATGAAACAGATTTGCCAATAATTGACCATTTGAATTTAGGGACCGTCTTTAAAGTACTCCATATACGTTTCTACTTTAAAATGGAATAACTTAAAGTCAACAAACAGTCACAAAACCAACTGTAAAGTGTTCGTGGTTGTCAACTATAATGCCCACTTTTTTAGATGTTTTATATTTATTCAAATAAACTGTTAAATACTATTAAAGATAGAAACGTGTACAGTGCACTTTAGAGATGGTCCCTAAATTCACGAACAACTTTATTTATTTATTAAGTCTATCGACAATTAGCTACACGTGGTAACGGCGAAGACTCCATATGCATCAGCAGTCCACTTCAAAATAAATGAAATATTATGGACAGGATCTTACATTATGGCATTTGGATTATTATGTCTGGATAGCGAGAAAACAACTTTTGTTATCTCGAGATCAGGAGAAAACAAGCAACAAAAATAAAAATATGGATGACCTCTCTCGGCTTTCCTATGTTTTTGTATTTCTGTGGATGATTTGCTCTCTGTCTTCTTAAAGTGCTAACAACTTAGCAAACATTTTAGAATTACAGTGATTGTCTAATGAGTACCCGATGAGATCTAATATAAATAACACCAAATTTGCTGTTGTTGGCACACTTTGTCGACAAAAAATAAAAAACAATGTTTAAAAAAAAGACAGAGTTGGAAGGGAGGCTGCAAAAGCTGTTCAAAATTGCAAACATGGATTCAAAGCTTCAGCATGTAAATCATATAGAATATTAAGAAGTTTTGTCACACTCTAAATCTTGTTATAAAGTCTGTTTTCCATCATTTATATTATTTGATACTAATCTATAACACATCATATTGTTAAAACCATATAAATTGTGCCCCCTTTTTGGTTTGGGCCACTGCCCCTCAAAATGTCTGTGCACGGCCCTGCATAAGACTTTTTTAAGATGTCAAATAAATCTTTGGTATCCCCAGAGTACATACAGTATGTGAAGTTTTAGTTTAAAATAGCTTACAGATAATATATTATAGCTTGTTAACTCTTTCACCGCCAGCGTTTTTTAAAAAAGTTGCCAGCCAGCGCCAGCGTTTTTCATGATTTTCACAAAAGTTTAATGCCTTCCAGAAAATGTTCTTCTTTAAATATATTAACATAAAATATACCAAATGAAAGAACAGACCCTCTGCTTTCAAACAAAACAAAAAAAAAACCTGTTTCATCCTACCTTCAGTGGTTCTTTTGTAAACAGCTTTTGAATATGGGTAGGTTTCTGCAAAAACATCACATTTTGAGCAAAAAGCAGAGATAATTAAATTTTTGTGACGGACTTTTCATAGAGATCCCTTTCAGAGCGATCTTTAAAACAAACACGAACATGAAGCCGCTTGCCATAGGGTAATACTTCCGGGTTTAAAAAGTTGCGTGGATAATAACGGTATTGCGGAAAGACGGAAAATCTCGTCATTGACGGGGAAGCGTTTTCTCTTAATTGACGAGATATCTCGTCAATGGCGGTGAAAGAGTTAAAATTGCCATTTTGTATGTGCCTGCAAAAATTTGCCATTTTTGGGTGTGTGTCCTTTTAAATGCAAATGAGCTGATCTCTGCACTAAATGGCAGCGCCGCCATGGTTGGATGGTGCAGATTAAAGGGTGGTATTATCCCCTTCTGACATCACAAGGGGAGCCAAATTTCAATTAGCTATTTTTTCACATGCTTGCAGAGAATGGTTTACCAAAACTAAGTTACTAAGTTGTTATTTTTCACATTTTCTAGGTTGATAGAAGCACTTGGTACACAATTATACAGTAGCACTTAAACATGAAACAAGTCAGATTTTCATGATATGTCCCCTTTAAATATTACAAATTGATAAATATCACTGTTAAACCTCATTTTCTTTTAATTAAAAAAAAATAAGTAAACTTATCCATAACCTTGAAAAAAATCATCCATTACTCAAATGTTTAAGTTTAATGCATGAATTACATGATTTCAACAAGAAATTTTGAGTTCCATCAATTTATTTTAGCTCATTTAAATCTTTGGATTTCATGCATACATGAACTGCTACTTTTATATGAGTGTTGTTTTGCTGTTTGTTGGCTTGTTTTTGTTATCATTGTTGCTTATTATGTTTGTGGTGAAGAGCTCATCTTTTTACTTCATGAGATTTGATTACTGTCAACATTATTGAGACTTTTATATACAATTTATATATTGTTTACTGACCATTTGTAGAACAAGACATTTTTGTTAATCTAACAAGAATATATTGCTGGAACAAGATATTTAAAGTTTGAAAAACTGAATGAAATTTTTTTAATTGTCTGTTCAGCAATCTTAGTTACTTAAATTGTTTGTTTAACAAGGCAAAATTGACATTTTTAGGTCAGTGAGTTACCCTACGTTTTTTAAATTAAATCATCTGGGCTTATAATCCTAAATAACAATAAATGTAATTGGTCTTGATATTTTTTTTTAAAGATCTCAAGCTTTTTTACATTGATCACATTAGCAAAAACATCAATCAAAAGAAAGACAAACGTTTCTCATCAGATTTTACTTTTTCTTAGTAGTATTATTATGACAAACATCTGAAACATTGGATTCTTCAGTGAAACAAAACTTACTGTAAGTCTCCCGAGTTATAAATGTGCAACCTTCGAGCAATACATATGTTCCTCTATTTTAATCACATCGAGTCTGACTAGAACACTGTGCCGAATTTTGGGAATACAAAGATTAATTGTTCAAGAGAGCTCTCTTTAAAATGACAGGACACTTAATCAAATATTCATGGCATGTCCTTCAACAACCCTTTTGTTTGGGGTATGATAAGCAATGTTAATCAATTAGCAGAACACAGAGCTATTAGCTGATCCTTGGCTATTTTCAACTTGAAATGGATCCAAATTGAGCCTTTGGGATCTGGTGAACCTGCTTGGAATAAAAATGATGAGACTGATGTCGGAAAGCTGCGACTCGCCAGAGGTCCCGGAAAAAATTGTGCGAGCCACGGCAAACGTAAGCTGTTGTGTCGTTGAGTCACCGTACGAATATATTTCATTCTAAAAACAGCATCTCTTGAGTACAGATTTTGCAGCGTGAGACTTTGCAGTGGAGAAGATGAAGCTCCTGTTAGTGGTGTCACTTCATTTTCTAATTATATCAAGTCTTCAGCCACCACCAATACGCCTTCAAGAAAACATCCTCCCCTCCTAATGAGGGCACAAACTCGCTCCCACATCATCCGGTGGATGCCTATCAGCGTTAGAGAAAATTTATTACGTCTGTAGATTTAGATTGATTCAGACTTCAGACTAGCCTGCGGAGAGAGAGTCATTTTGGATAACAGATAGAGGTGTAAACGTGAAGTATGACAAGGATGAAAGCGCACTTATCAAATGAAGGTCATTATAAGAGATTTATCAGTCTTGGGCCATTTTTAAGGAATTACATACAAGGTGCATGATGTTCCTACATAGTGTTCCTTATAGCTTGACTTGTAGAGTAGTGCTAGCAAAACCAAGGTCACAGGTTTAATCCCAGCTAACGTTTCTATACTTCACGAGTGTTAGATAGTATGTGCATGTTTTGCAAGGATTGATCAAAGATATACTTCACAGGCTTGCCTGTTCGGACAGAATCGCCTCAAGGTTGGTTATTTTCGGATGTGGAGACCACACGCGGTTACGCGAAATGAGGTCTCACGTACTCAACGCGCATGACCACCCACTTCGTGCTGATGTTATTTTTGCACGCACACACGCGTCTAGTATGAACAAGACTTTGATAAGATGATCCAAAAATGAAAATTCTGTCATCATTTCAGTGTTTCCTACAGGTCTGAAATATATTTGTGGTGGTAGCCGGTGAAAAGTGCAATCATTACCCACCGGAAAAAATGGTCTACTATACATATGACAAAGAACTAATAATGTGTGACACAAGACAATACTTTGATTTATTGAACATTAATATTAATTTCACATTATAGTTCCAAAACTTTCTTTGCCATGAACAAAGCTGAAACTGTTTTTAAAGCACCACAAAAACACTTTATTGTTTTTGCACTGATATATAATGAAGCAATTAGATGACGCCTTTATCAAATTCTATTGAATACCATAATATGTATAGTATATTAATGATAGACAGTGCAGGTATATAGATTATAAATGTGACTGATGTTACAATGGTTATCTAGGGTGACCATATGTGCCATTCTTCCCGGACGCGTCCTGGACAGGATTTCGGGTTCGTCTTCCGGAAGTCGTATTTGTCGACCGCATACGTAATAGAAGATTATTATTATCATTATTATAGTAAAGCAGCCATTATATTTTAAAGTAAGAGTGAAACTACGATTGTATGTCTTATGTTTTTAAATGAATGGCGTATGCAGTCAACAAATACGACTTCCGGAAGACGCGCCAGAAATCCTGGCCAGGACGCATCCAGGGACAATGGTACGTATGGTTACCCTAGGTTATCATTTCTATTAGATAGTAAAAGAGGTACTTTTACAGCTTCTGCTCTATTTCCTCTTGCCGATTAAAAAAAGCTTAATCCACTCATTATTTCAGATTCAAAAGTCTACTTGCTGTCCCGGTGACAGGTGATTTTACATTACAGCTTTGCGTTTTTTATATCTTGAGTCAGCTTGAGCTTTGCTCGTTCAATGCAATGGGCTTGACATTAGCATTGCTTTTATGCTAGAATCTCTGTGCAACTTTTTAGATTTTAGAAAAGATGTTTTATTAATAATAATATTGGTCGTATTGGTTAGTAATAGTGGTTGTGACTTTCAAAACAAGAGCCAGTTGTTATCGGCATAGAAACCGGGGGTACGCTTAAGGGGATCGCACACCGCCCGCGCAGCTCAGTGCCGCGCAGCGTCATGCCATTCTAAAAAAATTGAACACATTGTTTTCTATGAGTATACGCACACCGGCACCGCCAGGTGGCGCTTGTCCGCGCCGCCCAGCTTTGACTCAGGAAGTTGCCCAAATCCCTGTCGCGCCACACAGCGCCACTCACATAGTTTAACATTAAATAACATCATATTTGTCCCAAATCATTAACGATTAAAATTGGCTGCCAACGTATATTTTGCATTTTAAAGTAGACACTATCTGACGAAGGTCGCGCTATTTAATGTGCACTTCCGGTTTGCGATACCTTCGAGTTGTCCTAAACGCAACTCGACGAAAACTGCACATGAGCTTTAGCGTGGTAGCGCTCACGGCCATTCACCGATCGACTCGGGTTTTACACACAGTCTAAATCAGACTTGGGACCCGAAGTAATTAAACTAGGGCCAACTACGGGTCCCGGGTTCTCCGTGGAGACCCCTAAAAACTCTGCTCAAGTTCGGTTCAGAAACATGGAAGGATACAATGTGACACATAGCTTGCTTCGCGTCACACACAAATAATTGAGAAACAGAGACCACGTGAATGCACACCGAACTCATCGGGAGAGACACGACGTGCTCGCACGCAAAATGTCATTATCATGGAAAAACGAAAAAGACAAAATTTGCTGCCAGATTTACTTGGCCGCTTGTTAATATACCTGGGCGGCCCGCACAAGTAAAGTCAATGTGTGGGAAACACTGCATTTACTCACCCTCATGTTGTCCTAAACCTGTATGAGTACAGATATTTTGATAAAGTAAATGGTAAATGGTAAATGGACTGCATTTATATAGCGCTTTTAACAGACCTATGTCCATCCAAAGCGCTTTACAAGTTGCCTCATATTCACCCATTCACTCACGCATTCATACACCGACGGCGGTGTCAGGAAAGTAACCACACAGTTGACGGTACCCAATGACATCCATAAGAAAAACAAATACTATGGAAGCCAATTGTGCTTTCCATCATTTATCAAAATATCTTCTTTTGTTTTCAGCAGAATAAAGAAAATCATAAAGGTTTAAAAACAACATATTTTTGTGTGAACTGTCCTTTTAAGCAAAGTTTGCATTTGCCCTCCATTTAATCTCATAGCTGTATAGGAAAAACTGAGATATTAAAGAAATTTCATCTTGATTTTTTTGTGGGGGAAATTACCAAATGTATTTTTTTATATTTTTTATGTTTTGTGTGCGTGCCTTTAAAGGTGCAGTGTGTAATTTTAAGAAGGCTCTCTTGACAGAAATGCAAAATAATCTACAAAACTATAATATCAGGGGTGTATAAAGACCTTTCATAATGAACCGTTATGTTTTTATTACCTTAGAATGACACGTTTTTATCTACATATATCGAGGGTCCCCTTACATGGAAGTCGCCATTTTGTGCCACCATTTTTCTACAGAAACCCTTAATGGATAAACTTTTTTTACTAAGTTGTCTCCGATGACATGTTTGTCTGGTGTTGGCTACTGTAGCTTCTCTATGTGATTAAAAAACAAGGGGTAAGCAGTGGACTGAGCCATTGGTTGCAATTCACCAGCACCTCACCACTAGATGCCGCTAAAATTTACACACTGCACCTTTAAATGCAAATGAGTTACTGCTCTTCACTTCCTTACCAAAAAAAGAGATGCTTTGGTTAAAATAGATCTGGTTTCGCAAATAAAAAATAGCAGACAGCGTCCAACTCACTAAAGGAAAAAACTATGGTAATACAATACTGTCAGTCAGCAGCCATGGGCGTGGCTTTAGCAGTGTGACATCACATTGCTAAGAGAATCAAAACAGCATGTCTAATGAATGGGTTAAACAGATTTTTTTCATTGTAGGTGGTTGTGTTCACACATTGCCAACACACATGTATGTCCAAATAACTTGTAAAGTGGATTTTGTATAATATGTGCCCCATTTAAATTTATTTGAGATAGGAAAAATAAATCATCATAAAGCTCTAAAAAAACAAGTTAAACAAATGTTTCAAATAATGGCTAGATAAAAAGTGGCCAAGTCATCGCAACAGCTATGCCGTTCAGTTAATTTGGCAGTGAAATCATTGTAAATATCTCAGTTAGTTTTAATGTAGCTCAACGATGAGGTCGTTTTTGAGTTTTAGGAGGTCTACAGCGTTGATGGTGAGTAAAATGGACGTTTCGTGATCCTGGAGATACGAGAGGAGCAGCAGTTCACTTGGACAATTCCACAGGGAGCGCTCATCCGATTCTCTCTTACAACCGCCCATGAAACACACACACACACATTCTGTCTCTCTCTCTCTCTCTCTCTCTCTCTCTCTCTCTCTCTCTCTCTCTCTGTCTGTGTGACTGATTGGATGTGTGTGCAATGTAGGCATCTCTCAGTGGCACATATCAGAGCTAATTAAACTTACTGATCTGTGAACCGGACCCCGCCGCACCGCTCCATCTCTTCCCCACGCTTTCAGGGAACTCTGGCGTTCCACACAATGGAAAAGCACAAAGACGTGAGCTGGTTTCTCTGTATGGGAAACTGGCATTTATTAAATAGATATTTCATTCTCTAATTGGAGGAGCCACTTTCAAAACTGATGTAAAACACGTATATGCACATCTGTGAATGCACATTACTAGCTGATAGAATCTGATTAATATTATTAATATACGTATTAATATTCATTGATGATAAATAGCCATTTGCTAACACATACATCACTAATTTGTGCTGTCATTTCTAAATTCTGAATCATAAATTCAAATTTGCCAGTTTAATTCCAGCCAAACCTTATTATTGCTTTATTGTTTTTCTACCTCTGGTGAAATAATTCTGAGCTTGCTAGTTTGTTTATGCTTTTATTTCCCTGTAGACCCCTCTGGGTAGCTTTTGTTTAGCAGCGAACGTTATACACCAATACATTCATTGTCAATTAGACGCAACACCGTGGACCCTGCTGAACTAAAGACTACAGTTTTAAAGCTAATTTGCAACCACGTACTGCTATTTGCAGAAGTTTGTCTCTCAAGAAGGCTCATTATTGAGTTAGCATTAAAAAACTCAGAGAAACCAGGCCACACGAATTCGGCTTATATAACAGACTGCTGGTTGAGAGAACTCGAGCGCATGTGGGTGGACTGCTTATAGTCAAGTGCAAACATTTTGGCCTTAAGAGGGGCATCTGCCAGCGATGAGGCATTACTGACGCCTCCGCCGTTCCCCGTTCCAGAGCCGTCATAACGCCGTTTGTTCAAGAGCATGAAGCGTCAGTGATGCTGGAACGCATTTTTCCATCTGTGCATCTCTGATTCTTCTCCCACAACTCTGATGGAAACTCACACCAGTTCACCATCGTCATCTTCAACGGATGGGTGCACGCAAAAGACCAATCGCTCTGGCAATGGTTTGAGGCATTCTGGCTAGTCTTGCGTGCAAAAATTTTTTCTTCTCAGATTAAATGATATGTTATAAACTACTCTCACTATCTCTTAAGTGTATGCTTTACGAAAATTAACCATGGTTTATTATAATACATGTAGTAACCAGGTTTGTTTGGTGTATTAATTACGGTTTGTAAAACCATGGTTGAAGTTTGGCTACTGTATCAAAACGATGGTTAATTTTACAATATTCGTAATAAAACTGCATGGTTAATTTTCGTAAGGGAATGATATATGAAGAGTTTGGTTCAAAAACACGATAAACGTCATTTAAAAAAATAGTTACTGCCAAAAGCAGTATTGTATCAGGTCAGTATTAAAAAGTAAATCCACAAAATCCAATATCCACCATGTTATTCTGTAACCTTTTTTTTCCCTTTTTTTCCAAACTGCAACAAACGCCAGACCTCCTTTTCTGCCGAATGCAATAAATCTGCTTAACCAATCACAGCGCACAGACAAGATGAAAATCACTATTTTCTGTTACAAACTTTCACATAGCATCTTTAGGTTATAATAATATTAAAAATTAAAATCCATAATTAGATTTTCAAAGATTTATTATAAAAACTGATTTTTTCACAAAATGCAATAAATCCATGACAAGTTTTTTTTGTTTCAAAATGCTATAAATCTATTGAATCAATATATAAATGTGCATTCATCTTTGCCATGGTATATTCATTTAGTTGACTAGTGATATACACTGACAAAAATAAACATTAATGGCATTAACCAAAACACTTACTTTGTCATATTAAGAACACTGTCATTGCTGCGGTTATACTTGGGACGTCGTCTCTTAACATTTTTCACAGCGATCAGCTGTAAAATGTTTGGGTCCTTCTCGATTTTCGTTGGCTTCGCGTAAAATTATGGAAAGTTTTTCATAAGATCCCCTGGGGTCAATGTGTTAGCATGACAGAAGCTTAATGCTGTCAGAGGAACAAGCACCAGTCTCCCGAGTGCCTCTCGCGGAAATTATTAAAATGTTGACGGCTTACGTTTCTTTGCCGCCACAGAAAACCACCACAGGTTTATCAATGCCATCAAAGTATTATTTTGTTTTTGTTTGTTTGTTGATCACGAAGTACAAGATGTGGAAAACTAGGATTCTGTGTGTATTCAACGCACCGCCATCTTTGTTTACAATGCTTGGAATGGTGCGCTGTGATTTGTTAAGCTGATTTATTGCATTCTGCAGAAAAGGGGGAGTGCCGTGTATTGTGTTTTGGGAAAAAAGATGACAGAATAACACGGCGGATATTGTATTTTGCGTAAAATTAAGAATTTACTTTTAAACAGTGGCGGATGCAGAACATGACATATGGGTGGGCATGGATTAAGTCCGGGTGGGCCTGAATCTATGGGTGTCACTTTTGAATAAGAAACTATAACAAGTCTATAAAATTCGTCAAAACTTCAGAACACTAATTTAAACAGCATACACACACACCCGAACTGCACGTCACATTTTTGACATTATTGATACTTTAAATTGTAATGCAACGTGACATTTATTAAGCCTTTTTGGTAAAAAAAATATTGGGCTCTCATAGCCTACAAAAAAGAACCTGCACACAGTGACAGGAAATATAAATGAACCCAAAAAAACCTTATACTTTTTTAAATAACCTATTAAAGTGTTTAAATAAATACGGCTACTAAATGCTTAAAATGAAGCTTCTAACATCATATTCTCTTCATGCAAATCACTAAAAATATATTTTCGTTCTCACATATTTAAGTTAACTTACTAAATAAAGAAAGAAAAAGGGAATTGCTAGAATAATGTTAGACTCTGGGGTTAAACGAAATGACAAATAAATAAACATTTAATATACTTTTTGATGAGCATAAGAGCAAGCCTACTCGTGAAAAGCGGAGCCGAGGAGCGCGCATATCAGACGTGAACGAAAGGAATAATGGATTTAATGCTTTCACTTTATTTCCTGACAGTTTCACTTGTTAGTGAGGATAGTAATGGCTAACAAGTTACGCCGAATTACATACAACATAATTACCTAACTAAATCTGAGAGAATGCAAACACATTACAATATTTTTTTCCTCCGCCCGACGGCCAAGGCGCATCATTTTTTTTAGCCCGACAGGAATTCGCCATAGCCGTAGGGACGTCGGGCAAGCGATTTTGCGAGGTTTGTTTTGTAGAAAGACTTTCTTTAAAGTGAATTTCGTTTTGTATAAATTGTATCTTAATATTAATCAATGTTTGATCAAACAATTGCCTCGATTTAATAAATAAGAAGCAAACCAAGAACGTCTGTGGTGTGGATTGAAGTGAACCCACTATATTTCCGCAGCCTACGTCTTTCTGCTTTAATGCATTTCTTAAATGAATGTCTCAATTATACAGTAGGCTTATAGGTTGTTATGATAGGCTATTTGTTGCTTAAAAGCAATAGGCTATATTGTATAAAGTGTAGCAATAAACGTGGCGTGACTTATAGTGCTGCTATATCGCTATATCAAACAACATCACTATGATCAGATGTTTTCTTTCTATTTTTTACCCCGCTGTCATATTTGTTGTGTGTTTATGTTATTGAGAGGAAAGCGCGTAGCACATATTTATAACGTGTTGTTATTCAAAATACGTTTTCTACTTGCTTGCAAAAAAGTTCTCAAAGTGATCATGGCTGAAAGCTGCTTGGGAATATTTCATTATAACGCAACATTCAACTGCTTTAATAGTTTTTAAATAGTTATCAGGCTTACTTATAATTTTACTGTTTTTAACATAACATGCAATACATAAATTACACCACATAAAGTAGTATACATGTCTAACTATACAGAGCAGTATTTTTTACATTTCTGATTGGGCGGGCCAGCTGTCAATCTGGGCGGGCCCAGGCCCACCCAGGCCCGCCCATAGCTCCGCGCCTGCTTTTAAACACTGACCTGATATAATACTGATTTTGGCGGTAAATCAATTTCTTCTATGGTTTTCCAGAAACAAGGGGTGGAACAACTCCCCCCCGGCACAAATTACCCCACTCCCCCCTATACAGCAAGCACACTTCCCACAATGCAATGCGCTCGATGACCATTTTCAGTTTGAAGCTGCATCTCATTTCGAAGGCTGCGTGATCTGTTGTTGGCCCCATATATCATCAATTATCTTTTTAGGCCTTATTTCAAAAAACAAAGCATTACTATGAACGACCGTAATTATGTCTCAAGAGGAATAAATGTTAGCTTTATAATAATTTTTCCTAAAATTAGAGAACCTTGATGACGTATGCGGCAGACAAATGCGATCTGGTCAAAATGTGAGACAGCTTGAAAAATGGTTGAAAAGTACACAACATGTCAAGTAGTGTTGTTGATGATGGAGTCTGACTCAACTCAACGGAGTTCAGCTGGGGTTCAGGTCTGAACCTTATTTGAAGGCAAGTCAAGTTCTTCATCTCCAAATGGAGTAAATTATTTCTGTACAGATGTCTTTCTTCAGGCACATAGGCACTGTCAGGAATGAACAAATAATGCGGATCCACAAACTATTGCTACTAAATTGAAAGCAAGCTACCGAGCCCCTAAGGTGACACTGGTGTAAAAAAAACTAATGTTTAGTTTCACGTGCTCACGCAAAACCTTCATGTGCAATTTTTTTTTAAAAGTTTAGTTTTGCATGCTCACGTGAAACTTTCGCGTGCCCATGTGAAAGTTTTGCGTGCAGACGGGATAGTTTCACGTACGCAAGCGAAACTAAACTTTATTTCATGTGACCACGTGAAACTAAACTCGATAGTTTCACGTGCACACAGGATACTTTCACGTGCACACGGGATAGTTTCACGTGCACAAGCAAAACTAAACTTTATTTAATTTTTGCTCCATGTCCCCTTAGGGGCTCCGTAGCAAGCAAATCACCAGATTTTTTTAAACTGTGGGTCACACAATAAGATAAGGTGATTACGTGCTATGTGCAGGTAATGCCAAAATAGCACCATCCGGTCGCTACTAACTTCCCAACACTGACTTTAACTCTGGTAGTGCGTCTTTTGGCCAGTACTAGTTCTGAATGAATCTACTTCATCTTAGTAGGTCCACTGGTGAGAGCAAGTGAAGTCTGAGCCAAGCAAAAGTGGGTTTAAGTCTTTAACCCGATGATGAAGGATCTTTCCATTTCATCAGAAAGAATAAGTAATTGGCTCATACGTTATAGAGCTGGGATAAGCGCCCACCCACCTTCAATTTACCTTTTCAAGCCGTTCCAAGCCCAAACTCTAAGAGGTTGTCAATCTCTATAAATCTTCCCGTATCATTTCTGTCCCCTGCTTCTAGCAGAAGATGGAAGATGGAGAGAAATAACACAGCAAACAGACAAAATGGGCAGCTCATCGCTTGTACCTTCATATCTGCTAAATGAGATGCTAATTCACAGTCCTGGCTTTGATGGGCCAAATAGTTTACGGTTTTCATTATGCTGCCACTCGTAATTGATTAATTACTGTAGTTGAGCTAATTGAAAGTCACCTCGCTCTCCCGACGCTGCGGTTGGAAATTGCGGTTCACGTGGGTTACGGTTGATGTGCGAACTTGTGTGTCTTTATCTGTGGTTACGTCCTTAAGCTCTTCGTTCTGATTGGGTCCCATGGCAGCTCCTGAAAACCAGCCAAACCACAAATGCTGTCTTGAGTGTGATGCAACTAAGAAGCCAATTAACTTATTAGTTCGTTTAGGGACGTAACTGGCAACATGGCCACTCATTTGAGTAAATTAATGCAGGTTTTAGCTCCTATTAAGCAAGGCATCTTTCTAACCTGGATGGTTAAGGAATGCATGTACTTTGGTGTGTAAAACAAGGACATTTTTAACACTTGCATTGTGCTCGATTTTTGTGACGATTTTGATGGAGCGGGTCAAATTGACCCGCATTGGATTCAATACAAATCCTTAAATATCACATTATGAAAAGCAAGAAGAAATTAGGTATGAACAGGACCATTTTAGTATCAGTATTTGTCACACATTACAAACACTAAATATGTATGATTTTTAAAAATACATATAACCACAATTTTTTTACATGTTTGTTTTAACAAAATTTTGAAAATAAACTGTTGTAACTTTTAACTTTTAACATTTTAATTCAACGAGTTGTTTAACATACCTAAAACATCCTAATATTGCTGTGAAATGAAATGAAGCTTTTATTTTTCTAAACAGGCTCATCTTTTGTTTTTGAGGCTCATTGTACAAATTCAAGAAATCACGGTTTACATGATGTGCTCACATAAAGCTCCTGCTTTCTGACTTCTTGCATTTTACACAAATGGTGCTTGTTTTGGTGTCATGTTTTGTGGGGCACAGCTGGCATCACCTGTATTCACCTCTGGGTTATCTGGTGGTCTGAATTCATCTGCTTTACATTGTATTTCATATACATTAAAAATAGAAAGGATAGTTCACTTTTACTTTTCTGTGTCTGAGGAAGTCTTTATCAGTACTGAAAATAGTGAGGAAAAGCTCACATTTCCCTTTACAGGGTAGTAAAGCACACAAAAAATGTGGGTCAAATTGACCCGCAAACATCAAAGTTGTTACAAAATAATTTGCGTAAACTTCAAAACATATCAGCATGTCCAAACTTTGCATGCATATTTATGGCCATAAATAAAAAAGTCACAAAATTTCAAGAATAAAAGCACAGGATAACTGGTTTATCCGACAGCTTAAAAATTAAAATTGGTCAAATTGACCCAGAACATAATATAAGGGTTAATACAGTACATAGCTCTCCAAGACATGCTTTTTGTCTTAAAAGAGGACATCTATCATAAATATAATATTTTTGTATTTAAAAAAATTGTGAAAATGTAATGCTTAACTGATAACTTTATAATACACACTGTATGAATAATAAATAAATATTGTGCTACAAAAAACAATTGTCCATTCAATTCAATAAAATTTTATTTATATAGCGCTTTTCACAAGTGTTAATTGTTGCAAAGCAGCTTTACATGAGAAGTCAGAACAAACCAGTCTGATCTCATGGGAATTCTTATATATATTTTTGAAGTGAATCATGCAAAAACGTGATTATTTAAAAAAAAATAAACACCTCCCCTAGCCACGCCCCTAACCCCAATGTCACAGGGCAAAAACAAATCATACAAAAACATACACATGTAATGACCAATGGATGTTCACGAGAGAGTGCATTTCCAGCGTATGACATAGCGTATGAGATGTAGTAAAGATGAGACGAGACGCTTCCTCTTACATCATACGCTTAAAACGCATGAATGCACGTCAGCTGTTTGTAAAGTTTTAAATATTGGTATTTGTCTTACGCATCGATTAGATTTTCCTCGGAAGGCCTTTATTAACTCTTTCCCCACCATTGACCAGTTATCTAGTCAATAACGAGAAAACTCTTCTCTGCCAATGACGAGTTTTTACGGCAATCCATATTTCTGCTATTATCCACTAGGTGGCACTCTTACACAACTTATAAAACACTTAAGTATCCACTGATCCAAAAACAGTAATAAAAACTCTGTGTATGTTTTGATCATCGCTTTGAATCTGATCTCTAACAAAAGTCCTTTGCAATTTGCAATTATCTCAGCTTTTTGCATAAAAGTTTGTATTCTTTACGAACCTTAACCATATTTGAGATTTTTAGGGGCCATATTTGGGTCATATTGTATGTTCATATATTTAAAGAAGAACTTTTGTGAAAATAATAAAATCTTTAAAACTTGCAGTATACAGCAAGCACGCTTCCCACAATGCAATGTGCCTGATAACCATTTACAGTATGGCCTTGTCCCAAATAGCGCACTTCATGTGGACTTTCGGTCTTGTGGCCTTAAATAGGGCGTGCTCGCTGAGTCTACGAGTCAAAAACAAGCGTGCCGCAAAAGCCCTGAAAAGTGAAGCCAAAACGTCTCGATCGCCCCCCAGTGACCGGTCCCAGTATAGGTCATAAAGCCTGCCTCCCCATGTTATTCAATGGGACTTGAGACCAACTAAAAAAATTAATTACACTTCGATTATCTTTTTTCCAAAGCTGGTTTCTGTCATTTACTGTAGTTTTTATCACGCTGATGTAAATTCAAATGTTTGTTTTTAAAATAGATTTGTGTTTAGTTAGTTATTTAATGATATAAAAACGGTGGTGTCACGTCATGATTGACAGCTGTGATATCGTGTGATATGCGCATTCTACGAGAGCGAGGGCGGGGTTTTGACTTCGCGCCTTCCCTTCCTGCTCACTACTGCGCATGACTGGTCCCGAAATCGCTAGTGCGCAGACTCAAGACCCAAGATGTCAGCGCCATATCGGGACACTGGCGGCTTCACTTTTCACCAATGGAAGAGAGCGAACAGGCGTCGTCCATCTTTTATACAGTCTATGGTCAAAAATGCAGCCGCTGGCTGGCAACTTTTTAAAAGAAATACTGGCGGTGAAAAAGTTAGGAGCTGTGTGGATTATTTCTGTGAAAGATTGATGGACTTTTTTTGAGCTTCAAATCAGAAGCATCATTTACTACAATTATAAATCGTCGAACAGCCAAAAAAAGATAATCACATACATTAAGGATGGCTTGAGGGTTGAGTAAATCATGGGGTAATTTTCACTTTTAGCTAAACTATTCCTTTAACCCTGCAATGCTAACAAGTCAACCCCAACCCCATTTGAAACACATCAGTATGGGACTGATTTAGCAAAGCTAAAAGTAAAGATGTTGATCTGTTGGAATGATGCTTCTGTCCTGTCCCATTTGTGACATCTAATGAATTCCAAACATAAATATAGATCCTTATTTCCTAATGCTTCCAAACAGCAATCCATTTCACTACAGAGCGCCGCCAGCGACAGGAGCGCCCTCAAATACGCTGTAATGGAAATTCTCTATACATTAAAGATGATAAGGGATCCATTACCGGACGATTTTGTGAACTGATAGCAGAAATAGCCCGACATGATTTTATGTCAGGCCACGGCAGCACCACAAGTCCTCGTTCTTGTGATAAAACACTAATGCTAATTTGCTGCAGTCAATTTTCGTTTTTAAATTTCTTATGTGTGTTTTGATGATTAATTTATTTCGATAATGGTGAAATACGAAACACGGGTAGAAAAGTGCTCTGAATACAGACTCTCCTCTCAGATGGAGGGCTCATCTGACCTGAATACACAATCAGGAGCTGAAAGATACCAACACAAACATCAAAATACAGATAGCAGACCCATTTAAAAGAACAATTTTCTCCATATCCTCATTTCATTTCTTTCTCATTTCCCAAAACACTAAAATGACAGCAAAATTTCTACACATACCGCAAAATACATAAATGTAAATGATTTGAAAGGTGCACCGCTCATATTTATTTTTATATAGCTTGATCGGTCACATTGGTTTTAGGGCATATATACATTGTATACACATCACCACAAATGAGATTTGGGACCCACGGTGAAAGGAAGATTTTCATCTTGAACAACAACCTTATTTTCAGTTTCTTAAAATCAATACGGCTTTAAAAGACCACATAAAAGAAGCCTGTACAAAACATATGGACTATGTTCGAAAGAGAAAATCAAGGTTTAGTAAATGATGATAAAGTTTCTGTAAGGACCTCAACGTATATCTGATGAAATGTCTGAGGTAAATCCATCAGCTTTAAATGGATCTGTTCTGGGACCAACGAAAAATAAACTTGAGCCTCCAACACACAAACACACACAAGCCTGCTGTTCAGACGCTGGAGATGGCGTGAAGGTCTGAAAAATGAGGATGAAAGAGAATTTGAGGCAGATGAAAAAGATGGAGAGAGATATAAAGACATGTGAAATGGGGGCTATAAGGAAAGTAGTCAGAGATGCAAAGCAACGGCTGAGCTGGAAATGGGAAAACTAAAAGCAAATGAGAGAAAAGAAGGTGAAGGTGTGTGGATAACAGGGTTGAATTGAATTGGGAATGAGTTTTACATTCCGGTTCAGGAATTTGAATCGAGGAAGACAGAAGGGTGCAGAATTGTCATTTGGAATAGAAGTAGGATTAAAAATGCATGCCAAACCTTAAACACTATTAAACCTGGTTCAGCATGTTGGTGACTTGCAAAATCTTCTGGGGTTTCCGGTTTAATTCAAAAACTTACACGTAATCAAAAGAGAACCAAGTGCTTAAATTCAGATTTTTCCTTTACTACGGTAGAAGATAAGAAAAGCCTGGGGGCAAAACAGAAGGGTGCAATGGACCAAACCGCATAATTCTGACCCAACAGAAAAAATATTTGGAGAGGGAGATGAAGGTTCAGTGTCAGCAGGTTTGGCCACAGACTGCAGGCGGCAGATCAATGTTGCAGAATATTCTCCTCTATCTGATATATGTGATGATGGAGAGAGAGAGAGAGAGAGAGAGAGAGAGAGAGAGAGAGAGAGAGATTTTACCACAGAGTATTACTGAAGCATCCCAGCAGAGCAGTGTTGAGATTAAAGAGAAACCATCATCACAATAAGCATCTTCATTTATTTAAAGCAGGTGAATTATTAAAGACGAGAAGAGCTGTCAGAATAACCCCATCGCTTTAAATAATTGAGCCCGTTATAAGTAGTCTAAAGAGAAACACACACTTAAAATTTTTATTTCATAATGCTTATAAAGTTTTCTGCATTGTTAAATTTAGACACCTTCATAACACAACAGTTTAATACGCTACTATGCTGGGCTGAAAATAGTTTTGCTTGTAATAAAACAATTGTAAACACGTAATTTATCACCACTAGAAACATTGAAGACTTTCTTGCATTGCACAGATGAAAACTATTTAGCTCAATGTCTTGTGTTTCTAAAATTAGCAATTCATTTTTACACTGGCTGTTTCTCAATATGCATTCTTCAGCGATCTTGCGTCCTTGTGTTCTCGCTCTACGTCATCATTAACCGTCGAAGTTCAATTCCAATTCTCAAGAACGCAAGTACAGACGACGCATGAAATATTGTTGTAGTCAAGACCACCTAAACCGAGACCAAGTCATGACCAAGACCAAGACAGGCAGAGACCGAGACAAGGTCAAGACTTTAAAGGGTCGAGACCAAGTCAAGACCAAGACCAAGACAGGCCGAGACCAAGTCAAGACCAAGACCAGTGCAAGTCACTGCATTAAAACACTTATGATAAAATGTGGAATATGCATATGATTAGGCACTTCTTGTCTGTGTGTGTGCATGCGTGCGTGCGTGCGTGCGTGTGTGTGTGTGTGTGTCATCAGAGAAGTTGATAAAATAATCAAAGGCATTGCAGATATGTGGGAATTTATCTTTTCCTAGAAGCAAATAAAAGTGATCAAACACTAAAGAGCTGAAATCAACTTAACCATTTATTCTGAACTGTCTTTCCATGGCTTGCCATCCACTTAACACAATGCAGGTGTTTTTAGTAATAAAATTAGAAAAAATGTCATTGGGAAAAACTTAAACAATGCCAACATCATACGCCAAACCTGAATAAACTGCATAAAATTAATGATAAAAAATAAATTTGTGAGCTGCCAACAGCTGTGGTCTTGACCGGTCTTGAAATAAAATTCCGAGTCCCTTTTTTCTGAGACCGAGACGAGACGGAGTAAAAATGCGGTCGATTCCAAGACGAGACCAAGACCTTTAAAAGTGGTCTTGAGACCGAGACCGGTCTCGAGAACTACAACACTAGCATGAAATACCCGGATGTGTTCTTGATATCGAACTTGATAGCTGAAACCGCTTTATTCCCCAGAAGTCATTGCGGCAAAACAATGGCGGAGGTCAGGTGACCAACAGGAAGATCGCACACATCTCAAGTGCATTCTGTGCTCTCGCGACCTTCTGAGTTCGTTCTTCCAAGGTCGCCTGGCAAGTCAGATCTCCACGAGAACACAAGTTCGTTCTTTGCATTCTTGGAATTGTCTGTCTTAAAAAAATAATAAAAAAACAACTTACCGTTTGCTACGTATACTTTGATAGACTTAGTGAGACTAGTTCTAGTGCACTTATGTATTGGTGTTCTTGTGTTGCTCTAATTGCTTTTATTGTTAACTCATTTGTAAGTCGCTTTGGAGAAAAGCTTCTGCTAAATGATTAAAGGTAAATGTAATTAAAATATATAAAAAAGTCCCTTCACTTCTCTATCAACCATTTACTGAAAATGTACTTGTAAAATGTACTTAAAGCTGCCAAAGAATGCATTGAAATAATCTGTTAAATTGTTCTATGATAATTATATAGAAAGTATGTAGCTGTATTAAGTGCAAAAATGATATAGAAACGTCCATTTACAAACCTAGGATTTGTCCTTTGAATGAAATGGTCTATTTTTGCCATATTTGGAAGGGTCATGAATAATAATGTTGAGCTCTGCTCTGATTGGCTCTGCTCTGCACTTAGGCTCATGCCAGTAGCTCACATTAGTAAACAGACCTTATATGTTTGAGTCTGTATCAGATGAAGATACAGAATTTGAAGAATAATCAAATGTTTGGAGATTGTTAATGGACGTTTCTGAGTAATAAGTTTGTGTTTTGTTGTCAGTATTAACTGTAACATCAATAGTAGAACTTCAACTTAAACGCTAGCATAGTATTAACTAGCATGTAGCGCTAATTCAGCAGTCCTAACTTTTTTTAGCATTGTAACAACATTGTACTTAATTTAATGTGTAATTTAATGTGTTGGGGTGTACAACTCAACTGTGACGTATTATTTGAGATTGGTCTGTTTTTCAGCGGTCTTTTGCATGCACATGGTTTACATAAGAAGGAGGAAACAATCGTGTCTCACGATATGTCATTACCATGTACAGAACTCTTATTATTCATCTACACCTAGGTATATACAGTTTAACATTCTATGGCATCTTTAATTAAATCCTTATACCTAAATTTTTAAACTAAATTTACTGCTTTAATTTCAAGTGCAACTATACCAAAATCAAATTAAATATACTTAATAATGCATGAAACATTTGTTAAATAATTAAGTAAATGTCACTTAATTATTTTTATTTTAGAAGTTAGATTTATTTTAATTGTTTAGGTAAAGTCTATGACATTTTTAAAATACTGAAGCATTGCTGTCCTAAAAATATTAAATACATTTTATTTACTGTTGTATGGTATATTGTATTTACTGTTTGTTATTTTCTTTAACATAGTTGTATAGACTTAGTTACTCATGGGGTGGTTTCCTGATTAACTTAAAGGTGTAGCGGAGGATTTTCTCAAATTTTAGAAAAGAGACGCCTTCTCCACTTATTTTAAAAAATGCAATTGCGCAACCCTCCTGATTGACAACTAGGAGGACCAATAGACTTGATGATCCACCCGGAAAAAGAAAATCCTCGGCAATACCTTTAAATCAGGACCAGGCCTTTTAAATTAGTTTAATTAGGAAATATAACTAGTTTTAACAAACATGCCTCACTAAAATCATTACCCTAGTGCATTTTGAGGCAAAACAAAGGGCACTGATGTATTTTAAGATATGTCAGTGCGGGTTGTTTTTTAGTTTGGACAACTCTTGCATATATTTTAGTCTAGGACTAGTGTAATCCCTGTCTGAGAAACCGCTCCTTAGTGTTATAAATGGTATTATTACACAAATTCAAGACTGACTATAAGTTAATCACTGATTAAACTTGATTCTTCACATAAAACACACACAAAACTGTGTTTTTGACATGAATTGTCAGTACTGTGGAGAGAAATAATAAAATGTGCTGAACAGGGTTCATGTAAGTTAACACTGATCACCTGAACAGTAACTTTAACAAAACAAAATTAATAATATATGAGCTTAAACCTCTATGACTCTTATTAACAAATATTTAAGTATTTAAAGTTCTTATCAGTTCTTATTCAGTGAAACAGCTTAAATACTCACAATATTTAGGCACAAGGGATTATGGGTATTTCTTACAACATCAAGCAGACTTGAACGTGCTAAAGTTTTTGATTAAAATTTAATGACTATGTGCAATGACTATAAACCGTTAAATAATACAAGAAAATATATAACAAGACTTATTATTCCCACACAGTTCATTTTGTACATGAATTGATTGTGTATTTGTTTATAATTTTACTTAAGAAAATCCAGTTCTCAAAAAATGTAATATTAATATGTAGAAATTATGAGGTTTAATCTAATATATTTTACTAAACCAAAACGTTTTTTTAGTGTCCGTGACCCACTTTCCTAATCGGTAATATCACACAATAAAATGGCAGCAATTGTGCCCATTCCTGATTTACATATAGCTACGGTAGACATTATTAGAAAGAAAATTTTGAGACTGGACTTTCTGGAATTTTAATTGAATATCCCGAAGTTATCCACTGGGAAACGTATAACCGATAGATGATCCCTGACATCAGGACACGGGGTTTCATAGTGATTCCAGAAATACTTGTGGATCTTTGAGGTGTAATTTAAAAGTCCTCTGTACCTGGAACTTAAATTAATTCAATTAATAATGCATGTGTGATAGTAAGAAAAATCCTAAGCTGCCATGAACATTTTGTGAAACATTTATACGTCGAATTCTTCAAACGCTTTTCTAGACTTGTCATAAGACAAGCTGGCACACATCTTTAAGATGAGCAGTCAATAAAAATGACAAAAACGGAGAGAATATCCTGTAAAACTGAAGCATCAGATGCCCTTCAGGAAAGTCCATAACTCAGTGCACTCAGTCGGGACTAAACCGCTAGCATGCGCTGTATAAAACTCCTAAGTGGCGTAAATCGCATTAGATTAGACCTGCTGAGTGAATAAATGACAGACTGAAACAATAAGTTTGCATGGGAGAGGGCAGCGGGAGGCTGAAATAGGTCTCCAGCTGTTCATATCATCCTCAACGTGCCATTGGCAGCCTTCTGGACCCCATCCACGACCAGGTGCACGGGTTTTCACGCTTGTTAACGCCTTTCCTGATTGAAAATGGAACTAAATTAAATCCGCGAGAAGCCCTTATTAGCCTCCTAATATCTTTTTATTTAGCCAGCAATTTCCTTGAGGGCCCAAACAGAAATTAATCTCAAAACAAACCAAAGGAGCTCATTTAAAAAACGTGTGTACACGGTATGTGTACAGAACTGTTTAGGCAGAAATCAATAAGCCATATACACTTCAAAATTCAAAAGTATAGACCACGGTTGCCTGCAATGTGTCAAAGCAAAATATGTTTCTGTATAATCTTAAAATGAGTACCCATAGCGTATTTCCGAAAGAAAAAAATGTGAGTTATAGCCCTGATAATATATCTGTACAGGACCAGTGATGCCACAGTTACTTTGAAAAAGTAATCTGATTACTGATTACTGATTACTCCTTTAAAAAGTAACTAAGTTACTTTACAGATTACTTGATTTTAAAAGTAACTAAGTTAGATTACAAGTTACTTTGTTAGTTACATTCCAGTAGCTGCCAACACCCCCACTGCCTCAACATTAAAAATGACAACCGGTTTTGCCAACACTCACTTTATTGGAAGTGCATTTTTAACAGTAACGTCAACAATGTATCTCCTGACATTTTAAGTTGAACTGTTGTGTTTTAAAAAAACTAAAATATATATATATATGAGTCTTTCTTGACTTCACTTAACATAAATAGGGGTGAGCAGGGGCCATTTTCAGAAAAACTTAATTTTAAAAGTTAATGTTTTAGACAGAGATATATTTTTGTTGTGGTCAATAACTCACAAGTGTGGTTTATCAATACCAGCTGGAATTTTTAACAAATGTAAAACGACTTCCGTATAATTTCACTTTAAACAAGAGTAGTGAATTGTTACTTTTGACCTTGACAGCAGGGACGAAAGTAACACACAGGTGGGTCAAAAGTAACAAAACATGATAGATTTGTGTTACACTTGTTTTTATTTAATATATATGACTATGACCTCTTTAATATGTAACTGCAAACTTATTTTGTCATTTATCTTTGTAAAAAAATAATTAAATTACATTTTTATTTTAAATTTCAGTTTTATCAAATGTTTCAAAAGCAACCAACAGTACAATCTTAAATTGCTGAGACAAAAAAAAAATGTAAATAGTTTGAACACTATGAAAATAAAATTAAATCAAATTAGAATAATATCAATTTTTTACCATATTATACAAAGTATTAGCAGCGGAACAAAACTAACAAGTGTTACTTTTGACCCGACAGGATCTACTTACTCTATAAACTCGACTTACTTTTATTTTGAAAAACTTAGAAGTCTTCAGGATGTTATATACTAAATACCTTGTAGATTTATCAGTATCGTAACACATGAAACGAGAAACACAACGCGTTGTAAGAAAAAAAGACCGCTTTTGGAATGTACTTATCATGGTTGAAAACACAGTTCTGGATCTACACGTCGAAATCGGTGAGTAAATAACGCGATATTTGTCAACTCTTTCAGAGGTTATGTGCTAATATGCTGTCATAGTGATATGCAGATGTTATTATCAGGGCTCGGAGAAAATCGCTTTGTTACTTTCGTTCTTCAACTCTCCCACACTTACTGGTTTTGCACTGAAGTCCAGCTTTTGTTGTTTGGGTAGTGGATGAACTCCTGCACACTGCTTCGCATCACCGGGTGGGACTTGCTCTTAGTTTGACTGTCTGCGCCGTGCCGCGACTCCAAATGTTTTGTTTTTGTAGCTGCATCTCTCTTCTCTCTCCATTGTACGTTGTTTACGTTTGTGTCACTTACACGTGACCTGAATTGTCCTCGTGCTGAAAACGTGACTTGTCGCACACCTGACTTCACTTCCCGAGACGCAAGAAGAAATATACAAGAAAATATATATTTTACTAAGGAAAATTTCAAAAATAGTAACGCACAGTGACTTGGATAAGTAACTTTAATCTGATTACTGGTTTGGAAATATTAACGCGCTAGATTACTCGTTACTAAAAAAAGTGGTAAAATTAGAGTAACGCGTTACTAAGTAACGGGTTACCGGCATCACTGTACAGGACAGATTACAGAGATGGTTTAGCCATTTATTATTTTAATTACCATATGTGATCATTCACTCCCTCATTCATAAAGATTCATCAACATTAGAACGAGATTAAGAAAAAATTATGTGTTCACAAATTAGCTGCATCATAATTTGCATACTAAATTTTATTAGATCGATCATAAATAGAATTCAAAATTAGAAAATGGTATACACAGGGTATAATTTGTAAAAAAAAATAATGGTAGGGATGTTTTCAAATATTTTAATGAAAATAAATTATGAACCACATGCAGGCTCATATTGATTATTCAGGTTATTTCTTGTAAATGTCGAAATGAAATATGTATAGAAATGTCTTACTCGCATGTGGCCTGAGCGGGATTCAAAGAGATGAAAGTCTGACGCTCTAACAAGGACGCTAAGGGGTTGTGCACACCAAAACTTTTAAACGCGGCTGAAAACGCCTGGACAACGCCGAATGCCAGCTGTTTTTTCAGCTGAGCGCTTTGATAGCTGTGATACTTTAGCTGTGAGCCGGTTGGTTGCTGTGGTAATGCCCCACCCCTCCTCCACTGTGATTGGACAGCCGTTTGAGGACTGACATTGACGAGCGGAGCTTTTTACCCAAAGTTGAATATTTTTCAACTCTCGGAGCTAAGAAAACTGCTAGCTGCTGGCTTATTTGAAAAACGGCAAGCTTACATTGCAAACAATTGAAACAATGCACCGCCATGGCCATAAAAGCTTTGGTGTGCATGCCCCCTATAGGCCATGAGCTGTAATGTCTGTCACAAGAGCACATCTTGATTGGGGAGGTTGGGGAGTGAGGTGTACATTTAATGCACAGCCATCATTGACTAGCCCGCCTCTTTTACAGAAACGTAATAAAACAATTACGAAACCTGAATTGTACATGCCAGTGATTTTAGGGGGTCCATTAATGACAAGATATTGGCGAATGTCTTTAGAAAGAGCTAGAGCTGATATGTTGTTTGACTGCCTTTAGGTCCTTAGAGTTTGGCGACGTTTGGAAAATCTGTGCATGGATTAAAAAAGTATCATGACATGACATGTCACCTATTGTCACAGGTGCGCTTACAGTAATAGGCCTACTCCATTCCTGATTTTACTGTTGTTTGGACTATTGCGTGGCAGCATTTTTACTTATATTAAATTATCTTTATTTAAGGCTGTTTGATGACCATTGATCATGAGGGGATACAAAATAAGCAGGTATATAAACACCAGGTCAGGGGTAATCCTCCTTATCTCCCCAAGCAAACTGCACATTTATATCCACATACAAATGTATATGGTTTTCATAAACAAAAGAAGTACATACATTTAATACCTAGAGCGCACTATCCAAAACAATCCTGGGGTGCGTTTCCCCAAAGCATTGTTGCTAACCTGTTAGCAACTTAGTTGGTTGGCAATGGGAAATTGCATTGCAACCAAAAAAGTTGCTAATTTAGTTAGCAACGATGCTTTTGGGAAACGCACCCCTTGTTAATTGCACCCTGGCCCGTTTGCAGAGGTCAGCTCAGGCATGGTTTACTTGGGGTCGGGTGCAAAACGTATGGTGTATGCGTAAACCAGATGGCGAGACGTTAGCTGTGTGACAGTCAACATTAGTTCAAAACCTTCTGATGTGTTCAGCATGGTTACGTGAAAATAGCTGTGCAGCATAGGGTTGTGCCGATGGACAATAGTATCACGTATCGATGATCGTCAGACATTTCGCTAATAGCGGGTGTAATGGAAATGTATTCTTTATGTATTTATTGTTTTTGTTTTTGTATTCTTTGTTTTTTAATGTTTAAGTAATGACTTTATGATTTTCATTATATGTCTTTCATTATGTCTGGCATGAAATTTTATATGCGTGGGTGGAAGTCTAAGACAGGAAGTCAAGCTCGAGAGAGCTCGGGTTAGGAAGTATGGCAAGGTGCAAACGTATGTATCGTCTGCCTAGATACAAGTAGATAAATATAACCACCCAGAAGTGTCTAAACTACACCTAATAAGGAGTTGTTTTGATAGAATAGCATGGGGGGTGGTACAAACTCAATGTCAGTATATAATGAAGGAAGGATTTGAGATTCTTCACTTCTTCGCTTATCGTTTGTCTGTATATGCGTTGAGTCCTTGTACAAGTAAATAAATAATATCTGATGGACAGATCCTGGTATTAGTATTATTTTTCCACAACACAGGATTTCATGACGATAGTTGGCGATAGTTATTATTATTATCATCTCCGTTTCACATTAACATGCACATTTGCATGCTTTTCCTTTCCCATTTGCGTGAAGCAGTTTGTGGGCTTCACTTTCCGCAAGAGAGCTTGTAATGTGCGCAGATTTCTTTTCGCATGCATGTGGACTCAATGCGCGCGTCTTAGACCCTTGCTCGGACCTGAATGTTCACGTCATGGACTCCTTCTTGCGCCTGACCTTGTAATACGCGTGACTGACATTTCCTTGCACTAGAGTGGTTGTTAGGCATGCGAAGGGTTAAAACCAGCGAGTTTGTTGTTCTCACTCCCTGGCACGCAGGAAATTTTAGAGCGCCTGGAATTAATAACGCGGATGGATTAATGGCATCAGTTTTAAGAAGGTTGCGGTCATGACAGTGTTGCACTTGCTTGTTTTTTGTCCACCAATCAAGTGACTCATAAATAAGTAAAAAATTAACAAATAAATAAATGAGTAAAACTACTTTCCCAACCCCCGACTATCGTGTATCCGTGATTTCACAGGCTGACGATAGGACGATCTCAAAATGGGGCATATCACCCAACACTAGTGCGGCATAAGCGAGTTGAAGCAGTATGTTAGACAGGCTCAAACCAAGTCCCAAACAACTCGAAATTAAAAGCCACAAACTTAACATTATGATAGACAGGCTTTACTTGATGTTTTCTTCAAAACAGTCCCAAGCCTGTGAGGGAGCGGAGCAATTGCATTCGGGCACAGTTCAAGGCAAAGTACACCACTAGTTTAAGTACGAGAACATTTTCTGCGTACACATCACTTGTACGTAGTTAATAGCAAAAGGAGAGCCAAACTGCTGCGCTGTGAATTTCATCAGTTTCTGCTTACCTTCGCCCGGGCCAGGTGGTGCCGTGAAACTGGGGCCTATACATCATGCAAAGACAACCCATCTAACAATGTGTGTCGTGTGCCCTGTATCCCTCCGAGACTCATGATACTAACTGAACCTCATCTGTAAAGGGCCAACAGAAAGTCATGGAGGACACAGGGACATCTTACGGCTATCGTGAAGACACTGGAGTAAACCTGATGTATAGTGTGACTGGGAATAACGCAGCGTGCCAGCAAAGATATGAACTTTGTGGTTTAAAAGTAGGGCACATTTTGTGGCTCGCATTCACCTTGAGGCACTGAAGTTTCCATTCACGCCAACCCCCTCACCAGAAGCCTCAGGCTGTTAGTGAACAACTGAGGGAGGCTTGTTAATATATTATTCAATATTCAGATGAAATTAGTCGAGTTTCAAATTGGGCTGCTCTTAAAGCTCGACTGCACTGTCAAAAAATATCATATTTTCATGTTTTTTTAATGTTAGAGTTCTTTAATGTCTGTTGTGGGGAACGCAATACAATACTGTCAACTTTGACCATTTTTGTGCTGCTATTAAATCTGCTGTATCACGACTAAAGAAAGATGTTTTATATGGGTTTGCAGTCTGAATAAATGAGATGAGAGACAAAGACTGATGCCACAAAATAACAAAAAGGCAATAAGCCGACATCTTCCCGCTGTGCTTTCCTTCTTGGTCGTACATTATTACAAACAGACAACACAGCATACTTTTAAAAGCTGGTTGTCATTGGTCAAAGACACAAAAATCTGACTCAAGACTTTAAAGACTTTGAGGTCTTACTTACGGAATAAATTTGTCATAGCGGATCAGCACATCAGTTTCTCTATAGGACAAATCTAAATAAAAATACAGCATGGGGCTGGACAATATGGCCAAAATTTATATTGCCGATATACTTCTAAATTTCGATTGGTACGGTTTAAATCAGATAACGGTATGAATGTTAAAAAAAGCCTTGGGATAAACTGCAAAAAATGCCCACAACAAATGTCTGTACCTACAAACTTCTGAACAAAGTCTATGAAGCATCCTACTATAATATTTAAACAAATTTAAATGGAATAAATAAATGGATATTCATCTTTAATTTGCATTAAGCCTTCATAACCTTGGCACCTGATGGCCTATTTTTTTCTCATCCGTAATTCAGTTTGTGTTGCATTACATCTCTCCATTTTCCCTTCTCAAATATTGTCACCATTAGAAACTGTTACTTGATGTGAACTAACCCCGCACCTCCTTCTTGTAATTCTGAGTGACAGCTCTTCTCTGGGCAATGGTGACAATTATACGATTTGACGCGAGCTTCAGATGAGCGATTTATATCCGATCATGCATTCTGTTTTCCTCTACATCCCAGAGAGCACGGATCATGGTTGCTTAGCTAGGAAGGACACGCCATGGGAGCACGCATTGGGGAAATGAAGCGTCTAGTGATGTAGTACTTGAGTCCGGTCTCGAGACCGATTTCTGCTTTCTCGGACTCGTCTCGGACTTGTTCCTTCAAAGACTTAAAGTCTTGACTTGGTCTCGGACCACAGTGCAAGAAGATGGACTTGTAATTTCAGACCGAGTCCTCAAGACCAACACATTTTGTAATGTTCATATTAAAAAAAAACATAACTTAGGCCCTGTCCCAAATGGCACACTCCGGACTTGTGCTCCTCCTCAGAGTTCACACTTTGATGACATCATAGAGTGCTGACTTTAGGGACCCTTGATCCGAGTCCACGTGGGTGCACCGGAGTCATGTTTTGGGGCAGACTCGAGCGTCACGCTGGAAATAGGAAGGGAAGTTGCCCGTCAGTGTGAACTTCTCCCTTCCATTGTTGGATTGGTCTGATTGCTCTTTCGCAAGGACTTCTGGGTTGGTAAAGTACGCAACGCCTGCTGCAGTCCGGGCTTCGTCGGAGACTGCATCAAGGGGGCAAATGGGGCACTGATGAGGACACGTTAAAGCACAAGAATGACAGATGAGACACCCTACTGACTCGTAGACTAAGCGAGCACGCGCAATTTAAGTCCACAAGACTGAGAGTCCACATGAAGTGCGCCATTTGGGACAGGGCCAATAATAATAAAATGCAATGTTGACGGGCATTATTTGAAAATAACATCCCATGGTGCAATGCAAAGATACTGCCATCAGAGCTGTTTATTTATCTCTAGAAAAATAGGCAGAAGATGATGCAGGTGGTAGGGATTTTTTAATGATAGTAAAAGCATAGTTCATATTAAGACGTTAAGACTGCTCCTCTAAACAATTCTACCATAAAGACTCAGAAGGCAAGTGAACGTTTGAATGACATTTATTCCATGTTAAATTAAAAGACAGAAATTCGAATCAGTCTCAAAATAAAAGAGATGCTTGAGTCTCATAAGATTTTGGCATATGCCCCGCCTTTCGTCCGGGTCTAGCTGTAGTCCGGCAGATCCTGCCTGATGTTGAAGGCAGGGGCGGAGCCTACCCCCGGACAAAAGAACAGGGAACAACCTGGTGGTGGTGGGGAGGATGGAGGTGAACTTCAGCTACGACACCTACGGGCAGCAGGAGAGAGTGTTAGTTCAGCGTTTAAATAGTCGGCTTTGAGCTGTGATTGGTAAGCCGATTTTATGAATGAATGACGTGGTATTAGAGTCTTCCTGGTAGAACTTACGCTGACGCTTTCATTTCTACCATAAAGACTCAGAAGGCAAGTGAACGTTTGAATGACATTTATTCCATGTTAAATTAAAAGACAGAAATTCGAATCAGTCTCAAAATAAAAGAGATGCTTGAGTCTCATAAGATTTTGGCATATGCCCCGCCTTTCGTCCGGGTCTAGCTGTAGTCCGGCAGATCCTGCCTGATGTTGAAGGCAGGGGCGGAGCCTACCCCCAAAAGTGAAAGAGATCAACTGGCTTGATTGCTAGGATATCGAAAAGATGTCAATCCTGAAACAAAAGAAAATGTTAAGAAGGAATCAGACTTCTTAAGCTACAACAGCTATTTATTGGAACCCCCCCAAAAATAAAGCCACGATAGGCATAGGCATTCACTTTAATGTCTGATTCACACAAAAGGAATAGGATAAGAATTACAATATGCTTCGTCGTAAAGTGCCACGGTAGGCTTTACATGGATAGGTAGCCCCGATAGGCAATGTGTAAAGCCACGATAGGCCAAATCGATCGATAGCCCAGATAGGCGATGTGTAAAGCCACGTGGATTGATAGCCCCGATAGGCGATATGTAAAGCCACAATAGGCCACAGCAATCGATAGCCCTGATATGCGATGTGTAAAGCCACGTGGATTGATAGCCCCAAAAGCCGATATGTAAAGCCACAATAGGCCACAGCAATCGATAGCCCTGATAGGCGATGTGTAAAGCCACGTCGATCAATAGCCCCGATAGGCGATGTGTAACGCCACGGTAGGCCACATCGATCAATAGCCCCGATAGCCGATATGTAAAGCCACGATTGGCCACGATAGGCCACTTGATCGACAGCCTCGATAGGCAATGTGTAAAGCCACGATAGGCCACGTTGATTGATAGCCCCGATAGGCGATGTGTAAAGCCACGATAGGCCAAATCGATCGATAGCCCCGATAGCCGATATGTAAAGCCACGATAGGCCACTTGATCGACAGCCTCGATAGGCAATGTGTAAAGCCACGATAGGCCACGTTGATTGATAGCCCCGATAGCCGATGTGTAAAACCACGATAGGCGATATGTAAAGCCACGTCGATCGATAGCCCCGATAGGCGATATGTAAAGCCACGTCGATCGATAGCCCCGATAGGCGATACGTAAAGCCACGATAGGCCACTTGATCAACAGCCTCGATAGGCAATGTGTAAAGCCACGATTGGCCACGTCGATCGATAGCCTCGATAGGCGATATGTAAAGCCACGTTGATCGATAGCCCCGATAGGCGATACGTAAAGCCACGATAGGCCACTTGATCGACAGCCTCGATAGGCAATGTGTAAAGCCACGATAGGCCACGTCGATCGATAGCCCCGATAGGCGATGTGTAAAGCCACGTCGATCGATAGCCCCGTTACGTGATGTGTAAAACCACGATAGGCAATATGTAAAGCCACGTCGATCGATAGCCCCGATAGGCGATACGCAAAGCCACGATAGGCCACTTGATCGACAGCCTCGATAGGCAATGTGTAAAGCCACGATAGTCCACGTCGATTGATAGCCCCGATAGGCGATGTGTAAAGCCACGTCGATCGATAGCCCCGTTAGGTGATGTGTAAAACCACGATAAGCGATATGTAAAGCCACGTCGATCGATAGCCCCGATAGGCGATACGTAAAGCCACGATAGGCCACTTGATCGACAGCCTCGATAGGCGATACGTAAAGCCACGATAGGCCACGTCGATTGATAGCCCCGATAGGCGATGTGTAACGCCACGTCGATCGATAGCCCCGATAGGTGATGTGTAAAACCACGATAAGCGATATGTAAAGCCACGTCGATCGATAGCCCCGATAGGCGATGTGTAAAGCCACGTCGATCGATAGCCCCGATAGGCGAGAAGGCCGTGGAGAACACTTACAGGGCAACGTTATGCAATTTAGTGCGAAGACCGCAAAGGGCAAGATACGGGGCAATGATATGCTGTATGCAACAAAGACGGTTACGGGGCAACGACTTCCCATGTAGCGTGAAGACCGCGAAGGCAATGATGCGGGGCAACGATATGCTGAATCATAATAAAGGCTGCGGAGGATAGATGCGGGGCACCATATGCAATGTAATAAGTCGGTTGTGGTATCCATGACACAATGTAACCATATGCTGATTAGCGAGAAGGCCATGATACACATCAACAATTTGCAGTATAGCAGTATGACTGCGAATGCTGGATACAGGCAATGATATGCCACGCAGCAAGGAGGTCACGAGAGCCATGCAATGGGGCAACAATATACCCTATAGTGAGAAAGGCTGCGTATGCTATGTCGGAGGCTGTGATGGAAAGCGACAATATTCCTATAAAGCGCGCTATGCCACAGATAAGTTTAGCGAGAAATGAGACATGGTTGAGTAACCTACACCACCACCAGTATCTGCTGGATCGTACTTTGATCATTATGCAGCTTAAAGCTATAGAAACTGATGAAACGTTGCATTTCAATTGTATACACTTTTCAAAGTATTTATGTAGTAAAAGATGGGATTTTGGCTATGGCTTTAAATTTCAAGTGTATTGATGGCAGAAAAAAAAAATTACCTAGGAAAACAGAATCATAACATTAACATGAAATTGATAAAACAAAGAAATTAAGGTTATTGAATTTTAAGATTAATAATTATAGACTAGAAAGATTAGAAAATATGGAAGTAAATTAATCTAAACTGTATGAACTAAATGTGAACGAACAATACGCAATTGAATGCTTAGTGTCTTGACTGGAGTGTTATTAAAATCCTGAAACTACTAGAAGGTGCGGGATCAGGTTATGTCAATAGACCACGATCAATGATAGCCGACACCATCAATTGCCCTTCTCACGCAGAGATTATGAATACTACACAGAAAATGCTTCCAGGATTTGTCCAGAATCATTAGACTTTTGGGTCATTTATTCTGCCGATTATTTTTTGGAGTCATGCTTACTGCGAAAACCCGTAAAGACATGTGATACATGTAAAGTCCTGCACATGCTTGACTTTTAAGCGCTTCTGAAGTTCGCCAGTTATTTGTAACTCGTATTTTAAATGAGATCATGAGGAGCGCGTGATGCGCTGCTCTGTCATGCAGGTGAATGATCTCAGCTTTAGCAGCACGTATAGTGAGCACGCATCGTTTCACACAGAGAACTTTAAACGTGCATCTTACGGCAATTTTACTAGGTTCTCTTTACGGGAGCGATCCCAGAACATTTACGGGATGTGATTGTGTTGACACGGTAGCCTCAAACAATTTTAGAGAACATATTTAAGACCATACTGCGAGTCAGACTTCACCTAAAGTCTTTGAAAATGTTCAGCATAATTAAGTTAAACTTTAATGGATAAACAAGTCAATCGCATGTTGTAACATACCATTCTTACATAACCTGCAGTTGCAACACCAATATGCATAGCATGATTTGCCTCATAAGAAACTTTTCAATAAACGAGTAATGCTTTGACTTCGTTGCACCTGAACTTGTAATGCATGTAGCGTGGACTTCGCACTAGGGTGGTTAAAATGCACGCTGGGTTTAAAATCAATGAGAGAGAGTTCCATTCCCTGTTACAAGGTAATTTTCAGAACGCTAAGGTATCAGTGATGTGCAACAAAGTTTTAAGAGGTTTGCAGACGAAAAACCCGTTAAAGATTGAGAAAGTTATGATATTTTTATTAGAAATCAGAGGAAAGTTATATGGATGTCTATGGAATGTGTGTGACCGAAATGCTGCTTATTTACATGTTTTTGCTTATAACTTCTCATTTTATCAGATATGTTCATGAAATTTTAACAGAAGGTAGAACTTGTTAGTACTTTCAAATTAAATTATAAACATTTGCTGTTTTAGTCAGAATGGGCATCGGACCCATGTTAACCATTATTTTTAGAATGATGCCTGCGGTGGACGTTCTGACATGACGTTCACTGTAGTCTAAAACAAGAAACGTAATATGCAAATTTTCGCGATTTATTTAAATACAATCTCCTCCATACCATTACCATGTTTCAGCACCAAGATAAAAGATATATATTGTGGTCCATTAACGTTTCATTATTGTCCAGAGTTTAGTGGAAGCACATCGACCGGTTGAAAGTGACACTCAGTTTTAAACCGTTGCTGTGAACTAAAAACACCTCCGAATTGAATACTCAAAATATCAAACGCTTCCGGTGTTCGGACTTGACGTATTTATTGTCGTATTTAGTGAAAACATACTACAACCTTGCGACGATGACTGAATATTGCATGAGACGCATTGTAAAAATACCGCGCGGGCGGAAGCAGATTTTATTCGATGCGCGTACCCGTGATGTCAGCATTGCTATATTAAATAGAAGAAATAAATTGTCACATTCCCAGTACTATCGTGTCGGCAATCTCACGGGCTGCGATATAATGATAAAAAAAAATAATTAATGATGTAACTTACCTCACACCAAATTAAAATGACAGTAAATTTAATGCCATAATTCTTATGAAATGCAATCAATTGATTTCAACTGTGTGACAGCGTTTCCGACGGTCGTCGGACGAAACATTGATAATTGTACATTTGACCGACATAACCAGACAATCACTCGCAATTTGCGCAAGAAATGCAAGTTGAGCGTTAAGACTGCGTGCTTATTCCTGTGTTAGTATGCCAATGTGGCCTATCGTCAGTATTGAGCAGGCTGCATAGTGATGTTAACAGTGACATTAACAATGACATTAACAACTAAAATAAGACATCCCGTATATTTTGGTCAAAGACTGCAATAACTGACAAATACAGTAGGTAACATTTAATATGTCCCTTAAATTGGTAGGAACAGGTAGGCACATATCGGGAAGGTTGTATAGGATAGACATATTCAGGAAAATTATGTAAAGCAGTGACCTTACCTTGTTTCTTAGGCAGACACATATGATTTTACACCATTTTGTCGTTTACGCATTTTTCACCATTTGTTTACAACAAACACGCACAGATAATTAAGACAGTTGCGTTCGGGTCTTTTGACGTTAACTTACTCACGCGTTAATGCCGTGCTGTTGAAACGCGATCGCCTTTCAGGAGAAATAATGCCGTAAAAAAATATATATATCTTTGCTTTACAGAGCCTTCGTGTGGTGACTCTCGTTTAGATGAGAAGACAAAGATATTTTAGTTAGGAAGACATCACCCTTCGGTGTTTACCATGAACCGTAACTCCTCAGGCAATCAATATGATCAGTGACACCTGTTGCGGCCGAACTTCTCAGGCAATCATCAGTGACACCTGTGCAAGCGTCCAGTGAGTTGCTATGGTCGATTACATTTTACGCTTAACAGGACTGCATTGCATTTTAATCTGTTCATTGAAATGAAACGGCCTCATTCCTTGCGTTTTTGTGCCAAGTTTGCGAGCTTCCCTAAATAAGGGTCTTTGGCAAAGATGTTGCGTTCGAAGGGACTGGTCAAACACGCCTACCGTAACCTTGTGTTGCAGTCTGTGAGAACGAGCGGCAAATGAGACGAGTAGCATATCGTGGATGAGAGATCCTGGGAAAAGGTTAAATTGGCACGAAAACATTGCGGGCCGAGTAAACATACCGAATTCACAAATAAGCAGAGGAAGGGCGAGCGTTTTGACATCCGATTCTGCGTGGTACGAGTAACAATCGCTTTGAAAACGTTTGGTTTGCACTAAGCATCGAGCAAACGAACTTCAGCTACGACACCTACGGGCAGCAGGAGAGAGTGTTAGTTCAGCGTTTAAATAGTCGGCTTTGAGCTGTGATTGGTAAGCCGATTTTATGAATGAATGACGTGGTATTAGAGTCTTCCTGGTAGAACTTACGCTGACGCTTTCATTTCCCAATCTAGCTTAGTCTGTAGGCCTAACTGTTGATCATTAACTGGGGTGATATTAAATCATGAATATGAAAACTGACATGCTTTTATGGTCTTGGTCTCAACTCGGTCTTGACTCCTAAAGGACTCGGTCTCAAATCAGACATGCTTCCTCAAAGAGTTGGTCTTGACTCATACTCGACTGTATTTGAAAACAAACGGACTCAGTCTCGACCCTTCAGAGACTCAGTCTTGACTCGGTCTCGACATAGACGTTCTCATCCCCATCACTAGAAGCGTCTGCCCTTGACCCACAGGTAACACGTGTTTTTAGACGTGACACATGAACGACCACGGCTCACGGGATGCTGTAATGTATATCGAAATATCAGAAATGTGTTTGGAAACCAAATCATTACTGAAAAATAAATAAATAAATACCGCAAAATATATTGATATTAAATTATTGTCCAGCCCTAATACAGCATGTTATATTACACTAAATTACTTTATAATAAATTATTCTTCAAAAACTAAAAAATGATTAATAATTGTTAAGGAAACTAGGAAGCTATGATGATATAAATTGTGGTGAGATTGCAGGCAGCAGTTGAGACGTCCCTCAACGCTTTCATTAAATGGATTTTGATCAAAGCTGTAGAGAAAACCCATCACTCCTCTTTAATTCCCGAGTCATCTGCAGTCCACTCACTGCAGGCGGCTTAATGACGTCGCTCTTATTTGTAGTCATTTCAGGAAATTCAACGACCTACTTGCCAGGGTCATGCGCAAAATGAACAAGACAAGCATCTTTGAAGATTATGATAATAGATTCGAGGGGAGAAATCAGGATTGTCTTGAAATTCACTAGCACGCATCCTCATCTCATTACCCTCTCGCGTGGCAACCCATATCAAAAGCCTAATAAAAAATACACAGTGGATAACATAGCATTGTATATTTCCACACATAATGCCCTTGTGTTTTTGGAGGGGGGAGGCTAAAGAGAAACATCGGCTACATATCCGAAATGCAGAGTGAATAACAGTGAGGGAACATCCCGTTCCCAGCATTCCCCAAGAACCTAAACTGATGCCTTGGATGGAAAATTGCATCTTTTTTTTTGCAGCATGCAAGCGATCTAAAGCCCCATGGTGAGTCTATGGGGGGAGAAACACTTGGGAAAAAGCATTTTCATGCAAATGAGTTTATCTGGGAGCCGGCGAGTCGCACATTCAAAGGTGCGTTTACCGCTAACAAATTGGAATGGAGAGTTATAGTCGTGTTCTGGGGCAGGCACGCTCGTTTCTGAAGAAAATATGGAGAGGAATAGCGGGCATGTCTGCAAGGAAGAAAACAAGTTGTGAATGTTTTATGAGCATGTCTTTGAGTGCTGCCGTCGTCGTGTACAGAAGATGCTAATACAGCGGTGCACTAAGAGGAGGGCGTGACCAAAGCAAACAAAAACATTCATTAAGAAACACTCAGTATGGCCCTTGATCCAGCGGAAATTACCGTCGAGTGGGGAGTTTTGTGGGAAAAGCGCACGGCTAGACATGCTGGAGCCCACCGTTCACTTAAGCAGACATCTATGCTAACCTTGTTGTGGACTTTTCATTGCACTTAAGAACCCAATGCGCCTCATTGTTTCATAACTATACAGTGTGTGGAGAACAGGGAAGTGACTTAAAAATCAATTCATTAATTTGTAAACTAACTCCAAGGACCTAAACAACACATCAGCCCCAGCTCTTTCGAAAGACATTCGCCACTATCTTGTCATTAATGGACCCTTTTAATCCATGCCTGTTGGCGCTGGGATCATATTTGTGCAAGTGTTTGCCACAAAATTAACAAATTTACACTCTTTCCCTCCAGAAAAAAATGATGCATGGCATTGATGACTCATCGTGCACTTATGACTTATACAGGTTTTTGTCCAATCAAATGCTTTCTAGAATGACATCGTTCATTTTCCAAATACCACCTGCCTCTGACATCCATTAGCAAACACATGACTGATGAACTTAAACCTACAGGCTATCGTTATTCATTTTTTTAATACGTCCTGCCCAAACTTTGCATTTTACCAGGAAACACATCAGCTTGGGAAAGAAAAGTGCTTTTGTCAGGATATTTTAACTTCAGGAAACCAAACTTCTTTCGGTTGAGTAGTTAAATCAAGTCAGTACTATTTGTATAGTGCTACGCACAATGTATATTGTTTCACAGCAGATTTACAGAATATACAGCCTACTGCCTTAATGCCTTCGGTGAACACGAAAAAGTCAACAGTGGCAAGAAAAAGCGACTTCTTTCTACACACAAAAGCAATTTGAGAAACACCATTAGTTTCCCAAACACTTTCAACACAGTTAACAAGGTAAAGAGAAGCGCTGCATGCAAACTAGAGATGCAGTAGATGCTAATGGCTTCTACTAATGGCTGGAATGCAGTATGGTGTTTTTTCTGAACTCCGCGTTGGATCAGTAGGTGACTGGGTTGCACAGAAGAGACCGAGCTCACCGCTGAGAGGGCGTAACGTGTCCAGGTGCTGTGAAGCGTGAGGCTCAAGCACCCGACAGAAGATTAAAAGAGGGCGTGCAAGGCACCGAGCCCGGGCCGGGCTCCAGCCTGTGTCCAGGGGCAGAATACAAACAGAGCTGTCACAAAAGATGAACTTCATCGCAGTGACACAGGATTTGAACGCATCACGTCATTGCATTTCATTTATATGATAAGCATGTTTCAGCACACACACATTTTTACTCTGGATGAATACCAATATCAAAGTAGTTACATTATCTAAAACATTGACACTTTTAATGCATGCAAAACGAATAAAATACTGAACAGAAGCAATTTTGATTAAAACATTATTTATGCATTTAACTCATTCCCTGCCAGCCATTTTTAAAAGTCGCCCGCCAGTATTTCACAAACACAGTTTCACAAAATGCCTTCCAGGAGAATTTTCTTCTAAAAATAGATAAACATACAAATATCAAATAAAAATCAGACCCTCTGCTTTCAAACAAACAAACAAAATGGAGGAAAAAACATTAATGCTATCTATTTTTTTTCTCTGCTTATAAACTCTTAAATATATGCGTATTTAAAAATTAGCAAAAAGCTAAAATAATTGTATTTTTTGTGAAGGAATTGTTTTTAGAGATCAGATTCAGAACGATTATCAAAACATGCACAGAGTGTAAAACACTTATTTATTTCATAATAATGCTTTTTATGAGTTTAGGAAGAGAGATTTGACAGCTTTTACTTCAAAGTATGGCAAAGTATACGGTACCACCCTCCTCAACCTTTTACATTACTGCTGTTTCATGTGACCTTGGACCACAAAACCAGCCATAAGGGTACATTTTTTGAAATTAAGATTTATACATAATCTGAGGGTGGAAAAAAATATATTAAGAAAATTACCTTTAAATTGTCCAAATGAAGTAAGCATTGCATCCACTCACAAAAAAAAAGGTTTTGATATATTTACAGTAGAAAAATTTACAAAATATCTTCATGAAACATGATCTTAATATCCAATAACGTATTGTTGGTTAAATATACCAGTGCTACGACCCAGGGTCACACACATATATATCATATTTGGGGAGCTCTGATGAAAAATTCAGACTAAATGTGATACAAATAAATATGTGATTGTGTTTGCATGTATAACTACACTGACAATCACAAATACTCATCATAAACTTCTTAGCATCACACATGCAAATGATAAAAGATGTTCAAGGTCAAAACACACTTGTCTTCTCTATCTAGGATACATACATAGGGCAGATAATATAATGATGTCCTCTGGGATATTATTAACAGGACGCTGAGTCTTACAGTCTCATCTCCTCTGATCTGAGATAACGTGTATTGTCATAATGACATTAATTTCTAGATTAGATCACAGACGTAAGAAGATCATCTCCTAGGTCTTGCAGGGAAAGCCGTATCATTCTGTCATGATCCAAAGCCCATTTTCCTTTCTAAGGAATAAGTCAATCATGTTTGCTTATGGCCTGACTGCCAGATGCATACTGCACACAAAACTGATCAGATTGGCTAAATTAATATGCGGCTTGAGAGAGTTGGAGTCCAGTAGATTTTATACGTCTGCTGGGAAACAAAATTAGTGTTTTACAAGGTGCCAGGTTCAGTACAAAGTCGAATAACACTTCCAAAATAACAAAACAACTGGTTTTGTCAGAATTAGTTTAAGCACACGTTCGGTTGTGTAGACGTAGTAACTATATCGTTACGCTAATCTGTAAATGAACACAAATTTCATAAGCAACATGTTTCATCAAAGTAAAATATCTGAATCCATCTCAATACAAGCATATCGCGTACCTATCTTACCTAAATAAACAGTGCAACGACCCATCAGACCCTTTGCCTCCTGCAGCTGTTTCATCTCGTGGTAAAGCAGTAAAGTTACAGATGTTCATTTGGGTTTTTGCTCTTGCTGATCCAGGCAGTTTTTGCTGTTGTTGTTATAAAAGATGTCTTTCGTTGTGTGCCTCCTGTGTAGGTTGTCAATTCAACAAAAAAGTTTGCTGTTCTCACTGTTTACAGACAGGAAGTGAGCGCACGTGAACGCGCCGATGACGTAGGGTGTCTGCGTGGACTCGCTGCGCGGTGGGCATTCAAATTATGCTTACGTATGAGGGACAAAAATGGAAACGTCCGTTCGGACCGAAATCTATGATTTGTTGAACATTTTTTGGTCCTACGCCTTTCACAGATGACATAAATTTCTACAAATACATTTAAACAACTTAACACAGTGATTGCTATCAGGATGTGAGAAGACTTTTAACCAGCATAACAAAAAATGTTTCAGGATCAAATCTGTTACCCTACCTTTAAATAATCATTATTTCTGACCACATGAACTGCAACAATCTGCTTCTCTTCCACACACATATTTTCAATTATTTCTAAATGTTGCAAATTAGTTTATTCTCTTCAATAAGATCATAAAACAAACAAATGACAGGAAAATATATCTGTGGCCTCTTTATTTGTAATGAAATAATGAAAGATGTAAATTACATACCCAACACAATATCATGGCAATTCGTACATATTTTACAAGGTGGCCTTATTCGTATAAATTCATTTCAAACCATTTTGTATGATTTGTTTTGCACCCATGACATTGGGGTTAGGGACGGGGATGTGGATATGGTTTCATTATTGGTTTTTATAATATTCATACTTATTCGCAGAATTCACTTTGTACAAATTCATACAAATTAGCCAACTCATGAAAGATAAATTCATACTGTAAAAACTGCAGCATGCATTAAAAAAACTTGGTTTTGCAATTCAATTCAACCTACTATTTTAAGTTTTGTCTTGTGATAAGTTGACATAACTTATAAAATCAAGTTGAAATTGTTTAACTCCATTTTTTAAAGTTTTTACAGTGGCTCAATGTTCCATAAAGCTGCATGCATTAACAAAACAAACTTAAACAAAATTGGTGCCTTTGTTGCTAAAACATAAAAAACTTTTGTTGGATTTTTCTGTAACACTTTACAATAAGGTTGTATTTGTTAATGCATTAGCTAACATGAACTAGCAATGACCAATACAGTTTATTAACCTTTTTAAATCTTTGTTTATACCAATACAGTTGTTCATGTTAGTTCCTTGTGCATTAACTAATATTAACAGTTACAACTTTCAATATTAAATAGAAGTACAGTATTGTTTATTGTTAGTTCATATTAGCAAATACATTACAAATACAGCCTTAGTGTAAAGGTTTACCATATTGCTGGGAACTGAGACGTATATTTAAAAATAAATAGACATTTTTACTTTTTAAACACCCAATTCATTCATATCTTCTCTCAGACTGCCAACCTCCGCCACAACAAAGCTAATCGTATCCACGAGTTACACAAATCTATAATTTAAAAGCAGGCGCATACAGTAAATGTCACATCAAGCATTAGACAAATAAAACTGATTTAACAAAACTTTTCCTGCCAAGGCAGTAGTACTGTATGTAGTAAACAGAGCAAAGGTTTCCCATCAAGTTGATTTTAGGGAAACTAATTAAGATTTCATTCATAAATGCTATCAACGAATCCACACTACAAAGAAAGAGACGTATTTTTAAGCTGCATGAAAAAAATCATTTTCATTAGCTGTAAAGAAAAGCCTAATAGATGGAAAAGCTACGGATAAATGCTGGATTGAATACGGCCATAGAAAATTCGGTCTTCTCCATAAAAATCCCCAGAATTCATCAATCTGGCCATAATGAAAAAAGTTTGATTCTATTCAGTAAAATATTCATGTACACGTTAAATGAAAAGCTTTCATTAAAACTATCAGCCTTCAAATTATCAGCCTTGAACTTTAGACACGACGGCACACTGCCCAGAGAAAACCCCTGTCACGCTTCAATAAACTTGTGATGTTTTCAGGCAAGTCTATACAAGAACCTCAGGATCATCACAACGCACTACTTAAAAATAAGAGAATTTGCTCATGGAGGCAGAAAATGTTTCAAGTTTAATAATGATAATGACAGTAACTCCAAAAACTGCCAGCTGAATTAGTGAGCCACATTTTCTTTTCTCTCTCTAAACGATAAATTCCACCGTAAAGGAAAAGTGGATATAAAATCCGGCTGCCTGCCATTCGCTATTGCACCAGCTCCCCGAGAAACAAATAACAACAGATTGGGTAAAGATCTGCGTATCGACTAGTGCTTTGGAGTGCATCCGAGAGCATTAGTCTACAGCTGTGGCCAGATCTTTCCTCTAGACGTTCCCGGCAGCCCTCGGAGCCGAACTCCCTTGAGATGGGAAACCCTACTGCTTCGTTGCCTCAGACGGTCAGGAAAGTCTGGCCCTGACACCGAGAGCTGTAAATCGGTCACTTGGACGTAAATGAATCCAAGGTCTCCGGCTTTGTACGCCTTCAGCATCTCATTTGCAGGACGGCAACACAATGTGGTCTGAATGTCTCGTTCTCCTTGGGCTAATCAATGTAGGTGATCAGATAGCAGATACTTGAGGGATGGTACACCGGGGTGGTTTGGCAAGGCCAGGCCAAGGACTAAACCGCGGACGTTTTCTGATTAGCTTGGGCGCTGCGTCCTCACCCTTGCATTGTCGGAGCTTCAATCGATAGCTTGCTTTTCATTGCATGCGCTTTCTAAGCAGACTATGTCTTAAGGCTACCTGTGATTTTATAATCCCTCTAATGCAGGAAGATGTATGTAATAGATAACCAAGCTTTGCCCCAGGTAACGCGCATTTCATTCAAGAAATAAAAAAGTTTTCTAACACCACTGTTTACTTACATCTTCTTAAACTGCATTTCTGTTAAAACATTTTGTTTGCCTGTAACACCCCTAAAAAATGGTTCACGAAGATCCATACACTTTTGCATGCTCAATTATCAATTAATAAATATCAATTATGATATTTTAGTAACTTCGTATGATACTATAAACTGATTTTATTTTTGTGGCTGCCAAGACTGACTTGCACTGATCTCACAGGAATTTGTATGTATTTTGGCTAATTTGTACAAATTTAGAATCATAGAAATGCGTAACATTATTATAAAAAACAATAATGCACAGGGATGCGACGATAAATGCCGATATACACGAATAATACCTGGCCGATAACTATATAACTATATCACACAGCCAATATTATTCACAGCTATTTCATGTACTACGGCTTTTGATCAGTAAGTCCTTATCGATCTGAAATCGCTGTTAGTTTGAGTCGTTTATAACGTGCATTTGAAAAAGCAACACTCGTCAAACATAATCATTATACATAATTTTTATCATCATGAAAATACCTGAAAAGGTTTGAAGAACAGCAATATCCTTAAGCAATATCCTGGAGCTGCGTGTCATAGCTGCGTGTGTATGGTTCTTTATCTACAGCGCATATTGAGTTTCTGCACGAGAGCGCCCTCTGGCTTTTGGACGTAGCGGCATTTCACCGTAATACCTTGAGAAGCATAGCAAGCATCATTGGCCAATATATTGGTGCACCCCTAAATGACGTCAAAGGGCTGAATGCAAATCATATAAAAACGTACAAATGTGACTGTGCAAATGAATGCAAAATAGCTATCTCGTAAAATACGTACGAATTGCCAAATATTGTTAAAAAAAAGAAAAATATGAAAATAATGAAGAAAAGAAAAAAGAAAATAATGAACAGGGTTTCACGCAGCATATTGCAGTTAAGGCGGCCCGCCTAAGCTTGGAAACTCTACCGCCTTAACTAGGTCGTCCAAAAAAAAAAAAATCTCTGTACAAAAGGCCGTCAAGTGCATTTCAGAGAATAGCGCATACGTGCACCACACCGCGAGCGGGGACGCGCGCCACACGGACGAAATGAGATAGACGTGGTCCGGACCGTCACTGTCTGGAGGATAACTAGACATTTGATAAAACATCTCGGAGAATAGCGCAGACGCGCTTCACACCGTGAGCGTACATCATTGTTCGCCAGATGTTCTACAACATCTGCTTTAGTTTGTGTTTATTAACCCTTTAGTTTCACTTCATCACGCAGCTATTCGCGTTAGAGGTAAAAACATTTGTATGTGTTCATTTTTTGTCATAGTTTCTTCAAAATTAAGTTTTATTTGAGTGTTTAAAAAATAAATATTTTATTTATTTATTTTATTAAAATATTTTATTTTTCACCATGACGCATATGCCTCGCCCCTTTGATTGCCACGCCTACTAACAAATTTTCTGCGTAAAACCCTGATGAAGTAGGATAAAATAACTTTTATTTGCATTACTTTTATTAATTTACTGGATTATTAAAAAATAAGAATTGCATTAAGATATGAAGGATTTTTTGTTGATTTGTAACAGCTTTAGTCTGTAATATTCCATTATTGTCCAGAAAAATACTCAAACCCTATCAGATTTTGCTCGTACCACCCACTACTGCTTTCAGCTATCAAGCAATTTCAGCTGTTTAACACATTTTAGAATCTATTCCATAGATTTATGTAGATATTTCCCCATATAATCAGTGCAGGAAAAGCTTGAAAAGCCCACAGGATCCATCTAGACCTGATAATATCTCATCTTTTATTCAAAGCATTGCATAGACGCCAAAACACTGCATATGAAGTGTTAATGTGTGTGTCAGAAAGTCATGAATACATTAAGCATGGTGTAATTATTGGTAATGAAACAAGAGAAGAATATTTAAACGGAATTATTGTAGGAATTAATGATTGTAACTCTTGACGATCAAGTTAAAGATCAGTCGAGGTTACGACCTTTACATCATCGAACATACTATTAGATGAATTTCTCCATGAACCAGCGTGTTTTATCATGTCCTGACCCGAAGTACAGATTTATTTTTGACAAATATAAGAGTCATTCTTTGAAAATTACTCTATCCATCCATCTCACATGAACACAAGATCTAATGACCAGAGCTCGTGAACCAGAGATGTGAGACGCGCGAGTAATTTCTCAAGCCAGATTCATTTGACAGGGGCGTGGGTTCTGATTCATTTTACAGGCCTGCCAACAGCCAAACTGCTGCACCTGCATGACTTACACGGGACCGGTGACTCATTATCCAATAGAAAGGGTCTAACATTTTACCACATCATCAGATGAGATCTGTAATATGATCGTGTGATCTATGAACAAACCCAAAATGGGAGGAAATAATATTTTTACTGTCTCTTTACATCATGAATTGAATATTTTATCCTATTTCCAGTCTCTTGGGGCCTAATTTATAAAGCGTGCATCGCACAAAACTGGGCTGGAAACGTGAGTACGCCAGTTGTGATCTATAAAAAAATTTAATGGGAAAATGGGCTTGCATTGTGGGATATGAGGATGATTCATGTACGCACACTTGCAGGTGATCTGTGATTTATAAAGGGAACATTGCTTTGTTTTATGTCTTAATATTTTTTGGCGTATGCCATTTTTGGCTTTTGTGCGTACATACAGTTTTAGTAAGGATCCTACGCACAGTTTTATAAATGAGGCCCAAGATCTTTTTACAGTCCTTCCAGAAAAAACACAGAGTTTTTTTGTGATTGTTGTGGGCAAAAATCCACGATCTTGTGGCACGTTTTCTTAAAAAATGCGATGGAATATGCGGGATATTTATGCAATTTTATGCGATGAAATTTGCCAAAAATTGCGGGAACTTGCAAAAACTGTTTGTAGCTTTTGCAGCTTTTCATTGATGTTCACGTCGCTTAATTACATCACTTCCTCACATTCCCAGGATAACAGGCGACATGGCTGCGCATGTGTGAAGTAAATGCAACATTTTGCTACTTTCTGCTAAGATATATATGACTTTTGCTACGAAAATGCAGGGATTAGGAAATCATGCAAGCCCCGCATATTTTGCAAGCAGAAATCTTCAATTTATGCGGCGAATGTGCGGCGTATTTAAAAAAATGCGGCCCCCGCATAAATATACAGACTTTGGCTGATTATGCATTGAATCATGTGATCACATAATCGCATTTTCTAGAGGGACTGTTTTTAGCTTCTAAAACTTGGACCACAAAATCAATCATAAGTCGCACCGGTTTATTTGTAGCATTAGCCAACAATACACGGTCAAGATTATCAAATTTTCTTTAAAGGGACAATAAGTAGGATTTTAAGTATTTTATTAATCAAAAGTCTTTATTCATAAATATGTCCTCCTGGGCAGAGTCCTGCATGGGTCTATTTTTGGAGACCCGCTACCGCCCGTACCCGCAAAGTTCAGCACCAGATCCGACCCGTCACCTGTGATAATATCAAAATTAAATCCACACCCGCCCGGACTCGTTAATATTTGGCCCGTTACCTGACCCGTACCCACACACACTATAAATCACACACGCTAAAATCATTCCAATTAAAGTGCTTTATGCCGGCGCATGTTTTCAATTGATTCCAATGGAAACTCTGCGTTTTACAAATAAGCAGGCGTTCTGTGGTTTTAATTATCCGTCCGCGGCTCCGCCAGTGAATTTTAGGAATGTCACAATCCACCCGTTTGAGACACTTTTATGCGGGTATCCGCGGGTACCCGACCCGTTGCAGGACGCTGCTCCTGGTTGTCAAATGACCTCTGCCAATGATCTGACTTTTCTTTGTAAGCTTAGAATTTCTCCTCTTTACTTACATTGAACAGGTAAGTCCAAGAAGGCTTCCATGTCATTCCCCATACTGATAAACAATAATAGCAGAGACAGACAAAAAGCACTAACCTACCGCAATGCATTTTCGTTCAGAACATGAACCAGTTGAAACGGACAAGGAGATCAGTGAGTACAAAACGGCTACCGTAGTTGCAACACGCATTTGGAAAAACGAGGCGTTAGAGAGCACTATTCGTTTGAATGCAAAATACAATTTCACCACTAGATGGGGGAAAATCCTACTTACTGTCCCTTTAATACCAAAAATCATTAGGATATAATGTAAAGATAGTTTGTAAATGTCCCATCTTAAATAGTTATGGCAGTTGCTAAGGACGTCAATTGGACAACTTTATAGACGATTTTCTCAATATTTTAATATTTTTGCACCCTTAGATTTCAGATTTTCAAATAGCTTTCTCTAGGCCTAACCGCACATCAATGGAAAGCATCTTCAACTTTCAAATGATGCATAAATCTCAATATCAAAAATGGACCCTTATGACTGGTTTTGGTGGTCCAGAGTCACATATATCTGAATATATGAACAGGGCCAAGCACTGTAGAAAAAACACATTCAAAATCTTTAAAATGAAGAAAAGGGGATGGCTGATCTCAAAATGAATCATTTAAATAAAAGTCAACCTTGTAAAAAAACACCTATTTTATTGCTATAAAACACGTTATTTTGTGTATTTGGTATAATACAATGTGTTCACGTGCTTTATGGTTCAAAAAACATTATTTTCAACATACCATGCAATTTTGTATCTCCAGATATCCATGTCTTCCTAAAACGTACGGATTTTGTACAAGACTGTCACTGATTGGCCAGCTAATCTGTACGTTGTGATTGGCCTGAATACCTCAGACGTCGGTTGCTACTTACAAGCTGTGAGTCTGAAGCGGGGGGAATTATGATAATGTTGGTCTTGTCTACATCACCAATCCCAGGAAGTAAACTGCTGCATACAATCCGTGTGTTTGTTGTAGTTCAAGAAAAGAGATTTACATTGGAGACGATAACTCGCGTCATCGTTTACTTTGGGATTTGTACCTTTTGCATATCATTAACATGTACTAATACACACTTACACACCAAAGAAAATGTAAAAGCGTGAATCGGACCATTGGTGCTCTTTAAAACAAATATTGTATTAATAAAGCACAGTATCTGAAAGCTTTCAATAATTTTTCACTGGCATGGTCAAAAGATGATCTTAGTCTTATCTTTGAAAGCATTTTTTGAACTTGGCATCATTCAAGATTCAGACAAATGTAACATTTCTAGTGGTTCAAAAGTGAAATGCTGAAACGTTGTATTAACAATTGAACTGCTGGTGGTGCTAGAGAGTTTAAAAGACAGAATAGAGACCAAAATTCTTGGTCTCTATTCAAAAAGCCTTCTTGTATGTCCATCTATTTAGAGTGTTTTCAGTCAAATTAAGTGATCCATTTATTTTGGTGAAGGGCTGCGTCTTGTTCTCGGTGTTCATGCTAATGACAGGGGAGGGAAGGTTGGTGACTCATATGTTTAACAGCACTGTCAACATCTGCTCATTTTCAAACCCCCGCGTTCTTCATCTCTGTTCTCGAACGCACCGTCTCTCTCTCGGGCGTATCGGCCCCCGCTCAATCAATACAGGTCAGCAATAATGTATGAGTCAAGCCAAGCCAATCTCGTCTCTACATTTTCTCGCTTTCTATTCTGCCGCTGCGGCTGCTGTTTAACACCCTGCTTCCGTTTTGTACTTTTTGTACATTTCCCTGCAACCTGGAAGCTTTCAGTGACACTTTATTTACTGCTCAAAGCCGTGCGAGTAAAAGTCTGGAAACTGCTTCCTTTCTACTTGACAAATGTGTGTTCTAGCAGCGGTTCCCACTAAAAACCTATTGAAACGTTCAGATGTCTCTGCCACGTGCAACACGTAGTGAAGCTAAAGAGGTTTAATATACCAGGAGAGATCTGCAGCGCGTCTCGGTCTCTTTATTCACCTCAATGGCAGTCGATCAGCTGGTGCACGCAGCGCCTGAAGAAAATCACTTCAAATGTCAGATGGATATATTTAAGCCAATCACATAAGTTATAAATACCAGGAAATTACGCCATCGGCATCACAAGAACGTGCCTAGACGTGAATATCTGCTGTGATATCACGCACTGTAAAAAAAAATCCGTAGAAATTACAGATGGGTTGCCGGTAACTTACTGTAACTGATTTCTGGTTCCCAGAATGCTTAGCATGAGGCTGTTATTGTATACTTTTATTCTGTAAAGATAAAGACATTTAAAATGTTTTTAACTTTGAACAAACTCTTGCCAGTAAATAACATACATTTAAATCTACAGTAAATTACCGGCAACCCAGCTGCAATAACATTGTAATTTCTACTGATTTTTTTACAGTGCAGGTGGAAAACAGGAAAGTCAATTTAACACACACACACACACACACACACACACACACACACACACACACACACACACACACACACACACACACACACAAACAACTAAGCATAAACCATATGGTCATTTAGACACTTATTATGCAAAAAATATAAATATTTATAACCATGTTTTTACAAGAAATAACAAGTAAAGAGTTAATTTTTATTGTAAAAGAGTAGTAACCATGTTTTTATGCACATTTTTTACAATTTGTATTACCATAGTTTAATTACAAATATTATGTTTAAACTTTGATTACTAATGGTAAATCTGTAATTATTTTTATATAATGTCCTTGCAGATTTGCGCAAAACTTTAGCGTTATTTTCTAAACGGTTGACAAAAGACTATCGCAAAATGAAATCCATTAACTTATGACGTGCGATATATTCCTCTCGTGTTAAGTCATTTCAAACATCACGTTGACTGATCTTGGTAGGTTAACTAATATCACATCCACCACACTAGGCATTATTTTTAACCAAAGAAGACATAAGAGTATTATCTAAACATTAATGCCAAGGAAAGCGGTAACGTATAGGTGTTTCTTGGAGATAATAGTACATAATTTTATATCAAAAGAGATGTAGTCCAAACTTTACTGGAAAGGAAAGCCTCTTAGCTCCAACCCTAATCAAACTTAACCACCTGTGATTTTCTAGTGATCACGAAGATCTGGATTAGCTTGCTCAGGTGTGTTTGATCAGGGTTGGAGCTAAACACTGGCGTGCTCGGCCCTCCAGGGTAAGATTTGAATAGCCCTATCATAGACAGTAAAAAATATGGACGTAGTGTTTGTGATGTAACCCATAGGTTTGTGAAAAGTTTTTTTGAAGCCAGTAGTTGGCGGGGCCTGCCATCGCCATCCATTTAAATGATATTAAGCTTTAAAGTTCTGCATAATTAAGGGTGTGGCCACTTGAGTGATGGGTGAACAGTCACTGCTGTCACTAGAGTTGAGCTAGGCGATTGTGGTTTCAGCAACCAGACACCTCAGCTTCACTCACATCCCGCCTCTTTACCCATTTTCGGATATCCGCGAGTGATGCGCAGTGACACGCGGCCAAAATGGCAACGGCAGGCACCACCTACTTTAAGTTTCAAAAACAACCTTCAGAAGGTGACATCAAGGACACTACGTCCATCTTTTTTTACAGTCTATGGCGGTGACGCGATATGCATTATTTATTCTTAGTGGAGTTTTCCAGAATTTACGTGTTGACCATGAAAGCCGCTTGTTTATTTTGAGGGTCTCCAATCCTGCTCCTGTTGAGGACCTGTACTGCCGATTTTAGCTCCAAATCCAATTAAACACAACTCAAGTAGCTAATCAAGGTGTTTAGGGTTGCAGACAGTTGTACAGCAAAAAACATCACGTTTGGATTAACATGAGGGGTTAAAATACACATAGTTCCTATTAAAGTATCCTCCCACAAACTTTCTATAGCATGAACGTTCTGCACTTTCTCTTTAAATCTTCTCATCCTTCTCTCCCCGGCTCACCCACTCTCTATACTAATAATAAGACAGGAGGTTTTTATAGACAGAAGTCATTCTGTGCATTTCTGCAGCTCTGCGTGCAGTCTGAGATAGGCACACAACATGCAGCGCCCCTACAGAGAGAACCAACACAGGCGTCGAGGGATTACGCCACTGCCCATGTGCCACACGTGTCTCTTCATCAAAAACAAAGCTGAACACGGCAAACGTGGTCCGGACAGCACTCGGCGCATGTATTAGCTTGTGCCCCGCTGTTTTAAAGTGTTAGTTATGAGTAGGAATGAAATGCCGTATTACTGGTGAAACAGATTTAATTAAGCGTGACGAATGAAGTGATGTAGCACTTCATGCTAAGACAGAGCAAGACGGATTAAGAAGTCATGTGGGGATTACAAGAGCCAGACTTCAGGCCATCGCTTTAATGCAACGAATTCCACGGTCACATTCACATCAAATTCTGCACAGACTATACATCCGCAGCATTTAAACCCATCACAGAAATTGCTACAGATATAATAAAGATGCTAAATGATGCTGTCTTTTAAGAGATTTGATTTTGATCAAACTCTAATGTGCATTGCATGCATCTGTCAAGGCAGTTCAAAATGAACTAAAGGAAAACATTAAAGTACTGCTGGACAAAGATTAATCGCGATTAATCGCATACAAAATAAAAGTGATTTTTTTTTGCCTAATATATGCGTACTGTGTGTAATTATTATGTAGATTTAACCACACACACATACATATATTCATTTAAAAATATTCATTTATATATACTTTTTTAGTGCTGGGCAAAGATTAATCGCGATTAATCGCATACAAAATAAAAGTGATTTTTTTTTTGCATAATATATGCATACTGTGTGTAATTATTATGTATATTTAACCACACACACACATACATATATTCATTTTAAACAAATTATTTATATATAATTTTTTATTAGTGCTGGGCGATAAATCGCATACAAAATAATAAAAGTGATTTTTTTTTGCAAATATATAAGTTTGCTGTGAGTTTAATTATTATGTATATTCAAACACAATCCGAACACTTATTTTGAATTAGCGCATCCTCGGAAGAACAGTCATGAGCCGCCACTGATATTATATTTATATATATATATATATATATATATATATATATATATATATATATATATATATATATATATATATATATATATATATATATATATATATATATATATATATATATATATATATATATATATATAATATAGAAAATATAAATAAATATATAAACGTTTCTGAAATACATACATGAATGTGTGTGTATTTATATATACACTCAAATATTATGCAAAAAAAACCTTTTTATTTTGTATGCGATTAATCATGATTAATTTTTGCACAGCACTAATTTAAAGATGTGTTGTGTAACTTTAATACATTGAATAAATATATTATCAGTGGTGTATAAAGACCTTAAATAATGAACTGCATTGTATAAGCCATTGTCTCAGACGACCACATTTTTGTCCTGTGACGGCTACCGTAGCTTCTCTATGCGTTTCGAATGGGAGGTGTGAGCTGTGGACTGAGACGTTGGTTGCAATTTATAATCTCCCAGCTAGATGACACTAACATCAAAAAAGTGGTTTGGTGTTTGTTTAGCTGTTAAGATTAAAACCCGCCAAGTATTGCTGTTTAAGCCAATCAAAATAAATAACTGGTGAGGAAATCAGGATCCATAACATATCTTTACATGACATAAAGTTAACATAAAGCTGTAAGCAGTAATGGTCTGTGCAGCGAGCATCTCAATACATTTCATGACCGCCTCTCTCTGTTAAAGTGGATTTTATTGTGCGATGTTATGTTACACATGACTGGTTCACTAGTAATGTAATCAGTATAATCTGGAAGGCAAAACATATTCACTTGTAATGGTATAAAAGTTTTCGTTTAAAGAGATTGCCAGAATCAATATCTGAATCTTTACCAACACACCTAAAGGTAACGATTTGATTTATTTGACTTTTGTTTGTTTCTCTGCCTTCTAAGTGCGCTTCTTATAAACTGTTTGAAAACACTAGCATTATATCACAGAAATCACACGTTATGCAGGATCCTGTTGCATTAATATTGCATTAGGAAATCAGGAGGGGTGTAACAAGGTAAAGGCTGTACTGTTAGCACTTGGCAACGAAAGCATCTCTTTGCAATGCTTACTTTCTGGAAACAAGCAGCAGAATTCAATCAGTTTGGGGGCTACTGGAGATGTTTACGAAATAAGAAAAACTGAAGGACATAGAGAGAATTATTGTGCAACAGACTGTAAACGACACTTTCAGCAGTCAAGGTCTGGCTGGCAGTACCGACCACACAATATTTCTAACTCCCAATGATACAAACACATGGACTACAAAGCTAAAAGCCCCAACAAAGAAATTTATACAGGTTCGTAACAACATGAGAGTGAGTAAATGATGACAGAATTTCATTTTTTGGGTGAACTATCCCTTTAAAGTGTGAAAACAAACTACTAACATTCTCTATAGTCTCAATACAGTTTTGCAATGATAGCTCTGATGCATCGATCACAAAGATTCCCTTTATGAATCCCAAAGATTCATAGCATTCTTCTGCAGGTTTGTAGCTCTGCAAGAAACATCTCAGTATTGATCCAAGACGTAGTCTGTCTTTATTATCCATCAGCCAATCAGAGACCAGTGTCTCTGATAGGATGGTGCAACTGCCATAGTGCCGCATAAATTCTTAAGAGCCATTTGCGATGGATGTGGATAAATGGATGCGAGATCATAGCATGAAAGAGCCAACACCGGCATGGCAGGAATTCACTGTGAACTCATTAAGAAAACATGTTCCTCATGTTCTGCAGTGGAATAGAGAGGCGTGCTGATTATATTTTCAATGGATGACATTTAATACCCAACCATTCGCTGTATTTCTGCTCCTCTCTGCCGAGCTTCAGGTGAGAATACAAAGAACACAGAAGATACATTTAAGCCGCCTGACAATACTCCATACACAATGGATATATAAGAGGTGTTATGGTAAATGGTATATGCATGTATATGGTATATATTAATTTATAGGCACAAATATATCCAAAGAGAGCGGCGCTAATTATCTTTTATATCAGCAGCCAAATTGTTGCAAATATTTTGTGCATAAATCAGCCATCCCTCAGAGAGTCAGAAATGCCACACAGACTCCCATGAGAATTTAAGTGCAATAAAACAATCAAGTTATTGGATTGTTTATGTACACAGACAGAGCTGATCACTGTGTTTGCTAATAAAGAGTATTCACAATTCAAAAATGTCACAATTCATTACAAAATAAACAGTGTTGCTCGAAAGCACAAATTTAAGATTTTAGCTATATAACTATCCAAAAACTACTCAGTGTTATATATTTTGTTCACATATAAACTTGCATTATCCCAAATGTTTTCAACAATGTTTGAATCCAGAAAATTCTCCCGAAAAGTTAAACATTTGATTTTTACCGTTTTGGAATCCATTCAGCTGATCTCCGGTTTTGGCGGTACCACTTTTAGCATAGCTTAGCATGATCCATTGAATCTGATTAGACCATTAGCATCACGCTAAAAAATAAGCCAAGAGTTTCAATATTTTTCCTATTTAAAATTGGACTCTTCTGTAGTTACACCGTGTACTAAGACTGACAGAAAATTAAAAGTTGCGATTTTCTAGGCAGATATTGTTAGGAACGATATTCTCATTCTGGTGTAATAATCAAGGACTTTGCTGCCGTAACATGGCTGCAGCAGGCGTAGTGATATTAGCCACTGCCCGAAAATAGTCCCTTGCCATTGGAAGTAATCAAGGGGACTATTTTCAGGCACTGGGTAATATCATTGTGCCTGCTGCAGCCATGTTGTTATGGCAGCAATTAAAGGGGTCATAGCATGAAAATGTTAGCATTGCCACTTTGTAGGTTTCAGCAAAAATGTGTCGTTTTGGGTGTGTCTTTTAAAATGCAAATGAGCTGATGAAGTGCAAACACTGATCACAATGATGGTGGTTTGGTTAATTCAAACTCAATTGTGCCGTTAATTATTTTTCTCTCTTTCTTTCTATCTTCACTAGGTGGCATTGCAGTGGTTGGATAGTGCAGATTAGGGGGGCAGTATTATTCTAATAAGATATCCTTATGCCATCATAAGAAAAGCCAAATTTCAATGACCTATTTTTGCTCACGCCTACGGGGTGGCAATGCTAGCATTTTCATGCAATGGCCCCTTTAACTGCAGTTATTTTTTAGCGCAATGCTAATGGTTTAATCAATGGATTGTGCTAAGCTATGCTAAAAGTGGAAAATATATAATGTGTACTGTCTCTTTAAGAATTTGGGGACTGTGAAGCTTGCGGGTAGTGCGCTCTTTGGAATACAGTGGAGTCGCATAGTTTTCTTTACCACATCCATTATATTAACGGTGCATTCAAATGTTGACGGAATGCTTATCTGAAGCGTGGCCAACAACCAATAACAGTGGCCGCAACCTACAGTATGCTCCGGTCTTCCATAAACGTCATTGGCTGGCTCTGCCTAGGTTATTTGCATAAGGCGATCTGTTGAGAAATGTTCAACTTCTGCCGCGAGCAACGGCACTGACGCGGCACCGACGGATCCACAATTCAGTTCGGAAACACATGACGTCACCCATTAAAAGTGAATGGGAGGCGTCAACGCTTACGCCCCGTGTGAATGCACCGTTAAGATTTAAGATCATATATTGTTTGTATATATTTTATGTTTGATCTGTCTTATGAAATGATAAACACATTAGTTTGTGGATTGTTTTGAAGGACACGGAGCGAGTGAAACCAAAAGTTTCCGTTTTTACTTCAACGTGTGGTATACAGATGACATTGGTGGGCAATGCTGGGCGTGATCAAAGCTCAGCCTTGCGGATCGGGGATGAAGATCAGCGGGTCTTCTTACACGAGCGTGACCGATGACACTGCTGGACTAATGCACATCTACCTATCTGAGACTGCAGTGTTGAGGTCAGATCGTGTCTGCTGCAGGACAATATCAGATACACTCGCACAATCAAACCAGACAGCGTGTGTCTGTGTTATGTCTGTTATCTTTCGCAACCAATTTCGTGGTGGTTTTCAAAACAAATCTGTAACTAGCCGCAGGTTATGTAAAGGAACCGTGATCACTGATGGTTTTCTGTTTACCCTGACTTGTATTCAGTGCTCATACCCACTTCAAATTTGTCTAAAAAACTATAGGGATTATAAAAGATATTTCCATCATTCATTTTGCTGAAGTATCAAAATGTATTAAAAATTCATGTTTATCATGTTTATGTAATGCCAGTGTGTTGAATACAATTTGTTTTTGCTTTTGAACTTGTTACACATTATGCACTTGGCAAACGCTTCTAGCTAAAGCAATTTTATCAGTTTGTGTTTCCTGAGATCAAACCCGTGACCCTTTTGCGCTGCTAATGCGATGCTGTACCAACGGAGCTACATCTGCTAAACACAACACTGTCTGACATTGTTATCAACAACTTTGAAAGACACTTCTTACTTAAACTGTATCAGACCAAAAAACAAAATTAAACAACAAATGAGCACTACTTGCACCCTGCTCTTAACCCAAACTTTAAGGTTTTGTCAATAGCGGCTCACAAACATAATCACCCTATAAACTCTGAGCTTACCTATCGCAAATGTCTATGATCAACAATTAACTTATCCATAATATCTTCTCAGGGCTCTCGCAGGAAAACAGATGCTTAGGCAGCTCTCGCCCACAATTGAGCAGTGATGTGATTCCAAATGGTGCAGACACAAACAAATGAACAAATAGCAGACAATGATCACACTTGTTGAGAGTTTGACGAAAACATACTGGACACCGTTTGAGCATTTACTGTAAAATAATGAAATACACGATTATTCAAATGTTTAAAGGACACCTATTGTCCGATTCATGATTTTACATTTCCTTTGGTGTGTAATTGTGTAGGCTATTAGTACATGTTAACGATATGCAAAAGGTACAAACCCCGAAGTAAACGATGACACGAGTTATCGTCTCTAACATAAATCTCTTTTCTCGGAGTACAACAAACACACGGATTGTAGTAAACAGTTTCTTGGGATTGGTGATGTAGACAAGACCGACATTATCATAATTCCTCTCGCTTCGGATTTAACCTGTAAGTTTAGTGACACAGCGGTTTTCAAATCGATGAGTTTTGTACAAAGTCCGTGCGTTTCAGAAAGAGAGTAAAATCTGGAGAGACAAAAATTTACAGTATGTGGAAAATAATGTGTTGCAAACACATTGTATTATACTAAATACACAAAATAACATTGTTTTTAGCAATAAAATAGGTGCACTTTAACTAAAATGTTTCTCATCATCTTACAACCCTTTTGATCTGAAAGCACTGCTTAAATGTTTTGATTTGTAGATAGAGTAGTTGCGCCATTATTCCTTTCATTTAATTTCATAAAAACACATTTATTTTAACAATGCATTTTGAAATAGGTGACTGACTAATAATGAAGAAAACTCCTTCAATATTGTCAAAAATCATCTCAAACTGAGAACTGATAAAATGTCAAGAGTACGTTTTTGCAAATTTAAGGAAAAGGGTGGCTACTTAAAATACAATAAGATTTAATATAGTTTGATTGATTTTGTACTTTTTACCAGCAACACGAATCATATAATGTAGCCATTTGTGCCATCCATCATGAGTTTACCATCACGTTTACATTCCTAACTCTTTCCCCGCCATTGGCGAGTTATCTCGTCAATTAAGAGAAAAGATTTGCATTGTTCCTGATGAAATTTTCACTTACCCAATTTATGAAAAAAAATAAAGCAAAAATGTTACTTATTCATTTTAAACTCCATGTATGTTTTGATAATCATAAATCTGATCAAAATTCCTTCATAAAAATGCAATTATTTCAGCTTTTTGCTGAAAAAAATATTTTTAAATAAAAATTCCCATATTTACAGTAAGAGTTTATAAGCAGAGAAAAAAATATAGATATATAGGGTGAAAGTTTTTTTTCCCATTTTGTTTGATTGTTTATTGTTTGTTTGAAAGCAAGGGGTCTGTTCTTTCATTTATATGTGTAGTTTTATATAACAACATTTTCCTGAAAGGCATTTTGTGAAAATCACAAAAAATGCTGGCGGGCAACTTTTACAAAAAAGGCTGGCGGGGAATGAGTTAAATGACAACTTCCACCAAAAATGCATTTTTTATTTATAGGTTGCTTGCAAAAAATAAAACCAAGTTTGTTCATCAGTATTCATTGAAACGTTTTTAGCAGCACACACAGTATGAGGATCAGAGGTCAAGAATCAGAGGTCAGATAAAGTCAGCATGAAAAAGGGACAAGAATGACCTGTTCCCCTCCAATTTTTGTTAAAAAACATTCAGTAATTCACTAACAATGAATTGCAATAGCGCATTGATTTTGCTGCTGATTTTCCTAATTATGCAAACTAGGCAACATTCACTGCATCCTAAATCATGTACTGAATTAGATGAAGTATCTACAGCTTTATTGTCAAAACATTTCTATATACAGTAGTATGTATGGGTGCAATATGAATACATTTCAGACGAAATGCATCTGACCATTTTTCATTGTCATGTGTCCCCTTTGACCTATAATGTAATCAGAACAACCATGCCCATAATTTATATGCATTGTTTAACAAATAAGCCTACAATTAAATCACGAGGAATACATTTATTGGTACCTATATTACTTAAAAGCAGGGGCGCTGCTAAGGAATTTGTGCCCCATGAAAAGAATCTTGACAGGGCCCCCAACAAAGCTGAGACATTTTTCATATTAATTTACATAAAATCATGCGCTTTTATGGTATTTTGACTACCAATGGGGTGAGAAAATTTTTCTTGAATTTAGTATTTAAGAAAAATGTTCAAGATTTTTTTGCTTACTCCATTGGCAGATTTTTTTTTGCTTGTTTTATGCACATAATCCCTTAAATGTAATATTTTTGGTCTAAAAACTAGACTTATTTTGTTGGGTCGTTTTGCTCATCATGAAAAAGCATCTTTATTTAAGAAATTTTTAGATATTTTTGCTGAAAACAAGACAATAATACTAGCATTTTTTCTTGAAAATCATTTTTTGCAGTGTGGTAATTATCTTTAACACTAGAATGAACAAGGCGTCATTTTGACCGTTTGAAATTTGCATAGTCAATAAACGTGCTTACTTGTCGAAAAATGCTACCGTAGAGACCTGGGGCCTTGTGTACAAAGCGTGCGCGTTAGCACAGAAAAGTGCCGTAGGCTACGATCATTGTCACGGACGGGCGGTCCACTAACAATTTAGGCCTACTTACAAACCCACCTTGGTAACATAATGTCGAACCCTTTGCCTCTTTCACGTCTTATTTTTTTCTCTTTCCGTTTTTGAGGCATTTTCACTTCCTTGTCAGTCAAGTTGATATTCTGCCGGCACTATAAGTGAAGTCAAGCTGTGTTGCCTGGATTATGCAATTTGGGCGGACTGAACCATTTTATGCCAATTGAGAGGGGGGAAAGGGGCCCACGGACGTTTGTGTTTCCTAAACAAATACATTTTTTGATACCAGGAAACAGCAAATAGAATAATTTAAATTTAATAATTTTTACTATTAAATATTTTTTTAGCACCACAATTTTGGGGGCTTCTCTGGGCCCCCTCTTACTCGTGGGCCCCGAGAATCATCATTGTTTACCCCCCCCCCCCCCTTACAGCACCCCTGCTTAAAAGAGCTGCTGGGTTCACAGATTCCCCATGTTTTAATTGTTTTCACGTTTATAGGTAGCTTCTCAGCTCACGTGATAATATCAGCTGTCTGTGTCTGTTGGATGCACACTTAAAAATCTAGCCAGAAGTAGTAGGTCATTCGGCCTACTTTTTGGATTATTATTAATTGGGCATACTACTCGCCTCGCCTAGTGATTTTCATCTACTGTATAGTATGCAAGTAGGTGATTTCATAAGCAGACACCTGAATCAGCTCTTTGAAATGGTGTAAGCATGTTTAAATGCCCTGGGATGTATGATGAGAAATAAGGCTCTTCAGCATCATTTGATAAATTACTGCTGCAATGAACACAAGAACATGTTCACAAACATCTCTAATGTGTGAGCACACTTGTGTAAATCACACATCTGAATTGTTTTTTTTTTTGTGCTGAAACACTGCAGACATGAATTCGCCTCTAAGCTCTCCGTAAACTCACGCATGTCTCTTAGATGATCTTGGAATAGCTCTGTACAGACAGTGAAGGATCCAGTGGTCTTTGAAGAATGAAGTAGGTCACTTTTTTCAGAAAACCGCAGTCCTTGAATTAGGAAGGTTGTCAGAATGTTTGCTCCCCTGTGGCTCCTTAAAAACCCCAGAAATAACCCAAACAACCCTCCACATTTATCAGGATGACACCTCTCTGTTGGCTTGTGATTGTGGAGGGTGGACTCAATAAATCTCACTGGATTGGGCTGTTGGTCCTCAGGCCCTCCTGCGCTTCGTCCCATCCCTCCTCCCAAATCATGGCCGTTGCACCTGGAACCCTTGAGCAAGGAGTGATTACACCTTACAGCCTGAAAATTGAACTCTAGCTGAGCACCTGGACCCACACACACACAAACACATACAGCAAATCTTGAAAGGAAAGAACTTAAATCCTGAATTAGGGCCATGACCTCACACTTAGAGAACAAACAGAGTTAAAGGTGAAGCGTGTCATAGTTGCGCCTCTAGTGGCAACATGTGGAACTGCAATCTTTCAGTTTGTGCGACTGAACGTGCCAGATATAATGCGGACTACACCAACAACTCTTAAAAAAAGTCATTATGCAAAAAATGTCCAAAAATTTAATCACCTTTAAAGGGGACATTTCACAAGAGGTTTTTTTTAATATGTCAAATAAATCTTTGGTGTCTCCAGAGTACACATGTGAAGTTCTAGCTCAAAATACTCCATAGATGTTAAAATTGACACTTGGTAGATGTTAGCAAAAATGTGCCATTTTGGAAGTGCCCTTTTAAATGGCAGTGCTGTAGGATAGTGCAGATTAAGAAGCGGTATTATCCCCTTCTGACATCACAAGGGGAGCCACATTTCAATGCCTTATTTTTTCACATGCTTGCAGAGAACGGTTTACCAGAACTAAAGTTACTAAAGCCCTTTTCACACAGACATTCTGGAAAATACACGGAAAATGCATCCTGGGATCGTTAGATTTTTTTGTTCATTCACATTTCCAATAATTTGCCATCATCTGCAAGGTCCCGGAAAGACACGTGACCTGTTTAAAGTCCTGCACTATCTTCTATGCGGCGTCTGAAGTTTGCATATTATTTATTATTTCTCTCTCCAGAAACCACTTGCGTGCTTTTTTGTTTATGATAAGACTATAAAGGAGCGCGTGACGCACCGTTATATGCTGGTGAATGATCTAAGCTTCAAAGTGAATATTTAATGAGCTCCATGATCTCTGCTTTAATACAGTTTTCAGACATTTCTCATCATGATTATTAATATGCATTTAAAACCCCCATTTTGAGGAGCTGAACGATATATCTTGTTGGGATGACGCGGGGGCATTTTTGTTTATTATAAGCTGAAATAAGCACGAGACGCGATATTCTTTTATGCTGCTGAATGATCTCAGCTTCAGTGTGGATAGTGACGAGCTAACTTACCTTGTATCTACATCAGTCCAGTTTGCTGAAATTTCGCATCGTGAATGTTGTATTGCATGTTAATCCGTCATTTTAAAGAGTTGAACCAACTTCATTTTGCCATGACAGGCGCGTCCTCACTATGGCACAAGCGTCATTGTTTATGCATCTCATTTATCATTTCCTGATAACTGCTTCAATCTAGTTTGCGACATTACTCGTCGTGAATGTTGATATACATGTAAATCTCTAATTTTGTTGTGATGACGCATGCGTCCTCACTAGGACACGCCCATTATGGCATTGTTTCGGCTTCTTGTTCACCCAGAGGGTTTTCCGTGTATCTTACTAGGTCCTCTTTCAGGCAACGATCCCAGAAGATTTACGGGAAGTGTTGGCGTTCACACAGAAGCCTGTCTGGAAATTTTACGGGTATTTTCTGGGACCAAAGGTCTGTGTGAATGGGGTTTATGTTACTTTTCTTTTTCCAAATTTTCTAGGTTCATATAAGCACTAGGGACACAATTATATGATATGTCACCTTTAAAGTCAACATAAAATCAAAATGGACCCCATTTACTTTTTTTATATAAATTTATGGTCATCGGTGCACGTTATTGAAAAATGTTTGTAGTCTGTTATCAGAATGAGTTGTCATCTGAAATCGCATTTCAACCCAGCTCGCTTTATTTTGTGCCACACTCGCTTTCAATCCAATCAACTTCAGCTTGATCAAATCAAAACTACAGTTTTTTGCTTTTTTACCCTGCACCAGTTTACCCAAGCACATTGACAATAACTTGGCAAAATGTAATCCTTATGGGTCACGATACTCCAAATACTTGAATCGATTACATTTTATTTTTATTCCAAGGTCATAATTCAATTCGATTCTCGATTTTTACTTTTTTTTTAAAGTGTGTTTTTTCCCTCTTGGCAAGCCAACCGGACGTGACATGGGGGGCGTGGCAGCATTGACGATTCCATTTTTTACTTTGAAGTTTGAGGTTGTGACTTAATTTCAAGTCGAAATCGTGACACCCTTACTTATCGGGTGTACAGATCTAATCCGTATTTAATGATTTGCGTGAGTAGATTACATACAAAGTCAATGCAAAGATGTAAATAGACGCCAATAAACGCAATGCGAACGATGCAAATTGGGTGACACGATTGCTGAAAAAATGCACTATTCGCCTCAAATGTGTCTTTGCACAACTTAAAAATATATTTCTGCGAGTAATCTAGAGCAAGAAACATGTACGCAGCATAATTTTAAGAGGGCCTGGATTTATATCACCATTGCTTTATGAATTAGATGGAGAGCAAATGGAGACTTTTGCTTCACAACTTTCTGGGGGAAAAGTCATCAAAATGAAAGTTGTGGGCAGAAACCGAAAATTCTGGAATCTAAACTGAAAACCAAAAATGAGACTTGAGCAAAATATAGCAAGTCAATGCATTTGATCTCCAACACTGGAGACATAAAAGCGTGGTTACGGGCAGTGGTGCATCACGCAGGACTTGTGTGTGTTTGTGTATTTGTTTTGTATTTGCACACAGCTGTCACAATTGCTGTGTAACGCTGGCTTAGCACTGACAGGTAATATTTTTAACGTTTTTTCTTTTGGTTGAAAACCAATAATGGCATTTTTGATGGCAGAACTTTGGGTGCATCACTAGCTCCTATGTCACAACAAATGTCTCAACGTCTCAAATGTTGTGCTTTGCACAAAAGTCTGCAATTAAACATTTTTATATAAACACAAAAACTGTTCATTTAATTCTTCTAAAACAAAATGATTAGAACTATCCACAATTGGGGGGAGATAAAATGAAAATCTTGTATTGCTGTTTAAACTCATTTAACACCATATGGTAAGGTCTACTGTATTTTGCATCCAGTAAATTAAATACATTATAAATAAAAAATACATTATACAAATGTTGAAATACACACTTCTGTGACAATAAACCAAAACATTTAGAAGTCTTAAACAACTTGCTTTGCATAAACCCCATTTATGACAACCGGTAACAGTTAAAATCTCAACTGAGACAGTTCAGCAAAATCTATACCAACACGATGTATACTGGCCATCCAAAATCTATACTCTTACTGTATGCCAACAGTTACCTCATTTTCCCCCCTCGGGAACAAAATGTCATGAAGAAATTGTTTGTCTGGGGAACGGCCCGTTAAACACACACGCATGTCCTCACAAACCCGAGCTCTCGAGCTGTAATTTCAAATTCGCTTAAGATCCACCGCGAAATAACAGGCTGTCAGAGGCCCGCTGCCACGGTCAAAGCTGTTGAGCAGGACGACATCTATGTTTCCTTATAGAGGATGATGTAAATGTGACAAAGCCTGACATCTTCGTTTTAGGACAAAGGAAAGGACGGTGTAAAAAGACGGACATGGAAATGGCGAGATGCGAGGCAATGTGAGGGACTTACGGATGACGGGAGAGTGAGGGATACAGAAGGCGACACACTTTCTTGCCTTATTTACGCGTAGCTGCAGCTATGACAGGTAATTTGGCCGAATTCTCCACAGACCTCACGGCAACAGACGGTACGAGGATAAAAAGGGAGAGAGCAGGAGGAACGTAGCACAATGGAGGTGAAGGTGGAAATGAGCCGCAGAGGACGTGTGCCGACTGCCTGACGTTACACTGGCTGGAGGAGGAAAGCAAGAAACCAAATGGGTTTCCAGATTTCAATCTAGAGTAGAGCTGTGTGAATATATGTGTGTGCGAGAGGGAGTCTAACTGTTGACAGATTCTGACAATTTTATTTATCACCAGCCCAGAGAGATATCCGAAAGCTTTTTTTAATTCAATTTTCTCCATCCAGTTTCGCTGAGAAAGAGGGAATGCAGATAGGATAGTGGTTCTTAAAGAGCACCTATTGTCCGATTCACGATTTTACATTTCCTTTGGAGTGTAAGTGTGTTTTAGTCATATTAATGATATACAAAAGGTACAAACCCCAAAGTAAAGGATGACGTAAGTTATCGTTTTCAATGTACGACTACAACAAACACACGGATAGTAGGCAATAGTTTACTTTCTGGGATTGCTTATGTAGAGAAGACCGACATTATCATAATTCCTCCCGCTTGGACTCACAGCCTTTAAGTTAACTCCTGTTAGCATTGCATTGTGAGCAAATCTTACAAACACGGTAAGGAGCGTCACATTTCCGGCTGACATCAGAGGTATTCAGGCCAATCACAACTTACAGATTAGCTGGCCAATCAGGTCAAATCGATGAGCTTTGTACAAAATCAGAGCATTTAAAGAAGGCAGAGATATCTGGAGCTACAAAAATGTATGTTATGTGGAAAATACTGTGTTTTTTAACCATAAACCACGCAAACACATTGTATTATACAGTCCCTCCAGAAAAACGCGATATATTGCATAATCAGCCAAAGTCCGCATATTTATGCGGGGCTGCATTTTTTTCAAATACGACGCACTTTCACCGCATTAATTACATATTTCCGCGCACAAAATATGCGGGCTTGCATGATTTCATAATCTCCACATTTTCGGGAAGGTTATGAAGTGACGTGATTATGTGACGTGAACATCATTGCAGCTTTTGCAAGTTTCCGCAGTTTTTGCAAGTTACGCAATTTTCGCAAATTCCATCGCATAAATTGCATAAATATCCCGCATATTCCATCGCATTTTTTAAGAAAAGTGCCGCAAAATCGAGGATTTTTGCCCGCAACAATCACAAAAAAACTCAAAAAAACAAAACTCGTGGAAGGACTGATTATACTAAATACACAAAATAAAGTTTTTTTTAGCAATGAAATAGGTTCTCTTTAAAGAGTGGATCATGACACAAAAATGGCTTGTACATGTCACGGAGAGTAGGGATGAAGCAATAATAAATGCAAATAACAACATGCAACTAATAATATGAATATTTTTGGTTTGGGAAATGAAATAAATTGTCAATCTATTTTTAACAGGGAAGACAAAATTGTCAACATCAACGTCTGGATAGACACTCAACCCAGTCTCACGAAGTTGTGTATAAATAGCACTAAGTGTGAAAATCGTACGATACATAGGCCAAATTCCAATTTTGCATGCATATGATACGCCTAGCCCAGTCTCCTGAAGATGCGTATAAATAGCACGAAGTGTAAAACTCGTGCAATACATACGCCAAATTCCACGTTGGCGTGCATATGATACACAAGTCCTTCCCATTCACTTAAACGGTGCATCTTTTTTGTCGTTTTATTTATTGGTTTCTTAATTTTTTTGCTTTTTTTACCATTTTCGCTTGGGTTTAGGGTTAGAACAACTTTTTGTTTTATAAAAATGACATCCTAACCCAAACGCCAACTCTAACCCCAACTCCAAGCGACCATGGCTTAAATATGGACAAAAACATGGAGAAACCTGTATATTAAATAACCTCATTAAGCAAATCTAAAATCTAACCCTAAACCCAAGCGAAAATGGTTTAAAAAACAGAAAAAAATTGAGAAACCAATAAATATAACGACAAAAAAAAGATGCCCCATTTAAGTGAATGGGAAGGACTTGCGCATCATATGCACACCAAAGTGGAATCTGGTGTATGCACTGCACGAGTCTTACACCTCGCGCTATTTATACGCATCCTGAGGAGACTGGGTAGGATATGCCAGTCCTTCCTATTCACTTAAATGGCACATCTTTTTTTATCGTTTTATTTATTGGTTTCTCTTTTTTTGCTATTTTTTACCATTCTCGCTTGGGTTTAGGGTTAGAACTAATGTTTGTAACATAAAAATGACATCCTAACCCAAACCCCAATTCTAACCCCAACTAACCCTAACCCTAACCATAGCTTAAAAATAGACAAAAACACGGAGAAACCTATATATTAAATTACATCCTAAAGCAAATCTTAAATCTAACCCCAAACCCAAGCAAAAATTTGAGAAACCAATAAATAAAACGGCAAAAAAGATGCAACGTTTAAGTGAATGGGAAGGACTGGCTATCATATGCACCCCAAATTGGAATTTGGCGCATGTAATGCACGATTTTCACACTTTGTGCTATTTATACATATCTACATGAGACTGGGTAGAGACAATACAGTAAGTTTATGTCTTTTAAATCACACTTTTGCTGTTGGGTTGATTTGATATTTCAGCTCAATTCAATAATTATTATAATTGCGGTTTTAATGTACTAATATTAAGAGACTACATGGATTACAAAATTCATTTGCAACATTGAAAGCATTGAAAAGCAGAGCAATTCCAGCATTATGGATTTGAGATATTCAGTCAAAAATTAAAATATAATTTCTCAGAGAATGTTTTTATTATACTGTACTATCCGTTTATATTTTCCTAAACCTCTGACAATAAAGTCCAGACATCAGAAAAATATCAGTTTATACTTATGTTTTACAATTTAGGTAAGTGAAATTTACATGTGTTATGGATGTGACAAATAAGGACACACGTTTTTGCGAGACAACATACTTTGTAACAATTCTGTGAAATAAAATGCACAAAGAATGCGAAAAGGTCTGCACATCCAAAACACCCAGAATTGGGTTCAGATGCTGGGCAACGAATAATAAATCACAAAAAAGAAGCCCACACACTGATTAAAATGCTCCAAATATAATTTAATAGTGCAACGTTTCGACCTTCAGGTCTTCATCAGCCACGATCAAATGAAACGCACAAACAAGAAGCAATAATATCCAACAAATAGGAAGGGGACGGCTCTTTAAAGAAGAAATAATATTTGTTAAAAATTTTATGTGGGCATTCACGAGGAAGAAACAACAACTAATGAGACATATAAACAGTAGTAGACATAAAATCTTTGGTGGTATTTTTGATGTTGTTTTGTTGTAAATTAAAAAAAAAAGTGAAGTCATTGTTCAGGTGATCAGTGTTTGTTTTGATATACATGGATCGTGTTCAACTCATTGTATTTTTCTCCACTATAATGAAGAAACATGTAAACAATGCAGTTTGTTATGTGCCTATAGTGGAGAATTAAGTTCATTTACTGGCATAGACTCAGTCATAAATTTCTTTCATTACACTTTGTTACACAAGTTTAATGACAATTTAAGTTCAGTCTTTGTGAATTCTCTTTCCCTGCCAGCATTTTTTTTTTAAAGTTGCCAGTCAGCGACAGCATTTTTTAGGATTTTCCCAAAATGTAATGCCTTTTTTTAATATATAAACATAAAATATATCAAATGAAAGCACAGACCCTCTGCTTTTAAAAAAAATTTCATTCTACACATTCTCTTTTCATTACCTCTCAAATATGGGTAAGTTTCTTCAAATATACCAAATTTTGAGCAAAAGGTGAGATACTTGTGTTTTTGTGAAGGACTTTTGTTTGAGATCAGATTCAGAGCGATGATCAAAACATACACAGAGTTTGAATTGTTTGCCCTAAGGGAACACTTCTGGGTTTTATAAGTTGGGTAAGATGGTGGATAATAGTGGAAATATGGATTGCCGGAAAAACTTGTCATCGGCAGGGAAGCGTTTTCTCTGGCGGGGGAAAGAATTAAGTGCAATCTTCAAACTCCACGTTTGGTGAAATGAACAAATTAAGTTCAGTCTACATGAACACCAAGTTTTTGGGAGACCCTCAATTGAGGAAATTGAGGGAGCAAGTTTACTTAAATGAGTTCATTCAACTTATTTGGGTTTCAGTGCAGAGACGATTACAAGGTCTTGACAAAAAAATCTGCTAAAAACTGTGATTTATGCTCTCATCCGTTGTTTATATCCACCTGCCTGGCATCAGTTTTGTGTTGAATAGCGCAGCCGCATCTTTCTGTAATGTATTTATAGAATATTACTTATATCATACAGCAGTCGACTGCCTGTCAGTGCTTGCGTCCAATTAAAATGATCTTGTTAATAGGGGACGAGTTCATTTTCCATGGAGGCGTGATGACTTTATTCTGTCTGTCAGAGAAAGAGCGAGCGAAAGAGAGAGAGAGAAAGAGAGAGAGAGGCGGTTGCCCGAGGCGGCTGCCCGTTAGCGTGTGCATTGCTGTAACATCTAATTCACAGGTTCCCTGTACAGGTGACTGTCCTAAAACAACCTCTTCATCGTCTTTCGTCTCGCAGACTTCTAGCGCATGTGTAAGCAACATCAATCAGATACGAATGCCACAAATGTCATTCAAAGGTGTAAACATTAATAATGTGCAAACCTGGATTTGTGTTGTACATTCAAAAGAACTATTCATCAAACAGTTTTAAACTTGACATTGTATCTTTAAAAACATCTTTTGTCTTACTGCAGCTTTTGTCTTACTGTTGCATTGGGGATATGGATAAAGATGCAACTTCTCTGTGCTTTACATATTTATTTTATTTAGTTGTTTGTTTCAAAATGTTCAATTGCCTCACATTTGCATGCCAAACTCTTGCAGTAGTCTCTCATCATCTTCACACAGCATGATTAATTCACTTCTGAGCTGTATGGAGGCCAAATGCTCCAGCTGAACGTTCACGTCAGACAGTCTGGATAGTCAAACGAGACAAGAAATCTGTAAACTAGCTCTCTGATGGGTCATTTGTGCACAAACATGGTTTGCTCTACTTTATTCTGTCAGAACAATATTTGTATAAATAAGGAGATTTATACAAAAAACACAATCAGGGTTGGGTACTGAAGTCAATACTTTTAAGAGCACCAACCAAATTATGTCGGTACGAGTCACATTAAATCAGTCTGTACCAAAATTTTGGTAGGCTACCTGAGAATGCATCTGCAAAAGTAAGCTACGAAAGATAGGTAAAGAAAGAGAGAGAGACCCTGTGCCGTAATGTCACCCATGCAACTTCAGACAAACCAAACAGGGCAATGTGCTGCATCATCACAAACATTTATCATTTTCACACGTTTTATGCCTTGGCTTTTTAAAAATTTAAGCACAAGACAACATGTAATAGATCTCAATGAGCTACTCATGCGCTGTTTGAGTAGTCGTGTGTGCGCAAATCCAACACGTTTCCATGGAAAGCCGACTCTTAGCACGCAAAGCTAACAGAGCTCATGCTTTCTTGCGCTTGAATGGACATATTACACAAAATTATCTTAAAATGCTTTGATTATTATCGTAAACAGTCTGTTAGGCTGCCTCTTAAATGAATATAAGCAGTTGAGAAATAAAACATGTGTTTAACATATTGGATCTGTGCACTTCTAAGGGGGTTACACCCCGGGTAAGTAACGCCGCTTCACGCCATGCATCTAAAATTTAAACACATTATTTGCTATGAGTGTACACACATTGGCGGCGCCTGTCTGCTGTGACTCTGGACTCTGCTCAAATCCCTGCCACGCCACAGAACGCCACTCATATAGTTTAAAATTAAATTACATCATATTTGTCGTTAATGACGTAGGATGCTAACGCATATTTTGCATCTGGAAGTAGACTCTTGCTGCATCCGAAACTGCTTACTTCCATACTATATAGTAGGCGAAAAGCAGTAGGCGAGGCGAGTAGTATGTCCGAATACGTAGTATTCCAAAAACAGTATGCGAGAAGTACACAGATGACCTACTACTTCCGGTTAGATTTCGAAGCGTGCATACGATGGACACTTCACTATCCCACGATGCCCCAAGAGCGGAGTTATGCAACGAAGAAGAAAGGCAAAAGCACAATGCGGCCGTTTTCACGCTGGTATGACATCATAGATATGTACACTAGATATTGCCTTGGCTATGGCAGTTCATTGGACCGAATGCGTCAAAAAGAGCCGCCATCTTGAAACAGGGGAATCCCGCATCAGCATCATTGTAGGCAATAAAATCACCATAAATCGTCATGAATGTGATTTTCTAGGTTTTCTTTTGGTTCGTTCCAACAGTCAGACATGTATGTAGCATTGAGTCCAGAAAAAAATTTAAGTTTTGATATTTTAAAAATCTTTTTTTTCTAACTATAATCCATAGTGCTAGTAGCCCTAACATCCATACGCAGCACAAAAGTCCGGCATCTTCCATGAATTTGAAGTACAGGCGGAGATAGCAGTGTTACCTAGCTACTTCCTATGACAAGATGTTCCAAGATGGCGTCGGTTTTGATGCATGCTTAAAACCCCAAGGCGACATCTAGTGTATATATCTATGGTATGACATGACGTGATGACGACGTATGTCACGTGATGTATCAACATGGCGGATGTAGTATCTCCGAATCCCATTCATACTACTAGGATTTATACTATACAGTACCTACTGTTTTAACAGTCAGTAAGTACTTCATCTCATTCAGTGCTGAACAGTATGCGGTTTTGGGCAAAGCCTCTGTCTGACTAAGCTTGCGCTATTGAATGTGCACGTCCGGTGTGCGATACCTGCGAGTTGTCCTACATGTGGTGCGGCCGTTTGCGATCCACTTCGTTATTACACAAGTACTAAAGAAAAAATACCGCTGGGTACCGTTACCGAATTTCAGGGACCAATACCGGTTAGGATGTGAACGGTGCACAACCCTATAAGCAGTGACAGGAAAAGATTCAGGAGACTTCAAATTGACACATACCTCAAAGGGAACAACTAAACTGATGATAACAGCAGCACAAATAATGCAGTAAACTGCAAAAGGCGAGTAAACAATGAAGTGATGATTTGCATGAAATATTCATGCTAATTCCCATGCCACACCAAACCGCAAGGTCACAAATTAATTTTTCCAAACCTGCCGACTGCTAAAATACAGGAAAAAACACTGATTAAAATGTTATTTTTCTTGCATTGGTTTCTCAGAATCGAATCGGACACACAGCCTTTGATGTATACAACAAAAGAAAGACTGTGCTTTGCATTCCTTTAAAAACAAATAAGTCTTAAAGCACCATTATATAATTAAATAAATGTCTTTTTTACCACTTATCTACAGAATGCAATCTAACAATAGCTACACATTTGGTGGGTGTACACACCACTCGCACATCTACAGACACAGTATCTGTCCTCTTCTGGTCCATCTTTCCATTTACACTCCAAAAACATCCCACTGAGCTGTGTTGCACGACCTGCCTCGGCCTCACCGTAACCAATGCGGACCGCAACAAGCATAATAACACAGTATAAAGATATGCAAGCAAAGAAAATCTATAAGGTGCTTGCGAAGAGACATAAAAAATAAAGCAGTGCAGAAATGGGACTGCCTCCCAGCGACGGTAAAGACGATACGGCCGGGCGGGGATGGTGACAAATGAAAAACAACCGTAATAAAACATAATCAGCGACGGCAAGGGAACATCACCTACCCTGCTTCACTGAAGTATGTAATTGTGCTATAGCATACCAGAGGTTCCCCGAAACAAAACACAAAGCAGCCATAAGCGACCGAGACCTGCGGCGGGGAGCTAACTATATGGATTTGTACTTCAGTACTTCATTTATTGGCAGTAAAAGAGTAGGCAAGAAGAAAGATATTTAATAGCAAAAAGGGAGCTGTAATTATTGGGATGGCTTTGGGGAAATAGCTGCCATGAATTGCAAACTCTTTTGTCAATATTTTCGCCCAGTTGGATGTCATTGTTTATAGCTATCATAAGGATTTAAAATGATTCATACAGCAAAACTTCTGCGGTTTACCGGTTGAGTTTCAAGGACGTTCGCCGTCTTTATCTTTTATATTCTAATCAGGTTAAGTTACGTAAGGTTCACGTGAACGTTGCATAACAAATTTCGTGAAACTTGGTTATTGCTGCATGCTTAATAGAAGATAAAAATGTGTTGTTTTATCCATTAAGTTTTACTGTATTAAGGCTAGCATCATGAAGCCTGGTCCTATCTAAGGTAAACTATCGTTTTGCCCATGCATATCTAGTTTATTTGCTAATAAGCACCTCCAATAATATTTGGATACTTCAACCCTGATTAGTACAAACCCGTAAACCCAACTTCTCTTTTCAGTGGACTGGTAAATCCCAAATCTCATCATCTGTGTGTGTAATATAGTCTGTGGGTGTTCGTTCTGAGGCTCACTTTAACTCATAACCACACTACCCGAGTTAGCTCATAATACTCCTACAACACCTTCCCGAAAATAACATGATCCACATTTGTTGACTCGCTTAGCAACATGCCGCTCCAAATCCTGCTGAGTTTTATCTGAGAGTCACCTGAAACAGGTGCGGTAACCTGCAGTCGAACTCATCTCACATTGTTAACCGGAAGCGTCATGAATCAGGTGATTAGCCCTTTTCGCTGTCAACTCGTAGAATAATTAGCCCCACAGTAGAGAGCACCATTAACCTACGCTATTCTTAACCAAACCCAACAAATGCATGCAAATGCATAGCCAAGAAAGAAAAACAGAGCACGGAAATCCATTTTCATGAATATTGGATTTCATTAAAGAAACCCAAGTGATTGCTCTTTAATGACCAAAAATCCACACACATAAATTTTTAAGCAGCGGCTGCTGGTTCTGCGATACGTCTGGAGGCGTGCGAAGAAATATAGCAAAGGAGATGCAGTCGAGGTCTCGGGGGGGTTTGAGGCATCGAAGTCCAGACCAGTGTGGATTAGAGACACACGGCCACTGGTGCTGGACTCACTGGGTTTGAAGGAAATGGTGCTGAGAATAATGATGGGAATGGTTTAAAATGTACGGATTGGTTGAGATTCCAATTATGTACACCTAATGATTGTGCTTCCTTTTATGAGTTCATTAATTCATTTAGTACTTTTGAGTATAATTGGATTTTAAACTATACACAAAGTAAAAACAATACTTTTGACATTAGAAGTACCATTTAAAAACAAAAGTATGCAAATGTGCACCTTTAACTAAATTATTACTAAATAATATAATATATTGGACCCGAACTTGTTATTCTAAAATATGTGGGGGGAACGTGAATTCATTTACATCTTTGTTGGCTTTTTCTGCAAAGACAAGACAGTATAGTGTGGTTTCCCGCACAATTAGCATAAGCTAGGACTAGGCCTTATTTTAATTAGGAAATATAACTAATTTTAACAAACATGCCTTACTAAAAACATTACTGGTGTGCATTTTGATGCAAAACAAAGGACACTGCTATATTTTAACTCATTAAGAGAAAACATTTGCATTAAAAACGTGTTCCTGCTTCATTTTTGTGTTATTCTGCAATACCATCATTATCCACTAGATGGATGATTATCCACATACCCAATTTACGAAGAAAAAAAAACGGAAGCAAAAACGTTATTCACTAATTTTAAACTCTGTGTATGTTTTGATAATCATTCTGAATCTGATCTCTAACAAAATTTCGTCACTAAAAAGTGAAATTATTTCAGCTTTTTACTAAAATAATGTGTTTTTTTAAAGAAAATACCCATATTTAAGAGTTTTATTTGTTTATTGTTTGTTTTTTATTGTTTGCTTGAAAGCAGAGGGTCTGTTTTTCCATTAGATATGTTTGTTTGTTTATATATTTTTAGAAGAAATTTTTCCTGGAAGGCATTTTGTGAAACTTTTGTAAAAATCACAAAAAAATGCTGGCGGACAACTTTTCAAAAAATGTCTGGCGGGGAATGAGTTAAGATATGTCAGTGCAGGTTGTTTTAGTCTAGGCCTAGTCTAATCCCTGTCTGGGAAACCACCCCTATGCGTTTTCTTTTCAAATGCTCTATTTTTTATAGCAGCTTTGTTATCATATTTTTATTTCAAAATAAAGTTCAAGATGCATACTTTTATCAACACTAATTGCCAAAATAATGACCAGATGTTTTTTTTTAAGACTAGCTCTTTATGCCATTGGTCAGTGTCACAACCTCACCCACTGGTTGCACCAATATAACTATTTTGTTAAGTTGTGTTAAAAGCACCACAGTGTGTTAAACACTTCGGGGAAATCAACCGTCAAATGGCTTACTTGTCTCTGAACATTAAACTGGGAAAGGAGAAAGTAACTTAGCATCAATAAAATGAAATCACCTTTAAGACTACACCTCCGCTCAGCTTCGGCAATATAAGCACTGATTAGCCAACAGGTCAAAGTCTCAGAGATCTAGACGGCGACTGTATTTTTTACTGGTGTCTGAGTAGTACATATTTTTTTATTTTTAATACTCAGAAATCTTCTATTACAAAAGCAATTACGTCTATGGCGCATCCAGTCAGTGGACGACCACCTTTATATCTTTTATGATCGATGGAGACTCCGATGCATCTATGAAAGAGTGCCACACTATTTATGCCCGGTTAATTTTGCATACTGAGGTCGAGGAGTGCTTAATGAAGCTATATAGGTCAATATCTATATAGGCTAATATATAGTATAATATAAAGAATACAAGTTAACTTAGTGGATGTTTATATCAGTAAAAGATGTAAAAAGAAAAAAAATTTGTAAAAAGAAACGGTGTTACTGTTTACAAAAGATCAACATGTACTAAGCTGGAGTACCGTAAAATTAATTATTAAGATGTTTTTCGCATAAACAAGACATTATCTGTATTAATTTGTTATAAATAAAGGTATGCATGTTTGGGTGTAGTTTCAGTGTTTCTTTCTGTCTTGCCCCAACTCGTGCTACCAAATTAGGTCCCAGTGCCACCAACTTAGTGGCACAAGTTGGTGGCACCGGTGCCACCCACCTCGTCTATGACTCTTAGGAATTAAAGAACTAAATGATCATCACATATTTCAGGTGACAGAGGATGTTCGTGACCCAACAGATTGACCTCTGTACCTTTAAGAGAACCACACTTATGACGCAATTAAACGCATCTCATAAGTTTAGCACTAATAGCACTATTAATATTCCAGTGTCATTCATATTAACCTCTACAAGAGGCCGTAACATCGAGACAGGCCGCTCTTATTACACGAGAAAATGGAAAGATAATCTGGATCTCGTTTCCTCCAGAACATCCAACTGTAGCATTACTTGATGAACCAACGCTACCACAAGAAGCCAGCAGATGGTTCAGATTCTCCTAAACCTTGGTGTCTTAAGCCCTTTGAGAAATCTAATCCTGTCTGTAGGGGGACGCGGATAGGGAAAGGATATGCGCCAGAAACATGCAGATTCTCAGGGCATGATCTGATTCACTGAGATGTGCAGTACAGCTACAGCATTAGTGCTTCAGAGATTCACGATGCCCGGTTCATTTTCATTCTTAAGGCCCAGTATACTTTGTTTATATATGCATTTTGATTGCATTTTTATTTTCAGTTATTTTGTCAATATTTCTTATGAAAATTTATCAGTTTTTGAAATATATATTTATAAAATATATACTTATATAAAAATATACTTATAAATATGTGTTGTGTTTATTAATATTTACTGCCAGGTAAACCTTGCAAAAGATTTAATTTAAATAATCACAACAATGTGATATGCAATAAATGCAATAAAACAGACAATTAATCGTCATAATCATCAAAGTCCTAAAACAGGCAATTAATTGTCATAATCATCAAAGTCCTAAAACAGTCAATTAATCGTCATAATCGTCAAAGTCCAAAAACAGGCAATTAATCATCATAATCGGCAAAGTCCTAAAACAGACAATTAATCGTCATAATCGTCAAAGTCCTAAAACAGGCAATTAATTTTCATAATCGTCAAAGTCCTATAACAGGCATTTAATCGTCATAATCGTCAAAGTCATAAAACAGGCAATTAATCGTCATAATCGTCAAAGTCATAAAACAGGCAATTAATCGTCATAATCGTCAAAGTCCAAAAACAGGCAATTAATCATCATAATCGGCAAAGTCCTAAAGCAGAGAATTAATCGTCATAATCGTCAAAGTCCTAAAACAGGCAATTAATTTTCATAATCGTCAAAGTCCTATAACAGGCATTTAATCGTCATAATCGTCAAAGTCCTAAAACAGAAAATTAATCGTCATAATCGTCAAAGTCCTAAAACAGGCAATTAATCGTCATAATCGTCAAAGTCCTAAAACAGGCAATTAATTTTCATAATCGTCAAAGTCCTATAACAGGCATTTAATCGTCATAATCGTCAAAGTCCTAAAACAGAAAATTAATCGTCATAATCGTCAAAGTCATAAAACAGGCAATTAATCGTCATAATCGTCAAAGTCCAAAAACAGGCAATTAATCATCATAATCGGCAAAGTCCTAAAACAGAGAATTAATCGTCATAATCGTCAAAGTCCTAAAACAGGCAATTAATCATCATAATCGGCAAAGTCCTAAAACAGAGAATTAATCGTCATAATCGTCAAAGTCCTAAAACAGGCATTTAATCGTCATAATCGTCAAAGTCCTAAAACAGAAAATTAACCGTCATAATCGTCAAAGTCCCAAAACAGGCAATTAATCGTCATAATCGTCAAAGTCATAAAACAGGCAATTAATCGTCATAATCGTCAAAGTCCTAAAACAGGCAATTCATCGTCATAATCGTCAAAGTCCTAAAACAGGCAAATAATCATCATAATCGCCGAAGTCCTAAAACAGGCAAATAACCGTCCAAGTCCTAAACAGGCGATTAATCGTCATAATCGTCAGAGTCCTAAAACAGGCAATTAATCATCATAATCATCAAAGTCATAAAACAGGCAATTAATCGTCAAAGTCCTAAAACAGGCAATGCATCGTCATAATCGTCAAAGTCCTAAAACAGGCAATTAATCACCATAATCGACAAAGTCCTAAAACAGGCAAATAATCGTCCAAGCCCTAAAACAGGTGATTAATCTTCATAATCGTCATAATCGTCAGAGTCCTAAAACAGGCAATTAATCGTCATAATCGGCACAATTTATTAGACAATAAACTGTCAGCCAAATTTCATAATCGTTACAGCCATATATACAATCACAGTTACAAAAATTGGTGTGCGTAAAAAAACGCTCAAACTATTACGATGACAAAATTTGCTTCACATGCACTGTACACTGACCCTCGCGTACACATAACAAGTGAAGTATACCCAGGCCTTAAAGTTTACAAAAAACACTTTGCATAAATACATTCCATCAAATTCCATTCGTAAGCAATCTGGCATTTTATAGCTTTTCAAGACCTGCACAAAGTGTCTGCTGTTTATATATTTAGATCTTTGTTTAATGAAGCAGACATTAAGCACATAAGAGACAGACAGGCTGCAACCAGAGGCGCCATGTTTACTTGACCAGACTATACACAAACACACCCCATAACCCAACAGAGGACCATCAAAACAGCTTAGGCCAACTGGTGCAACCTTGCAATTTAATAAACACACAGCAGTACTGCAATGAGCCATTACATTAGCACTGCTTGCCCCTGAACACGACTCTTTAAGTGCGTTACACAACACTGACACCACTGGAATATGACACTAACTGGGGTGAGAAAGTGCTTTAACTCGGGTGTAATGAGAGAGATCAGGAATAAACCTCAGACGGTGTCGTGATTAAAGCCGCCACTCCGCCAAAAGCTGACAGATGAGAATGGAGCGTGGGTGCGAACATTACGAACGTGAGGAGTCTGACACTTACACGACTGAGTAAGCACGTTCATCACTCCTGCCATCTACTTAGGGTGCTCATCAGTGCTTATCTTACTGGTGTTGCCAGAGCAATAAAACTGGATGCTCGCTATTGGACGTATAGTATTGAAAAACTGGTGTGGTACCTTCAATGTCCAGGAGGTGAAGTTTTATTAATGTTTTAATGTGTCATATTTATGATGGATTAAAACTTGAGATGACCTGGAAAATTAGCCTAAAGGTACAGTATTATTAAAAATATGTTTCTATTCATTTAAATACTTTAACGCCTAAAGAAATTAAATTGCGGCGCCTAATTTGCGGGGTTCATGTTTTCGCATGTAATCTACTTACGCAAATTATTGAATTCGCATTTGGTGTGTACGCCCCATTAGTGTTCTATCCTGGAGATTGACAAAAGATTTTAATGTCTTAAACTGGGCTTTTATTCAACAGGAAAGCAATTTCTGCTATTTAAAGTCATATAAAAAGTTTTTTAATAATAACTTTTCAACTTTAAATTTATTGATCTATATTTTACCATACATCAACAACTGTCTTATTTGTTGCTATTATTATTTCACTTGGGTATTTTAACAAAAACACCTGAAAGTTAATCTTTAAATAAAATATAAGTCAAAACATCAAGTCTCACAACCTCTGAGCAATAACATTTTTGTCCTCTGATTGAAATTATAAAAGCAATTTTATTGTCATGTAGCAAAACACAGATTTCTTCACAGAAAGCACTCTGGGATAAATACAGTTTTTGTGTCCAATAAAACGTCATTTAGAATGACAACGTGTCTTCCTCTAGAGGTGTCTGCCGCCACAAATCATTGCTTACTGATGTAACTAAAAAAAGAAAGACCCTTACATATGTCCTAACAAGAAAATATAAAAGAAAACGGTGCTTGTCAAATACTTTTAGAGTTTCAACTATGGCTCATGCAAGTAATAATTCTAGAACTGGAGATCTCATGGTCCTTGTGCTCCATAAAAAACTTCATTCAAACTAAATCATTAATCACCAAAAGATTTATGAACAGTGGTGGACCATACCAGGCGTTGATATCTATAAAACAGGGTTCAGAGAGGCATCGATTTAATCTAGAGGCCATGTGTACAGATTTAAATCAAACCTAGTCAATGACAAGAACTGTCTGCGAGAGCTATACATCATGTAGACACATGACAGATTATTTATGAGTAACTATAAAAACCTGAACAAATAAGAATTTAAACGTACTTGTTATGGGTTTGTTTTGCATCATTAGCGCTTCCTTAGCGTCTCACACCATAAGCGTCGCGTTACTGAATTCAAATTAACAAGTCCAGATAATGGCTTCTGTGTCCTGGGTGAAATAATGCATTAATGTTACCTGAGTCATGAATAGATTCCCTGTAGCAACCTACTGGAAGCATCCAGTCAGCAGCTTTTTGCAAAATATCCTTAGATAGCGTCATTGCACTAATTAGCATATTCATAACGTCATCACGCTATATTTGCATTCAGCTACTTTTTGTGTTGTCACCAGTCTAAGATTGTCACATGCTGTATATTTATACAGCAGAATCCTCAATAAAGCTGTTCTTCTTTACGTGTAATTGTTTCTGCTTTCAGATGACACAACAAAGAAATAGTTACTGAACGTGACCTATTAATACTACGTGGTAAGCAGCAGTCACTTTAACAGAACTTATAAACGTGACGTGGTCTGACAACATAGATATATATACACTATATGTCGCCTTGGGGTTCTAAGCATGCGTCAAAACCGCCACCGTCTTGGAACAGGGTACTTAGGAAGTAGCTAGGTAACGCCGCTATCTCTACCTGTAATTTGATTCATGGTCAATGCTGGAATTTGGTGCTTCGTATGGATGTTAGGCCTACTAGCACTATGCATTATATTTAGAAAAAGTAGATTTTCTTAATATCAAATCTTTACATTTTCTCTGAACTCAATGCTAAATAGATCAATGCATATAGAAGCCTGACCATTGAACGAACCAAAAAAAAAAAAAAAAAACTAGAAAATCGCATTCATGACGATTTATGGTGATTTTATTTCCGTTACACCTTTGCCTACATTGATGCTGATGGATCAAATAGGAGGGTCTCCCCTTTGGGTTATTTTTGACCCATAATGGGTAAATATTGGACAGAAAACCTTCAGGGTTCAAAATAACCCAATGTTGGGTTAAAATGAACCAATGTTGGGTTGATGTTATGCAACCATGGGGTATAATAACCCAGCAGTTGGGTTTAAACAACCCATCATTGGATCAATTTTAACCCAGCAGTGTGGCATATGGATGAATGTTTTATGAACTAAAACTGACCTGAGTTCACCTAACCATATTAGACACTGGTCATTTGTGATCAACTCCCCCTAGTGGTGAATTATCAGATTTTCGAAACATTTAGAAACAGTTATGACGTAATGAAGCCTCATTTGCCTCATTTGCTAAAATCACGTGACTTGGCCAGTTTGAAACACGTTCCGAACCACTAGGCTTGTTCGACTTCATGCAGCACCGCAAGAACTAAGAGACGGTTGACATCAGACTATCGCGAGAGAGATAAAAAAATAGACTTCTATTTATTATTTAAAGATTCGTAAATGTTTTAAAGCGTCATGAAGCGATGTTTCGAAGGCGACAATCACTAGGTGACACTGTTTCAAACGCTCCTGAGCAAAACTACGAACCAATATGCTTATCACTTGCGAATGTTATTTTCAATTTTTTTTATGTTATGCTCAGTTAACTTAAAGGCACACCGCTGAACTTTTTTGCCACTAGGGGGTGCTAGACATGCATTTTTCACGTCTAGCGCCTCTAGAGGCCACAAGCGCCGCAGCACTGTTGCAAAGGATAAGAAGACAACTCTTTAGGTCACAAAGTCTGTGGTGTGCCTTTTATCATATAAATATAATTTCATGGGTTTTATTTTTTTCAAACACCAAAAGATCCCGTAGCTCACGTTTACAAGCCATGTTAACGGTGGTCACTTGGTTAAAGTTTATATAAAAAAATATTGCTTTAAAGAGGAATCTAACCCTGGCTGGCACTACCACGGCGCTACACTGCAAGTAGCCTCAAGAAAAATTCACGTTAAAAAAATGATTGTGTCCGGGCGCCAGACAGGATATATGCAAGCAATATAACATTACTTACTAGTCCAAAAGCATGACTGCCAAGTCAGCATTGGTCAGGAACCTCTCCTCCTCCTTTAGTTCATGCCAGCGAGCAGACGCTAGCCCAATATTGATCCTCGTCCTTCCTTTTATTCTGTCACTCTCCTGTTTTCTCTTTCTAGTCTCCTCCGACAAAACATTGGGTTTCTTTTTCTAAGTTGCTGCTTCAGCGATGACAAAAACATCCGATAAATAGTTGCGCTCTCACATCCGAATTTGAGGAAGTGGAGGAAGAGACGTATGCAGTCGAATTTTGTAGTTCTTTTTGTGCTCGGTTTACTACCCGAAACCCCAAGTACGAGTAAAAGCGACACAAACCCCGTCAGGCTATGGTAAACATGTCATTCAACCTATTTTAAGTCGATGTACCATCACAAGGGTCTTGAAAACTATATTATGAAGGTAAAAAAACTACAAAGTATAACTTTAAATAAACCTGGCTTGATGACGTATGCAGCCTACATGTGTGACCTCCGGCTGCAGCCTTCCGATTGAGAAACGGCCTGGGGTGCGTTTCCCAAAAGCATTGTTAACTAACTATGGTCGTTGTTACCATTGAAATCTATTGGTAACGACAGAACTTGCGACCATGGTTGCTTTCGGGAAACGTACCCCTGAGTAGGACTTTTAGAAAATAGCATCCTCGCATCTTGTTAGCTAGATGTCTTTGGGATTTTTAATTAAAAAATATATTAGCTCTAAATGAACTGTGCATTTCCAATATAAAGGTGAACTATGCAAAAGTTTTTTTTTAATACAACCTTCTATCCAACAAAAGCTACAATCCAGTTCAGATGAACGAGGTAAGCAGCCTGCATAGCTGACAGGTTCTAGTTTTTTCCCAAAGCTTCCCTGAAAAGTAATTAATCGGGAAATAACATCTCAATCTGCAATTATGGCAACATAAATCATTATAGGGTGATCGAGGTCACAGAATCAGATTTCAGAGAATTGAGTCAGGAAGTCAAATCACTGAAATTGAAAACCCCTACTGTACCTTCACAGCAGCAGATCATCTACACGTAGTACACGGCAAAAAAAGAACGAAAATAACATAGACAAAACAAGCTTCAACTCCAGTGACAGACACAAAACGACACAGTTTCTCTTTAGTAAATTTGACTCACTATAGATGTTTAAAGCATTTTATAGCTACTCTTTGGGGTTTGGGCTCTCTAAATGTATTATCATCTGAATGTAAATGTTATCTACTCCTGAGGTAAATTAGATTTTACAACAATGAAGTTTGTAATGGTTCTCAATGGCTCACTTCCAAACAACCTTGTTATAATTTATGTCTATTATCAAAAGAAATACTCGGCAGTCACCCCAAATCACTAATTTCTACATACTGTAGCTCTGTTACTTAACAGAAACACGATCGCTGCTGACGCGCTGCGGATTTCAATTGTTTGCAACAAATAGGGTGGCCATTCGTGCCAGTTCCGCCGGACACGTCCCGAACATGTTTTCGGGTTCGTTCTCCGGAAGTCGCGTTGCTCGACCGCATACGTCATCAAGGTTTAATATTTCGGGTTTAATTTCAGAAAAGCAACCGTTACATTTTAAGGTAAGAATGAAACTACAATGATTGTATGTCTTAAAAGAAATAAATCTTAATTTTCTAATGTATTTTAACTGAAATGTGATGACGTACGCGGTCGAGCAACGCGACTTCCGGAGAATGAACCCGAAAACATGTTCGGGACGTGTCCGGCGGAACTGGCACGAATGGCCACCCTAGCAACAAGCAAACAATGTGTTGTCAGTAGTTGTTGAGACACTATGGATTGAATCTTTATTTTTACAGCAGAGTGTGCTTCATAATGTCATTTTGTCAATGCAAGCTAAGCGTGATGGATCTTGCCCTCAATCTCTCAAGTCTACCTGATCGAATCGGTTTCACAATGCCCATGCTTGAATGAAGAGGTCTTGGGTAAACAGATCAAGATCCATTGAAAGTTTTGACAGGCAGATGAAATAAAAAAAGAAAGTTTGTGAACACATGTCAAAAATGATTAAAAAAAATGCAAATCTCAGCACAAGTTGAATAATCTCTCTATGAGTATAGAAACTGGACTGTATTGAGTGGATCATTGACTTGTCAGCAAAATCTCAACTGCATCATGACAGTTTTCCCAACATTAAGCAGCTAATTGGCCTTTGTAAAGTTCTCATTATTGGTTAATGAATTTGAAAGAGTGCGGCCTATGCAAAGGTCATAGGAGAGGAATGACACCGCTTGTTATTGGGCCTTTTAAATTCTCTGTATACCTGCAAAGCCTGTCAGATACCAAAATAATTTCCTCCATATCCGTATCATATTATTTAATGTTCATTTCAGAAATAAAGTTAAATAAATATCTTTGTCCTATTTAAAAGTATCGTCTATTTTGAGATTATCGTCATTGGCCAATTAGCTAAATTATTAGCTCCCTCTAGGGCATGTTTACCGTGTCTGTGCGGTTCGTGACTTGTGCCAGGGCTAGCATCGCTAATCATAGCTTACATAAACTTCTACTAGCAGTGATTTTAAATGGATTTCTCCAAATAGCATGACAAAATGTACCTTTCCAGTAGTGATGTTACGTTCGTGAACGAATCGTTCTTTTTGAACAAATCTTTTTGGTGAACGAATCGTTATCGTTCATGCCATCCATTGACTCATATTTCTCGTTCACTGAAATTTCCCTCCCTTCTTGAGGAGCACTGACAAATGAAGCGCGGCTTTCTTTCCGCCTTCAAAGAGTGACAAAACTACGAGCCAATGGCAATCGAGTATAAGCTGTGGCCGAGCATATGATTGGCTCAACGTACTGAATGAATACGTCTTTCTCTGAACGAGCCGCTGTTTTGAGTCTGAACGAACGAGAGAGAGAGTCAGGGATCGCGTTCTTAAACAAACTGAATGACTGGTACAAGTTACAACCTAATGAATGAGAGGGATCGTATAGAAAGTAATGACACACATCTTCGCCACCTATTGGCGTATTTATGTAAAATTAAGAAATGGTCACTGAACGAATCAGTGAACGAGTCTGAACGAATCATTTTGGTGAACGAACTGAAAATGAACGAGTCACCTAAATGAACGAAAATTTCCATCACTACTTTCCAGTAGAAACTTCGCGTGGGAAGCCCAACCTGTCCTATTAGCTCACGCCAGCGCCCAGCATGTGAAATAGTCTCCCATAAACACTCTGGTCTTGTTTTTTTCTTCATAGTCCTTTCTCTTCTCGTCATACAATTCGTAGACACAAAATAGTGTCTGCCTCTGCCCAACCAACATTCCTCCTCAGAGTATTTCTTATGAGGGAAAGTTTTTTTTAAATGTGTTTAATAAAGTTTGAAAAAGTTGTCGGAATCTTGGTGGTGATGACGTTGATGTCGAGAGACCATGGTGTGGTTTACTTGTAGCCTAATGCTACGTACAAACCAAACACGGGGCATCGCATTACTCGCTCTAGATTACTCGCGGAATTTAACTTCATGTCATGCCAATTTTTTGCTCAAATTTAATATTTTCAACTTGTGCGAAGATGTGTTTGAGATGAATAGCATGTGTTTACGCGGTAAATGCGCCACCCATATTGCGTCATTCGCATCGCCCCACGCGAGGATGCATCTGATCGCGTCTTTGCATTGACTTTGTATGTAATATACTCGCGCAAATCGTTGAACTCGCGTCTGGTGTAAACCCACAGTTAAGTTAGCTTTTAATTTCTACTAAACACATTTAGACTTTAAAATTCTTAAAGATCACGTATTATCCGATTGACGTTTTTACATTTCCTTTGGTGTGTAAGTGTGTGTTAGTTCATGTTAACAATATGCAAAAGGTACAAATCCCACAGTAAACAATGATGCGAGTTATCGTCTCCAACACAAATCTCTTTTCTTGGACTAAAACAAACATAGGAATTGTAGGCAACAGTTTAATTCCTGGGCCTGTTGACGTGGACACGACGGTCATAAACCATAAACCATGCGAACACATTGTATTCTACCAAATACACATTATTGTTGCAATAATCCCAAAGTCTATAGGAAAACGTCTCGGTTATGTATGTAACCCTCGTTCCCTGAAGGAAGGGAACGGAGACGTCACGTCGTGACCGACGAATTGGGAACCGCTTCGCGGGTGACCTATCTACTTCGAGAACTATCAGAAACGCCAATGAACTTGGCATGCAGGTATTTGCATAATGCCGGCGCCGCCCCGCCAGGTGCGTATATAAGGCGCAGGTGCATAATACCAAATCAGCTATATTATTGCTGAGAAGCCGAGCAACAGTGCCCGGCCTGAACAGCAATGGAACAGCAAACTGTGGCGACGGGACGTGACGTCTCCGTTCCCTTCCTTCAGGGAACGAGGGTTACATACGTAACCGAGACGTTCCCTTTCAGTCGGTCACTACGACGTCGCGTCGTGACCGACGAATTGGGAATCCCTACCAAAACGCCACTGCAGCTGAACCCTTCCAGTGCCTGCAAAAGCCCTCCGCCCTCCACATAAGGGGCGGAACCTAAGGCGAAATGCAGAAGGCCGGTCACTACCTGTTCCTTAACCCACGATAGTGAAGCAGCGAACTGGGAGAAGCGTCTAAACTGAGCGGAGCTAGAGCACTGCGGAAGCCATCCCCTAAGAAGGTTAAATGGATGACATAAAAATATATGAAACAACCGACAGGTTGCTCAAAATAAGGTCTCTGAACAATACATGGTATGTTGAGAGGTGCAGAGCAGGCTCTGCTAAGGAAAAACGTGGAGGATTAGAACCCCACGGACTATACACACAAATGAACCCCACGTAGGGGACAAATGTGGACGCCTAGCCTACACAGGTTTACAGAGAATACATCAGTGATAGGTTGACAGCGGATGCTCCGCAACACCAGCTATCAGGGCGGTGGAGGAGAGGCAAAAACAGTTTTTTAGACGTTTTTGCCCCGATGGCCTTCCATAATGGTGCAAATGTGCAGCACCAAAATAGAGGCTCCAAGCCGACACACGAGCCGACCCTTGGCATTCTTAACTAGTTAGTAGAAAGAACCCGAGTGGAAACCGGTTCGACACGAACACTATAGAATCTTGTGAACGTATTAGGTGTCGCCCAGCCTGCAGCTCTACAAATATCTGTTAGCGAGGAACCGCAAGCCAGTGCCCAAGATGATGCCACACTGCGTGTAGAGTGGGCACATAAATTAAATGGACAAGGCACATTCTGCTTTTGATATGCAAGGGCTATAGTATCCACAATCCAATGGGACATCCTCTGCTTGGTGACAGCTTTTCCTTTCTGCTGACCACCGTAACAAACAAAGAGCTGATCTGAGGTCCTAAAACTTTGCGTCCTGTCTATATACACACGTAGTGCACGAACAGGACATAACAAAGCCATGGCTGGTTCTGCCTCCTCCAAAGGCAGTGCTTGGAGATTCACCACTTGATCTCTAAAAGGAGTGGTGGGAACTTTGGGCACAAAGCCGGGCCGGGGTCTCAGTGTTACGCTGGATGCAGCCGGCCCGAACTGAAGGCACGATTCATCGACCGAAAATGCATGAATATCCCCTATCCTCTTAACAGAAGCCAAAGCAAGGAGAGTTAAAGTTTTCATTGTAAGAAATTTAACACTCACACTATGCAGAGGCTCAAATGGGGCTTCCTGGAGTGATTTCAGCACCAAGGACAGGTCCCAAGGAGGAATAGAGGGGGGACGCGAAGGATTCAGTCTTCGAGCGCCTCTGAGAAATCTAATGACTAGGTCGTGCTGACCCACTGTTCTACCGTTTACGGGTGAATGGTGAGCTGATATCGCAGCGATATCGACTTTAATAGTGGATGGTGACAGCCTATTCTCCAAGCGACGCTGGAGATATAAAAGCACAACACTAATCGGGCATTCTCGGGGGTTTTCACTTCGGGAAGAACACCAGTCGACAAACAGGTTCCATTTAAGCGCGTAAGCCTGTCTCGTAGACGGCGCTCGCGCAGCAGCAATAGTGTTAGATACCTCTTGCGGTAAATCACTCATATCCTCCATGCCCCGTCCAGAGACCACACATGGAGGTTCCACAGGTCGGGGCGCGGGTGCCATAATGTGCCCTCTTGTTGAGAAAGAAGGTCCTTCCTCAGGGGAATCTTCCACGGAGGGGCTGTCGCGAGGAGAGAGAGTTCTGGAAACCAACTCCTGGTTGTCCAATACGGTGCCACCAACAGCACGCTCTCCTCGTCCTCCCGGATTTTGCATAAGGTTTGCGCAATGAGGCTCACCGGAGGGAACGCGTATTTGCGCATGTTTCGCGGCCAGCTGTGTGCCAATGCATCCACGCCGAGCGAGTCGTCGGCTAGTGAATAGAACAGGCGACAATGGGTCGTCTCTGGGGAAGCAAACAGATCTATCTGCGCTTTGCCGAAACGTCTCCAAATTTGCTGAACCGCAATGGGGTGGAGTCGCCATTCGCCGGGACGCACAGCCCGAGAGAGCGCATCCGCCTCTACATTGAGCGTGCCCGGGATGTAAATGGCACGAAGAGACCTCAAATTCTTCTGACTCCAAGTGAGGAGGTGACGGGCGAGATGCGACAGGTGACGCGAGCGTAAACCGCCTTGACGATTGATGTACGCCACGGTCGCAGTGTTGTCTGTTCGAACTAATACATCTTTGCCCCGTAACTCGTTGCTGAAACGGACGAGCGCAAGATATACAGCCCACATTTCCCGGCAGTTTATGTGCCAATGCAGCTGGGGTGTCGTCCAGACCCCCGAAGCCGCAAGCCCATCGTACGTGGCCCCCCACCCCGTGTCTGACGCATCTGTGCATACTATCGCATGCCTGGAGACCTGTCTCAGAGGCACACCGGCTCAGAGAAACGCACGGTCTGACCACGGAGTGAAAGTGCGACGACACGCAGGTGTAATGATAACACGGTGAATGCCGCGCAGCCACGCTCTCCTCGGGACTCGATCGTGAAGCCAATGCTGAAGCGGTCGCATATGAAGCAGTCCGAGCGGAGTTACAGCTGCGGCTGCTGCCATATGCCCCAAAAGCTTCTGAAATTGTTTCAGCGGGACCGCGCTCTTGCTCTTGAATGTATTCAGGCAAGTCAGAATCGACTGTACAAGCGCTTCTGTTAGACGAGCTGTCAAATCGATCGAGTCCAGTTCCTTACCGAGAAAAGAGATTCTCTGCACGGGGCAAAGCTTGCTCTTTTCCCAGTTGACCCGAAGACCCAACCGAGCGAGGTGTTTTAAAGTTAAATCTCTGTGATCGCACAGCGTCTGACGTGTTTGAGCTATTATTAGCCAATCGTCCAGATACGCGAGAATGCGCACACCTCTCTCTCTCAGGGGTTTTAAAGCCCCCTCCACTACTTTGGTGAATACACGGGGCGACAGAGAGAGCCCGAATGGGAGGACTTTGTACTGGTATGCTCGCCCCTCGAACGCAAAGCGGAGAAACGGCCTGTGTCGGGGGAGAATCGATACATGAAAGTACGCGTCCTTCAGGTCGATAGATGCGAACCAATCGTTTGGACGAATGCATGGAAATATGCGTTTGGGCGTCAGCATTTTAAACGGCATTCTGTGAAGTGCACGGTTCAGCGAACGCAGGTCCAGGATCGGTCGCAAGCCGCCGCTTTTCTTGGGTACAATAAAGTAAGGGCTGTAAAACCCCGACCTCATCTCGGCTGGAGGGACCGGCTGAATCGCGTCTTTCGCCAATAAGACAGCGCTCTCCGCACGGAGGACGTGCGCATCGGCAGCTCTCACCGTAGTGAAACGAACGCCGGAGAATTTGGGGGGACGCCGGGCAAATTGGATCGCATAGCCGAGACGAATCGTGCGTAAAAGCCAACGCGACGGGCTGGGAAGCTGTTCCCACGCCCCCAGATACCGTGCGAGGGGGACTAAAGGCACGATCGGTGTACCTGCGGCGGGCGCAACGGAGGTGATCGCCGGTGTGTGCGTAACGGCCGCACCGACAGCAGTGTTGTGCGTGATAACACTCACCTGAGTCCGTTGCTGGGTGGTTGAGTAAGGGAGGCTCTGCTGAAGACACCTCACACCACTCGATGCACCCTCTGGGGAAGGAGGAGGGAGACGATGGGTTAGGAGCCCGTAGCTGTCTCCTACCGGCTGAGAGCGCGGTGGGGTTATGAGCCCGTGCGTCGCTCTCGTTCTCCTCTGATGAGTCGGAGAACGAGGGGGGGTTATGAGCCCGCTCGTGTCTCCGGTGCTCATCTGAAGACCTAGGGATGGAAGTGGAATTCGCTCTTTTTGTGGATTTGTGGGTGCCGACTGAAAAGTCGGCGGAACAGAAAAATGAAACAAAAGATTCCCCAACCGGCCCTCCTCCGGTGGGGGGAGTGGTGCTTTCACCATCTCCCGAAGAGCGATCCCTTCCATCTCTAGGTCGCCCGTCTCAGGGCCGCTTAGATCTTCTTTTACCACCCTTTGAAGCGGGCTGAGCGGGCGGGGCGGGCTGCTGACGACCGGTTCCTCACTTCTTAGAAGAGCCCCGGGGAGGAACGGGGGCGGCCGCCGCAGGACGCCCTCGGCGAGGAGCAGGCTGAGGCACCGACGTGGACGGGGCAGGCGCAGGACGTTTCCGACGTGGCATGATCTGAGCGATGGCCTCAGTCTGCTTCTTGGCCGCGGTGAATTGCTGTGCAAACTCCTCGACCGTCTCGCCGAACAGGCCGGTCTGGGAAACCGGAGCATTCAGGAGCCGGGTTTTATCAGCGTCCTTCATGTCCGCCAGACACAGCCAGAGATGGCGTTCCTGGACTACCAGGGTAGACATCGCACGCCCGACGGCGCGTGCGGTGACCTTGGTCGCACGAAGCGCCAGATCTGTAGCCGCACGTAGTTCGGAGAACTCCGCCGAGTCGTGACCTCCCGCGTGCAGATCCCTCAGAGCCTTAGCCTGATGAACCTGCAGCAATGCCATGGCATGCAGGGCAGAGGCTGCCTCCCCACAAGCCTTGTAAGCAGCACCGGACAGCGCCGAAGACTGCTTACAGGCCCGTGAGGGGAGAGTAGGCTGGTCCCGCCAGGAGGAAGTGACACCGGCCGGACACAACTGCATCGCGACCGGGCGCTCCACTGACGGGATACCAGTGTACCCCTTGGCATCTCCACCCTCGAGAGAGGTGAGAGGTGAAGGCTGATACGGCCGGTTCCGGGCGGAAAACGGGGTTTTCCACGACCGCGTCAGCTCTTCATGCACCTCGGGGAAGAAAGGCACCGGGGGCGAGGACTGAGAAGCCCTGGCACCGCCGAAGAACCAATCATCGAGGCGGGACGGTTCAGGTGGGGGAGGTTTAGTCCACTCCAAGCCGACCGCCTCCGCCGCCCGAGCGAGCATGGCTGCCATCTCAGGGTCGAACGCAGAAGCCGCAACCTGGCCCGAAGGCGGGAGCGGATCCGGATCGACGTCCGAGGCTGACAACCCCCCCTCCGACGTTACGGTGGACATCGCGTCAGGTGGAGGCTCGACAGAGCGCGAGGACACCGTAGAACACGGGCCGCTCGTCTCCATCGGGACCTCCGCTGGCAACGGATCAGGGCGCTGGGAGCTACTGGACGAACCAGCAGACCGACCCAGCACCGTTATACGGAGGTCATCCTTCGCCAATCTGGTAGCTGCGCCCTTAGCAGCACCAGACTGGGAAGGCGGGGGCCGTTGCCGGAGGAACGACACCCGTCTCCGCAAATCCGCTATAGTCATGCCCTCGCAGACGGGGCATGAGCTATCACGCAACGCTGCCTCTGCGTGCTGGAGCCCCAGACACGAGAGACAACGCTTGTGGCCATCCTGGGGGGCGATGAACACACCGCATCCAGAAACGGAGCACGGACGGAAATCCATCTTTAAAAAGACGACCCCGACCGTGACACGAATGAGTGGCTGTCTTTAAAAAGACACAAAGCTCAAACGTGCTGCTCTTTTAGGGAAATCACTCTTTTGTGCGAGCTGGTGAAACACACAGGGAGAGGCAAACGCACTCACTCGAACTCAAGTCCTAAAAAAAGAGACAGAGGGAGAGAGAAAGGGTGGAGAAACACTGCGAGCCTCCGCTGAGGTGTCTTTGCCCAACCAACTTCAGCAAGCTGAGACTTTTCTTCCCAGAACAGGATCTACGAAGATCAGTTTTAGAATAGCTTCTCGTGAGCAGATGTCTGCCGGCTTCGAAGCAATAAAGCTGATTTGGTATTATGCACCTGCGCCTTATATACGCACCTGGCGGGGCGGCGCCGGCATTATGCAAATACCTGCATGCCAAGTTCATTGGCGTTTCTGATAGTTCTCGAAGTAGATAGGTCACCCGCGAAGCGGTTCCCAATTCGTCGGTCACGACATGACGTCGTAGTGACCGACTGAAAGGGAACACAATGGGCTATTGGCAAGGGAACCAGTATCCTGCTAACTTCCGGGTTGGCCTCCAAAAATACATCATTCCTGCAGCACTATTGGTTCTCACGTGAATCCTGACTGCATGTTTCATCATGACCCATATGACGACTAGCCACGAGACCCACAAGAACCAATGATCGTCTTACATACAGACAAAGCCCAGCGTGCCCCCATTTTAGATCTAGATGTGTTTACATTCAAATGACGTATCGATCGTATGCTTAAAATAAGAAACATTTTCTCTCACAAACATATCATTTTGCTTCAAAAAACAAATATTAGCCCACCAGAGTCGTATGGATTTCTTTTTCTGATGATGGATGGACTTCAAAGAAATGGGTACTATTCAGTGCCATTACGAAGCTGGGAAGACCCAGGAGTATATATTATATTTATTATAACTCTAAATGTGTATAAAGTTATAAACTAGGATGAATGGGGGGAGTAAAATATAGGCTGATATTTATTATAGGGTGAGATTTTTCTCTTTAAACAATGTAACGTAGGAGAGAAAAAGATAGTCTGTTTCTAATAAATGTATACAATATTACAATTATTAATGTCCTTGTTTAATTATGCAAATCACAGCTATTTCATGCTAAAACTACCTAATTAGATGATGTCATTTAAACAACAAATATAAAACTGAGAAAAGTTCTGCGTGCAGGCAGGAGTCCAAATAAAGTGCAGCTAAAGCAAAGTATCTACAAGAGCACTTTCATTTGAAAACGAGAGTCAATTTCATTAACCATGAATATCTCGCTCATCCAAACAGGACATAATGCAAAGAAATTCATTAAGATATTAATTAGAAGCTCAAAAATGGCCCTTTTGGTTAATGATATTTAAATTGAAAATTGAGAAAATTTGTAGAAGGCGGTTAATGTAAATTTGCACAGTCGTGCAGCAAACATTTTCCCATTACAGAACTTGGAGACATCAGGAGAACTGGACTGGCACCAAAGACGCATTGGCTGTACGCGTGTGCCGCTAACTACTGCCTTCACACCAATCCGGTTGAAGCTTCATCTTGTCATGCTTATAAGGAACTTCATCGTGCCTGCTTGTTGATAACGAATGCAAGTCACTGACAGAGAAATATACGGCAACACCAAATTAGTGGCACATCCTTGGGCGATAACACACTGCCATCTCACTGCGAACCAAATTAGGGTAATACAGCCTCTCAATCAAGCTGTGAGATCTTCTGCTTTCTCACAATTAAAGAAATGTCACACGATCACCCTTCACAACACATACCTACACATCTCTCAGCTTCTTTAATGAAATATCGCATCGGTGCGCACTGTGAAATTTGATCCCGATTAGCAGAATTCCCCTTTTTGCAACAACAAGAGGGATCTGTGCGGCGCTTGTGCGACAAAGGGCCGTGAGTCTTTTATAGAGAGGGTTTACATGTGCTAATCCCAGCTTAAATCAGTCTTTCTGCAACGTTAAAGGAGTTATTTACCTGAAAAGTCATTATTTAATGATCCTTTTTAACCCATAAGTGGTTATTTTGTCAGTAGAGCATAACAGGAGGATGTTTTTAACTCATACATAAAGCAAAATGATGCATATATTTGTTAAAGAAATATAGTACGACAGTCCATAAGGCTGTGCAATATTCTTTAAACTCTAATACATAAAATAAGCAAGCAATGGCTTTCGTGATTTACTTATTTCAATTTGCTTAACTCTTAACTGGCGCTGTCCCGTGAGCGGGACACCTGAGCTTACTTCAATATTTTGCATGTACATTTTAATCTTTGACAAATGATATATCGTTGGAAAGGTCTAAGAATGTAGTTTTCGTGTTTTAATATTAGCAGGAATAATAAAGCAGTGACAGTAATTTATTAATTTGTGACATGCAGCATTTGAGTATGCAGCAAAGCGCTGACACCTAGTGGCAATTGTTGGTAAAACCATTAAAAGTGTTACCGGGGTTCACACCAGCCGCGTTTGAGGCGTCAAATTCGCGTCTACTGTGTCTACTGTGTCTAGTTTGCCACTTGAATATTTTGAGTTTACTCGCTTCATTTGCACGTGAAATTCTAGTCATCAAGACATTCACACGAAAATTTGCGTCATTGAAGGCGTTTCTGCGAATCCACTCACTTTTTGTAATCACGTCACTACTAGAGCAAGTTCCTGATTGGTTAATGCGGTGTGTTTTTCCGCCAAAGTTCAAATTTTTCAACGTGCGTGTTGCAGTAACACTCATTTTGCGCCACTGAAGCAGAATCGCGTCTACCGTGCCGCGCTAAACGCCTCATTTGTGCCGCGAGACCTCCAGACGCGCGTCAATGCGTCTTCACATTGACTTAACATTGAAATCACTCGTGCTTGACGCCTCTACCGCTTCTGGTCTGAACACACCATTACACAAACCAATTTTTTTGTGAAAATTTTATGTATAAAATATACTAGTCAACATTTGGAGTGGATCAAAACCTTTCATAAAAGTGGGCCTAATACCAATACCCAATATTTGTACTTGTCTTAGGACAATTTTGATTAACATTTTTGATCCACTTCAAATGTTGACTAGTGTATAGTCTTTATTACATTTTTTTATTTACTACAAAAAATGTAAACTGTTTTAATTTTTTTTATATCATATTTTCACTTCTGTGACAAACTTTTAAGTGTCTTTTTTAACAGTCCCCCCAGAAAAACATGATTATGCGATCGCCTGATTTAACGCATATTCAGCCAAAGTCCACATATTTATGCGGGGACCAAATTTTTTCAAATACACCGCACTTTCGCAACATAAATTGCAGATTTCCGTGCACAAATTTTTTTTGAAAAATTTTGCATTTACTTGACACAAGCGCAGCCATGTCCCCTGTTGCCATGGGAACGTTATAAAGTAATGTAATTTTTGCTAGTTCCCACAATTTTTGCAAGTTCCCGAATTTCATGGCATAAAATTGCTGAAATATCCCGCATATTGCATCACATTTTTTAGGAGAACATGACGCAAGATCAAGGATTTTTGCCCGCAACAATTACAAAAAAAATTCAGCGTTTTTCTGGAAGACCAAGATAAGGCTTCTAGATAAAAAAAGATGCCAGATTTATATTCATTTAAAGATGTAGATCACAACAAGGTCAATCAACACTAACAATACTTTTTCATTTAACAAATTTCTCCCTGTGTCTCACAGACAATCTAACAGAACGACATGAGTGTGAGTAAATAATCATTTTTGGGTGAAATATTCTTTTAATATCAGCTTCTGATAGAAGAAAATCCCATCTGCAACTTCACAGCGTGAACAGCTATCTCACAAGCGCTAGAGCAAAACAATATACGAATATATAAATAGAAAATGGACGGCAAAAAATAAAGACATCTTTATTGGTGTATTATCACTACAGGCACACTGAATTTAACAATGCTTGTAGCTTCAAGCTAATGCTCTGTATCTCACCGAGCGCCAGCAATTTACATGTTTGTTGTCCCCACAAATAATGGCGTCGTGCTGTTAAGATTCAGATCTCGCACGGTAACCTCGAATTGTGACTTTTTCCAGGAAACACACCATCTGGATAAGGGCAGTGTTTTTATTAGCAATTGGCCACAGCCAAACAGCCACTCATTATCAGGATAAAACACAGAAGTACCTACTTATTAGTGCCAAGTCCAGTCTGAAGGACGTTTAACAAGACAATAACATTACAATCCTGATTCTTACCTCTAACACAGAATACTGACCCTGTGAAAATGTACTGCAAAACTGTTTAGGGTTATATCTGTGACCCTGAACCAGAAAAACAGTCATAAGTAGCACGGATATATTACAACAATACATTGTATGGGTCAAAATAAAAAAAATTGAATCCCCAAAATAATTAAAGATCATGTTCCGTAAAGATATTTTGTATATTTCCTACCATAAATATATATTTTTTGCACCGTCGGATTCCAGATTTTCTCAGCCAAATATTGTCCTATACTAACAAATCATACATCAATGGAAAGCTTTTTTATTTAGATTTCAGATGATGTTTAAATCTAAAAAAAAAAAAAATACCCATATGACTAGTTTTGTGGTCCACGGTCATATTTCATGTTTTACTGATAATAATTGTTTTCGTTCACCTGTTCATTTCTAATCATGAACTTACTAGACGAGCATTCAAGTTTAAATGTGTTTGTTTATTTGTGAAGAGAACACATAAACATAGACCGTGCATCACTTTACACATTTAACATCACACGAAGCAGATTAATGTATTAATTTTTCGAACTTTGTGCTGAACAGGCAAATATAACCTAAACATCTCAGCCTCAGGTCACATGTTTTTACCCTTTTAACTGACCTACATAGATACTTGCTAGGGGTGTGCTCCAGACACACAAACGTGACACACACACAACGAACTCAGTTTTGTTTTTAATTGTTTAAAATAAATGATAACATGACTAACAGTAAAAAAGTACAACTAAACGATTTTATTTTGTATTTATTTGCATTATATATTTAACTTTTTGGTAACATGTTTAAGTAGCTTTCCTCTATGGCCAACTTTAGGGGGGCGGCGCCCCAGCGCCCCCTATTAAACCAGCCGCCACTGCTAAGTATAAGTAATTGTATAATCTGGTTCTTATTGCTAAAAAAGTCAACAAAAATGTTTGCATATTAAATAATAAGATGATAAAATTAAGTTAATACTTTTCCACATCACAAAGTATTTTTTGTGTCATTCCAGACTCTCACTCCAGCCTCTCCAGTTTTTTACTTGGACAGCGCTGAATGTTTTTACCTGCACTGGTTTTGTTCCTGTCTTTGCCCTTTCTATTTCCTTTCATAGACACTCTTTGCTCGAGGAAGAGAGTGTGAGGGAAGCAGCTGTTGAAATATTTATTGATCTGGGTTTGTGTATCTCACTGCTTATTTATTGTCTTCTGTCTCTCTTGCCCTCCTCCAGAGCAAAGCAACAAGGTTCAACGCTGCCAGCTGTCAGAGACAGAGGTGGGAATCAAATCCGCTGCACAAACCTCCTATTTAGCATGTCGATCTCTTTAGTTCAACCACAGAGAGTGAAAGATAGCTGGTGATGCAATGAGGATGAGAGAATCTATGACTGCCTGAAGGAAGAGGGGGTTCACTATAAAGCATCTAGGCCCACACGGTAGGGTGACCAGATGAGATTGGCTGAAATTCGGGGCGGGGTGCAGACTTTATGGGCGGGGGAATTGGTTGGATCATCCAAATAATAGTTTTCTTTATTTTATTTAATAACCAAAGATAATGAATTTCAAACTGAAGTTCCCGAACCAATCATATTTTTATTAATATAAGTACATATGCATATAAATGTATATAATACATATAGAAGTATTTTTTTTAACACAGTGCCTCGCCCTTGACCAATCTGACTCCTTCACGCGACTGACTGTTACTGCCTGCACTTTGAACTGTCCTCGCGGCTGCTGCAACTTTCGCTCTGTTAATCTACTCTATAAAACAAAATGGGAACAAAAAGGTCCTATTGTCTTTGTGCATATAAATTAGATAAATTAATGGAAACAATACAACTTTAAATTCACACTTGAGCTATAGCCTACAGAGGTTTTGGAGGCTCGACATCAGATTATTTCGCATAGGTTTTAACTGCTGGCAGCACTCCCGTGCCTTATCAGTGCATATCTTAATGCGTGCCTACAGTGTGTATATATATATATATATAAGCAAGATGCTGCAGCCAATGAGCAGCCGGCGGGGGCTCATTGGTTTATCAGACAATAGCTACTCAAGATTTTGCTTCAGTATAATTTTCGTGACAATTAGAGCGGGATTCGGGACAGCAGCTTAGATTTCGGAATTTTTCTGGTCTGGTCACCCTGCACGAGGAGGGGTTTTATTGTGAAACATATGACTATGAGGAGGAGGGGTTTTACATCTATGACCCACCTGCAGAAGGAGGGGTTTGTCTATGAAATGTCTATGCCTATGAGGAGGAGGGAGTTTCAATGCAAAACGTCTGTGACCCATCATAGGAGGAGGGGTTTTACCATGGAACATATGACTATGAGAAGGAGGGGTTTCACTCCGAAGCATTTGTGACCGGCCCACAGGGTAAGAGGTTTCACTATGAAACATACCTGACTAAGAGGAGGTTTCACTGCGAAAACATCAGTGACCTGCCTGCATGGGGAGGGGTTTTACTGTGAAACATCTATGACCCACCTACACAAGTAGGGGTTTCACTGCGAAATGTCTTTGCCTATGAGGAGAAGGGGTTTTAATGCAAAATGTGTGTGACCCGCCCATGGGGGGAGGGGTTTTACAGTGAAACATATGACTATGAGAAGGAGGAGTTTCCCTTCTAAGCATTTGTGACCCGCCCACAGGGGAAGAGATTTCACTGTGAAACATACCCGACTACAAAAGGGGTTTTACTGCAAAAACATCTATGACCCACCTACACAAGGAGGGGCTTCACTGCGAAATGCCTATGCCTATGAGGAGAAGGAGTTTAAATCAAAATGTCTGTGACCCGCCCACAGGGGGAGGGGTTTTACAGTGAAACATATGACTATGAGAAAGAAGAGTTTCACTTCGAAGCATTTGGGACCCTCCCACAGGGGAAGAGATTTCACTGTGAAACATACCCGACTACAAGGAAGGGTTTCACTGCAAAATGCCTATGACTATGAGGAGGAGGGGTTTCAATGCAAAACGCTTGTGACCCACCTTCAGGGGGAGGAGTCTCAATTCTAAACATCAGTGACCCGCCTAGATGGGAAGGGGTTTTACTGTGAAAAATCTATGACCCGCCTACACAAGGAGGGGTTTCACTGCAAAATGTCTATCAGAGGAGGAGGGGTTTCAATGCAAAATGCCTAAATTAAACTCAGTTCCATGTACAAACTTAATTTTCACGCTGCTGCTTCCTCAAATCCATTCCATTTGGCTCATTAAGAGTCAATATAATTTCAAATCCATTTCACTTTTCCGTTACTTTGGCCTATTGCGATAGACGGATCCTGTTAAATTCCGATGAGGACGAGGGGACCCACCCAAAAAAATTGTTTTTGCTTACAACGCCTATTGTTGCAAATGACTATTAAATAACATTGATACACAATGGCTCATTTTTACAGCTTTTTTTAGCTGTAGTTATAAGAGATTAGGTGTGAGAACATCAGTATAGAAACACAAGCAACTGCTAATGAAAGAAACAAGTTTCTGTTTTCATACCCGCTGCTACAAAATCCCCATCATTTCACTTTCATTACAGATCTGCTGTGGTATAATAACTCAACATTAAAAATTACCGCCATTAACTTTGTGCACTGAGGGTCTTGTGTATGTTTTGCGGCTGCTTTTTCTCTGGTGTAACACAGGACACATGAAGACACGCGTGTGTCTATTAGGAGACACGGGTGGCATTAGTGTTGAAGATGTTGTCATTGATTCCTGGCCGAGCACCTTGTCTCCAGTAATGAGGACAGGGAAAGTGCAAAGACCCTCTTCATGTAGGTCCCTCAGGACAAAAACCTCACTCCAATCTTCAACATCGCTCGCACGTTCACCACACAACTCCTTTCACACAATGTGCCTTCTGTAAAAGATATTTATCTTTACACATTGGTATGAATATCAACTAGGACTGGCAAATTGCATTAGATGGGTGACCAATTAAGTAAACATTATTATTATATTATTAAGTAAAAGTTTGTTTTATTGTTATATTAAATGCACACACGCATCAGTCGCTTTTGGCTGTTGCATCATGTCTGGCTGTTTTTCAGCATCTTTAAAGACATCATGCCAAGATCGAATTATTTCAAAGGTGTCTCAGGAGGCCCGAGCTGGGATGGTAAATCTCACAAACATGCTCTGCATTGAGGCGGTGGCCTACTTTAAGCCTGAGTGTTTCTGTAGTTAAATTTTCTATTCTGAAGGCCAAGCAGAAGAGTTATTCGCTTCAATATTGCGTGCAGCTAGGCAACTGGGTGCCGACTATGCAATAGACAGCGATGTGAGGGTCAATGAGCAAAATTGATTAAATGCATTATTTTATCATCACATTTTCTTTAAATAATTAACAACACTAAATTAACGACAGCTATGATGTAAAATGTATACTGCAACAGCTTCTTCTTTGGAAACGTTTAGATTCATCCTGTTTGTTTAGCATATAAGAGCCGCAGGGCTACAATCCTCCGTGTACCCTCGGCCTGTACATGGACACGCATTCATGCCATGCATGGCTGCTTGTCGGCTAAGAATATTTATGTGCGAGTGAGGACGCTGTGCTTCTCACCCCACTTATTTCTGCCTGTACCTCCACTCTGCCACTTCAATGATCTCTCGCCTGCTTTGTTAAATAAAACATGGACCTTTTTATTATTATTTGAGTGAAGCCGTGTCTTCATAGACATATGCATGGGAGGTTCAGCTCATGTGGCTCAAATGAGATTTGCATAAGAGTAAGCATAAAGATGTCCACAAAATCTGTTCTACAATCGGAATTCATTTCCAAATCCGCAAGGTTTATTATAATGATGAAAATAGCGATGCACCAATATATCGGCCTATAATCTGTATAACAGTGGCGGCCCTACCCAGTCTCACTGCACTGCAAAAAAATTTTTTTTTTTTTTACACATTGTGTGTGTCATGCCATTTAATGCGTTATTTCATGTTAAAATAAATGAAAGGGACAACACAAGTTGTGTTAAAAACAGTGATGGGAGTTACGCGTTACAATTAATTATGTTACTGTAATTCCACCACCTTTAGCGGTAATAAACATGTAACGAAGTATTTTTTTTAAATCAAGTTACGCAATTACAATTAGTGAAATTTAAATGAGTTGGTTAGTCATGTTACTAATTGTAACTGCGTTAATTTCATGTAAATCTAACCCTAAACCGAAGCCACAATGGTAAGAAAATAGGACAAAACAGTTGAGAAACCAATACGTGATAATCACACGAAAACAGGAATTTGTTATACGATCACGAAAAAACACGGAAATTTGTGATAATATCACGAAAAAATAATCAAAAAGTTACGTGACTATATAACGAAATTTCATGAGATTGTGCTGGGCGGCCGGTGACTTCTGAGGGGTACGAATTCAAAATATGTGTTCGTTGCGTCATGTGAACCTATGTGCATCATGCATTATTTCAAAATACGTGCCTGCTGCACACGCGTCGAAAAACAGTTCATGATAAAAGAAATCCTCACGTTCACAAAATACTCGCAAGAGACTAACCTAACACTAAACTCTGATTACACATGAGATTAAGTGAGTATCTGGCAAATGTGAGCGTCTCTTTTATCATAAACCCTTTGACATGACGCATGATACACATAAGTTTACATGATGCGCCGAACACATATTTTGACATGATGAGCAACACATGACAGGCTAAATAAATGTTGTAATGAGCTTCGCATCGTGCACCCTCGAAAAAGTAGTCACCGGCCGCCACTGCTGTATAATCTGGAAAATGACAAAGTTTGCACGCTCTGCACTTCTAGGATTTCATGAAATAATACTTTGAAAGAATGAATGAGTTAAAGGCAAAACTATTGGTATCCAACCCAGTCTCACCCCATGGCGTCAATATTTGACGACACTTGACCATGCGTCAATATGTTGACGCGGAGGGTATACCTTTCGCGTCATTTTTTGACGAACTGGGGACTTCAATACTATTAAGTCTGTTGCATTCTCTTTCCTATTTTCTTACCATTTTCGCGTCGGTTTAGGGTTAGATTTACATAATGACATCCCTACCCAAACCTAACCCTAACCCCAACGCCAGGTGACAACTGTTTAATTTTGCGTACCTAATAGTATTGAAGTCCCCAGTTCGTCAAAAAATGACGCGAAAGGTATACCCTCCGCGTCAACATATTGACGCATGGTCAAGTGTCGTCAAATATTGACGCCATGGGGTGAGACTGTGTTGCGGTATCACTATCGATAGATGTCATTCAAAGTAATCGAATGTCAGTATCAGCACTGACATTTTGTATCCGTGCATCCCCAATGAAAATGTTTATAATGAAGACTTTTTTCACTTAATATTGATTATTATGGATATGATTGGCTAAAAATAGGACAATATTTGTGGTTGTTTTATGGAGCCAAAGATGAGCTAAACTTCACACGCTCATTTGAGATGAACTCTGCACCTGCGAGTGTGGTCGCAGTATAGGCAGCGAGTTTGTCAGCTTTCATTTATCAAAGGTAGGTCACCGAAAGTTTAAGTTCCTCTGAATGTTCTTCTTATCAAAGATTCAAGCTGTGCCACATTTCAGCACATTCCGTTCTTTTAGTGCAAACGCCTGCTTTTTTGGTCAAATATGCTCAGCCTAAACTGTACTTTAAGTCAAAGTGCTACAATACAAAACCGACCTTAAGTTTTATTTAAAAAGAGATACTTGTGCATTGTGTGTCTAGTGATCTAGCGGCAGTAATTCATCAAAAATGATGATTAATGATGGAGAAGAACATCTTAATGGCATATATCCATTTATGCGATGCAGTCTAGCATTTTGAAAAGCAAATTCAGACGCTCGGTTCATAGATTGAGTGGTACAAATATTCTAATGCATGCCCAACATCCAAGCACTCATGAGAACCGGCCTGCGAGATAGGGAATTGCTGCATGCAAATTGTATTCAGCCCAAATTTTTGGCCGTGGTTGCATTGTTGTCTGATTTGCATAGTTTCTTTAGTATATTGGGTGCCAAAACAATGCAGACAGTGCGTACAAATGAACAACGCTTCAGTAGTCACAATTTATTCTTTGTGAATTCCCCCATCGTGTGGAAATGTTTACAAATCCGCCTGCTTGCCATAGAAAAACATTTTAAGATCACCCGATCGCCAAAGAAAACGCCATCTGTCAGTCCTGCTTCCTACAGGTGTAATAATCACATGCCCAACCCCGGGCTCGAAGCCCAGTGACTTGTCATTAATCTAGTGAATCGGCCCACCCCATCGCTGCCTTGACGTCAACGCCGCCGGACGCGCGGATCGGGTCCTATACCAAAGGACGGCAGAAAAGCAACAACACAGTCCCAGAAAGTACATGGAGAGCCAAATAACATTCGCGGGCCAGGCCTGGAGAGCTCTGCATTGTAGTTCAGAGACTGGATTTGAAAAGAGAGCCAGTTTTGAAAGACATGGCATCTGTTTTGGCTGGCAGCGGTTGGACTTCATTGCTCTTTTTCTGCCAGCCAACAATCTTGGTCCAGCAGGGGAAGTGGGAGATGAGCAAACATGGGCTGTACACATTTGCCCGTGTGCCCCATGTGTCGCATTAACGGTGACAGCCCGTTATAAAGTACAGATTCAGATACAAACCGCTGCTATCTGTCAACACATCTTTAGGAGAAGTGATAATGTCATCCATTAATAAAAAATCACAGCTTTCAATAATGTATGGAAGCTTAATCGTTAGCGCTGTTAATTAATTACAGATTTCATTAAATTCACATACATTCAAATGCAGTACATTAATGTGTAACCGGAAAAAAACCCAGTGAGGATAATTTAAAAACAATTTTGAGGCACATATGAGTGAAAGACTGGACAGACCTTACAAAACGTGGCTTAAGAGGTCAATATATTACTTGCACTGTATCATTTTCATACCTTTGAGTACAGGGACGGATTGGCAACCTGTGCATTCTGGAAAAGTCCAGAACGGCCGTTCAACCGAGGGCCGTCGCCCGGCCGTCGGCAAAAAAGTCTAATAGCGCAATATGAACAGCAAACACTAGGGGCACTAATACAATCACTTATATGCTGCTACGTGTAAAAAAAATGAGGAAGAAGAGTCCCTGTCCCAAATGGCGCCTTTCATGTGGACTTTCGGTCTCGTGGCCTTAAATTGCGCATGCTCGCTTAGTCTACGAGTCAGTAGGGTGTCCCATCTGTCATTTTTATGCTTTAAGTATGCTCATCAGCACCCCCTTTGCCCTCTTGATGTGGTCTCCGGCGAAGGCGGCATTGCAGCAGGCTTCGCGCACTTTACCAACCCAGAAGTCCTTGCAAAAGAGCAAACAGACCAATCAGACGATGGAAGGGAGGAGTTCACACTGACGGGCAACTTCTCTTCCTATTTCCGGCGTGACACTCAAGTCTGTCCCAAAATACAACTCCGGTGCACCCAGGTGGACTCGCATCAAGGGTCCCTAAAGTCTGCACTACATGATGTCATCAAAGTGTGGACTCTGAGGAGGATCACAAGTCCGGAGTGTGCCATTTGGCACAGGGCCCTAGCCGTGATTGGTCCCATGATTATTGGCCTATTTGAGAAAAATTCCAGGGCTGTTTTTAGCCCCAGTCCGTCCCTGTTTGAGTATAAGCCCGGGCTACAGGCCACAGCAATCTATTTTGCACATATGCAAAATATTTTTTATAATTAATTACACCATTAAAAAGTATTTCATTTCAAGTATATGCCTATTAAATGAAGCTGTTGGTGTGGTGTTTACTCATAAAAGTAAAAACATTAAATGCTATATAAGATATGTTAACTACACAATAAGAGAAGATACACATACACTTCAAAAATAAACCCTTGCTGGATTTTCCGTGCAATAATGCAACCCTCTGGTTAATACCGTAGTACGATGCATCATTGGAGAAACTAGCTCGTCACGACTAAGCAACTGTTGCACATCCGTTGTCCGAATCACATACAAGACATGTCCTGCAAAATTGTTGACCTTTGTGTTATAATTAGGGCTGTCACAATGATTAAATAATCGTCTCATAGCGATTGTTTGACCTTATTGCGATGATTTCAGATCACCGCAATGATTGCACACCTTTCTAAAAAACACAAGGGGGAGCTGCAGTGCCTGTATAAATGAGAAATTATCAGATTACTTTTAAATATGTGTTATGTGTATTCATATTTACTGCCAGGTAAACAAAATATTTAATGTAAATAATTACAACAATGTGTGAAAATTATTTCATAAACAAACAAAAAAATGTATGAGAATTAAATGTCAAAGCAATAAAATAGACAATTAATCGTCACAATTTATTCACAAATTTCATAACTGTGACATCCCTAGTTATAATCTGTTACTGTAAGCATGTTTTACAAAGTTTTTTTATGTCTTTTGTAACTGTGAACTGTATTGAATTGCTGTCAAGTGAATCACCTCAGCTCTACCCACGTCCCACCTTTTTGCCCATTTTCGGTTATCCGCGAGTGATGCGCCGTGACGTGCTGCCAAGATGACTACGGCGCCCCTAACTATTGGCTTCAAAAAAGCTCTTTGTTCTTTTTCATCCATCATTTTTTACTGTCTATGGGTTAAATCAACCCTTTTTTTTAGAATGTACATATAGACCACTTTCGTGTTTGCAAACAGAGATGACTTTTTTGTGGAGCGGAGCCAAACGGGTTGCAGAAAGTGACCGCTCTGTAGTAGCGGTGTGAAGTGTTTTAGCATTTAACCATGATTGTTACGGATACAGTGTTTTGTCGAAGTCTGACTCCCCTATGTTTCCATTTAGTGCAATGTTTCTTATAACGTTTTAATCATGTTACGTTTATTTTTAGATAAATAAAAAGTTTAAATGGGTTGTCTACTGATATGCATGTATGTAATGTATATGTATTGTTCTTTTTTGCTAAATTAATTATTTTTACAGTATGAATCAGTAAAGTACATATAAAAGCAATACTATCATGTTTTCTATATAATAACATTTATTAAATATTTCATCATTTTCCGGTTTCCTATTATTTCTTCCTTATATTTATAGCCTACGTGTTTGTTCTAAAACTATTATAAAACTATTATGTTTACATACAAATTAAAATGCATAGGCCTGTTTATATATTAATAACACTTTACATCATGTGTATGTATTTTTTAAAAATGGTGATATTAATGCTTTTTCAGTATAAAAAAAACATTTATTCTGAATAAATTATAAATGTAACATAATAAAAATGCTATAAGAAACACATAGCGGGAACAGACTTTGACAGAACACAACATCTTCTCTAATTATTTTCTATTCTAATTATTAAAAGAGTTCCAGATGATTTCATCACTTCAGTCTGTCCGGTTAAGGGCTTATTGCAACCATAAACATCTATGTTTATCTTCAACTGGTGTATTCGACATTCTATAAAAATGAAGCCCATCTTTTTTGGCATTCCTATTCTGACACTTAACAGCACAAAAGGACATTTTCTAGTGAGTTATCTCGCTCGTTTCACTCGTGTCTAATTCATTTCCATTGTTTTTCTGCAACTACATTGTGCGCGCAGCTTGCAGTGACGTAACTCTGACGTCTACTCCAAAATGGTCTATAGACCTGTCTATTTCAACAAAAATCAAGAGAAAATTGTTAACTCATAAATAAGTTCAGCATTTCGCAAAATAGTTTATTATAAGTGATTTGAACATGGCTTTGGCAGGCAGGCCTTTCCCAAGCTCCAATCTAAATTTGGGCTGAAATATGGAAATGCAATGCGCCTTCATTTTGTATACCTTTTATACTTTTCTGCTTTTTTACATCACATTTTTACATCTGCACCATCAGGATGTGTCGATTTTCGCTTTTAGACATTGCCTGATAGTGAGAAAGACATTAAAATTGTGCAAATGGATGCAATTTCAAAAAAATATTTAAAGGGGACAGAGAATGAAAAAACATTTTTACCTTGTCTTTGTTGAATAATGGTAGTCTACTCGCATTCACAAACATACAAAGGTGCTAAACATGCTAAACATCTCAGTCTCATAGAAATTCGTCTTTTAAAAATGTCAGCCAGAAAACGGCCCAATCTGAAAAACTGATGCTTATGACATCACAGGCATCTAACTGCCCCTCCACTTTAAAATAATTGGCTACATTTTTTGAGTGGCAGAAAAGTCAGCCAATCAGTAAGGAGATTGCAAGTTAAGCCAGTAGGGGGAGCCAAATAGGTGGCAATACACTTGTTTAAAATCCCCCACCCTAATAGAGCTATCTGAAAGAGGTTTTAAGGAAGCTTCTAAGGCATTACAGACCCAAACACATTTTTTTATCTACATGTCACATCACAGAACAAGGATAAATACTCCGTTCAATCATTCTATGTCACCTTTAATAAAGGATAAGAAAGTGAAAATGAATAATAGCCTATATAATAAAACAGCTATTTAGTGTTCGTTTTACGTGTTAAATTAACAGGTTCCCTTTTGTTTAGTTTGTTTACTACATTAGTTGTTCTGAAAATCCAAAGTATACTGTAGTAATAGTAGTAACTGACAGAAGCAAAAATAAAACAGACGCAAGTGCAGAAATCAAACAGGGTTCGATTTCAGTACGCCGCTGCTGTTAAATCACCATCATTTCACCGTCATTATGAGTCTGCTGTAGGTTTGTATCAAAGCAATCCATCCTCGTGGAAGCGAACTGCAATTGACGACGTACAATTTGCATCTGTGCATGCTGATGGTCACACTTATTACAGTGAAATATATTTCAAATAATCGCTCGTCTCCTTTGGAGTGCATGTTGCATTCTTTACATTGTGGTTATCACACTGGTTAGTTTTGGTGGTAAAGCCAAAAAGCAATTGCTATTAATAACAATAGTAAAACGTGTTTTTGTTACTACAGCAGCTACAGTGGTAAACATCTGCTTCTATGACCCTTGATGGCACTCGGGTTGATGATGCAAGTGCAGTGTGAACCCAAAGGTGTAATGTGAAAATTGATACAGTAATGTAATGAAATTAACATTCGAGTGTGAAAACAAACACAAACAAATGCCTCGATCTCCATTTATAACATTCTTAACAATATTTATGCCCCTTAGTGTTCCTGTATACCTCATTGGTACAGGTCATTGGGTTCGAACGCTGGTTCATAAAATGTTTACCTTGTAAGTCGCTTTGGATAAAAGCATCTGCCAAATTCATAAGTGTAATGTAAATGTATTTTAAACATTGACTAGTTACAGTAGATACGTATGAGGCAGAATTGCTTTAATATTGCATTATTAAAAATCAGTCAAAGTCTACTCTAAATCAACCAAGGCCACATTCAGAGACATAACTTCATTGGATAACAAAAAAGCCATTAAGCAGAGCAATCTCTGTCTTTTTGAAATCTGCTTTGTTTAGGTCAAGGGGAAAGCCAATGCCATGTCGAACTGACACGTGGGTCATGTGATCTGCTCAAAGGTACAAAACCAGGGCACAGAACCAGACATCTTCTAGATACTGATGATGTGCTATACAACAGACCACTGCATCACTGTTGAAAAAGTCCAACATTACAGTAATAACACCAGGAAAAATCTAATGAAACTAAATGCATTTTAAGGACAGGGATCTAACAGCTTTATATATATAATACATCTGATGGTAACAGACCGTAGTACTTTACTATGATTTTTATCATTGCGATTGATGCACCATAGTGCTAATAAAGTACAGTGAGACTATAAAGTCAAGAAAAAAGAAAAAAAAGATAATGTCATGTTTCTGTTTTGAATAGTGTGGTCAAATGGTTAGGCTTCATTGTGCTTTCACATTTTAGTAAGGCCAGTATTGCATTTTTTCAAAATATTTTGTGCAAATAACTTTCTAATCACTTTAGTTCACAATAAAAATCTTTCTAAACTAATTCTGACTACTAGGGCTGTCACAATGATTAAATAATTGTCTTATTACAATTGTTTGACCTCATCGCGATGATTTCAGTTCACCACAATGATTGCACATCTCTCTAAAAAAACAGAAGGGGGAGCTGCAGCGCCTATATAAACGAGACCGTATCAGATAGCACTCCTTAACTGACAGTGTAACACAATACATTGCAAAGCCATTCTACAGTGGAAAACAGCATTTAAAGAAATGCTGCAAAACTTTAATAAGCAGTATGAATTGCCAGGTAAAACATACATTTCCAAAACAGCACTTCCAAATTTAGGGAAGTGATGGATCCTATGCTTAAGGATCTGTAAGGAATTTATTTTTTTTTTGCAGCCACTACAGACCTTACTAGGATTGGCTATTATTTAATAAGGTCTGGTCTGGTATAGTCAAGTCATTTTTATAGTCATTTTTCAGACACTTTATTGTGTTTATTTCTTATGAAAATGTTTCATTTTTTGAAATATATATTCATAAAATAATAACTTTAAAATATGTGTTATGTTTATTAACATTTACTGCCAGGTAAACCTTGCAAAAGATTTAATTTAAATAATCACAACAATATGTGAAAATTTATATCATGCACCAAAAAAAATGTATGAGAATTAAATGTCAAAGCAATAAAACAGACAATTAATTGTCATAACCGCCACAATTTATTAGACAATTAACCGTCAGCCAAATTTCATAATCGTGACAGCCATACTGACTACTGATCAACAAACTACTATGTGTTGGTTTTCATGTGTCTTTATTGCAAAGGACTGATGAACTGCAAGCGTTTTATTACTGAGTGTCTTTTTAGACTTTTGGGGTTTGAAGGTTAAAGGTGCTGGAAATGATTTGAGCTGTTTTGCTAACTTCAGCAACATGAGTTTCCAACAAAACCCTTTAACCCCCAAAAGACATACCAGCAAAGTCAAAATTGCAAAATGATTCACAAAGAGAGATCCAAGATAAGATAGATAGATAGATAGATAGATAGATAGATAGATAGATAGATAGATAGATAGATAGATAGATAGATAGATAGATAGATAGATAGATAGATAGATAGATAGATAGATAGATAGATAGATAGATAGATGGATAGAAGGATAGATAGAAGGATAGATAGATAGATAGATAGATAGATAGATAGATAGATAGATAGATAGATAGATAGATAGATAGATAGATAGATAGATAGATAGATAGATAGATAGATAGATAGATAGATAGATAGATAGATATGTGGCACAAATGCAAGGGCTAGTAACTGCGAGTATAAGTGATGTGGTCAGTACATATCAAATTATCAGACGCCTGAATCAATTTCCATTGTGCAGAACTGCTGAATTGTGAGAAAAAAAAACATAATGAGTTTCAGACAGATTTTCCCCTGAGCAAACATCATCGGTGTTAAGTCTGTAGTGGAGCAAACTCTCAGGCAGGGCATCCCGCTCACCCCTCCCACCAACCAAAAACCACACGCTGTCACGCAAATAAAAAAAATCTGTTCCCTTACACCCCGCATGTCCTTGAGCGGATCCATCTCATTTGATTTGCATTCTTAAATGAACAGTTTACTCAGAATATAGTCACGTAATGCTGTTAGTTTATCTTGGGTACAAAATATGAGATTTCTTTGAACAATCTTTATTCAGATTCTTCAAAAATTCTTCCTTTTGTGTGGCACTGAAAGATAACATCAATGCATTTGGATACAAAATGTTCTTGGATTCATACATCAGTCAGTGCATAAGCAGCGCTGTCCTTCACTAATGAAAATTACTTGTGACTAACAAGTGATTTGAACTCTAATAAGTGGCATTCAATTAACATGTATATTGGGCCGTGATGAGAAGGTGCTTCGTGGATAATATTCCCTGTCAGAGATCCGGCGCCTATGTGGAAAAAAACAATCCCTGCAGGGTAAGAATGATTAAACCTGTGTTCAAGGGCTGAAGAAGTGGAATCAAACATCATTTCAAAGCAAGTATTCCTCAATTCACATCACACTGAAAGCTATTATTCCCACCCTGATGCCCAACCATTCTCTGACAGATCAATAATACAACAATAGTACTCCAGATCCATACAAATCAGCCGGCTATGTCTGGTTTTTACATTAAACATTAAACCTTTCGGAACAAGTGGAACGTCCCAGAACAAAATGAAGATAGTAATTAGAGGTGTTGATGTCTCTCAGAGAGAGTATTTCTTTATATTATATAAAAGAGTTTTTACTGTCAAAACCATTTTATGACTGCAATCATATTATGCACTTCCCATGTCAACATTAATGACTTATAAAATGTACTGAGTCATTCATTCATAGAGAAAATCTTATATTAAAGCAGGCCTATAACTGCATGTATTTATTTCACCAGTATTTACACTTAATCGATTGTAAGATCTTGAATATCAGGTGTAACAATCAATGCCATCTGCTGGCTCTTTAAAACAACAACACCCAACCCAACAACAGCATTACACCACTGTTGTTTATTATCATGAAACAATATTATAATCAAGTATTATTATTATTAAAATATTATTAAAAATTTACAATAATTGTATTTGAATTTAATTATGTAGGCCTACTGTTAAAGGTGATGTTTTAAATATACTATAACAATGCATAAACAATCAATGTAAGGTTTATCTTGTTGCAGTCTAGTGGTCACTATTTAAAATAACTAAATAACTAAACTGATTTACTTTTGCTTATTATCGGACATTTAAATTATAAAAAAATAATGAATATCACTAGGATCTACCATGTCTGCATGCATTGACCTGTTACACACACGAGAAAGAGGAGAGAGAGAAAAGTGTTGATATGCAGAACTCGTATGTTGTGGAGCGCCACTTGTCCCAATGATTTCAACACACGCACGCGCGCGCTGTGAACGCAACAAAACCCTTGCGTGGTCGCACACGCGTGATTCACTGGCAGGTAGAGCCGCATTGGTATTCAGCTCCAGGTCCGAGCAGAAGAATGAATCGGGAGCGCGCGCGCATTAAGGAATGCTTAAGGAATTCCAACTTACCTTCCCACAGCAATGCCAGGAGCGCAGCGGCGAGCGCGCGTCGCACCATTGCGCAGCTCATGTTGTGAGTTTCGCCGACTGTTTGTTACCGTTACGTGGCCGTTCTTGCAGCAACAGTCCGTTTGAATGTTGGGAAAACGCATAAAACGCAAGCGTTCCTCGTTAACGCGTCCGCAGTCCACAGATCTTCCCAGTGCGTAAAGACGGGTCGCTTCTCCCAAGTGACCCTGCGCAAGGAGACCAAACACAATCTGCTGGTGCCTGAAGTGCCGAAAGACGCGAAAATAAATCCCTGTGACAAAAAAGAATAAATGTCCACTCAGAATGTGAGATTCGGGTCAGGAGAATCCACGGAAAATGACGAGAGTGAATATAACGCAGAGGTTTTTTTGGAAAGCCGTTTGTACTGTGAGACTGCTCAGGGCTTCAGCATCACTGTGCATCGTTAAAGGCGTTTGAGAGCGGGGCACGAAAGAAACCTTTGATTGACAGCTCAAGGAGCCCCTCCACCAATCACGGGCGGCCAAGGGAGGAGGCGGGGCGCCACGGAAGAGACTTGGCCAATCGTGTGCGCGGAGAGGGCGGGAACAGCAGGAGCGCTGTGATAAATAGAAGGTGATTTATGGGGAGCTCAGTGTACTGCGGTACTGGAGAGAAGCAGCATCAGTGGAGCAGCACATTAGAGCTTTAGTGTTCTCTGTTGGGTGGTTATTTGAGTAGAGAAACTTTGGAAATAATGAACACTTGATTTATTGGATGATTTCTATGGATTTTCCTCTGACTTCATACATTTACATAACAGTTGATTTTATCCAAAACGACCTTCTACATGCAAGCTACATGAAAGCTACCCAAAGACAATTCATCACGATTAGATATATGGAAATGTGCTTTAAGGTTTTAGTGGACGTGGACATTTGTCCTGTGACAACTTGGGCTGTAAAATGACTTGAAAAATGCTGCTACTAGTTATGTTGTAATGTATGGTTTTCGTTGTTTTGTTCATTTTCTAACTAAAATGCTTCAAGCACATATTTTGTAAGCCTGGTACAAATAGAAGTACTTTACAGGAATATTATAGGTTCAGAAAGTTTGACATAACACAAATGACCCAACAGTTACTCACAGTTGTAGTTGTTCCTTACAAGATCATTCAGAATGTGAAAATGTAGGTTTTGAATCTGACTTGTGCTTTGTGGGTATTCATTTGGTAAGGTTATTCACACCATACTTCCACAAGGTCAATGACTCTGAAGTACTGCTCTAACCGGCTCCTGACTGTCATGTGTAGACGGATTGCTGTCCAGACTGAAGTGATGGGACGCGACAACAGCGTTTGAATATTAATATGTAAACTCAAAGCTTTAAAGGGGACATATCATGAAAATATGACGTTTTCCATGTTTAAGTGCTATAATTGGGTCCCCAGTGCTTCTATCAACCTAGAAAATGTAAAAAAGATCAACCCAGTAACCAACATTCTTTGCAAGCATGTGAAAAAATAAGTCATTGAAATTTGCACTCTTTGTGATGTCACAAGGGGATCTTATTATAATAACACTGCCCTTAATCTGCACTATCCAACCACGGCACTGCCATTTAGTGCAGATAGAAAAAATGAAAATAATTGAGGTTCAATTTTAACAAACCACCATTATGGCGATCAGTGTTTGAAGTTCATCAGCTCGTTTGCATTTAAAAAGACACACACACAAAAAAACGGCACATTTTTGCTCAGACCTATAAAGTAGGGCTGGGATGATAAAACTTTTTCATGTCTGATACCGATGTTGATCAATTAAGCTGCAAATAACACATTTGTTAGTTGTACAAAAAGCTTAAACAGACCTACAAAACAAACATTTAATGGGCAACAAATGACTGTGAAAATTCAAGACTCAATGAAACATTGTGCAATACTGCTGCTTCATTTTTATTTCAATGTTTCAAACAGACTAGCAACATTTTAATTAGTCGGAACAAAAATTCGAAATAAAATTTAAGGTGTAACTTTGGACACTTTAAAGGGCAACTTTGTGCAAATTTATGTTGCTCAGCAAGTCGCGCTTTACCCCAAGTTGCCATTGCAAGGTCTGTGTTGGTATTGGATCGGATTGTACTCCAAGACTTCTACAATATTTGATCCGGCCATTTCCGCCAATATCAGACTATCGATAAAGAATATCATATCGGCCCACCCCTAAAGTGGCAATTTTACCATGCTACAATACATTATCTATGTGGTATTTTGAGCTAAAACTTCACATACATACACTGGGTAAACCAAAGATTTATTATACATCCTAAAAAAGTCTTGTGAAATGTCCCCTTTAAAGGGACACTCCACCCTTTTTTGAAAATGCAAATTTTCCAGCTCCCCTAGAGTTAAACATTTGATTTTTACCTTTTTGGATCCATTCAGCCGATCTATGGGTCTGGCGCTAGCACTTTTAGCATAGCTTAGCACAATCTATTGAATCTGATTAGTTCATGCTAAAAATAACCAAATAGTTTGGAGTATTTAAAACTTGACTCTTCTGTAGTTACATGGTGTACTAAGACTGACAGAAAATTAAAAGTTGTGATTTTCTAGACAGAGATACTATGAACTATACTCTCATTCTGGCGTAATAATCAAGGACTTTGCTGCTTTAACATGGCTGTAGCAGGCGTAGTGATATTAAACACTGCCAGAAAATAGTCCCCTACCATTGGAAGTTACTAAAGGGACTATTTTTGGCTGCTGCGTAATATCATTGCGCCTCCTGCAGTCATGTTACAGCAGCAAAGTCCTTGATTATTACACCAAAATAAGAGTATAGTTCCTATTCATATCTGCTTAGAAAATCACAACTTTTAATTTTCTGTCGGTCTTAGTACACGATGTAACTACAGAAGAGTCAAGTTTAAAATAGGAAAAATATCCAAACTCTTTGGTTATTTTTAGCGTGATGCTAACGGTCTAATCAGATTCAATGGATTGTGCTAAGCTATGCTAAAAGTGGTACCGCCAGACCCGGAGATCAGCTGAATGGATTCCAAAATGGTAAAAATCGAATGTTTAACTCTAGGGGAGCTGGAAAATGAGTATATTTTTTTTTAAAAGTGGAGTGTCCCTTTAAGGTTCCCACACAAATACTGTAAAGATCCTGTCATTCTTTAGTCAATTACATTACTCAGGTCAATCTAAATCCATACGCTGTTGTTATTTAAGTCAAACACAACGAGGGAAAATGTTTTTTTTTACACATTTCCTAAAATATATAAAATTAAAGAACGCATCATAAATGTAGTCCATCTGTCTATGGGTGGTTTCCCGGACAGTTATTACTTTTAAACCAGGGCTAGGCCTTAGTTTTATTAGAAAGTTTAACTAGTTTTAACACACATGTCTTACTAAAACATTACTGGTGTGCATTTTGAGGCAAAACAAAGTGCACTAATGTATTTTAAGATATGTCAGTGTTTTCAGTTTGGACACCTCTTACATTTATTTTAATCTTGGACTAGTCTAATCCCTGTCTGGAAAACCACCATTATAAATCCTTTGATGTAATAAGAAATGATTGTGTGAAGAGCAGACTGAAATTTAGGTCATCTTTTCCTCTGCCACATTTCTGAAATCTTATTTGTGAGCATGTCTGGGAAATATTTGGGGGGAAAAAAGTTCATCAATCAATATTGAGAGCTTTTAAGGCCTTGGACATACTCATACTTTTTATTATGTAGGTGTGTTAATCCAACCCTTAACAAAATAAAACTGATTTAAATCTGACCTCCAATATAAATGTGAAGTCTTGTTTATGGCTGAAGGCCTTGGAGCCGTGCTGCACTCCATAAGTTTTACCAATACGCTGATTTGGCAATCTGACAGTGAAATCAATTGTGAAATGGTGCAGAGATTTTATGCGCGTTGCCAAGACCTTGAATAATTTTAATTTTATTATGTTGCATTTATCACACATTAATGGTTCATAGCTTCATTTAAAATCATGTGAAATGACAAGTTGTACTGAGTACTATGTGGTATGCATTGATTTTTAATTATATGCAGTAATTAATATCACCCTGGCTTCTGTTTGGTTGAATACCGAATGAGTTGTCACCTGTTTGCATTTTTCTGTTTGCTTTTGACGCAGCTCTCAGATAGAAAACACTTTCAACCGAACAGACATGCCACAATTTACATTTCAAGATTGCTATCTGAAAGCTCGTGTCCTTCAGCCATTCAAAGTTCTTTGCATCAACCATAGACATTTTCAGGTTTGATTGCCTTACTCTTAAAGTCTATGTGACCTGTTTTGCTGCTTATTTTTCTGTTTAAATTCCCTCACTCCCACACAACTCTACTAAAAGGAAAATGCATCACAGCATTCACTGTAAATGTTGGCATAGTTGAAGCATCGGAAAAGTTTCCATGGACGCCTGAGCAACAGCCGGCTATCGGAGAGACGTCAACTTCACCATAACACCACACAGAATGTCCGACAGCATTCGGGAAGTCTTTATTTCGACACTTGAAAGGTCATATCTGGAGAAATCTCTTCGATCGGATAATAAGTCTGATCTTAAGCTGTGTGGATGTGATTTTAAAAGCAAACCTATAACCATAATCTTGTGATCTCAGCAAAGCGCTATACTGCAAGTCTTAAAGGCACTGCACCAAAATACAGCCTGTTCAGTTTTAAAAATGTAAAAGCATTATTATTTATTATAGTTATTTATTAAGTTTTATAATGAACGCTGTTATTTCACATCAAGCAATGCGCATATTTGTAACTGTACAGTAATTACTTTCTTTTCAAAGCAGGTATGAATGAGCTAAATCATTTAGATTTATGCATTAAGCAGACGCTTTTATCCAAAGCAACTTACAGTGCATTCAAGTCATACATTTTTTATTAATTTATCAGTATCTGAGTTCCTTGGGAATCAAACCCACAACAGTTACAGATCCTCCTCTGATCTGTTTGATGAATTTAACTGCTGATTAATAATTATTTTCTGCATTATTTTCATTTAAATTATGTTTTTGCTTACGTAAATCTGATGCGACCATCAAATCTGACAGCTCTGCAGGATCGGTGGGCAACAAACCGTGACACATCCTTCCACGGGAGACGGTCTCGAGTGCAAGCATGCTCAGAAGTGTTCAAAAGATTGAGCTCCCTGGGCCAAGTGTGCTAAGAAGTTTTTGTTTGTTTGTACAATAAAAGTTTTTAGTAGTGGCATAGATATGGTGAGTATTCCTGACTATTTAGTATGGAAATGTATGGAGATGGCACTACTGCTTTTTCCTTCTGTCTGCATTCACACAAGCCTTAAGCTTTCTCATTAATTGCCATGGCACAAACAGAAAACATTCACTTGTAATCACTGTCCCTCAGAGGGCCCCGGAGAGAAAGAGAGAGAGAGAGAAAGAGAGAGAGAGAGAGAGAGAGGATTGGCAGTGTGCCAAAAAGAGGGGGGCGGTACCTATCGATTAAAAGAAAGAAATAAATAATTGAAAAATAATAATAAATAACCATCAGATTCTGTTTGAGGTCTGGGAGATCCAAGGGTGTTTTGAAACGCACCCCTAAACATATTTAACCATTAAAAATTCATCTAAAACAAAACACTCTGTCAAACACTCTGTCACTCTGTCTCTAACCTGTATGCTGTTATCTTTTCTAAGATACACAAAAGCTTGAATTTCTGAAGAGGAATCACATTGCATCTACCTATACAGTAGCCTACCTTCAAACTAAATATGAGAGTCCATATGAAGTTTAGATGCAAAACCCTCTAAGTGCGTTTCTTGTAAATGACTACTTTTTATCAGACTCTTAATGGATTGGATCAGTATTTCTGAATGGCCAGAGGCCAGGATTAAAGAGCCGCACAGATCGAAACTGACCTGTATTGCAGTGTGTCATGTAGCTGTCCATCAATGTAAACAATGTGCAAAGTAGTTGAACCAAAAAGTGCACAAATAATAAAGTAACTGGCTTCTAAAGTAGGGAGTCGATTCTGAATCACTGAAAGTCGTCATATGGATTGAATCTCCTGCCTGACTTAATCCACGTAATACCAACACTTTGCATAATAATCTCTGCCTACAGCCTTGCCCGCATGAGGAACATAAACTATGACCTGCCCACAGCTAGTTAGTGTGTAAACATCATATCACGCTGTGTTTTCAGTTTGTGTTGTTTTCACTACGAAAGGATAAAGATGTATGAAGAATCTGTGGTTAAAATTACTTTTTCACTGAGGGATATGCTAGACGTTTCGCTGTAAAGAATCAGTGGTTAAAATTACTTTTTCACGGAGGGATTTACTAAATGTTTGGCTGTGAAGAATCTATGGTTAAAATTACTTTTTCACGGAAGGATTTACTAGACATTTGGCTGTGAAGAATCTGTGGTTAAAATTACTTTTTCACGGAAGGATTTACTAGACGTTTGGCTGTGAAGAATCTGTGGTTAAAATTACTTTTTCACTGAGGAATTTACTAAATGTTTGGCTGTGAAGAATCTGTGGTTAAAATGACTTTTTCACGGAGGAATTTACTAAATGTTTGGCTGTGAAGAATCTGTGGTTAAAATGACTTTTTCACGGAGGAATTTACTAAATGTTTGGCTGTGAAGAATCTGTGGTTAAAATTACTTTTTCACGGAAGGATTTACTAGACATTTGGCTGTGAAGAATCTGTGGTTAAAATGACTTTTTCACAGAGGGATTTACTAGATATTTGGCTGTGAAGAATCTGTGGTTAAAATTACTTTTTCACGGAAGGATTTACTAGACATTTGGCTGTAAAGAATCTGTGGTTAAAATTACTTTTTCACAGAGGAATTTACTAAATGTTTGGCTGTGAAGAATCTGTGGTTCAAATAACTTTTTCACGGAGGGATTTACTAGACGTTTGGCTGTGAAGAATCTATGGTTAAAATTACTTTTTCACGGAAGGATTTACTAGACGTTTGGCTGTGAAGAATCTGTGGTTAAAATTACTTTTTCACTGAGGAATTTACTAAATGTTTGGCTGTGAAGAATCTGTGGTTAAAATGACTTTTTCACGGAGGAATTTACTAAATGTTTGGCTGTGAAGAATCTATGGTTAAAATTACTTTTTCACTGAGGAATTTACTAAATGTTTGGCTGTGAAGAATCTGTGGTTAAAATGACTTTTTCACGGAGGAATTTACTAAATGTTTGGCTGTGAAGAATCTGTGGTTAAAATGACTTTTTCACAGAGGGATTTACTAGATATTTGGCTGTGAAGAATCTGTGGTTAAAATTACTTTTTCACGGAAGGATTTACTAGACATTTGGCTGTAAAGAATCTGTGGTTAAAATTACTTTTTCACAGAGGAATTTACTAAATGTTTGGCTGTGAAGAATCTGTGGTTCAAATAACTTTTTCACGGAGGGATTTACTAGACGTTTGGCTGTGAAGAATCTATGGTTAAAATTACTTTTTCACGGAAGGATTTACTAGACGTTTGGCTGTGAAGAATCTGTGGTTAAAATTACTTTTTCACTGAGGAATTTACTAAATGTTTGGCTGTGAAGAATCTGTGGTTAAAATGACTTTTTCACGGAGGAATTTACTAAATGTTTGGCTGTGAAGAATCTATGGTTAAAATTACTTTTTCACGGAAGGATTTACTAGACATTTGGCTGTGAAGAATCTGTGGTTAAAATGACTTTTTCACGGAGGGATTTACTAGATATTTGGCTGTGAAGAATCTGTGGTTAAAATTACTTTTTCACGGAAGGATTTACTAGACATTTGGCTGTAAAGAATCTGTGGTTAAAATTACTTTTTCACGGAGGAATTTACTAAATGTTTGGCTGTGAAGAATCTGTGGTTAAAATGACTTTTTCACAGAGGGATTTACTAAATGTTTGGCTGTGAAGAATCTATGGTTAAAATTACTTTTTCACGGAAGGATTTACTAGACGTTTGGCTGTGAAGAATCTGTGGTTAAAATGACTTTTTCACGGAGGAATTTACTAAATGTTTGGCTGTGAAGAATCTATGGTTAAAATTACTTTTTCACGGAAGGATTTACTAGACATTTGGCTGTGAAGAATCTGTGGTTAAAATTACTTTTTCACGGAGGGATTTACTAGACGTTTGGCTGTGAAGAATCTGTGGTTAAAATTACTTTTTCACGGAAGGATTTACTAGACGTTTGGCTGTGAAGAATCTGTGGTTAAAATTACTTTTTCACGGAAGGATTTACTAGACGTTTGGCTGTGAAGAATCTGTGGTTAAAATTACTTTTTCACGGAAGGATTTACTAGACGTTTGGCTGTGAAGAATCTGTGGTTAAAATTACTTTTTCACGGAAGGATTTACTAGACGTTTGGCTGTGAAGAATCTGTGGTTAAAATTACTTTTTCACTGAGGAATTTACTAAATGTTTGGCTGTGAAGAATCTGTGGTTAAAATGACTTTTTCACGGAGGAATTTACTAAATGTTTGGCTGTGAAGAATCTGTGGTTAAAATGACTTTTTCACAGAGGGATTTACTAGATATTTGGCTGTGAAGAATCTGTGGTTAAAATTACTTTTTCACGGAAGGATTTACTAGACATTTGGCTGTAAAGAATCTGTGGTTAAAATTACTTTTTCACAGAGGAATTTACTAAATGTTTGGCTGTGAAGAATCTGTGGTTCAAATAACTTTTTCACGGAGGGATTTACTAGACGTTTGGCTGTGAAGAATCTATGGTTAAAATTACTTTTTCACGGAAGGATTTACTAGACGTTTGGCTGTGAAGAATCTGTGGTTAAAATTACTTTTTCACTGAGGAATTTACTAAATGTTTGGCTGTGAAGAATCTGTGGTTAAAATGACTTTTTCACGGAGGAATTTACTAAATGTTTGGCTGTGAAGAATCTATGGTTAAAATTACTTTTTCACGGAAGGATTTACTAGACATTTGGCTGTGAAGAATCTGTGGTTAAAATGACTTTTTCACGGAGGGATTTACTAGATATTTGGCTGTGAAGAATCTGTGGTTAAAATTACTTTTTCACGGAAGGATTTACTAGACATTTGGCTGTAAAGAATCTGTGGTTAAAATTACTTTTTCACGGAGGAATTTACTAAATGTTTGGCTGTGAAGAATCTGTGGTTAAAATGACTTTTTCACAGAGGGATTTACTAAATGTTTGGCTGTGAAGAATCTATGGTTAAAATTACTTTTTCACGGAAGGATTTACTAGACGTTTGGCTGTGAAGAATCTGTGGTTAAAATGACTTTTTCACGGAGGAATTTACTAAATGTTTGGCTGTGAAGAATCTATGGTTAAAATTACTTTTTCACGGAAGGATTTACTAGACATTTGGCTGTGAAGAATCTGTGGTTAAAATTACTTTTTCACGGAGGGATTTACTAGACGTTTGGCTGTGAAGAATCTGTGGTTAAAATTACTTTTTCACGGAAGGATTTACTAGACGTTTGGCTGTGAAGAATCTGTGGTTAAAATTACTTTTTCACGGAAGGATTTACTAGACGTTTGGCTGTGAAGAATCTGTGGTTAAAATTACTTTTTCACGGAAGGATTTACTAGACGTTTGGCTGTGAAGAATCTGTGGTTAAAATTACTTTTTCACGGAAGGATTTACTAGACGTTTGGCTGTGAAGAATCTGTGGTTAAAATTACTTTTTCACGGAGGGATTTACTAGACGTTTGGCTGTGAAGAATCTGTGGTTAAAATTACTTTTTCACGGAGGGATTTACTAGACGTTTGGCTGTGAAGAATCTATGGTTAAAATTACTTTTTCACGGAGGGATTTACTAGACGTTTGGCTGTGAAGAATCTATGGTTAAAATTACTTTTTCACGGAGGGATTTACTAAATGTTTGGCTGTGAAGAATCTGTGGTTAAAATTACTTTTTCACGGAAGGATTTACTAGACGTTTGGCTGTGAAGAATCTGTGGTTAAAATTACTTTTTCACAGAAGGATTTACTAGACGTTTGGCTGTGAAGAATCTGTGGTTAAAATTACTTTTTCACGGAGGAATTTACTAAATGTTTGGCTGTGAAGAATCTGTGGTTAAAATTACTTTTTCACGGAAGGATTTACTAGACGTTTGGCTGTGAAGAATCTGTGGTTAAAATTACTTTTTCACAGAGGAATTTACTAAATGTTTGGCTGTGAAGAATCTGTGGTTAAAATTACTTTTTCACGGAAGGATTTACTAGACGTTTGGCTGTGAAGAATCTGTGGTTAAAATGACTTTTTCACGGAGGAATTTACTAAATGTTTGGCTGTGAAGAATCTATGGTTAAAATTACTTTTTCACGGAAGGATTTACTAGACATTTGGCTGTAAAGAATCTGTGGTTAAAATTACTTTTTCACTGAGGAATTTACTAAATGTTTGGCTGTGAAGAATCTGTGGTTAAAATGACTTTTTCACGGAGGAATTTACTAAATGTTTGGCTGTGAAGAATCTATGGTTAAAATTACTTTTTCACGGAAGGATTTACTAGACGTTTGGCTGTGAAGAATCTGTGGTTAAAATTACTTTTTCACAGAGGAATTTACTAAATGTTTGGCTGTGAAGAATCTGTGGTTAAAATTACTTTTTCACGGAAGGATTTACTAGACGTTTGGCTGTGAAGAATCTGTGGTTAAAATGACTTTTTCACGGAGGAATTTACTAAATGTTTGGCTGTGAAGAATCTATGGTTAAAATTACTTTTTCACGGAAGGATTTACTAGACATTTGGCTGTAAAGAATCTGTGGTTAAAATTACTTTTTCACTGAGGAATTTACTAAATGTTTGGCTGTGAAGAATCTGTGGTTAAAATGACTTTTTCACGGAGGAATTTACTAAATGTTTGGCTGTGAAGAATCTATGGTTAAAATTACTTTTTCACGGAAGGATTTACTAGACGTTTGGCTGTGAAGAATCTGTGGTTAAAATGACTTTTTCACGGAGGAATTTACTAAATGTTTGGCTGTGAAGAATCTATGGTTAAAATTACTTTTTCACGGAAGGATTTACTAGACGTTTGGCTGTGAAGAATCTGTGGTTAAAATTACTTTTTCACTGAGGAATTTACTAAATGTTTGGCTGTGAAGAATCTATGGTTAAAATTACTTTTTCACGGAAGGATTTACTAGACGTTTGGCTGTGAAGAATCTATGGTTAAAATTACTTTTTCACGGAAGGATTTACTAGACGTTTGGCTGTGAAGAATCTGTGGTTAAAATGACTTTTTCACGGAGGAATTTACTAAATGTTTGGCTGTGAAGAATCTATGGTTAAAATTACTTTTTCACGGAAGGATTTACTAGACGTTTGGCTGTGAAGAATCTGTGGTTAAAATTACTTTTTCACGGAGGAATTTACTAAATGTTTGGCTGTGAAGAATCTGTGGTTAAAATTACTTTTTCACGGAAGGATTTACTAGACGTTTGGCTGTGAAGAATCTGTGGTTAAAATTACTTTTTCACGGAGGAATTTACTAAATGTTTGGCTGTGAAGAATCTGTGGTTAAAATTACTTTTTCACGGAGGGATTTACTAGACGTTTGGCTGTGAAGAATCTGTGGTTAAAATTACTTTTTCACGGAGGGATTTACTAGATATTTGGCTGTGAAGAATCTGTGGTTAAAATTACTTTTTCACGGAAGGATTTACTAGACATTTGGCTGTAAAGAATCTGTGGTTAAAATTACTTTTTCACTGAGGAATTTACTAAATGTTTGGCTGTGAAGAATCTGTGGTTAAAATGACTTTTTCACGGAGGAATTTACTAAATGTTTGGCTGTGAAGAATCTATGGTTAAAATTACTTTTTCACGGAAGGATTTACTAGACGTTTGGCTGTAAAGAATCTGTGGTTAAAATTACTTTTTCACTGAGGAATTTACTAAATGTTTGGCTGTGAAGAATCTGTGGTTAAAATGACTTTTTCACGGAAGGATTTACTAGACATTTGGCTGTAAAGAATCTGTGGTTAAAATAACTTTTTCACTGAGGAATCTACTAAATGTTTGGCTGTGAAGAATCTGTGGTTAAAATGACTTTTTCACGGAGGAATTTACTAAATGTTTGGCTGTGAAGAATCTACGGTTAAAATTACTTTTTCACGGAAGGATTTACTAGACGTTTGGCTGTAAAGAATCTGTGGTTAAAATTACTTTTTCACTGAGGAATTTACTAAATGTTTGGCTGTGAAGAATCTGTGGTTAAAATGACTTTCTCACGGAAGGATTTACTAGACGTTTGGCTGTGAAGAATCTGTGGTTAAAATTACTTTTTCACGGAGGAATTTACTAAATGTTTGGCTGTGAAGAATCTGTGGTTAAAATTACTTTTTCACGGAGGGATTTACTAGACGTTTGGCTGTGAAGAATCTGTGGTTAAAATGACTTTTTCACGGAGGAATTTACTAAATGTTTGGCTGTGAAGAATCTGTGGTTAAAATGACTTTTTCACGGAGGAATTTACTAAATGTTTGGCTGTGAAGAATCTGTGGTTAAAATTACTTTTTCACGGAAGGATTTACTAGACGTTTGGCTGTGAAGAATCTGTTGTTAAAATGACTTTTTCACTGAGGAATTTACTAAATGTTTGGCTGTGAAGAATCTGTTGTTAAAATTACTTTTTCACGGAGGGATTCACTAGACGTTTGGCTGTGAAGAATCTGTGGTTAAAATGACTTTTTCATGGAGGAATTTACTAGACGTTTGGCTGTGAAGAATCTGTGGTTAAAATTACTTTTTCACGGAAGGATTTACTAGACGTTTGGCTGTGAAGAATCTGTTGTTAAAATGACTTTTTCACGGAGGAATTTACTAAATGTTTGGCTGTGAAGAATCTGTTGTTAAAATTACTTTTTCACGGAGGGATTCACTAGACGTTTGGCTGTGAAGAATCTGTGGTTAAAATGACTTTTTCATGGAGGAATTTACTAGACGTTTGGCTGTGAAGAATCTGTGGTTAAAATTACTTTTTCACGGAAGGATTTACTAGACGTTTGGCTGTGAAGAATCTGTGGTTAAAATTACTTTTTCACGGAGGAATTTACTAAATGTTTGGCTGTGAAGAATCTGTGGTTAAAATTACTTTTTCACGGAAGGATTTACTAGATGTTTGGCAATGAAATATGGTTCAGTACCCACTTTATTTGGAACAACATGCGTCTCCTAAACACAACCTGTAAGTATGATTATAGCAACATATTTGCTTAAATGAGTGTAAAAATGTTAATGTCTGTCATCGTTTATATAACCTGGACTGATGATGATTGATGTGTATTGATGTTGTTTTTAAACTCTTAATATACTGTCAATCATTTCGCTAGATAAGACCCTTATGCCTCGTTAGGGATCATTTAGAGTCCTTTAAAACTGCATCTTCTAAACCGCACTAAAACTGCTAAGCGTTGGGGTCCATTAAAATGAGAAAAATCCTGGAATGCTTCCTCAAAAAAACATAATTTCTTTTCCACTGAACAAAGAAACACATCAACATTTTGGATGACATGGTGGTGAGTAAATTATCTTGATTTTTTTAAGAAACTGGACTAATCCTTTAACTCTTTCGCCGCCATTGACGAGATATCTCGTCAATTAAGAAAAAAACGCTTCCCCGCCAATGACGAGATTTTCCGTCTTTCCGCAATACCGCTATTATCCACCAGGTGGTGCCCTTCCGCAATTTTTTAAACCCGGAAGTATTGCCCTGTGGCAAGCGGCTGCATGTCCGTGTCTGTTTTAAAGATCGCTCTGAATGGGATCTCTATGAAAAGTCCGTCACAAAAATGGAATTATCTCTGCTTTTTGCTCAAAATGTGGTGTTTTTGCAGAAACCTACCCATATTCAAAAGCTGATTACAAAAGAACCACTGAAGGTAGGATGAAACGTTTTTTTTGTTTGATAGCAGAGGGTCTGTTCTTTCATTGGGTATATTGTATGTTTATATATTTAAAGAAGAACATATTTTCTGGAAGGCATTAAACTTTGGTGAAAATCATGAAAAACGCTGGCGCTGGCTGGCAACTTTTTTAAAAAACGCTGGCGGTAAAAGAGTTACTTTGCGGATAACGTGAGCCTGGAGACTGCAGTGTACACTGCGAGTTTATAAACTTTTTACTTAAATGTGTGATATGAATAAATAGTGCACTTCATCGGCTGTTTAAATAATATCCTGTCATTGAAATGAGTGGAGGTTTGAACCCGGAAACAGTATTCCTTACATCATCACTTAACAACCGGATTGCTTGATGGGTGCCCGCTATCACCATTCTCATTCATCTCAAAGGGAGCCAACGCATGACTTAGAAGTACGTGATTTGCTAGTGAAATCACAAAACTTAGAAAACGAATCAATAAATGCCATGTGACTAATCACTCAGGAGCTACAAGACACTGACACTGTGACAAGCCTGGCATAAAATCCCTAAACCCTTGACTAGTTACTGTCTTAAGCTGTGAGGTTAAAGTCAACAGAGAGGGGAAATGTCTGCTTCATGCTTTTAAGGGCCCTCAAAAGAGAATACATTTAAAATGCTACTTTTGAAAGTCTGTCAATAAAAAAAGATGCATTTCAGAACCCAACGATGTAGCACCATCACTTCACTATGGTCCCAGAAAATTTCCGTAAAATTTACAGACTTCTGTGTAAACACAAACACTTCCTGTAAATGTCTGGGATTGCCCCCGGAAAGAGGACCTTGTAACATTGCCGTAATATACACGGAAAATGCTGTACGTGAACAAGACACAGAAAGAATGCCGTAAAGCGAGTGCCTTAGTGAGGACCTGCGTTTCATCACAACCAGAACTTATGGTTCAGCTCTTTGACACAGGGATTTAAAAACAGAAAGAAAAGAGAAAGAAAGAAAGTTTGGCATTGCCCAATAACAAGTGTTAGATACCTCTTAAATGAAGGTCGCAGCAGGGTGTCAATGATAGAAGAGGTAGAAAAAAGCTTGTGTATTGTGAAGAAGAAAGAAACAGGAGACTGTTAGACCCCCTGGCATCCTCCATTAAACCTTCAATAGTGAGAGAATAGTGAGAAAGATGGAACCGGTCAAGACTTTTGGCCCCATTGGTAGCTGATGGACAATGAAAAGACAACAATTCAGACCACAGAATGAAAAAAATCCTTTATACTGTTTGATGAAAAATTGTATATTGAAAACAAACCACGACTGTTGTGGTGGGTGAGAACAAGAGGAACAATTTACTTACTGTTAATCTGTTTCATTTTCAAGCTTTGCACTTTTAGCACTGCCGCAATTCAAGATGTCGTACTTTGTGCTCGTAATTGCTTTTGTTGATTTTGTATGGCAACATTTCATGCCTGTAAATCACCTTGAAATTGAAACACTGAGGGGAAATCATCAACAACAAAAAGTCTGTAAACAGCTACTGTTGTAACTCGACGTGAAATAAAAATGAATACTTTTTTTTTTTTTTAGAATCCTGGTGTTATCCAACAGGGCTGTCACAAAAAAAATGTCAGATTGGAAAAAGTGAATACAGTACTTACAGTGTAATTTCATACCGCCCTCTGATCAACATGTACTGCAATGTTAAAAAAAATAAGTACATTGAAGCCAGTATAACAGGGAAAAGGATGTACAAACAAAAAGTATCATTGTTTCTAAAAACTTATTGTGCAAAATTATTATCTTTTGAAGTCACATGATATCATAAACAGATCAAAACCAAATAATTTATGCATCTGACAAACTTATATACTGTCAGAATTTTTTTTTGTATATATTTGGTACCACTCAGAGGTAGTAATATGTAACCCTTAAGGGGAAATGAAACTTCTGTCATCATTTTCTCATCCTCATGTTAATCTAAACCTGTATGAGTTTCTGATGAACGCAAGAGAAGATTATTTGATAAATGATGGTAAGCACACAGCTGATTGTTACCATTGACTTCCATAGTAGGAAAAACAAATACGAAGAAATTCCATGTGTACCATCAACTGTGTGCTTACCATCATTTATTAAAATATATTCTTGCGGCACGTTTTCTTAATAATTTAAAAAATGCGTCCCCCGCATAAATATTGGGACTTGAATCATGCATTGAATCATGCGATCACATAATCACGTTTTTCTGGAGGGACTGGGTTACAATCAGCTGTGTGCTTACTACCATTAATCAAAATGTCTTCTTCATCATTGATCACAATACGTCCATGATATTTGTTTTCCTACTATGGAAGTCAATAGTTACAATCAGCTGTATGCTTACAATCATTTATCAAAATATCTTCTTTTGTGTTCATCAAAATAAAAAAAACTCAGGTTTAAAGCAACACGACGATAAAAACTTTTTGAAAAATGTAGGCCTACTTTTTTTTAGGGAACTATATTTTATGGCGTAATAGCACTTTTGGGAGCACTTCGACCCGCCTGAAAAGTCCGCTCCCCTTCTCACTCTCATAATGAGAGAGGGAGGGTGTTTCTGCGCCGAGTCGAAGTACTACCAAAAGTGCTATTACGCCATAAAATATAGTTCCTCTTTTAAATCCGTTTAGAAAAGCGCTACGTTTTATTTTGTACCACCAAACTTGCTCATATAACTACTCGTCTTAAATAGGAAAAACGTTCATGTGTTTGGTCACTTCTAACTTTATCTCTAAATGGTACCATTGAATGAATGGGGCTAAGCTAAATGCTATCGAAGCGTCGCAGCGCACTCCAGCGCTTACGTGCACGCACACAGATGATAGAGGGCTGTATCAACAATTCTTAGTTAAGCTAATAACATATTTTAATATTGAAAATGAGTAGACTATTCCTTTAAGAGATTCTAATAAAAATTACACACTGCACCTTTAACTCTGAACAAACTGTTGCAGTAAATAACATACATTTAAATCTACGGTAAGTTACTGGGAAACAGCTTCCAGTAATACTGTCATTTATAAAGAAAGTGTGGTCAGATTAAAGTTAGAGCAACACTAAAGAGTTTTTGCTCTTTGCTCCCCCTACAGGTTGGAAGCGGAATTGTCCATTACCACTGTCGTAAATAATATAGCCTACTGCAGCAAAGCTGGCTCTGATTGGATTGTAGGTCTGCTGTAAAGCAAGTTTTGTAGTTTTCACTCGAACTACAGGACTGGGACCCGACGGTTGGAAACTTTATCGGTTTTGGCCGATAGAGGGCTGCAAAGCGAATGTGAAAGTGCCGTTCATCCTGTTTCGAACCTTTTTTGGAAACGTTATTTTAAGGTAAAAAAAAACTTTTTAGTGTTGCTTTAATATGAAGACTTGGGCATTTCAGGTTTCAAATAGCAAAAACAAACAAAAAATGAATTTTTGATTCTGTTTATCTATGCTTTATTTTCGTTGGTGAACCTGCAAACGAGAGGACACTTAATTTTGTTCTCCCGAAGGGCAGTGTAAATTATTAATATTAAATATGTGATGAAACAGCCCCAGGAGATTCACCTTTCAAGATGGAAAGTTCAAAACGTACAGCCCAAAGTAAGAAGCACTGAAGACGGATCAAAGCTGAGTCTGTAATAGATGTTGGAATTTAATCATGTCTTCAGCTGACTCTCTCTCTCTCTCTCTCTCTCTCTCTCACACACACACACACACACACACAACTTTATTTCATCTTCCTTTTTATTTTTTTACATTATTCTTTTATCTAGCGGCTTATCAAACCACACTGGACAGCCGAGATGCAGTTTCTTGATGTGCATCATCAGGTAAATTGCTGTAGATGCTGTTTCAACATTTCACACATACTGTATACTTGCTGTAAACCATTAAAAACTGAATCTGAATGATGAAATGTGCTGACATGTCTCCCTGTTATCTTCTACAGTACAACAAAACGTCCGTCCCAACCCTGCACTTTAATCTGCGCTCCCTGATCAATGAAGCCACATTGATTCTGACTCAGCCATCAGAAAGCGACGTGACAGACATTCAAATGAGTTTGCACACATGTGCGAGTGTCAGCAAGACTTTTTAAAGAAACAGTTCATATTAAAAATCAATTTTTTTGTGTTTACTTGCCATATACATGTTAGTTTAATTGTGGAACAAAAAAAGGCATCTGGATGTCATACACAACAAGTCATCAAAGGGAAAGTGTCAAACTGTAAAAGTAATAAAAACGTACAGTAAAGACACCACATACACAGTAAGCTACAGTAAGATTTTTTTGAGATAGTGTCTCTAGTGTTGGGAGTTATGAACAGTGTGACAACTTACCCCGCTCTCCCCAACAACTCAGTATGATGAGTCATATTGAATACTTTTTATAGCTCCTTTATAATTGTTTGTCGACAAAACTTAACAAAAAAAAAAATCTGTGAGAAGATTGATGAGAATGGTTGAGTTCATACTGAGATCTTAGTTTTAATTGCAGTGGCCCTATAAATAGTAAGTTCATTGCTGTATACTGCAGAATCTCTTTACATTTCTTTAAAAAGACAAAGATTGTGATACAGTAAGGATGAACAGCTATAAAATCCACCGGGACAGATTAGCTTGCATTATTTGGGTTTGGAAGAAATTCAGAGGAAATGTTTTATACTCATTGAAAAGTTTGACTTATTTGGTGTTTGGGCAAATCTAAACACAGTTGGAGACATTGTTGAGAAACTCCAGTGAGATTACTGAAGTCTTTTCTTTGACCCAAATCCATGATGCCTAGAAAAACAATTGAGATAAAGGAGAGAAATCAATTCTGATTTTCCTATGATCTCATCTCTCTGCCAGTGTTTGCTTGATTTTGTTTGTCGAGTCTCTTTTGGCTGTGTCCTCTCCTGTCTTCTCGGGTGTCAGTCTTCTATATATATCAATGCAGTGGGCCGCTCGGTCTCTGGTGAGTGATATTGAAACTGAATGTGGCCGTCGGTGAACCAGACTCAGCCAGGAAGTTAATGAATTGAACGACCTTCATTTGTGAAGAAATCTAGAGAAAGTTCTCCCTCTGAAATTCAATATGCTTTCTACATAATCAGTCAATCCATAATAAGTGGTTTTTCTTAATGCAATAATCGCTATTGCTATTACTTATACACTATAACAAATGTGGTTGTTCCATGGTTGGGTAGAATACTGTATGGACACACCTAACTGTTGGATGAATTGACATAGAATATATTTGATCCAACAATGTGGTTAAAACAACCCTTTTTTTGAGTGTAGTTAAGGGCTTAAAATATCCCCACTAACTACATACAGTAGCAACATACTGATATCCACTCAGAACACAGTAATTGCAAAGCAATACACAAACATCATTCAGAACACCAGCATCCATCCATCCATCCATAACTCAAGCCTGGAAACACAGTGAGCATCACATAGAGTTCCTTAGCAACCACCTGGAAACAAGCTATCATCACTCAGAGCACCTTAGCAACCACATAGAATCAAACTAGCATTACTCAGAACACTTTAGCAAGTATCTGGAAAAAACACTAGAATCAATCAGAACAGCTTTATTTCAAACGCCTTAGCAACCATATGGAAACACACTAGCATCACTCAATGCCCACTGGCAACCACCTGGAAACACACTAGCATCACTCAAAGCACCTAAGCCATCACCTAAAAAAACACACTAGCATCACTCGAAGCACCTTAGCAACCACCTGAAAACACACTAGCATCACACCTTAGCAACCACCTGGAAACACACTAGCATCACTCGAAGCACCTAAGCCATCACCTAAAAACACACTAGCATCACTCAAAGCACCTTAGCAACCACCTGAAAACACACTAGCATCACACCTTAGCAACCACCTGGAAACACACTAGCATCACTCGAAGCACCTTAGCAACCACCTGAAAACACACTAGCATCACACCTTAGCAACCACCTGGAAACACACTAGCATCACTCGAAGCACCTTAGCAACCACCTGAAAACACACTAGCATCACACCTTAGCAACCACCTGGAAACACACTAGCATCACTCGAAGCACCTAAGCCATCACCTAAAAACACACTAGCATCACTCAAAGCACCTTAGCAACCACCTGAAAACACACTAGCATCACACCTTAGCAACCACCTGGAAACACACTAGCATCACTCGAAGCACCTTAGCAACCACCTGAAAACACACTAGCATCACACCTTAGCAACCACCTGGAAACACACTAGCATCACTCGAAGCACCTAAGCCATCACCTAAAAACACACTAGCATCACTCAAAGCACCTTAGCAACCACCTGAAAACACACTAGCATCACACCTTAGCAACCACCTGAAAACACACTAGCATCACACCTTAGCAACCACCTGAAAACACTTAACAGCCTCATGCACTTATTGTCATTATTTGAATGATTTATTGCCATTATTTGAACAATTTATTGTCATTATTTAAATAATATATTATCATTTATTACTATTTGTTTTTGTATTTTAGGTTTATGACCTGTGGTCATCTGATTTAAATAAAATTAAGGACAAACACGAGTCATGAAATTGTGTGCTTCCTGGTGAGCCTTTTCGGAGGGCTAAATAATAGAAAGTCCGAACACTAGCACCATTCATAGCACCTTAGCAACCACCTGAAAACACACTAGCATCACACCTTAGCAACCACCTGGAAACACACTAGCATCACTCGAAGCACCTTAGCAACCACCTGAAAACACACTAGCATCACACCTTAGCAACCACCTGGAAACACACTAGCATCACTCGAAGCACCTAAGCCTTCACCTAAAAACACACTAGCATCACTCAAAGCACCTTAGCAACCACCTGAAAACACACTAGCATCACACCTTAGCAACCACCTGGAAACACACTAGCATCACTCGAAACACCTTAGCAACCACCTGAAAACACACTAGCATCACACCTTAGCAACCACCTGGAAACACACTAGCATCACTCGAAGCACCTAAGCCATCACCTAAAAACACACTAGCATCACTCAAAGCACCTTAGCAACCACCTGAAAACACACTAGCATCACACCTTAGCAACCACCTGAAAACACACTAGCATCACACCTTAGCAACCACCTGGAAACACACTAGCATCACTCGAAGCACCTTAGCAACCACCTGAAAACACACTAGCATCACACCTTAGCAACCACCTGGAAACACACTAGCATCACTCGAAGCACCTAAGCCATCACCTAAAAACACACTAGCATCACTCAAAGCACCTTAGCAACCACCTGAAAACACACTAGCATCACACCTTAGCAACCACCTGGAAACACACTAGCATCACTCGAAGCACCTTAGCAACCACCTGAAAACACACTAGCATCACACCTTAGCAACCACCTGGAAACACACTAGCATCACTCGAAGCACCTAAGCCATCACCTAAAAACACACTAGCATCACTCAAAGCACCTTAGCAACCACCTGAAAACACACTAGCATCACACCTTAGCAACCACCTGAAAACACACTAGCATCACACCTTAGCAACCACCTGAAAACACACTAGCATCACACCTTAGCAACCACCTGAAAACACACTAGCATCACACCTTAGCAACCACCTGGAAACACACTAGCATCACTCGAAGCACCTAAGCCATCACCTAAAAACACACTAGCATCACTCAAAGCACCTTAGCAACCACCTAAAAACACACTAGCATCACACCTTAGCAACCACCTGAAAACACACTAGCATCACACCTTAGCAACCACCTGGAAACACACTAGCATCACTCGAAGCACCTTAGCAACCACCTGAAAACACACTAGCATCACACCTTAGCAACCACCTGGAAACACACTAGCATCACTCGAAGCACCTAAGCCATCACCTGAAAACACACTAGCATCACTCAAAGCACCTTAGCAACCACCTGAAAACACACTAGCATCACACTTTAGCAACCACCTGAAAACACACTAGCATCACACCTTAGCAACCACCTGAAAACACACTAGCATCACACCTTAGCAACCACCTGAAAACACACTAGCATCACACCTTAGCAACCACCTGGAAACACACTAGCATCACTCGAAGCACCTAAGCCATCACCTAAAAACACACTAGCATCACTCAAAGCACCTTAGCAACCACCTAAAAACACACTAGCATCACACCTTAGCAACCACCTGAAAACACTTAACAGCCTCATGCACTTATTGTCATTATTTGAATGATTTATTGCCATTATTTGAACAATTTATTGTCATTATTTAAATAATATATTATCATTTATTACTATTTGTTTTTGTATTTTAGGTTTATGACCTGTGGTCATCTGATTTAAATAAAATTAAGGACAAACACGAGTCATGAAATTGTGTGCTTCCTGGTGAGCCTTTTCGGAGGGCTAAATAATAGAAAGTCCGAACACTAGCACCATTCATAGCACCTTAGCAACTACCTGAAAACACACTAGAATCACAACTTAGCATCACACCTTAGCAACCACCTGGAAACACACTAACATCACTCATAGCACCTTAGCAACGACCTGGAAATGTACTAGTATAATTAAGAGCACCTGGAAACACACTAGCATCACTCAAAGCACCTTAGCAACCACCTGAAAACACACTACCATCACACCTTAGCAACCACCTGAAAACAAACTAGCATCACTTAGAACACCTTAGCAACCACCTGGAAACAAACTAGCATCACACCTTAGCAACCACATGGAAACACACTAGCATCACTCGGAGCACCTAAGCCATCACCTGAAAAAACACTAGCATCACTCAGAGCACCTTAGCAACCACATGGAAACAAACTAGCATCACTCAGAACACCTTAGCAACTTTCTGAAAAAAAAAATAGAATCAATCGGAACACCCTAGCAATGATTTGAAAACATACTAACATCACTCAAAGCACCTTAGCAACCACCTGGAAACAAACTAGCATCACTCAGAGCACCTTAGCAACCACCTAGAAACACTTACAGCAGACACAGCATCACTCAGAACGCCTTAGCAACCACCTGGAAACAAACTAGCATCACTCAGTCAGAGCACCTTAGCAACCACCTGGAAATACAGTAGCATAATTTAGAACACCTTAGCATGTCACCTAGAAACACACTAGCATCACTCAAAGCACCTTAGCAACCACCTGGAAACACTCACAGCAGACACAGCATCACACAGAATCCCTTAGCAACAACCTGGAAAACATATAAGCGTCATTCGAAAACACCTAACCAACCACCTGGAAACAAACTAGCATCACTCAGAGTACCTTAGCAACCACCTGGAAACAAACTAGCATCACTCAGAGCACCGTAGCAACCACCTGGAAACACTCATATCAAACACAGCATCACTCAGAACACCATAGCAACCTGGAAGCACATTAGCATCATTCGAAACACCTTAGCAACCACCTGGAAACAAACTAGCATCACTCAGACACCTTAGCAACCACCTGAAAACACAATAGCAGCACTTAAACACCTTGGCATTCCACATAAAAACACACTAGCATCACTCAAAGCACCTTAGCAACCACCCGGAAACACTCACATCAGACACAGCATCACTCAGAACGCCATAAGCAACCACCTGGAAACACACTAGCAGCACTCAGAGCACCTTAGCAACCACCTGGAAAACACTAGAATCACTCAAGCACCTTAGCAACCATTTGGAAACACACTAGCATCACTATAAGCCCATTGACAACAACCTGTAAACACAATAGCATCACTCAGAACCCCTTAGCAACCACCTGGAAACACTCACAGCAGAGACAGCATCACTCAGAGCACCTTAGCAACCACCTGGAAACAAACTAGCATCACTCAGAGCACCTTAGCAACCACCTGGAAACAAACTAGCATCACTCAGAGCACCTGGAAACACATTAGCTTCACTCAAAGCACCCTTGGCAACTGCACAACCACACAGGAACGACTGGACAACATTAACAATACCAAAATATTCTGGTGGCACTTTTGCGCAGGCAAGCATCACTCATATTTTCTGTGAGAGTAAAAATTGAATGTAAAAATCCACTTTGCTTTATTTTTTTATTTGTAAATGTCACACAGGTTTCAAGAAGGTGAAAAACAGCTTTTGTTCAGAAAAGGTTTCAGGAAATTGTCGCTTCATTGCTGAACAGTAAATTGTTTAAAACACGCTCTTTGCTTGATAGCTTTGCGATTACTTTTGATTCTCTTTTTCTTTTCTCCTCTGTCTGTTTCTTGTTGTCGAACTTTCACCCACATCATGTTATTGATTTCATCCATCATTCATCGTACAACTCAAGTCTTCACAATTTTCTTGCTTCCTACACAAAGTATGCATTCACATGCTTGTTCTCTCGCCCATGCGACCTTCTCAATATTTCTTTCCTTTGTTACGCCCCTAAATCAATCATCCCTATTTGGGTTGGAATTGATTGTGTCGTTTCACATTGTAAACGCTGCCTACTTCACCACGCCCACATGTGTCTCAATCCTTTTCATCTGTCACTCCCTGTTTCCTCTTCTAACTCATCACGATTCTCTTATCTGTACTCACTCGCTCCCCTTCACATCCACGAGTGTGAGGATGACGAAACACGTCAAGAAAATATCCTGCTCATATTTCACTCCATAATCAAAAGAAGGATTTAAGACGTGTGAGAAGAAAATGTAGTTTATTTTTAGGACCAAAAATGTTGTGCATTGTGACTTTATTGTCATCACAATTAAGCACATTTTGCCGCCAGTTCTCATTACCATAATCCAAAAAAAGATCTCATTTTCATATCCTCCTCCTCATGAGTAATGTGATAAATTATCTGTAGATATACGGGGTATGTGACCCTGCCTGGGAACATCCAGTTAAAGTCATGTTTTGTGATTTACTGTTTTCTACATTAAATCCTCCTACATAATGTAAAGAACATTGTTTAGAAAATATAACCTTAATATCTTTAATATTGACTGAGTAAGATCATGCCAAAGATTGAAATCCATGAGTTAAATCCAACTTTCCATCATTAGATTATCGCATCGCGTCCTGATCACAATGTCAGGGCTTATTTCTGCGATATCAACCAGCTGCCAATACATTATTCTGTTTATTTCACAGCTATTTACCTCATAAGTAAGGTAAGAAACACTAAATATTGATTTAAAATATTTTCTTTTCTCATTTTTATCCAATGCAGACCTTGCGAGAGAAAAAACTTATTTACTTTTGATAAGAAAAAGATGTTCAAATGTCACAAACACACTATTTTGGTTCAATCATTTGTAAATATAATTTAACGTTTTGGAATCCATTCAGCTGATCTCCGGGTCTGGCGCTAGCACTTTTAGCATGGCTTGGCGTGGTCCATTGAATCTGATTAGACCATTGGCATCGCGCTGAAGAGTGGCCAGGGAGTTTCGATGTTTTTTCTATTTAAAGATTGACTCTTCTGTAGTTACATCATGTAGCCTACTAAAAAAAGATGGGACTATTTTCAGGCAGTGCATAATATCACTACGTCTGCTTCAGTCATGTTACAGCAGCAAAGTCCTTGATTAATACGCCAGTTTGAGAGTATAGTCCTAGCCATATCTGCCTAGAAAATCACAACTTTTAATTTTCTGTCGGTCCTAGTACACGATGCAACCACAGAAGAGTCAAGTTTCAAACAGGAAAAACATAAAAACTCCCTGGCTAACTTTTAGCGCAATGCCAATGGTCCAATCAGATTCAATGGACCATGCCAAGCTATGCCAAAAGTGCCAGCGCCAGACCCGGAGATCAGCTGAATGGATTTCAAAATGGTAAAAATCAAATGTTTAACTCTAGGGGAGTTGGAAAATTAGCATATTTTCAAAAAAAGTGGAGTGTCCCTTTAAACGATACCTGTCAAAATAAAAAAGTATGTTATTAGTTTTGATTGGTACTTATGGTTATAACAAACCTGCAAATGGCAAAATCGCATGGCCAATCAGAATTAAGCATTACAACGAGTCGTTTAATAATAGACTTTAACCTGAATTTCACAGAAATTGTCTTATATTATCTGAAATGTTAAGAATGCATATGATATGGTAGTGTTTGTCAGCATTTGTTAATAAACTAATAATTACATAACAGTATTTTAATGCAAAATGTAGTTTTGTTGGCCCTGAAACAACAATGAAAAACCAACAATCAGCCCAACACTATGACCACAAATGACCTCTTAAACTAGATGTAAACAATAAGAATGTTGTACAAGCACTAAACCTAAAATCTGTTCCAGGATCAGCTAAAATGACCTTAAAATATATATGTGGCTGAAAACATTTTAAAAGAATATATGAGCTGGATTATTCTTAAACACTTTCTAGAATGCTGGGCTGTTTTAACCCATAACAAGGTCAAATACTGACATTTTTGGGGTTCATTTATCCCAATGGTTGGGTTCGTCCCTTTTTGACCCAAATATTGTTTGAAACATGATCTCATGAGAATACGTGTGCATTTTTACGTAAAATGTATAAGTAAAGTATAAGTTATTGTGATTACACTTGTCTTATGCTTTTTTTCTAACAGTACATGATTTTAACATGATAAACTGCACTCAAAAAAAGAAAAAGTGGGATTTACTTAAAAAAACTTCGTCAAGTGGGTTCCACATAGCTTTGTTAAGTAATGTCAACAAATAAAATGTAAGTTGTATTTACTAAAAAATTTTGTGTAAAATTGACAATTTAAATGTTGCATGGACTGAAGAAATCCTAGTAAAGTCATTATTATGAAACATTTAATTAATGAAAAAAAATAAAAATAATGATTTAATAACTCCATAACAACGAATCAATCAATCAAAGTGCAGCTGCTCAATACAACCTTTATTTATTTACAGTTTATCAAACATATCACAAACATATTTGAAATGCAATGTAACATTTCAAACCGTTTGTTATTTGTTTTGTTCTAAAATATATCAGAACAAGTTAATTAACTTATACTTAGCCACTTATTACTCAGGTACCTATCAAATCATGCTACACTTCTGCAAGAGGGTACAACAATTCTGCCAGAACAACAATTTACCCATAATACACTGCAGCATCATCAGCCAATGAGATGCAAGTCTGTATTGGTTTTATTAATCTGTTACTTTTACGCAACAATGTTATATTGGCTAAACAAATAATTTTGAAGTAAAGCTGACAAGACACAGTCTTTTGTTGAAATTACTAAGTTAAATTAATCATATGCCGTTACTTTTGTTTGTTAAGTAAAGTGAACAAGAAATTATTTAGTAAAACTGACTCCAACCAAGTTCATTTTTTTGAGTGTGTTTTGGGTAGGTTTAGGGGTAGGACTGTATAGCTATATTGTTACTAAAATTTCCCTACACATTTTTGTCTGTTATGTTGCATAATATAAAAGAATACATAAATATTTTGTATAAAAACAGTTTGGGTAAGGTTTGGGGTAGGGTGAGGGTAACATTATTGATAAAATTGTTAAAGAGGAATCATGCAGCAATTTTTATGGTATGAAATATTTGTAAATATTTTAAGTTTTTTAGCTGTAAAAACGTAATAAGGCTATGATTAAATGTTGCAAATACGTCTACATTGTACACTTCAGCATCTATTTAAAGGGCACCTATTTCATTGCTAAAAAACATTGTTATTTTGTGTATTTGGTATAATACAATTTGTTTGCATGGTTTATGGTTCAAAAAACACATTATTTCCACATACTGTAGCTCCAGATATCCTGCCTTCCTCAAACACTTTGACTTTGCTCTGTGTCTCTGATTGGAAAGCTAATATGTACGTTGTGATTGGTCTGAATACCTCTGAGGAATTATGATAATGTCGGTCTTTACTGCATCACCAATCCCAGGAAGTGAACTGATGCCTACAATCCGTGTGTTTGTTGTAGTCCAAAAAAAGAGATTTACGTTGGAGACGATAACTCGCATCATCATTTACTTTGAGGTTTGTACCTTTTGCATGTCGTTAACATGTACTAATACACACTTACACACCACAGGAAACTTACAAGGTTAATATAGGTGCTCTTTAACCCTTGTATTGTGTTCGATTTTTGTGGAGCGGGTCAAACTGTAAATAGAAATAATATCTCACTTTTACCCTCTGTGTCTGTAAAAGTCTTTTTCAGTACTGATAAGAGTGAGGAGAAACATTTTTATTCCATTTTGGATAGTAAAACACCAGTACAGCAACATAAACTAAAGACATAAAGATATATTTAATTTGAGTCTATTCAGTTGCTTTGGAACAATGTGGGTCAAATTGACCCACGAACATCAAAATTGTTACAAAATTATTTGCGTACACTTAAAAACATATCAACGTATCCTAACTTTGCATGCATGATCATGGCCATAAATGAGAAAAAGTCATAAAATGTCAAGAATAAAATCACAGGTTAACTGTTTTTAACCTGACAGCTTAAAAATCAAAAGGGTCAAATTGACCCACAAAAAAATCCTGTTTTATGTTTTTTAAGGTTACTAACAGGCTGAAATAACCCAGCATTTTAAAAATAGAGATTTTGGGAGAGTATTTAGAGATTTTTTTGCAACTTTTAGGTACAAAAGAGTACTTTTTGAAAAAGTACTGCCCCCGTGGCAAATTTTGTACCATGTTTTGTGAGAGTGCAGGGAAGAAGCCATTTTCTGGAAAGTTTGTAATGAAGGAAATTAATATGTAGATTAAAGAGAAGCGCTTGCTCTGAAAGACACACATGAGCTGTTCTCCTGAATAATGAAACAGAGTCTGGATAGGAAAGACAAACAAGCCCCAGAAAACCCCAATCTTTGACTGCTGATCACCACTGAATGCATTCACACCCGCTGTATACAGTATATTGTTTATTTCTATTCGAGATATGCAGCGAGTTGTTTGTGTGGCCTTGGTGGAGGAAAAATAAGCAAGAGAGAAATATTTTCTGGTTGTTTGAATTGCAGCATCAATAATCAAGGGAAGAAAAATCTCGCCAGTGAATGGCACACTATACATTACCCTGACAGACGTTTCATTACTGGTGTGTTTATTTAATGACGCCACTATTGATTTTCATCTAATTCCAAAAAGTCAAGATGACTAGTTGAAATAATTAAATGTTGGACTTTGGTTTAGTTCCTGTAATTATTTTACACAACATTGCAATTATTCTTTCGTCATTTATTACTAAATTAAAAGCGGCATGGATTTTACTTGACAAGAATAATTTAACAACCTCATATGCAAAAGAAACATTTGTCAAAGTCAGGGTGATCTCATTTGTATTCACAGGTATTAGTTTGTATGTGCATATACTTTATGTTTGGACAGACACTGAAAAGTGATATCTCAATTGATACCTTCATAACGGCGCATTCACACGGGGCGTAAGCGTTAACGCTTAACGGAAGGTTTGTCTGAAGCGTGACCAACAGCCAACAGATTCTCCATTCTTCCATAAACGTAATTGGCTGGCTCTACCTAGGTTATTTGCATTAGGCCATCTGATTGACTGACGCACGCGTTGCCGCTTGAAAAGTTGAGAAATGTTAAACTTCTGCCGCGAGCAACGACACTGATGCGGCGCCGACGGATCCACAATTCAGTTCGGCAACGCATGACGTCACCCATTAAAAGTGAATGGGAAGCGTTACCGCTGACGCTTTGTGTGAATGCGCCGTAAGGATTCTGCCACAGGTGATAAAAATTAACATTTATATTCAAACGCATTCAAATTTTTATACAGTCATTTATACCTAAAGGTTTCATTTTAGAAACTGTTTATATATTGATATTGCATACTAACTCAATCTCATGGCAATTTGTATGTATTTTATGAAGTGGCAAATTTTTACGACCACATTCATACATTTGTACGATTTGCCTTTGCCCCTGTAACGTTGGGTTTCGTTATTGTTTTTATGATGTTTTTGTACTATTCGCTTCATGCGAATTTATACTAATAAGCCAACTCGTAAAATATGTACAAATTCTATTGAGATCAGGCTGTGTAGACTTGAAAAAATGTCAATGAATACAAATAGGACATATATTTATAGACCAGTTCAAAAGATGTAAACAACACTGGTCCAGAAGCACTTCCTGTTTCCGTTTTTTTAACACTAGATAAATGTTGGGATAAAATAAACCAACAGAACATATAAACCTGAATTAGCTGAAGTTAAACAAACATCTTAAAGATAATAATATATGTAAAATAAAAAAATAACTGTCACAAACTGTAACAGGAACTGTTTCTGGACCAGCGTTGTTTACATCATTTGAACTAAAAATACATTTGGTTCTTTTCCCCAACAGCTAGTTTTAAAACTTAAAAGTCCATGTAAAGTCATTTCAGAGAATTGTTTTTAAAGAAATTATAAATGAAATTAGAAATGTATTTCTTTTACATCTCTGATGTCCATCTCCCTTTCGACTGTGCATGTTGTGCCATGACTGTGATTGTTATGCTTTCGTCTTTCATCAGCTCACTTTCTGATTGGGTATTATTTTGTTCCATGTGACAATCCACAGCATCCATGTTTGGGGGTCCATGTTGAATATTAAAGATTTGTGTCCCAAGTGGCCCAGACATGTTTCTGAGCAGATTCAAGCACTTATAACACACCACAAAATATTGAATAAGATAATCAATACAACTACCAAGATGATCAGGAATTTACCTATGATTGTCGTAACGGAGAAAATATGCCTAAATTTGGCTGATAGTTTGAGTTTTTTCTTAATATCCAACAGCCTTTAATTAATTCTAAGTCATGAATGTGGTTTGTTATTTTGTGCAAATTGACACAAAAAAAGTTGCACAAAAGTTATATTTAACATATAAAGAATAATGTTAGAATTATTTACAATATGGTTTATCCCACTTTTTGCTGTATAGCAGGACTGGAGATGATCCTCAGCAGTAAGAGGATCTTGTGTGCTTCAACAGACGTAAGAACATCTGACATTTGTGCAAAGTTCACACTCTAAAAAACATTGGGTTAAAAACAATGGTTGGGGAAAATATAGGACATAACATGCGCTGGACTAACTTAATACATCATGTTGGGTTGTTAATTTTAACCCAGTAACTGGGTTGTTTTTTAATCCAAAGGATGGTTTCATTTTTATTTAAACATTGGGTTAATTTTATTTCATAAATGGATTAATATTAAAAAGAAAATATTTTGTCTTAATTTATTTTGTTACTTTAATGCAGATGTCAAATACACTATATTAAACAGGGCCAAAATGGTATCTCCTTTATTTTTTTATTAATAACCTTACATGTGCTGTAATACAGTTTACCTCAATCAAAAATATCTAAAAACTTATAATAATAATTAATCACAATAAAAATACACTTATAAACATTTATTTTACCAGAAAAAATTTATAACTTAAAGGGACATTCCACTTTTTTTGAAAATATGCTCATTTTCCAGCTCCCCTAGAGTTAAACATTTGATTCTTACCGTTTTGGAATCTGTTCAGCTGATCTCCAGGTCTGGCGCTAGCACTTTTAGCATAGCTTAGCACAATCCATTGAATCCGATTAGACCAGGGGTGGGGAACCCTGGTCCTGGAGGGCCACTGTCCTGCAGAGTTTACTTCCAACCCTAATTAAACACACCTGAAAAATCTTGAAAGTCTTCAGGATCACTTGGAAATGAAATGCAGGTGTGTTTGATTAGGGTTGGAAGTAAACTCTGCAGGACAGTGGCCCTCCAGGACCCAGGGTTCCCCACTCCTGGATTAGACCATTAGCATCGCGCTAAAAAATAACCAAAGAGTTTGGATATTTTCCTATTTAAAACTTGACTCTTCTGTAGTTACATTGTGTACTAAGATCGACGGTGTCATGGTCCTGTCAGCCCTGTATGTATTTTATGTGTTTCATGTGACAGGATCATGGCAGCCCACTGTTGTCTTGTTTTGTGTGGAGAGGCATGTGGTCTGTGTATGTTTTGGTGTACCGCATGCTCTCCTGTCTTTAGTCTTAACCTTACCCTCCTGTTTCCTTGTTAACTCTTGATTAGTTAATTCCCTCCACCTGTTTGTCATTGTTCCCTAGTTTAGTTTTCCCTATTTAAAGCCCTTGTGTTTGCTGTCCTGTGCCGGTTCATTGTATATCGTGAGATACTGTTGCGTGTGCCTTGTTTGTCCTAGTCGTGATTATTTTCTAGTTCTGTCATTGTTTGCCCCCTCGAGGGTATTTATGTTTGAATAAACGTCTTTGAGTTACGAGCTGTCTGCGATTGGGTTCTATCCACCTCCACACCCTGACAGACGGAAAATTAAAAGTCGCAATTTTCTAGGCAGATATATGGCTATGGACTATACTCTCATTCAAGAGTAATAATCAAGGACTTTGCTGATGTAACATGACTGCAGCAGGTGTTGTGATATAATGCACTGACCGAAAATAGTCCCCTTGATTACTTTCAATAGCAGGGGACTATTTTCGGTCAGTGCGTAATATCACTACGCATGCTGCAGGCACTTTTAATTTTCCGTCGTGCTGCAGGCACTTTTAATTTTCCGTCGTGCTGCAGGCACTTTTAATTTTCATTCAGTCTTAGTGCACGATGTACCTACAGAAGAGTCATGTTTTAAATGGGAAAAATATAAAAACTCTTTTATTTCCAAAACAATTTTTAGCGTGATGCTAATGGTCTAATTAGTTTAAATGGATTGTGCTAAGCTATGCTAAAAATGTTAGCACCAAACCCTGAAGTATATCCTCTTGAAAGGTCCTGACTGGATTCTGTCCTGATGATGGGGTTGATTTGACTCAGCGCACAGTACACTGTTGAGGTGCAGGATAAGCAACTTTAACTCTTTACCTGGACACAAAAAGATGTTCAGAAATGTATTGTGAAAGCTGCATTAGCAGTTTATGCAAGAGTTAAAAACTTTATTTTTAATTATCTGAAAAAAAGATTATGTGTGTTAACATGACATGAATTGCGTCATGCGTAAAAACAGTCTTCTTCCTTTACTGTTATTTGCTTAGGTTTTTATAGGCTATATGGAGAAAAAACCTCATGATAACAAAAAAGCTAATTGCTAATGACCATAGTGGTGCAAACTGGACTGTTGTCACACATATTAGCTTTTTCAAGTAAACAGTAACACTGTAAAAAACAATACGCTGCATTTACTAAAAAATATAGTGCATCATTTTAGCGTCCCTCTTTTTAAGCAAGTTTCACATGGAATTTTAAGCAATTTATTAATTTTTCTTTTTAGCTTAAACTGCTTAAAATTCCATGTAAAACTTACTTTAAAAATTGCAATTGCTTAAACTGCTTAAATTTCCATGCAAAACTTACTTTAAAAAGTGGGTGCAAAGATTGTGCACTATATATTATAATTTTTTAGTAAATCCAGCGTATCATTTTTTTCAGTGAATGGTTTTTGGGAAAAAATATATTTGTACCAACCTTGTTTATCCACATAAATCTGTCCGTGTAAAAACTGCAACCTCTCCAGACCTGAAGTAAATTCAAACAGCACTGTGCATCTATCAAAGCACTTAGTTGAGTTAATTTGACCCAGCATTTGGGTTTATGCTTCGCGGGATGGGTGCATTAATTCAACTGTCTGTAAAACAACCCAAATATTAACCTAATGATTGGATTACACAAAACTACCCAAGACAGCGAATTAAATGACCCAAAAGGCTCAACCCAGCATTTGGGTAGAAATAATAACAAGCAATAGTGCAGAATCTTAATGTAAAATAAGAATTAGGGGGTTTTTCAACCCGGGGAGGCAGCCCTCTTGGGCTTAACTTAGCACCCTCTTCTTTACGTTACATTAGCAATACGCACGCTTATAATGTTGATTCATAGCCGCATCAAATTTAGCTGCTCGTGCTATCGTGTATTATGTTGTGCTATCTGTCGTTTTTCTGTGCTTTCCACTGCTTCTATTAATGTAAAGCTGCTTTGAAACAATCACCAATTGTGAAAAGCGCTATATAAATAAAATAAAATTGAATTGAAATTGAATTAAAATATGTATAAAGCCCTAAAGTTTTCTGTTCATTCCAAGTTATATAAGATATTGAATTTAATATTTTAAAAAGGACTTCTGTATCCTACTGTAAATGTCCTTTAATGCTACAGTAGCAGACATGCAATACAGCCACACAACTCAATGCTGATTCTTTTATTGTTCTTGTTATGAAATCAATGTAATCGCTGCAGTCATCAGATTCGGTTTATTCATCGATTGCTCGTCTTTCACTCCTCCCTCTATGTTAATCTCCTAACAGTCATGTTTTGTTGGTCATTAATTAAACACGTCCCATCGTCTCACACTTCCATCAAGGGATTCTAGTCAATTCTCCTCCAATCGAATCCTTTAGTGCTGATGTCGGTCTGGCCTGCAGCATCCAGAGCGTCAATCAATGCCTTGCCACTTTCTCTCTCTCTTCTGAGGTCCCAATCTTTGTCTCTCGCCCTCTTGCTCTCTTTCCTTTCAAGAATAGTTAATTTGTTAATCTGCAATAGACCACAGAGACCACATACCGAGTTTAAGTTAGTTTTAACAGTCTTTTGCCGCACTTAGTAACGTATTTCGACTTAAAGTTTATTGGAAGCTGCTATAGTTCAGTGCCTTAATTTATAGTTTGGAAGTCACAAAGTTTCGCAGCAGGACACTCATTATCGTACATTTCTAAACACATATTCCCCGAGAGCCTTTAACCCTACTTATTATTGTCTTAAACTTCGCCGCTTTCTGGAATGAATCTGTTGAATTTAACTGGTTAGACAGCCTCAAAATTAAAAGCTTTGTGCCTAAATACTTTCTCTAATCCCATCTTTCTTTCTTTTTCACATCATTCCAGCATCTATGGCTATATTCATGGCAAGAACCGGTTAATCCATACACAAGTTGATTCACACAAGTTAATCCATACACTGGTTAGGGGAGAGCAATTGTTATCTCCAACAGTGGCGGTGACTTCTCTTTCGAGGGCGCATGATGCAAAGCTCGTCATAACATGTATTTGGCCCGTCATGTGTTTGGCACGTCATGTAACTTATGTGCATCAAGCGTCATGTCAAAATACGTGTCTGCTGCAGACGCTTCGAAGGTTTATGATAAAAGAGACGCTCACGTTTGCCAGATTAATCTCATCTGTAATCAGAGTTTTAGAGGCTGTTTACACTTGGCATTAACATGCATTTTCGTCAATCGGATCACAAGCCAGGTGTAAACGGTGTTCAAAACGTTTTGAGCTTGTCCACCTTTGACCACTTTAAACCACAGTCAGAGGTAGTCAAAACCCCTTTCGATCGGATTGCTTTTGTAGTGTAAACGCACATGTGTTTGAATGTGTTTGAACAGCCACACGGACTGCCTCCTCTCCGCCCATTTATCTAATATGAGATACTGAACACAATGTTTTACGTCTTTTCTGACTTCTGGCGCAAACACACGATGTACAGCGCTATTTTTAGCCTTTCATTGATAAAACTAACGTGGCTGATTTCCGCGTAGTTTCATTTTGCAAGCGTGTGAAAGTTGTGTGATCTCATTTCATCAATTGTGCTGAAATATCAGAGAAAGCTTTAAAATATACATGTACAAAACACTGCGCAGCATGTTTACTTACTACACAAGCAGCGGACTCTGACATAATATTAGTTTGCGTCCATATAAACTCATCATTACTCCTGCTCGCGTTTGAATGACAGCAGAGAGACTTTCCCACAGTCTCCCTCAAGTATTCAGGACAGAAGCGGTTGAAAGTGGACAAAAGAGACAGATTTAAATACCAGGTGTAAACGTGATCGTGATTCGATCCAAGTGTAAACAGCCCCTTTGTGTCTTGCGAGCATTTTGTGAATGTCTCTTTTATCATAAACCCTTTCGCCATGTGTACAGCAGGCACGTATTTTGACATGACGCATTATGCACATGGTTCACGTGACATGATGAGCAACAAAGCTTGTTATTAGGTCAAATCTGCATTTTTAGTTATGCATCCTGAGAATGAAGGACACAAATATTGTAGTATAAAACAGGTTTAAAGGAATAGACCTTTCTCACAATAACCAGAAATACGTAATCGTTGTGAAAGCGGAGTTCCTGTCAAGCGTCAACACACCAGAAAAACATAAACCCGGGCAAGTTTAAAATGGATCAAAGAGTCTACACAACTTCGTTAACGGATTTGCCAAATATTACATTTGCTGATGTGACACGACTCAAGGAGGAAAACTTTTTCCATGAAGAATTTGTCCATAAATTTCAAGGTAAGTAGAGAGCAAGTCAAACTGTTTCTGAACTGTTAAATAAAACGACACATTATTAGCGTGTCCACTTACACATAATGTATGTAAAGTAGCTGATATAGACTACCTTACCAAAACATTGTAATTACCTTCAATTACTGCCTATGGTTGTCCAAGTGAACGTCTTGTGTGTAGCAACAATAACGTTAGCTGGATGCTATCATTATCAGTTAACATTTTTGTCTGGTTGTGTGTCGGGTTGAACTCGTTTCAAGGAAAACGGCTAGGAACAACATTTGGTTGCAAGCGGCGACCAGTGAGCCCTAAAATGTAGTTGTCTTTAGTGAAGTGTCTGCTGCATACATAAGTGCTCCCCTTTTTTATGGTGAAGTTAGGTCCTTCATCCCGCCGGATAGCCTGAATCCATTTCTGTGTAAATTACCATCAACAGGGAATGAATGGAACAGATATGGCTTTTTACGTTGCCTTGACTGCGGAGGAAGTAGATTTCCGCGACGATTGCGTATTTCCGGTCATAAATACGGAAGTTGTGAGAAAGGTCTATAGTCCACTTTCATTAAAAATCATATAATTTATTCACCCCCATGTCATCCAAGATGTTTATGTCTTTCTTTCTTTCTTTGTTTTGTTTTTTTAAGGATTTTTCTCCATATAGTTGACTAAAGTGGACCTCCACAGTTTGTTATAAACATTTTCTACGATTTTTTGACATGATGCATGATGAACATGACTCAACAAACACATATTTTGAATTTGCACCCCTTGGAAGAGAAGTCACCGGCCGCCACTGATCTTCAATTCACCTAACTTGCATGTTTTTGGCATGTGGGAGGAAACCGAAGTACATGGAGTAAACCCACGTGGACACAGGGAGAACATGCAAACTCCACACAAAAAGGTCCACCTGACCTAGCCAGGGCTCGAACCAGGCACCTTCTTGCAGTGAGGCACTGTGCCCCCCTAATCCCATTTTAAACTACAAAGACAACAAGAGCGTTTCTTAGGTTGAGTCCTTCAATAAAGTGTAAACACTGCAGTGCTATTAAAGCATTAATAATATCACAGTGCCGAACTGATCTGACACAGGAATATTAACTTAACCATACTGTCATACTAGAAAATGTTGGCTATAACTTGCACATTTAAAATCAGCTTTCACCTCAGTGGAAAATGAAGCATACAGAAAAATCAAGATAAAAGGATTATTTGTCTAGAGAAATCAATGTGGTGACACATCTCACATTAAGTCACCAAACAAAAACATGGAAAAACGTATAATACGTCTTCACTTCGTGACACAACAACCTGCGCTGTTTGTCAATTTAAAAAAATGTAAAATGCACTTTCAAAGCCAAAAAGAAATATTTATCATCTTGCATAAATTTTCACAACTCACCCGTCATTGACAACTATGGACCAGGATGATTAGAACCTGTGAATGATTTGATCAGAAAGCAAACATGTTCACACGACAGGTGTTGTTGTTCATCCGTTTCCGTTTACACCACACGTGAAGCTTAAAACCTAATTTAGCTGGAAATTATCCAGATTTCCTTTGAAAAAACAGCATAGGACAAATAATTGAGCAAAACAAACAGCTTGACAGCACAAAACATATCAGAGGGGATTTTCTTTTTAATGAAAAACTGATATATTTATCTATTAATTTATAACAGTGTAAAATAAACAATGACAGAATTTTAATTTTTGGGCAAAGCTTCGCTCTACAAAATGAGGTTAACAAGATTCAACAAGCTGCTATTCTTCTCCCCCGTGTTATCCCTGGAGAGCACTTTTATTGTATTTTATTTTTCCTGCATCTAGATTGAATCTTTGGGTGATTTATAGTTGCTTTGCAGTGGAAAACCTCTGCAGATAAACACTATAAACAACACTGGAGGGAGGTTGATCAATGTAAATTGGTGTGTGAATGAGTCCGGTAACCTCTGTGTGTCCTTGAAGAGCGAGGAGGGCTTAGGCCTGCTGTTATTGGCTTTTACACACAAATCCTCTCTATTGCTGAATTTGGCCCGTTTCTGTGCTCTCAGCACCATGTCCGTGATGTCATCAGGCCTCGGGCCTTTCATTGGCTGCAGTTACACACAGAATCTGTTTTCATGAAGAGTCGCAGTGCAGTTTCAGCTCACTGAAACAAAGTGACATTGTCAATGCCTTGATATTTATATTAAGTGAATGTGTTGTCATTATTAATATTTATTCAAATCATATTCTTGTTCATGAACCTACACGCAGCATCTTCTTATAAAACATATTTTTATATGTGCATGCAAGTCTGGTAAGAATTTTTTTTTATGCACCAGCAGGTTATACATCACTTGCACTAAATTATATAATAGATTCTGCATTTGTAGTTATGCACCCTGAGAATGAACGCCACAAATATTGGAGTATAAAAGAGCTTTATACTGCAGAGCGACTTATAGTCCGGAAAATATGGTAAGTTTTTGAGGAAAACATTCCAGGATTTTTCTCCATATATCGGACTTTAGTGGACGTAAGTTTACAGTTTCAATGCAGCTTCAAAGGCTCAAAACGATCCCAACTGAGGCATAAGGGTCTTTAGCAAAACAATAATTTTACACAAAAAATTAAAATAAGTACTTTGTAACCACAACTTGTCATCTTGCACTAGCCATGTGACGCATCAGCTTGACCTTGCGTATTATGTAGTCACGTTGAAAGGTCATGATGTATGCGAAACTACCGTTTCAGTGTTTACAAGTGTGGAGAAAGAGCACCGCTCTGACTTTGTTGTATGTGAAACGATACTAATTCATGTATTTGTGTCAGTTTATTGTTAGAATGGTCCGCAAGTGTCCGTTTATATATGTAATGCGTGACCTCTCAACGTGATTACGTAATATGTAAGGTCATGCTGGCGTTACACGGCTAGTGCAAGACGAGAAGTTGTGATTTAAAAACACTTTTTTTGTCAAAAATGACTATTGTTTCGCTAGATAAGACCCTCATGCCTTGGTTGCAATCATTTGAAGCCTTTGAAGCTACATTGAATATGGAGAAAAATCCTGGAATGTTTTCCTCAAAAAAAAAGAAAAAAAAATTCGACAAGACAAGAAAGCCAAAAACATCTTGGATGACCGGGGGGGTAGGATTTTTTACGAAAGAGGAATATTCCTTTAACGATTCACATGGAGCGTAAGCGTTGGCCCTTCTCATTCACTTTTAATGGGTTTTAATGGCATCATGCGTTGCCGAACTGAATTGTGGATCCGTCGGCGCCGCGACACTGCCGTTGCTCGTGGCAGAAGTTGAACATTTCTCAACTTTTCAAGCGGCAACGCGTGTGTCAACCAATCAGATCTTTATGGAATTACCTTTATGGAAGCATGTGTAGCGGCCACTGTGATTGGCCATTGGCCACGCTCCAGACAAGCCTTCCATCAAGCGTTAACGCTTTCGCCCCTCTCACCTGCCTGTGGATCGTCAATAATGGGTCCATTCACTCATACTATTTTTGTTATATTGTCATCTGACCAGTGCCGGGCAGTAGCTTCACTACAAGTAGCGAAGCTAGTAGTTTAACTACATTTTTCAGTAGCTTGGCGGTAGCTTAGCTGCTTTCTAAATCAAATAGCTTTTCAGTAGCTAAGCTCTTTTTTTGACCAAGTAGTGAGGTAGCTTCCACACAGCTACAATTTTCCAAACATTTCTGAAGTCGTCCTGAATTTTAGAATAAGCACGTCATTTTGAATCGACACAGGACTTCGTTTGTCCCGTATGTTTGAGTTGTGCAGCCTTCCTTCATTCATACATACAAAACATTACCACTCGCATTCTGTGAAGACTCGTGCTCTACCTCTGACTGGGTTATGTCATCAAGCCAAGCTAATATAAAAACATGTAATAAATGTTACAATTGAAACTATTAATAGAATGTGCTTTGGCGGGCACCTTACAGACTCTGTGCAGGCTACCTATACTGCCCGTGGGCACCACGTTGGAGACCCCTGTGTTAAGATATGTCAGGGCCAGGGGTTTCTTAAATTAAGGCAGCTCAAACATGCATTTTATTCTGGGAGTAGGATAAGACCTGTCCAGCAAACCGCCCCATAATGTGAAGTACCTAGGCCTACATTATGCTTGTATAGCCTATAATTACCAAAATGCTAAATGGAAACTGGATAAATAATTAAATAATAAAACTGGTTAAAAGTAGCTTGGATGTAGCAAGCTACTATTGATGTAGCTTAGCTTGCTACATTTCCCAGGGGGGTAGCTTCAGTGTAGTGAAGCTTCATATAATGTGAAGTAACTGGTAGCTTAGCTCACTACATTTTCCAAGTAGCTTGCCCAGCACTGCATCTGACTCTATCCAAATCTCCTGATTTATTATACTTGGAAAAGTAGTTATACCAACATCCCTCCAGGCGAGTGAACAAAAGACAAGTATCCTCTGTAAACCCTTATCACCATGTAGAAATCGACTTGAACATCTCATCAGCACCCTGCAGACAATCATCTTCACCTTTAGCTGGTGTACATCTGCAGCTTCATGCGCTGGACACTGTATGCCCAGTCTGTACTGTTACACCCAATTAAGGACTGAATTGTGTAGAGCACATTGTAAGCCTCTTCTGTGTGAAAACCTCGCCAGCTGGATTCAGGAAAAACTAACATGCCAACCAGCGTCTCAGTAGCTTAGCACCTTGCCTCAAACCTGTATTTCTTCTGCTCTTTCCTCTGGGGATTTGATTCTGGGCTGTTCATGCAGCTTGTGGTATGAGCTGATACAGTATTAAAAACATTCATCTGTTACAGTTAGAAATATTCTAGAAGCTAAAATAATTTAGTACTTAAACTACACTCAGATTAGTCTAAATGTTTTGATCTACACTACCCCTTTACTAGAAATATGCAAGAAACAACAAAAGGAACAAAAAGGGGAAAGTAAACCACAAATAACACGACTGTAAACAAAATAAATACTGACCTTGAGCTGAACTAACATAGAGGTAAAAATACACATGAATGAAAGAGCAAACGAAACACAGTTCAACATAATGGGTAACTATGGTAACAGAGGAGGAACTTTAAAGGGATAATATCATGAAAATCTGACTTTTTCATGTTTAAATACTATAATTGGGTCCCCAGTGTTTCTATTAACATTGAAAATGTGAAAAAGATCAACCCAGTAATTTAGTTTTGGTTAACCATTCTCTGCAAGCATGTGAAAAATAGGTCATTGAAATTTGGCTCCACTTGTGATGTCAGAAGGGGATCTTAATAACCCTGTCCCTTAATCTACACTATCCAACCACAACAATGCCATTTAGTGCAGAGATCAACTTATTTGTATTTAAAAGGACACACCTAAAAAAACTTTACATAAAATGCGTCAGCCAATCAGTGCTATATCAAATAATCTTGTCCATGCTTTAAGACACGCCTTCCTTAAAGCGTTAATGTTTACGCCCCTTGTGTACCGGATATTTTTTTTTTTGAGTGTACAATCTACTAACAAATGCTATATCTATTTACCCATATAATGAACTTCAAATATATATAAAACACTGAGCTGAAGATAATTCCTGTTATGTAGTGCCTTGATATTTATATTAAATTATAATGCATTTCTGAAATGTCAAGGCAGGATGGAATATTTAGAGACAAAACGACTAATACTAAAAAACAGAATTCATCAATCTATTCTAATACTTCATAGATGTTAGAGACGGTCACTTGACATTTTCAAAAGACTTAACAGGATGGAAAGATATACTGAAGAAAAAACAAACGTCCCTGGAGATGTATTTGTAAAAAAACGTTGACTGAACAACTTCACTTTTTGAAGAAAATGTACGAAAGCTGTCACAGGAGCGGTACCCTTTAAAAATGTTTTTAATAATAACCCAGCATTTTGCAGCTCAGTTTTGAAAGTGACAGTTTTTGTGCCGTTTTTCAAAGAGTGCATGTATTTGACAAGTCATGAATCTTAAGGAAAATCTCTAAAATGATGCTGATGTTGCAATGATGTGCACAAAACTGGAATCAGTCCTCACAAAGTAACATTTCTGTATAATTACAGGACAATACTAAATCAGCTGAAGTCAGACATGGTCTTGAATTGGTTAGAGGAGAGCTGGTTTCATGCCTGTGGTTCTTGGTATAACAATGATGAATTTAGAAATGCAACTTAAAGGTTTGGTGTTGCTCACATGTTTCAACACATCAATGCAAATCTAAGGTGACCATACGTGCCATTTTCCCGGACACGTCCTGGACAGGATTTCATGTATGTCCTACGGAAGTTGCATAATTCGACTGCATGTCATCGAGGTACTCACATTTCAGTTAAAAACATTATAAAATTAAGATTTATTTATCTTAAGACATACAACCATTGTACTTTTATTCTTGCTTTTCTAAAAAAGAACCTACAATTTTAAACCTCTATGACGTATGCAACTTCTGGAGGACACACCCAAAATCTTGGCCAGGACGTGTCCGGGGAAAATGGCACATATGGTTACTCTATGCAAAGCACACTATCGATACACTAAAACCTGCTTGGTACAAAAATCTCACTAATCAATTGCTAGATACATAACAGACAGCTAGTCAACCATCATGAAAATGTACTGCATAGCAGGAATGACTCAGTAGCAGTAATTTTCAACCCAGCATTGGGTCAAAATGAACAAACCCAACCCACTGGTTTGTACCTATCCTGGGTTGCCTAGTCTCACGAAATTTCGTGATATTGTCACATAAATTTTTTATTCTTTTTTTGTTATATAATCACGAATTTCCGCGTTTCTTGTGATCGTATAACAAATTCCTGTTTTCGTGTGATTATCACATATTTTTGATTTTGTTTTTTTGATACTGTCATAAATTTCCGTGTTTTTTGTGATCGTATAACGAATTCCTGTTTTCGTGTGATTATCACATATTTTTGATTTTTTTTTTTCGTGATACTGTCATAAATTTCCGCGTTTTTTTGTGATCGTATAACGAATTCCTGTTTTCGTGGGATTATCACATATTTTTGATTTTTTTTCGTGATAGTGTCATAAATTTCCGCGTTTTTTGTGATCGTATAACGAGTTCCTGTTTTTGTGTGATTATCACTTTTTTTTTGTGATACTGTCACAAATGTCCACTTTTTTTGTGACCGTATAACAAATTCCTGTTTTCGTGTGATTATCACATATTTTTGATTTTTTTCGTGATAGTGTCACAAATTTCCGCGTTTTTTCGTGATTGTATAACGAATTCCTGTTTTCGTGTGATTATCACATATTTTTGATTTTTTTTCGTGATACTGTCACAAATGTCCACGTTTTTTCGTGATCGTATAACGAATTTCTGTTTTTGTGTGATTATCACTTTTTTTCGTAATACTGTCACAAATGTCCACGTTTTTTTGTGATCGTATAACGAATTCCTGTTTTTGTGTGATTATCACATTTTTTTTCGTGATACTGTCACAAATTTCCACGTTTTTTCGTGATCGTATAACGAATTCCTGTTTTCGTGTGATTATCATGTATTGGTTACTCAACTGTTTTGTCCTATTTTCTTATCATTGTCACTTCGGTTTAGGGTTAGATTTAAATAAAATGACATCCCTACCCAAACCCAACTCTAACCCTAACCCCAGGCGACATTTAAAAAAATAAATCAGAAAAAATAGTATAAACAAATACATAAAGTGACATTCTAATGCAAACACCAAATCTAACCCTAAACCGAAGCAACAATGGTTTGAAAATAGGAAAAAGCAGTTGAGTAACCAATACGTGATAATCACACGAAAACAGGAATTCGTTATAAGTTCAGGAAAAAACACGGAAATTCGTGATAATATCACGAAAAAAGAATCAAAAACTTGCGTGACTATATCACGAAACCTTGTGACACTGGGTAGTTTTAACCCATTGTTCAGTCAAAAACATTTTCTGGGTTAATTTAACCCAATGATTGGGTTGAAAAATTGTTAGATTTTGATAACACCATTGTTATCTACAAATGTAAATAAACACTGTACAGACATGAACAATATGTGCTCATCTCATCACAGATAAAAGAAAAGTGAATATGTAACGGTGGATACAGTTGAAAAGCTGCATGTCCTGCATGAATGGCCCATTTTATGTCCACAAGGATTTCTCTATCTGCACACAGCGTAAGAGATACACACCTTGACACACATCTATTCATGATCTGGTCTCAGTAATGAAGAGAGAGGGTGAGGTCCGTGTGCACTCAATATTCCTGTCAAAGCTCTTCTTATTCTCCTGCAGCTCCGCGACACGTTCTGCCCTTTGGCAAAGGAAAAAAAGAAGAGAAAATGAAGCAGATGAGTGCAAAGAGACTCTTGGGGGTGAAGTAAATGCATCTCGCACGCTAAGCGGGCCAAGACGGGGTCGAGAGAAGTGCTGAAGTCGACCAGCAAGATGGTTAAAAACGCTCTTATGCCGAGTCTGATTATCCAGCGTGGTCTCACCTTTTAATACATACATTGCAAAAAAATATTTTCAATAAAAATGTCTTAGTACTTTTGTCTTGTTTTCAGTAGAAATATCTAAAAATTCTTAAATCAAGATGCTTTTTCTAAATGAGCAAAACGATCTAAGAAAATAAGTCTAGTTTTTAGACCAAAAATATCAAATTTAAGTGATTTTGTGCATAAAACAAGCAAAAAAATCTGCCAATGGGGTAAGCAAATTTTTCTTGAATTTTTCTTGAATTTAGTGTTTAAATGATTTTTTGATAATTTTTGTAAAACTCTAGTTGTCCGTTTTTTATGTATTGTGAACATCCATAAAGTTAAGTTTTTTCTTTTGACATATCTGTTGCATTTTGTTAAATTATCTATTTACATGACAGTTTAATGTAATGTTAACCCATAAAACTAGTTTCTTAAGTTTGATAATTATTCTGATATGTCATGTTTATGACATGACATTATGTTACCTATAGGTTTATGTCAAGTCATCTTTGCATGTCATGTCAGTCTTATGAACACCACCTCAAGTAAAGTATTACCAATAAAATGAACATATTTGTTTAATTTTATGTTGTGTTTTGGTGTAATTATTGTTGCATAGGAGAAAACGCATTTTGTTAATTAAACGATTGTTAAACAATTACAGAACTGTTATTTATTTTAAGGTTTTAAAGTGTCTTGTTTAATATTATGTAATTCTCTGTAAAGTCATGAATATTTCATAAGTTAAATGAATAAACTGTCTTAAATAAGTCGGAAAATAAGACTGAAAACATTTCATTAATATTAGTAAGAAATGCCAAGGCCCACTATATTAATAATTATGAATATGTACAAATGTGTACGTATGTAAAGCTGTTAATACGTAAATAATTAACGTGTTAGTCCCGTCAACAAGTCAATATTATACATTTCAGTGTGTATGAAAATGAAAGTAAATGTACGCAACCACACTTTACGTAAAAATACACACGCTTTCTCATGAGATCACGTTGGATTATTGGCCGGCGTTGTGTAAAATCTGAGAATAACTGAATAATGGTGAAGGATCCCATTCAAACCACTTCAAATGATTTATTCTGTAGGACAGGCACAACTATTGATTGTGGCTTTGAATGATCTTCATCTGTACTGTAGATGTATAAACAAATCATGTCTTATTATAATTTAGTCAAAGGTGCTGAAAAGTGCTTGCCTGTGACAGCAGTCCATTCACTAAGTCTGAATAGGGCTTTAGTGATCTCAATATAATGAGATCTAATCTGATTCTGTGGCCTTTTGTGTTTCTTTTTGTGCAAAGGGCTGCTCATGATTCAAATTGCTGGATTGGGTGCTATTAGAGAAACATAAACCCTGTTTAATGTTCTTTCCCATAGGAAAAGAAAACCACAAACACATTTATAATATGGTATCATTTTAATTCTTTCTTCTTGACAGCTTTTGTTGCTGAATCCCTCAGTAACCTCACATATATTTAAAAGGATTTCAACAAAGTCTTACTGTGCTCAGATTTTTCGATTTCCAAATTTTTAAGAAACACAACCAGCATCTCATTACAGTATAAACGCAATAAAAGATACCCACATTCTTATAGGATCAAATAATCTGAGCTTTGCTGTCCAAATAAATTTTGTTAATGTACTTTGACTTATATGTATCCATTCTGTTTTTCTTTTAATAAATTTTGTGAGGAAGTTTATACTCTATAATTTAGATAAAACTTTGGAAAAATCTGTAATAGGCTTTTCACATTGGGCAATAAAGCGATGCGAATGTGAGACGTGACGTGCTGAAATAAAAACGATAGATCCCTATGAAGTCTTTTATGCTTGACAGTCTGGATGACACTTGAGTTTAAAGAGTTTTTTTAAAAGAATGTGACACACAAATAAATTGTTTATTGACTAATTTAAATGTTTCAGATTCAATATAAGTTACTGCACTGCAAAAAATATATATATTTTCAAGAAAAAATGTCTTAGTATTTTTGTCTTGTTTTCAGTACAAATCTCTAAAAATTCCTAAATTAAGATGCTTTTTCTTGATGAGCAAAACGACCCAAGAAAATAAGTCTAGTTTTTAGACCAAAAATATCCAATTTAAGTGATTGTGTGCATAAAACAATCAAAAAAAAATCTGCCAATGGGGTAAGCAAAAAATCTTGAATTTTTTTAAAACACTAAATTCAAGAAAAAGTTCAGGAAAAATTTCTAACAAAAATACTAAGTAAGAAAGTCATTTTTTGCAGTGCAAGTCAAAACTTAAAATAATAAGTTGAATTGGACAGTGCACTGCAAAAAAAAGACTTTCTTAGTATTTTTGTGTTTCAGTAAAAATATTAAAAAATCTTAAATTAAGATGTATTTTTTAAGCAAATTCAAGCAAATTTGTGCTTAAAACAAGCAAAAATATCTGCCAATGGGACGAGAAGTGTTTATGAAAAAATCTTTTTCTATTCCATTGGCAGATTTTTTTTACTTAACGTTTTTATATATTTTTGTCTAAAAAATAGACTTATTTTCCTAGATAATTTTGCTCATCAACAAAATACATCTTAATTTTATTTTTATTACATTTTTTTACTGAAACAAGACAAAAATTCTAAGAAAGTCATTTTTGCAGTGTGTGATAAGTTTTACGTATCACATGATTCTGGCAACAGGCATTATTAAGGCAATGGAGTCATGTGCTGTACATTCTGCAGTGTGCATGTCTTAGATAACATTACATAAAATATTACAATAAAATTGCATTGTGCTAAAAAGTCTTCTTTTTTTGCTTATATCTGAAAACTTCTTAAGATCAACTTTCTCCAACTCAACTTTGACTTTATAAATTTATCCAGAGATAGAGCATGAACTTTACGAGAGATGCTGTGCCTGGGTTTTTCTGTGGGTTAAAGATAAAAGGATTTCATTTGTTAGTTATTGGTATTTGGGCTGTGAATAGTCATTGGGATACTTTTGGACTAGTTTTGAATGTCCATTGGGCTGGTTTGACACACGAATCTGGCAACCCTGACTGTGCGCTTGCGCAGATGTTTGGTTCGGATTATAAAAAATAAAATACATGTAAACTACCATTTTATTCAGATTGCAATGTTTAGGGTACATGTAAACTATACTGTCGTAACCTGCGATCAGATTAAATTTAGTCGGATTGACAAAATTTTGTGCATGTAAACATAACCAGTTTGGATACGAGTTCAAACTATCTACTGGGGCAATTGAATTACGCTTCAAATGCTGGCAATATAGCTTAAAGTTAAAATGCAATCAATTTTTTTATTCAACTTTATAAAACGATAAAATTGTATAAAAATGAATACTTTGAAATGAACTTTAAGTGACTTCGGACAAAAGCGTCTGTGCCAAATGCATAAACTAAATGTGTAAAGGCAAAGATTACAATGCACAATACAATTATATACAATATATATGCAAAAAATACAGTATACATATGGGTTATACACTGTACATATGTAATTCAAAAAAAAAAAAAAAACACAGATCACAGATGACATTTCAGGTTGTCTTTAACTCACACTGAACCCAGAACTTCTTTTAAACTAGCTGCCAGTTTTCTCTTCAGCAGTCCATTCTGGCGGGGAGGTGGACAAAAATCAAACCATATCAGATATTCTGCTGTTCATATATTTGAAGCTTGCCAACAGCACTGACGGCGCTGTCCGATCCATCAGACCAACTTACTGTCTGGCAGCTCATCTGATATGTTTGTTCCACGTTTGACATTGATCTTAGTTGGGCGAATTTTAATACACTTGTGTTTCGACCATGTCTTGAATCTCCTTTAACTCTCCAACCTTCTTCACTCTCTGCCTATCATCTTACTGCTGACAGATGACATATAAAGCAGGGGGTCTTTCATCTCAGCCTCACCCCCCTTCAGTTCGGCATATGTCCGTTTCCACACCTCCACAGAAAATCTCTACACTTGCTTTATAAATCCACAAAACACCCCGAATAAAAGCTCGCTCACTCTCGGGCTCCGTTCCAAAACCTAGCAGGTGGGCTTGGTGTCTGTTGCTTTCTTTGTGGACTTTAAGCCTATACTAAGGCAACACACTTACTGCAATGGATCCCTAGAAGTGACCAGTTTGCAATACTGTCATACACTTAGCATTCCTCTTGCAAAGTTACAGAAAACTTCAGTCAATTGTGTTCAATAAAGTCTGGGGTGTGCTTGCTGAGTCTCTACCATGCAAGAGATCAATCTGTCTGAAATAATGTAGAGTTTGAATGGATGCACTGCCTTTGATATCAACAACAGAAGATACTGTAGAAGAATTACTCTTATGTTATATTAAAAGATAAAAGGTTATTTATTTTATAATGCCGCTTAATTGCATTTATTATTTAATTTAGTTATGTTAATACTTTCATGTAGATCATGACATAGTGCTAGCAATACCAATTTCATGGGTTTGATACAGAGAAAATAAATGTGTTACTGTAGCTCAGCATTGCATTAGCAGCCCAGCAGGCATATGAATGACCTTCAACGTTGAAATACGGTTGAAATAATGACAGTTCTTGTTTCAACGGTGATATAACAGTTAATGGCAAACGATTGCAAAAGGTTAATAAAAATCAATGTTGAAATTTGGTTGAAAAAATGTCAGTTTGTTAAACGTCGATTCAATTTGCGAAATCAAAAGGTAATTCAATGTTGATTCAACCTTGACGTTGATTTAATGTTGAGTCAACGTTGAAATGCCGGCTGGTAGTACAAGCGGTTGTGGGTTTGATCCCAGGAAACATACATATTGATTAAATGTAGATTTTTCATTGCACTGTACTGTAAGTCAATTTGGATAAAAACATCTGCCAAATGTGTAAATGTAAAATTTATGTAATTTTCGACTGTTTTCATGTAAATTCAAGTGTAAAATCCCATGGGATCACATTTATAACATGTCATTTACACACTATTCAATCAGATGTGAAAACAATCAGCACGTTTCAGATGTGAACCTATTGGCTTTAACATGGGAATTACCCAAAAACTTTTCTAAACCGCATGTTTAAAGGGGACATATTGTAATTGTGCTATCATTTTAAGTGCTATAATTGCATCCACAGTGCTTCAATAAACCTAGAAATGTGAAAAAGATCAACCCAGTAACTTAGTTTTGGTAAACCATTCTCTACAAGCATTTGAAAAAATAGGTGATTGAAATTTGGCTCCCCTTGTGATGTCAGAAGGGGATCTTATTATAATAACACGGCCCCTTAATCTGCACTATCCAACCACAGCACTGCCATTTAGTGCAGAGATCAGCTCATTTGCACACACACAAAAACAGCACACATACAAAGTGGCAATTTTATGAATTATCTGTATGGTATTTTAAGCTAAAAAGTCACATACGTACACCGGGGGCACCAAAGATTTATTTTATATCTTAAAAAAATATTGTGAAACTTTCCTTTTAACATGTGATGAGGTGTTTTTGCACATAAAACACGAAATTCATGTGGTTTTGCTGTAAGCGTATTGTCATAAAAATTGTCAAAATATGTACTCTAGCTTTTACTCGGGTGGTACCCTTTCAAAAAGTACACATTTGTACCTAAAAAGATCATATTAGTACCTCAGAGGTATTGGTACCAAATGTATACATATCAGTACCTAATGGTACATATAGGACATTTTTAAAGGGTACTGCCCACTCACAGCTGGGGTACATATTTTGATAGTTTTTTAACAGTGCAGTTTATTTGTTTTTATTATTTGCATATAACTTTGTTTTCCACTGATGTCTGTGACCCAATCAGTACTCATTTGCAAGCCAACATGTGAGAATCACAGTCTGTACTTACAGTATGTTGTCTTGGTCTTGGCTTTATGTTTGATGTTTAAAATGCAGACTGCATCGGCTTTTGGGTTTTGGAACAGAACCTTAATCTTTCCCTCTGACCAGCTTGAGAATTCATCCACCGCCTCGCTGTACCCGTCCTCCTTCATTTAGGAGATGTAGGCCAGTGGCTTGTAGTGATTTTAGAGAGGCTAACAGCAAGGACAGGCAAAACCACGGTTCACTGAACGCCCCTATAGCATTAACAGGCTGCGAAATAAAATGTACATATAGCAGATTTCACTGCATCATTTTGGGGCATGAAATGGCCGCAGTGGTGAACATTAATCACACATTTTGTTAATGTTATACGCTTTGCCATATAAAAAGTTTACAGTTTTGTTATTGTTTAATTATCATCATGTTGGTCAAACTTTAAAAACTATATTAAACTTGAAAATACATAACAAGATGTAAGAATTTCCTATACTATAAACTATCTATATATTTATATCCACATGCCTAGAATACATACGTATTTTATGAGTTTGCTAATTCTATAAATTCATACAAAATAAATCATACAAAAACACAGGGAAGGCTCTAACCCCGATCTCACAGGGGCGACAAATGTGGTCGTACAAATGAATACAAATTAGTAACCTTGTAAAATATGTACAAACTGAGATGATGTTGTATGAGCTATAAAAGATCAACCTCTGCATCCTTCTTGGGTTGGTAAATGAAGCATGAGATACTTATCCATCAATTATACTAGCACCAAACCAGCATTACCAGTTTAGACCAGCATGATAATTCATGGTTTAACTTTGATTTGTCAGCAGAATGTAATATGTCTGTTTTAAAAGCACTTGTCCTTTTATAATCCACCGCATCACACTGCAGAATTATCAATATCTGCTCTCTTTCTCTCTCTCTGCACTTCAACACAGAGATGTTGAGATGTTGGCAGTTACGCTCTAAAGGTCCAGTGGTCCGGTACGCTTGCAGGGTTAATGGTCCTTGTCTCTCTATCCCATCTCACAGTTTCTCAGCCTATTCAGTCACATGACCTCTGACATACCCGGACAACTCCTGCCTCGGGCAAATGCATTCATTCAGCTGGACATTTCTCTCTCTCTCTCTCTCTCTCTCTCTCTCTCTCTCTCTCTCTCTCTCTCTCTCTCAAAGTATTTGCACCAGCTTTATCGTCATGATGGAAAGGGTTTACATTGCAAAGCACCTCTCTTTGGCTCTCTACCAAACCTGCTGAGTGCCTTTACTGTCCATTACTGTTCAGGTAGCTCCTCTGAATGTGCAGCTTGCCAAACTTCAAGCTACTCATAATTTAAAGTAGATCTATAATCAATATCATTTTAGAAAAGCAGTTTGTTACATGACATGCCACCAATATATTCATGTTTTTCAAATTGTCTTGACAGATGTCATTTAGTTAAAATAATTAACTAATGTTATAGTTATATGTGTAACGATTAAAGGTGGAAAAGAGCATGTTTGTTTTATACATTTTTGCAATATTACTTGAAACTGTCTTTACTAAATGATAAAAGACTATTTATTAGGTGCACTGAAAGTAATAACATTAATGTACGTCATCTGTGCACAAGATAGGGCCTTAAAAAAACATTAGCCAATTGCTCTTGCGGTCGTCGCAATCATCATTGGCCCTCTGGCTTGTCAATCACTGCCATTACGATCCTTGTGAGATACGTCCGCGCTCCAGTAACTTTACACAGGCGACGCATGCGCATAGCGCATGAAACTCCGTCTTAAGTTTCGGTTTGTTTTCATTGTCGATCCTGCTTTCCTCCTTGAATTTGCACCATGGAAGAGAAAAAACCTGAAGTAGGACGCAAAAGAAAGACTTTTTTAAAGCCGCTGGGAATAGGAGAAAATTGTCAGAAGAACGTGACTTAATGTAACCAGAGTCGTTAATGGAGAAACATTTAAACGCTGGAGAGCAAAGAAGGAACAGAGAGGTGTCAAGTCAGACGTGCAGTTCGCAAAAATTCTTCTCAACAGGTAATAGTGATTATTCTTTCTTTGTGGATGTAATTATTGTTGTACTGTTATTCAGGTATATTTGTCACGAGGTGACGACTTTTCAGGGCGGAACCAAAAATTGAAGAAGTTGGTTCCGCCCGGATGTTTCCGCCCCGACCGGAAAAATGGAAACACCGGACATCCGGCAGTTTTGCGAAGGCTGTAATCAGCGGATTGAGCACAGCTGTGCCTAGTTAACGAGATCGCCGGGTAATTGGATAACGGGAGTGTAAGGAGAAGTACAAAAAGCACAGTTAGATGACAGTTGGAGGTCGAAGTGTGTGCTGAGGAACGGAGCTGTGCTCATTGTTAGACGTGGTGACTGGATATATCTCTCTCTCTTCCCTTTTCTCTTGTTGCAGTTACGGTGGACCGGCTGGATTTAAGAAACAACCCTACGGGTGGAGAAGGAACTCCGGTCCAACTAGTAATTTGGAAGGAGTAAAGCGAGAAGCGATTTGATCGCATTGCACAACGTACACAAAGGCTATCCGCTGTGAGTATGCCCGTGGTGTAGTATAACTAGCAGAAACTTGCATTGTGGGATTCGTTGGAATCCTCCAGGATTAGGAAGGCGGCCCTACCCCTATCATTAGCGTGGTGGGCGAGCCGCTAGAAGCATACATTTCATACAGCCACCGCGACGCGACTTTGGTCTGGTCGTTTTGCCATCGCCTCTACGTTAGCCCCAAGCACAGTGGAAGAGACCGGGCGTTTCCCTTGTGGTGTTGCACTTGCAGTGTGGTGAGTGAGATTTTACATATCATAAGCTTTTTCACGTTAGAGTGGTGCTGTGTATTTGCCGTGGGTTGCTGTGTGTCTTGTCAGAGGAACCCCGCACCATCCATTCTCTCCCCTGGAAGGAGGACGGAGGGGCCAACGACCGTAGACCTCATTGCTATTATACACTGTGTGCTGTTTTAAGAGTACGAAGAGACGCAGGCCAAGAGCTGTGGAGGACTGTGAGTATTATATTAGAAGCATTTGTGGTGTGAGCTTATCTGCGTTTGCATTGTCGCAGAGTCGGAGGCGAACGGGTCCGCTACCCCCGTGGTCTCTACGAAAGGGCGCCCCTATCTGGGATTCGATCAGCCTACGGCCACTGGGGATGGGGCGGCCCTCTACCCGGAGAGGTGGTGTGTGACCTTCGCCCCCCTGCTGACCTACCGAAGAACCGCCTGTGAGTAAAATCTTAAAATCATTTGTTGTGTAAGCTTAACTGTGTTTGTATTGTCGCAGAGTCGGAGGCGAACGGGTCCGCTGCCCCCGTGGTCTCTACGAAAGGGCGCCCCTATCCGGGATTCGATCGGCCTACGGACAGTGGGGATAGGGCAGCGTTCGACCCGGCGAGGTGGTGTGTGACCTTCGCCCCCCTGCTGACCAACAGTAAAGAGCCGACTGTGAACGTGATACTTACCCAGAGAGCTGTAAGCAGCGGAGCTGGTGAGAACCATTCAAAGACCAATAACAGTGTTCTGTGTCCTAGCGATCACCTGTGGAGAGAGAGAGGAAAACGAGAGAGAGAGTCAGTAAAGAGCCGACTGTGAACGTGATACTTACCCAGAGAGCTGTAAGCAGCGGAGCTGGTGAGAACCATTCAAAGATCAATAACAGTGTTTCTGTGTCCTAGCGATCACCTGTGGAGAGAGAGAGGAAAACGAGAGAGAGAGAGTCAGTAAAGAGCCGACTGTGAACGTGATACTTACCCAGAGAGCTGTAAGCAGCGGAGCTGGTGAGAACCATTCAAAGACCAATAACAGTGTTTCTGTGTCCGAGCGATCACCTGTGGAGAGAGAGAGGAAAACGAGAGCAAGAGCCAGTAAAGAGCCGACTGTGAACGTGATACTTACCCAGAGAGCTGTAAGCAGCGGAGCTGGTGAGAACCATTCAAAGACCAATAACAGTGTTTCTGTGTCCTAGCAACCACCTGTGGAGAGAGAGAGGAAAACGAGAGGGAATCAGTGAAGAGCCGACTGTGAACGTGATACTTACCCAGAAGCTGTAAGCAGCGGAGCTGGTGAGAACCATTCAAAGGCCAATAACAGTGTTTCTGTGTCCTAGCGATCACCTGTGGAGAGAGAGAGGAAAACGAGAGTGAATTATTGAGGAACCGACGGTGAACGTGATACTTACCCAGGAAGCTGTAAGCAGGGAGCCGGTGAGACCCCTTTCAAAGTCAGTAACAGTGTCTTTGTCGTCCTAGTGGCCGCCTGTGGAGAGAGAAGAAGGCGAGAGTGAGCCATTGGGCACGGACAGTGGGAAAGATCCCTACCAGCCACACCAGAAATTGTCTGCCTCCAGGAGAGAAGAAGGAGGGCGCCACGGCCAGCAGGGTCCAGGCGGGAGCCTGACGTTTCCCCCTTGCCCCCGTTGATGGTGGTTGGCACCCCTGTTGTTTCCATCCCTGTCACCCGTGGCTGTAGTCCCCTGGAGGGAGTAGAAGAAGCCATTAGTTTTAAATTTCCCTTCCCCAATTTCCCCAGTCCTTTTAAGTATTTAAAAATTCAATAAAGCTTGTTTTAAATTTTACTCACCTGTCTCCGTGTTTGTCTGCTCATTGGGTCGGCTTTGGGGACCTCCTCGAGGTGGGAGTTGAAAAGGGGCGTGGCTTAGTCAAATACAGCCAGCCCCTAGTGGTGACAGATTTTGGCGTAGTCGGCAGGGTCCCACCTCGAGTTGAGTAACCAAGGTCACCCAATGACTGACAACGCGGGGCCAGCAGCCCCACCCCGTGCCACACCCGTTATCATGGGCAGTCCATGGGTCCAGAGATACGGAGGAGCCGAGTCGGAGGTACGCCTGACCGAATGGAAGGCCCAGCTGGAGTACTTGTCCGACCTGCAGGGCCTTAGCGCCGCCCAGCGGCTCCAATTTGTGTTAAACTCCCTAGAAGGAGAAGCACGGCGAGAGGTACAAGCCGCCCCCGAAGCGATTAGAGCCACCGCCCAGACTGTGTTCCAGTTCCTTGCTGAACAATATGGTGACCATACCCCCGTAGCTGTCCTCCGCTCACAATTTTTTAATTGCAAACAAGGCCCCCGACAACCTATTCGAGCTTTCGCCCTCAGGCTGCGGGAGCAGTTCACTCGCCTGCAAGCCCGACGAGACCATGGGCTAGGAGATGGAGAAGCTTTGTTACGCGACCAGGTCCTCCTGGGGATGAAAGAAGGCCCCGTGAGGCAAAGTCTGAGGGTCCAGTTCCGGAGGGACCCCGGGCTGACCTTCGAAGATCTAAAGAAGGAGGCGCTAGCCCTGGAGAGTGATGAGGCCGAAGTAACCGAAGCCCCCGTGTGTGCAGCCGTAAGTGGAAACACAGCAGCGCCACCTGAACACACAGACTGGAAGCAAGCCCTGAGGGTGGAATTGTTGAAAGATGTCCGAGAGCAGATGTCGGAGCTATCTAAGACCCTCTTGGGAGAACTTCGCCAAAGTAGGGCGCGAGAGGAACCGAGGCCGGCACCCCGAGAGCGAGTCTACTCTGAGAGGGGCCGAGAGCCACCGGGACGCCCGAATCGTTTGAACCGGCCCCGCTTTGAGTGGGATGACCAAGGGCGGCCAATCTGCAATCGGTGTGGAGAACCGGGGCATTACAGTCGCCAGTGTGGGCCTCGCAGGGCATCAGAGGGGGGTTTTTAAGACGACCGGCCACAGTGGGTCGTGTGGCCGGGACCCCCAGAGAAGACCCTGGAAGACGTGAGGATTCTAGAGACCAGATGGTTGGGCACAGCCCTGTGGCGGAGGTGAAGGTATGTGGCAAGACAATACAGTGCCTAGTAGATACGGGCTCTCAAGTGACATTGTTTGCGGAAAGTCTCTCGCAGGAAGTATTTGGGAAGCAGAGTGCCCAAGGAGGGGAGGCCCCCTGGCTGACGTTGCGGGGCGCCAACGGCCTAGAGATCCCTTATATTGGCTATCGGCTGGCGGACTTAGAAGTTCATGGGGTGTTGGTTCCCCAAAAAGGAGTGATTATCGTGGAGGACAGATGTTTGGGTGCCCATCGAGCCCTATTAGGGATGAACGTCCTCTCCGAATGTTGGGAGGAGTTATTTCGGGCTAAGCCCGGCCCTAGGATCCCCCCTGTCGAGAGGCCCCTATGGGAGCAAGTAGTGGCCGACTGTCGTCGGGTCCAGATGACCCAGGTCCGCAGAGGCCGGGAAGAGGTAGGAAGAGTGATGTGTCGATTTGCTCTGTCTATTCCCCCTAGGAGTGAGGCCATGGTGTGGGTGAGAGTAGCCCCCCGAGGAGTTGGCCCCGAAGAATGGGTATTGGTCGAACCTCACGCCGATTGCCCCCAAGTGGAAGTAGCCCGAGGCCTAGCGGCGGTCCGCCGGGGGAGGGTCCCTGTGAAGGTCCGAAACGACCACCCCTACCCAGTATACTTACACCGACACCAGCGGCTGGCCCGATTAACGGGGGTTGCGCCCCACCAGGTGAGGGAGGAGAGAGACGTTAGGTTCCGTCAGGTGTGCCCCACTGTCATCGAGGTGGCCCTGACCCAGATGGAAGCCCCTTCGAACAACAGAAGGAGGGACGTGCCGAGGCACTTGGCAGGTGAGTCCCTGCAAGGGGAAGAGTTGGAACAGGCGCAGACACAAAGACTCCAAGCCCTCCTTCAGAAATGGCAACATGTATTCGCAAGACATGAGGAGGATTATGGGTGTACGAAGGTGGTGGAACACCATATACCGACAGGAGATGCAGGACCCAGTAGAGAGAGGTACCGGCCGATCCCACCCACCTTGTATACAGAGGTACGCTCGCTACTGCAGGGTATGCTGGAGCGAGGAGTCGTCCGGGAAAGCAGTAGCCCCTGGGCAGCCCCCATCGTACTTGTGCAGAAAAAGTCAGGAGCTTGGAGGTTTTGCGTGGACTATCGGAAGCTTAACCTGGTGACCAAGAAAGATGCGTTTCCCTTACCCCGGATTGAAGACTCCCTTGCCGGTCTCACACGGTCCGCTTGGTACTCCACCTTGGATCTGGCCAGTGGATATTGGCAGGTGCCAGTGGCCGAGGCCGATAGAGAGAAGACCGCCTTTACGACCCCGTTCGGACTATTCGAGTGGGAACGGATGCCTTTCGGGCTCTGTAACGCTCCGGCCACGTTCCAACGCCTCATGCAGCGCTGTCTTGGAGGTCAGTTAATGGAGTCAGTCCTGGTATATTTGGATGATGTAATTGTGTATTCCCCAGATTTCGATTCCCACCTCCGACACCTCGAAGAGGTTTTCCAGGCGATGGAGAAATATGGGCTGAAGTTGCAACCCGACAAATGCCATCTGTTGAGGCGGGAAGTCCAGTTCCTGGGCCACGTGGTCAGCGCTGCTGGGGTGGCCGTAGACCCTGGGAAGGTCTCCGCGGTGAGAGACTGGAGTGCACCCAAGACTGTGAGGCAAGTGCGGTCATTTCTAGGGTTTGTGGGGTACTACAGACGGTTTATAAAAGACTTTTCAAAGATTGCCAAACCCCTTAACCAGCTACTGGTCGGCACAGGGCGAAACCGGGGGCGGGGGTCGCCCTCTATTGATTGGGACGAGTCCTGTGAAGGGGCATTTCAGAGGTTGAAACAGGAATTGTTACAGGCTCCTATCTTGGCCTATGCAGACTTTACCCAGCCATTTCTTTTGTATACAGACGCTAGCAACCTGGGGCTGGGAGCAGTCTTGGCCCAACGACAAGCGGGTACGGAACGGGTGATCGCCTACGCAAGCCGAAGCCTCCACCCAGCGGAGAGGAACGACGCGAACTATAGCTCATTCAAGTTGGAACTGCTGGCCCTGAAGTGGGCCCTGAGCGAGAAGTTCAAGGACTACCTCTGGGGTGCTAAGGTAACGGTGATTACAGACAATAATCCTCTGGTTCATTTACAGACAGCGAAGTTGGGGGCTGTGGAGCAGCGCTGGGTGGCACAACTTGCCAACTTCGATTACCAACTGCAGTATCGGCCCGGCCGGGAACACACGAACGCGGATGTCTTGTCCCGATTGCCAGAGGTGGACGGCCCCGGTGGCTGTGATGGCCAAGAAGAGGAAGGCCAGGGGGAAGGCTACCTGATAGGGGTTGTGGAAGCACCAGGAGGCCAGCAGGAGGCGGTACCCGGGAGCTGGGGTTGGGACCCCTGCCGGTGGAAGGAAAGACAGGCCCAGGATCAGGATTTATGGCAGGTGAGGATGTGGGTGGAGCAAGGCCGGCGACCAACGTCGTCCGAGAGGCTGACCGAGACAGAGACGGGAAAGAGACTGCTGGGACAGTGGGACAAGCTGGAGATACAGGAGGGGGTGCTTTGCCGAAAAGTAAGTGATCCGAAGCTGGGCGAGGAGGTGCGCCAGATCGTGGTGCCCGCCGACCAAACAGCAGCCCTGGTGTCTGCCTACCATGACCAATTGGGACACCAGGGACAAGAACGGACCGTATCACTGCTACGCAGGTTCTTCTACTGGCCGGGGCTGGAAGCATCAGTGCGTAGCTTGGTCCAAGCTTGCCCCAGGTGTACGTTATTCAAGTCTCGACGAGAGGCCCGAGCGCCGATGATACCCATATGTGCCAAAGCCCCCCTTCACATCATGGCGATGGATTTCCTGACCCTGGGCCGGCCACAGGACCGTAATCCGAACATCTTAGTAATCACCGACCTATTTACGAAATATGCTTGGGCAATTCCCACACTCGATCAGACGGCAAGTACCACCGCAACGGCTTTATGGCGGCACGTCTTCCAATCGTTTGGATGTCCAGAGTTCTTACACTCAGACCAAGGGGCAAACTTCGAATCAAAGGTGATCCGGGAATTATGCCAGCTGTATGGGTGCACGAAGACCCATACGACGTCCTACCACCCTCAAGGAAACGGCTGCTGCGAGAGGTTTAATCAAACCCTGCTGGGGCTCTTAGGGACCTTGGATCAACGCAAGCAGAGTGATTGGGTGAGTGCTCTACCGAACCTCTTACAAGCTTATAATAACAGCATTCATAGTACGACGGGGTATGCCCCCACTTATCTGATGTTCGGTAGGCATGTGCGGATGCCGACGGACCTGGTCTTGGGAGCGGCCGCGAGCCAGGAAGAAGGAAGCGTGACTGAATGGGTAGGGCGCCACCACCAACGGCTGCACTTTGCCTATGAGCAGGTATCCCAGAAAAAAAGGGCCACCGGAGAAAAGAACAAGCGGTTGTACGACCGAACGGCCCGGGAAGCCCCCTTGCTGCCAGGAGAGAGAGTCCTGGTACGAGATAACCGGCGGCAAGGCAAAGTAAAGTTGAGCGACCGTTGGGAGGCCACCCCGTACGTAGTCTGTAGGCAGCAGAGACCGGGCCAGCCGGTGTATACCATCCGGCCGGAAGGAAAGGCCGGCCCGGAACGGGTGGTTCACCGAAACATGAGTCGCCCTTGTCCAAATTTTCCCGAGGTCACGGAGGAGGTAGTTGCGGAGCCGGCACCGACGGCCCCCTGGATGGAAGGATGGGCTGTGGTCCCAGGTTTACCTGTGGTGGCACCACCCCCAGCCGCCCCAGGAGAGCCAGAACTTGCACCTGAGCCAGCTGAACCCCCAGCCGTCCAGAGGCAGCCAGGACCAGCACCAGAGCCAGCCGAACCCCTGGCCGCACAAAGACAACCTGAGGTTGTGCCCGAGCCCGCTGCACCTGACTCCCCTGTAAGACGCTCCCAACGGGAGAACCGCGGCCGGCCCCCTTCCCGCTATGGTGAGTGGACTACTCAAAGGCATTCCAGGGACTGGAATGTATTGGCGGGGGAGGATGTCACGAGGTGACGACTTTTCAGGGCGGAACCAAAAATTGAAGAAGTTGGTTCCGCCCGGATGTTTCCGCCCCGACCGGAAAAATGGAAACACCGGACATCCGGCAGTTTTGCGACGGCTGTAATCAGCGGATTGAGCACAGCTGTGCCTAGTTAACGAGATCGCCGGGTAATTGGATAACGGGAGTGTAAGGAGAAGTACAAAAAGCACAGTTAGATGACAGTTGGAGGTCGAAGTGTGTGCTGAGGAACGGAGCTGTGCTCATTGTTAGACGTGGTGACTGGATATATCTCTCTCTCTTCTCTTTTCTCTTGTTGCAGTTACGGTGGACCGGCTGGATTTAAGAAACAACCCTACGGGTGGAGAAGGAACTCCGGTCCAACTAGTAATTTGGAAGGAGTAAAGCGAGAAGCGATTTGATCGCATTGCACAACGTACACAAAGGCTATCCGCTGTGAGTATGCCCGTGGTGTAGTATAACTAGCAGAAACTTGCATTGTGGGATTCGTTGGAATCCTCCAGGATTAGGAAGGCGGCCCTACCCCTATCATTAGCGTGGTAGGCGAGCCGCTAGAAGCATACATTTCATACAGCCACCGCGACGCGACTTTGGTCTGGTCGTTTTGCCATCGCCTCTACGTTAGCCCCAAGCACAGGGGAAGAGACCGGGCGTTTCCCTTGTGGTGTTGCACTTGCAGTGTGGTGAGTGAGATTTTACATATCATAAGCTTTTTCACGTTAGAGTGGTGCTGTGTATTTGCCGTGGGTTGCTGTGTGTCTTGTCAGAGAAACCCCGCACCATCCATTCTCTCCCCTGGAAGGAGGACGGAGGGGCCAACGACCGTAGACCTCATTGCTATTATACACTGTGTGCTGTTTTAAGAGTACGAAGAGACGCAGGCCAAGAGCTGTGGAGGACTGTGAGTATTATATTAGAAGCATTTGTGGTGTGAGCTTATCTGTGTTTGCATTGTCGCAGAGTCGGAGGCGAACGTCTCAGCTACCCCCGTGGTCTCAACGAAAGCACGACCCTATCTGGGATTCGATCAGCCTACGGACAGTGGGGATAGGGCAGCGCTCGACCCGGCGTGGTGTTGTGTGACATTCGCCCCCCTGCTGACCTACAGAAGAACCGACTGTGAGTAACATCTTAAAAGCATTTGTGGTGTAAGCTTACCTGTGTTTGTATTGTCGCAGAGTCGGAGGCGAACGGGTCCGCTGCCCCCGTGGTCTCTACGAAAGGGCGCCCCTATCCGGGATTCGATCGGCCTACGGACAGTGGGGATAGGGCAGCGCTCGACCCGGCGAGGTGGTGTGTGACCTTCGCCCCCCTGCAGACCAACAGTAAAGAGCCGACTGTGAACGTGATACTTATCCAGAGAGCTGTAAGCAGCGGAGCTGGTGAGAACCATTCAAAGACCAATAACAGTGTTCTGTGTCCTAGCGATCACCTGTGGAGAGAGAGAGGAAAACGAGAGAGAGAGTCAGTAAAGAGCCGACTGTGAACGTGATACTTACCCAGAGAGCTGTAAGCAGCGGAGCTGGTGAGAACCATTCAAAGATCAATAACAGTGTTTCTGTGTCCTAGCGATCACCTGTGGAGAGAGAGAGGAAAACGAGAGAGAGAGAGTCAGTAAAGAGCCGACTGTGAACGTGATACTTACCCAGAGAGCTGTAAGCAGCGGAGCTGGTGAGAACCATTCAAAGACCAATAACAGTGTTTCTGTGTCCTAGCGATCACCTGTGGAGAGAGAGAGGAAAACGAGAGCAAGAGCCAGTAAAGAGCCGACTGTGAACGTGATACTTACCCAGAGAGCTGTAAGCAGCGGAGCTGGTGAGAACCATTCAAAGACCAATAATAGCGTTTCTGTGTCCTAGCGATCACCTGTGGAGAGAGAGAGGAAAACGAGAGTGAATCAGTGAAGAGCCGACTGTGAACGTGATACTTACCCAGAAGCTGTAAGCAGCGGAGCTGGTGAGAACCATTCAAAGGCCAATAACAGTGTCTCTGTGTCTTAGCGATCACCTGTGGAGAAAGAGAGGAAAACGAGAGTGAATTATTGAGGAACCGACGGTGAACGTGATACTTACCCAGGAAGCTGTAAGCAGGGAGCCGGTGAGACCCCTTTCAAAGTCAGTAACAGTGTCTTTGTCGTCCTAGTGGCCGCCTGTGGAGAGAGAAGAAGGCGAGAGTGAGCCATTGGGCACGGACAGTGGGAAAGATCCCTACCAGCCACACCAGAAATTGTCTGCCTCCAGGAGAGAAGAAGGAGGGCGCCACGGCCAGCAGGGTCCAGGCGGGAGCCTGACGTTTCCCCCTTGCCCCCGTTGATGGTGGTTGGCACCCCTGTTGTTTCCATCCCTGTCACCCGTGGCTGTAGTCCCCTGGAGGGAGTAGAAGAAGCCATTAGTTTTAAATTTCCCTTCCCCAATTTCCCCAGTCCTTTTAAGTATTTAAAAATTCAATAAAGCTTGTTTTAAATTTTACTCACCTGTCTCCGTGTTTGTCTGCTCATTGGGTCGGCTTTGGGGACCTCCTCGAGGTGGGAGTTGAAAAGGGGCGTGGCTTAGTCAAATACAGCCAGCCCCTAGTGGTGACATATTGACGTTGTTATTGTACTGTAGTTGTAAGGCAGTGACCAGTCTGCTGCATGCTAGTTGAAATGGGAGTAAGTTAGCGTCGACTGATCTAACGTTTTAACGTCTTATGTGTTTATTATCATATCATTTCACATAATGAATTCACTGACGCGACACAGCATATGTCGGTGGCAAACAAACACTCGTTCGTGCACGAGTTTTGGAAGGCGTTCCCTAGAAATGAGCTGTGATGACGGGAGGCTGTTCTTATCCATGCGCTCATTTAAAAAACTCAGTAACCGTTTTTGGATTCTCGGTTGGCGAAAAACATCCTCTTTTGCGCCTTTAATCGTGCAAATGCGCATTTTCTCAATGAATGAATTTTAATGAATTACGGTAAAATCCTGTATCATGGAAAACATTTTCTTTACTTATTTTATCTTTACTTATTTCTACTGTTTAATGATTTGAGGATTTATTGCTGTTTATAGAGTTTTATGGTATAAACTGCACAAGTTAACTAAGCTATATTTTTTCTGTCTTGACCTTAAGTTTAGTTAGCTACGTAACATATAGTGATATGGTTACTGTTTAGACTTAATCTTAGGTACAGAGTGTACAGACAGTATTTGAAAATGTCTAGCAGCTAAGTATAAAAGTGTGAACGCGGAGTTGAAGTTTGCCTTTTCTCTGCACAGTTTGAATTGTGCAGACAGAAGTGCCTATTGCAAGATATTAAAATCATTTCAAACTGTATTGGGTTCTGACTATAATTATTTATGTCAACAAGGTAAAAAATTCCACAACACCCGGCACATCCGAACGCCAGGGGGGGACTCATGCAGAAACTCCCTTTGTGCCACAGAAGAAGTAGCATTACAAACACCGTAGATATACACTAGAGCCGTTTCTCAATGTCAAGGATACTTCTTTGGCAGGACTAGTCCTTACAAGTCACTTCCTTCAGAGGCTAGACGAGGCTCCTTTAAAGCATTCGGAGAACATGTTATATGGAACAGGCTAGCAAGTGCACGTCATTGCGTCATTGCGTCATTGCGTGATTGAAAGGTGTGCTTTCTGTGCTGCGCGCATAGGATTGTGGGTGATTTCAGCGTGTGAAAAGCGTGAAGGATACACATATGCATCCTTTCCTGTACATAGGATATTTCTCGAACGAAGGACTCAGTCCTTGGCTGAAATTTTGAGGATCCTCAACATTGGAACAGTCCTTCGACGGACGTCGATGACGTAGCATCCTTGAAATTCTGGCTTCCGAGGATCCTTCCTTGACATTGAGAAACGGCTTAGATATCGCCTTGGGGTTCTAAGCATGCGTACAAACCGCCGCCATCTTGAAACAGGGGCCTTGTCATAGGATGTAGCTAGGTAATGCTACTATCTCCACCTGTACTTCGAATTCATGGACGATGCCGGACTTTTGTGATGCGTATGGATGTTAGGCCTACTAGTACTATGCATTATAGAAAAAGTAGATTTTCATAATATTAAAACTTAAATTGTTTTCTGGACTCAATGCTAAATACATGTCTGACTGTTGAAATGAACCAAAAGTAAAACCAAGATAATCGCATTTATAACAATTTATGGTGATTTTATTTCCGTTACACCATTGCCTACAATGACGCTGATGCGGGGTTCCCCTGTTTCAAGATGGTGGCTCTATTTGACGCATTGGGTCCAATGAACTGCCGTAGCCAAGGCGACATCTAGTGTACATATCTATGTACAAACACTATTCCAGGAAATGTCTGCAGGAATATTTATATGTTCTCCAAATTGTTTCAGGTATTTTCATGATAATAAAGAATTTTTTGAATGATTTTTATTTAACGAGTCTTGCTTTTTTAAATGCACGTTATAAACGACTCTGACTCCTAATGATTTTACATTGATAAGGACTTCCTACTGACCAAATGCCGTAGTACACGCACAGGCTGTGCATGAAACAAAGAATCGCAGCCTTGCGATTCAGAATCGATTTAAGACAGGCATTTTTAATGTGACACGCAATTTAATCGTTACATCCCTAATATATTTATAGGTTTGACCCCCTTTCGCCTTCAGAACTGCCTTAATTCTATGTGGAATTGATTCAACAATGTGCTGAAAGCATTCTTTATAAATGTTTGCCCATATTGATAGGATAGCATCTTGCACTTAATGGAGATTTGTGAGATGCACATCCAGGGCATGAAGCTCCCGTTCCACCACATCCCAAAGATGCTCTATTGGGTTGAGGTCTGGTGACTGTGGGGGTCATTTTAGTACAGTGAACTCATTGTCATGTTCAAGAAACCAATTTGAAATGATTCAAGCTTTATTATCCTGCTGGAAGTAGCCATCAGAAGATGGGTACATGGTGGTCATAAAGGGATGAACATGGTCAGAAACAATGCTCAGGTAGGTCATGGCATTTAAACAATGCCCAATTGGCACTAAGGGGTCTAAAATGTGCCAAGAAAACATCTCCCACACCATAACACCACCAGCCTGCACAGTGGTAACAAGGCATGATGGATCCATGTTTTAATTCTGTTTACGCCAAATTCTGACTCTACCATCTGAATGTATCAACAGAAATCGAGACTCATCAGACCAGGCAACATTTTTCCAGTCTTCAACTGTCTAATTTTGGTGAGCTTGTGCAAATTGTAGCCTCTTTTTCCTATTTGTAGTGGAGTTGAGTGGTATCCGGTGGGGTCTTCTGCTGTTGTAGCCCATCCGCCTCAAGGTTGTGTGTGTTATGGCTTCACAAATGCTTTGCTGCATACTTTGGTTGTAACGAGTGGTTATTTCAGTCAAAGTTGCTCTTCTATCAGCTTGAATCAGTCGGCCCATTCTCCTCTGACCTCTAGCATCAACAAGGCATTTTCGCCCACATTACTGCCGCATACTGGATGTTTTTCCCTTTTCACACCATTCGTTGTAAAGTGCATTTGCGTGCAAATCCCAGTATCTGAGCAGATTGTGAAATACTCAGATCGGCCCGTCTGGCACCAACAACCATGCCATGCTCAAAATTGCTTAAATCACCTTTTTTTTCCCATTCTGACATTCAGTTTGGAGTTCAGCAGATTGTCTTGACCAGGTCCACACCCCTAAATACATATATATAGTTTTTATATGGTTGTACTATGTTTTTACTATGTTGCATTGTTTTGCAAGAAAACACTGAAAATATGAAATCATTGAATAAATACAGAATGCATACAAAATAGACAACATTGTGATGTTGCCAATTTTATTCTCCTTTTAAAAGATTGATATATAAATGTGATATTAACCCAAGGTTTTGTCAATTTGTCAAGAAAGTAACATTACAAGTAAAAATCTACAGTATAAAGGAAACAAAATATTTCACAGCATCTTTTAATTTGTCTGACCTGATATTATCATGCAATGACATGAAAATCAATTAGCACACCTGCTGGGGTGAAATAACGGAAAACGTTTTGTTTTACGTGTTTGACATCATGAAGCACCACACTGATGTTGTCATGAAATCAGCGACCCTCCCATCTGATCACAAGATCAAAGCTGTATTTAATAGCAAGGGTACACACTAATCCGTCTCGCTTCATCACTTGTAATTAAATCACCCAAGACAGATGTTAAAACCAGATGCAAACAAGGCCTGTGATGCCTTAAAATAATGCCTGTGTAAGCAACTCACCCAGACTTTCTTTGCTGCATGTTCCTCATTTCTGCATCCACTAACTCACAGATTTGTCTATAAAAATAGTTTTTATACCATGAATCATTATATAATTTTTAAGTGCACTAACATTTGCACATTTTGAATTATCATTCTTGATTATTTACCAGTCATCCCTAATTTCTTATTTCTTTCTCTCTCCCTCTCGTTCAAATCCCAAAATGTGTTTCATTGGTACAGCGTTCACAGTGTTGCCAGCACATTTTCCATAGTTCAGATATGGCACTGCATTCAATTTCATATGGAGTCTGTCATGCAGAAACCTTACAGGATACAAATATTTATTCATTTGCTACTGTATACTTGAAACTCCGTCTGCTCTCACTCATTTCTCCAAGATCATTCCCGTTCACCTTTTCCTGCTGTTATCTGTCTGAACATCTTCACTGGCCATCTCTATCTCTCTTTCTCTTACACGCGCGTATCTGGGCTGAGAACAGAGAAACTCTTTGAGTTTGAGAAAAACACTTGTGAACGATTGATCCAGAAATCAAAGAGCAAAATCACCTTCAATGAAAAAAATCTGGACTTCGACCACTGAGGAAAACGTTTAGAAGAGCTTTTCGGCTACAAAGGATGGCAGATTAAGGTAATGGAAGAAAAAAGTGAAATAAAAATGAAACAAAAACCTCGTCTGGATTTATTTGTTTTTAAAGGATTTGTCACACTTTCTTTGTTAGTTTTTATTTTGTTGTGTGATGATAATTCGGTACCTGCAGGGTGGTGCGATTATTTCATTATTTGCTCTGAGAAACATCATCTGTTGTCATCAGACAGTGAACGCGAGGTGATGTGAGAAGTGTAAACGATGCAGAGGAACGAACATCAAACATTTACAAGATGGATGGATGCCAAAGTTACCAAAATATTATTCCTGATTTTTTATTATCTTCCAGGGGCCACTGCACTAATCCTTTCAGATACCCACTGCAAATGTTTTATGTCACATACACTGTTAAAACTATACAGCATCACATCAGCATTTTTATCAGTAAGGGGATTTCTAAGTGGGCTATTGATACAACATTTCCACCAGATGTAGCCATCAAGCCAAATATTGAATTCATACAAAGAAATCTGAACATTTAGGTATACAAGTTGAGTCATAATAAATAAAGTGAAGTGACACAGGGAATAAGTATTGAACACCTGAAAAGAACAAGGTGCAAAATGGCATAGAAAGCCAGGAGATCACCTGCAATCTGTCAGTATTGAGAGAAAAACCCTGCCCCCTATCAGTACTATTAGTATCAGCTGTTTTAGTACTAATTGATGGCCTATAAAGACTTCTCATTACCCAGGAGGCACACAGGAAAGACTTCATGATGGGTTAAAGCAAAGAACTCTCTTAAAATCTTCGTAATCTTGTTGTAGAAAACATTATGATGGGAATGGTTATAGGCACGTTTTTTTTAGAATGCTGAATGTTCCTGTGAGCACTGTGGGGACCATTATCCAGAAATAGAAAGAGCATCACTTCACCATAAACCGTCCATGATCAGGTGCTCCACGTAAGATCCCTGTCCGAAGAGTCCAAAGAATAATCAGAAGAGCCAAGAACCACTTGTGCAGAACTTCAGGAAGACCTTGCATCAGCAGGAACTGTTGTTTAAAAAAAACTATAAGCAATGCACTGAACCGCCATGGCATTCATGCACGCAAGACTCCATTGCTGAACAAAAAGCATGTTGAGGCTCGGTTAAAGTTTGCGAAAGAGCATTTGGAGAAGCCTGTGGATTATTTGGAGACTATAGTATGGTCAGATGAAACCAAAATTAAACTTTTTTGGCAGTCATACCATGTTTGGAGAAGAAATGGCACTGCCCACCACCCCAAGAACACCATACCAACAGTTAGGTTTGGGGGTGGAAGCTTCATGGTTTGGGGCTGCTTTTAGCAACGGGTACTGGCAGACATCATATTATTGAAGGCAGGATGAATGGAGAAATGTACCGGGACATTCTGGATAAAATCTGCTGCCATCTACCAGAAAGCTAAAAATGAAAAGAGGGTGGACATTTCAGCAAGACAATGATCCCAAACACAAGGTCAAGGAAAAAATGAAGTGGTTTCAAAGAAAGGAAATCAAGTTGCTTGAATGGCCCAGTCAATCACCTGACCTAAATCCCATAGAAAATCTATGGAGAGAACTGAAGATCATAGTTTATAAAAGAGGCCTCAAGATTCAAAGACTATTTGTGTGAAAGAATGGGCCAGAATCACTCCTGAGCAATGCAGACGACTGGTCTCTCCATACAAGAGGCGTCTAGAAGCCAACAAAGGCTTTTCTACAAAGTATTAAATAAAGCATGTTCAATACTTATTCCCTGTGTAATTTTACTTTATTTATTATGACTCAACTTGTATACTTAAATGTTCTGATTTCTTTATGATTTCAATATTTGGCTTGATGGCTACATCTGGAGGAAATGTTGTGTCAATAACCCACTTAGAAATCCCCTTACTGATAAAAATGCTGATGTGTCAAATACTTATTATCCCCACTGTATGTGATATCTACTTAATAAATTTGGTAGCAATATTACATATAATATTTTAAGTACTTTTGAATGCTTATTTTTTTAATAGATATTCATGATTTAATAATGTAAAGTTACCTAAAATGTTACCGTAAAACTGTAAAAATGTTACGCTTTATTTACTCAGATAACAGAGAAGCTGATAACTTAAAGTTTACTGCTTTTCCTTAGCTTTTTTAACATATTTATTATTATATACCACAATTTTATAATCAAGTAAGAAGAGACTGGTTTCAGTATAGGGGAGAGCAGTAGTAGTCAATTAACTTGAACTAATGACATCTAAATCTGTCCTCTGGACTTCCTTTAGGTGTTCCTTCCACATCTGAAGTTTATAACTTGAATGCACTGCAAATTGCTTTGGATTAAAGCATCTTTCAAATGCATAAAAGTAAAAAGTGTAACTCAGATCTGTATATGCCAACAGTGAACGAATCAACCCGTCTTCTGATATATGTCATGCACATAATGTTGATTATGTAAATACAAGCATGAACTATGCAGGCACTTGAGTAATTTCTAAAAATGAATAATCTTATTTGCCTTTAAGACAGCTATAGGACTTTAAATGTTTTAATGTGACAGGCCTGGAAATTATGGAATGGATGCTTGCGTACGTTCATGAGCTCATTTACATTGCACTAGAAGCATGTTGGGGGCTCATTGCATGAACTGTCATATTTAATGTCTTCTGTCTAGTGTGCATATGTGCGTATCGTCATGCAAATGTCGATGTGTCTTTTGCTATTGGTTTGTGAATGTATCTGTCTTGTTACGGCACTTTGCAAGGATACCTTCATCTGCGTCTAACCTGCTTTACAGACATGATGAGCGCCTGCAGCCAGAGGCACCTACACGCTTTCAGTAATTAAAGTCTTTGATCTGCCTTCCTTCCCATAGAGACGCGCAAGTCCTGACGCACCGCTGAAACTGTGATCAATGACCGAGCAGTGAGAGAGAGAAAGAGAGAGAGAGAGAAAGAGAGAGAGAGAGACGGCCACAGACTGACACCTCTAAGATTGAAGACAGAGGAAGAGGGCAGACGGCTGCAGGGTAAGAGGAACAAGAATTATTTCATTATTTCCTCTTTATTAGCAGGACCGTTGGATGTGAACTGAGGATGTTTTTTGCATACAGAGTGAAACGCATAATTATGACACTACCGTATAAATATTAAAAAAGTTTCAATCTTCCTTCAGGTTAGCAATGTTTTTCGAATGCAATAATGAGAATGTTTATGATTGAAATTCATATTTTAAGATGCCTGGACCTACCTGGACAACCTGTGATGTTTATAAGCATGCGCACCTACAGTAAACTAACCAACCAAGATAAATGAAACTGCCGCTTTACTAACTCATCCAGATCTTCTCGTGATTGTGAGATTTTACTGCGCAGGACCCTCGCCTGGCTGACCTTGGGTGGGAGCAGATCAGACACAGACAGCTCGAGGTGGAGGCTCCATCTATCTTTCAGCCAGCTGCCAGACTTTCTAAACAGGCTGGAGAAACGATTCCTCACCAGGGAGGCTTCCCTGTACGCCCGGCCCATGCGGTGTAATCGCTCAAATTTCCTGGACCTTGGCTGTACCTGCAGCTAAATGCGCTCCTGTGCTGCACATAGTGATGAAAAATTGCATGGAATTTGAGAATTGTAAGGAATTCCTGGTTCTATAATGGTTGTGGAATTGTTTTAGCAATTGATTTATTCTTTTTATGGTGTTTTGACTGTTATTGAAATAAAACATCATGAAAAATATTTATATTCTATATTTATGCATGTTTCAAAAACCAAATTTTTTACTCATTTACATTTATTTATTTATTTGAAAGATGCATTCGTGTAAATGCCTTAGTGTGGGTTCACACCAGCTGCGTTTGAAGCGTCAAATTTGTGTTTACCGCGTTTAGTTTGCCGCTTGAACACTTTGAGTTTACTCGCTTTATTCGCGTGTAAAAGCTGCGTGTGAAATCCCAGTCATCAAAACATTCAGGCTCGCTCACTTCCTGTAGTCACGTCATTACTAGAGAAAGCTCCTGATTGGTTAATGCGGCAGGTTTTTCTGCCAAAGTTCACATTTTTCAAATCGCACGTTTCCCGCAGCAACGCTCAATTCGTGCTATTCGCAGGAACTAGACGCGTGAATGAGGCGGAATCGCGTCTACTGCGCTAAACGCCTCATTCGCGCCGTGAGACCTCCAGTCGCGTGTCAACGCATCTTTACATTGAGTTAACATTGAAATCACTCGCGATTGATGCCTCTAACGCGGCTAGTCTGAACGTAGCATTAGGGGCCGGATCACACAGAACGCGTTTCTGGCAGTGGCAAGCGCCTATTTCACGCATATTTGATTGACAGGACAGCTGTCCCAATGGTTGCAACCAACCGGCTCACAGCGAATTTATCAAAAATGGAAGTTAAAAAGATTTCAAGATTTATTTTAACTGCCTTTATGTTTGATAGTCATTCTGAGTCTGATATCTAACATAAATTTGTTTACAAAAACGCAATTTTTTAAGCTTTTTGCTCAAAATGTTGTATTTTTGAAGAGAAATATCCATATTTCAGTGGTTAAATTAAGTGGAAAAAGTAAATATATAATGAAACGTTTTTTCCCCATTTTTTTTCTTTGTTTGTTTGTTTGTTTATTGTTTGTTTGAAAACAAAGGGTGTGTTCTTTAATTTGATATAATTTGTATGTTTATATATTTATAGAAGATCATTTTTCCTGCAAGGAATTTTGTGAAACTTTTGTTAAAATCACAAAAATGCAGGTGGGCAACTTTTCTCAAAAAGGCTGGCGGTGAATGAGTTCATTTGTACAACCACGATTTGCTTAAAACCCTTTTTTATGATAATCGTATTTGTTTTGGTACAATTCACTTCATACAAATTCTCATGAGATAATTTGTAAATCGTATTTACACATTATGGGGCGGTCACACTTTGAGCATGAAATATCGTTTAGACGTTGTTGCGAATATAAGCACTTTGTTCATCTTTGCTTTTCAGTAGAGGAAGGTCACACCGTGACGTATCTATGTTTTACTGGTCAGATGTCTTGATGTTTTACAAATTTGCAGATCATAGTTCACCAGACTTGAACTTTGGTACGCAGCTAAATATCTTTGCATATGCGTGCGTTTTTCAGTCTGGAAGTCAGTGTAACGAAAAGTGTAGTGTGACCGCCCCCTTATTCTGTATTCTCACATTACTAAACCTCACGGGTGTTTATCCTTTTTATTCATTAGCCTGTTATTTCAGTCAAGCATTCTTCAGTTGTGCATAAGACTCCTTCTTTTCAGCATCTTTCTGTGTGGTCCCTTCATTTCCTCATCTGTTTTACTCGCCGGTACTTCTCTATTCCTCCATCTTCATTATACACCTCTCTCAGCAAAAAAAACAAATGATAAGATGGGGCACTCCGGGGCTGTTTGGTCCTATGTGGCAATCAGTTTGCAAATCATCGCAGTGCAATGAAAGCGCTACCAAGCTGTTTGCATCACTCCGGCTTAATCTAAGAAACGCCTGGAACGGTATAGGCCATGAAGCGTGCCGTTAGGAGTGGATTTGAGGTGCTTTAAAAGCCATAGAGAGAGAGGGAGACATATTTCTTTGAAAATGAAGCACCTTGTAAACCTCTCCTGAGCTTGAATGATGACAGAATACAAAATACTCGGAGCAAAATCCTTTTCTTTATGGTGACTACAGTGTTGCATTTTGAACTGTGCTGAAGAAGAGAATAGTTTACAGACGCTAAAGACCATCACAGAGCAGAAAAATACTCTTCAAGGTTTTGGCACGAAGTGTACGGAAGCTGTTTTTGTTTGCTTACAGCTCATATAAATGTTTCTATTTAAAAAATACCAGCAGATGTTTTGTTTACTCAAGAGACGTGTAATTCATTTAAATGCATAGATTATTACGTTTTTATATTTGATTAAATCTGTATTGTTCGGCACATCTAAAGCAAACTCTTAAAAGCTAAAACTGAATAAGAAAAAATATTTATTCATCCTCATAGTCTCCTAAATCCACAGAGAGAATCAAACTTCTGAATTTGTACACTGCAAAAAATGGCTTTCTTACTTAATATTTTTGTCTTGTTTTCAGTACAAATATAAAAAATTCTTAAATCAAGATATATTTGATGAGCAAAATGACCTAAGAAAATAAGTCTAGTTTTTAGACAAAATCTATACAATTTTAGTGAATTTGTGGATAAAACAAGCAAAAAAAAATTCTTGAATTTGTCTTGAATTAAGTGTTTAAGAAAAAAGTTTGTTTAATCTGCAAATTCACTTAAATTATTGACAAATAATAGCAATAGTTTTGATATCACGTCTTTTGAGATTGCAATCAAATTTACATTTAATTTATACAATGAAAATATAAACTACTCTCTTCTTAAAGAGAAAAAAAATCTTTTTGTATTTCATTTTTTTTTTTTTTTGCACATTTCTATAAAAATACACTCACCTAAAGGATTATTAGGAACACCATACTAACATTGTGTTTGACGCCCTTTCGCCTTCAGAACTGCCTTAATTCTACATGGCATTGATTCAACAAGGTGCTGAAAGCATTCTTTTGAAATGTTGGCCCATATTGATAGGATAGCATCTTGCAGTTGATGGAGATTTGTGGGATGCACATCCAGGGCACGAAGCTCCCATTTCACCACATCCCAAAGATACTCTATTTGGTTGAGATCTGGTGACTGTGGGGGTCATTTTAGTACAGTGAACTTATTGTCATGTTCAAGAAACCAATTTGAAATGATTCAAGCTTTTTTACATAGTGCATTATCCTGCTGGAAGTAGCCATCAGAGGATGAGTACATGGTGGTCATAAAGGGATTGACATGGTCAGAAACAATGCTCAGGTAGGCTGTGGAATTTAAACGATGCCCAATTGTCACAAAGGGGCCTAAAGTGTGCCAAGAAAACATCCCTCACACCATTACACCACCACAACCAGCCTGCACAGTGGTAACCAGTGTTGGGGTTAGTTACTCAAAAAAGTAATATATTACTTATTACATATTACTCTCAAAAATAGTAATGCCTTACTTTACTTTATTACTCCCTGGAGCAAGTAACTAGTTATATTACTAGTTATATTACTAGTTACATTTTTTTCTGGACAAGAATGTTTATTTGGGCAAGCCACGGCCAAGAAAACATCCAAACACAAAACTCCCAAATCAATAAAAAGTTACAATTTTATTAGATTAAATTTGATAACAATTTACTCATTCAAAATACATGGATGACAACAGGTTGCAATTATTTTTAGATGGACACCTTTAAATGGACAGCTGATGAAATAATGACGGTTCACAATAAATTATTTCCTGATTAAGACTTCCAAGAGTTCTGTATTCTTAGCAGGGGAATACCATGATGTTAGTGCACATTATTTACCCACCCACTATACACAGCAAATTTATCCAACACCCAAACATATAAATATATCAATTTAACACCGCAAAGTAATAAATACACAATCAATTCAATAAATATCATTAATATCACTCAAGCTAAAGACACAGCCTTCGTCAATTACGGTAAAATTGATATACAAAATTGATGGAATAAACAACCTGCACGCAACCCCTGTTTACATACAAACAAACAATGAAATGAGCGCCGGGAGACCGTGGCATAACCTCACATTCGACGAGAAAACCCACCGTAAATACACCACATTTTAATACAACATAAAAATTACTGCTGGCTTCCTTACCCGCTACCGGACGTGGGGCACAGCGTTCGGAGAAACATTAAAGAGTGTGCACTTCACCGTCAAGTTATTTTCCTTCCGTTGAACATAATAAAATAATGACTGAATCTCCTCCCGTCGAAACTAGCGAACCTTCCTCTAAAAAAAAGCTTGCCGTTGTTGACGCTTCCATTTTCCCGATCTGTCTTTGAGTGTGCCGCTCTGCTGCCGGCTGCCGGGTGTCGACCAATCGGTGATGGTAAATGATACCTCATGCCAAACTTAGACCAATCACTGTTCCATTCACGCCCTCCTCCCCTTCCCTTTTGTTCTCTGTGTTGTGTGCCTTTGTGTGATGAAGGTGCTACTGGCGAATGTAACGCAAGTAACTAGCTCGGGAAAACTGTAATAATATTACCATTTTCAGACGGGTAATGCGTTACACTACTAGTTACTGAAAAAAGTAATATTATTACAGTAACGCGTTACTTTGTAACGCGTTACACCCAACACTGGTGGTAACAAGGCATGATGGATCCATGTTCTCATTCTGTTCATGATAAATTCTGACTCTACCATCTGAATGTCTCAACAGAAATCGAGACTCATCAGACCAGGCAACACTTTTCTAGTCTTCAACTGTCCAATTTTGGTGAGCTTGTGCAAATTGTAGCCTCTTTTACCTATTTGTAGTGGAGTTGAGTGGTACCCGGTGGGGTCTTGTGCTGTTGTAGCCCATCCGCCTCAAGGTTGTGCGTGTTGTGGCTTCACAAATGCTTTGCTGCATACCTCGGTTGTAACGAGTGGTTATTTCATTCAAAGTTGCTCTTCTATCAGCTTGAATCAGTCGGCCCATTCTCCTCTGACCTCTAGCATCAACAATGAATTTTTGGCCACAGGACTGCTGCATACTGGATGTTTTTCCTTTCACACCATTCTTTGTAAACCCTAGAAATGGTTGTGCATGAAAATCCCAGTAACTGAGCAGATTGTGAAATACACAGACCGGCCCGTCTGGCACCAACACCCATGCCACGCTCAAAATTGCTTAAATCACCTTTCTTTCCCATTCTGATATTCAGTTTGGAGTTCAGGAGATTGTCTTGACCAGGACCACACCCCTAAATGCATTAAAGCTATTGCCATGTGATTGGTTGATTAGATAATTGCATTAATGAGAAATTGAACTAATCCTTTAGGTGAGTGTATATTTTGGTGGATCCTGAGATACAGTAGATTATACCTTTGGGTAGCAGAATTTGGGAACCACAGACAGATGGGAACCACTTCCGTAAGATTTGATTTTGCCCATGTGCATGAGCGTACATTTTATCTAACGGTATCAATGTAAAAAAAACTGCAGCATGAAGTTAAAAAAAAATTTTTTTACAAGTCATTGCAACCTACTATTTTAAAGAGCAAATATTATTCGATTCACAATTTTACACTTCCTTTGGTCTGTAAGTGTGTAGTACATGTTAACGATATGCAAAAGGTAAAAAACATGAGGTGAGTTATTGTCTCCAATGTAAATCTCTTTTCTTGGACTACAACAAACACACTGATTGTAGGAAACAGTTTACTTTCTCAGCCTGTTGATGTGGACACGCCGATCATTATCATAACTCCGCCCACTTCAGACTCACATCCTGTAAGTGGTCGGTGTTTTCATATTTAAAGACTTTACTACAGACTAAACCATGATTCAAACATGAATTTTGTGCAGTGCAGAGTGGCGCTTCTTGTTTGTCATTTCTACGATCACAAATGCAGACATGGTTTTAATATTTTAGTATTCTTACCTTACCAATCTGTTACGACCTGCGCAAAGCAAAGTAAAGTTGATCGATCAGCTTGGTCATCAGCATTTTCTGGATCAGATTTGGCTCATATGGATAAGTAAAGATGATATTAACTCCTGTCAGCACTGCATTGTGACCAAATCTTTCAAACATGGTACTCATAAAATATCTACTGTGAGATCAAGTTTGAGATTTCATATCACATAGTGTATGAACTGGTTCAATGGTGCTTTTTGTGTTTGCTTTTGAGTCTTGAACTAAAAAGAGCTTTTTTTCAGACTCTCAGTTCCTTTGAAAAATAACAGCATGCAGTTTTACGGACAAACAGAGAGCAAATAACTACTTATTTTCATTTTTAGATAAATTATTTTTTTTAAATCTCACAGCATGCTAATCACTCTCCAAACAACACATCTGCAGTCACATGCAGATCGCAGCAGTGCATGCACGGTCTGTATGCGCAGCTGCATTCCAGACTGCCGCCTCTCTCCATTTGGCCCTTCATGCTGGGTTGAGCACAGACGGTGGAAGCTCTTTGAGGAAAACTCTTTTCTCTGGACTGGAGAGACCCCACATCTGCGACAGCTCCATGAGGCCGCATGCCGCATGTGCAGATGGTGGCAGCCAGGGATGGCAGCTGCGTTCGATAAGCAGCCCTCGCATGATGAAATGGGCTGGGCAGGTGAAAAGAGGGGCGTTAGTTATTCACCTATAAAAGTCGCAGTCCTCCTGGGAGCTGAGTCAGCGTGCGCACGTCGTGCAGAATAGCCGCATGCGTAATTTCACCAAAGACCCATTTGTTTAGGTGTCTCTCCACCACTGCATAGAAATAACTCAAAGAAGCTCCAGAGGGGCATGCGTGTGCAAATAAAGACACCGGATGTGTCGGCTTGCGTTCATGTTCGGCCCACTCAGCAAACCGGGGTCGAGCGCTATATATTCAGGATTGATCTGTGAATGCATTTAAAATTCAAGGTCAGTTCCAGAATTTAAATTGAGGTTGCATGGATGAATCATTTAAATTTAAATAAGTAGAATTAAAATTAAATGTAATATAGGTTCAAGCTATACCACAACAAAATATTGTGGCCAATTCAAAATTCGTCTCATCCTGGTCTTAAATTCTGAAGTCTTTATGTTTTGTCACAGAGCAGAAGGATCAGATCACCCTGCTCGCGCCCCTGTGATGCGGCGGTCCTGTACGGGGGTACAGTGATTGCTCAATACGTTGTGCTCCTGCAGAGATGCTGTAGCTTTAAAGATGCACACAGATGCTGCCCTGAAATCAGATGAGTATTGTGTAAGTGGATACAAGAAGCAGTTTGCAAGTGATCATGCAGAAAATGGAGAGAATACAAAAGTGCCGACTGAGACTGAAATTAGGACGCGTCTCCTGTTGCTACAGATGTGCTTGCGCTACAGTCTTCGGTTTCATTTTGCACCGCACAAAGTCACAATTGATATGTTTACATGCACATCTAAAGTAAATTGAACCCCATTAAAGATTCAATTCTGCTTAAATGTACCACACCGCATGTCTGCACTGAATGTCTTGGATGTGAACATAGGCGATTGGTCTGTAGTAATCCATCAGTCAGCTTTGATGCTCTCATAGACAACACAAGAAAATACTTTTTGCTGGGGGGGGTGAAAATAAACCAACATGATCTCACAAAGTTCCGTGGGATAGACGGTTTCAGCAGAAACAAGTTTTTTAAACTTAGTTTATTTATATAACAAGCAAAAAAACAACACATAATAGATTACCTAGAAAACCAAAACATTTGTTATTTTCGACAAGGCATTTGTTCAAGAAATCAGTTTAGCAACTAGTCAGATCATTAAAAAAACGAAAGCGGAAGTAAAGTTCGGATCCAGACGTGTATCACGTTACCGCACATGCGTCTGATGAAACCGTCTATAGTCACAAAATATTTTGCTCATTTTTCCGTGGCATTGTCACGGATCTCCAAATTTTTCCGTGACCGTACCACGCACTTTCTTTTCTGTGTCATTGTCACGGATTGGTTACTCAAACGCTTTTTCCTATTTTAAAACCATTGTCGCTTCGGTTTAGGGTTAGATTTGGTGTTTGCGCTACCGTGCATTCACACCAGCCACGTTTGATGCGTCAAATTCGCGTCTACCGCACCTAGTTTGCCGCTTGAACAGTTTGAATGCATCTAGAGCAAAGTAGACGCGCGGAAAAAGCAAGCATTTGACGCGCGTCAGAGGCGACATCCGCTTCTTGTGGGAGGGGCAAGTGCTATGCGGTTGTCTGTTTGCAAGATGGCTGATGTTGATTGTGCATTTATCGAGTGAGTTACTAGTTTGATTTGGTCACCTTTTGACCTTTTGATTTTGACGCCTCTACCGCAGCTGGTGTGAACGCAGCATTAGGCTGCGTTTACATCAGCCACGTTTGAGGCGTCAAAATCGCGTCTACCGCACCTAGTTTGCCATTTGAACAGTTTAAATGCGTCTAAAGGGAAGTAGACGCGTGGAAAAGCAAACATTTGACGCGCATCAGAGGCGAAATCCGCTTCTTGTGGGAGGGGCAAGTGCTATGCAGTTGTCTGTTTGCAAGATGGCTGATGTTGATTATGCATTTATCGAGAGAGTTACTGGTTTGTTATTGGTCACCTTACTATATGGGGAAAAATAGTAAAAAAAACGACGGGAATAATAAAATGTGTATTTACAACTTACCAGGTTTCCCAATGTCTCTATAGAAATAAGAACTTGTGTCGTATAGCTCCGGGTGACTGCTCACGGACAATATTAAGCGTTCCTTAATGTTGAATGAGTGACTCCAGGCGGGGCTGCCGCCACAGTAGCAAGCAGGCTCCTGATTGGTTAAGTTCAAATTTTTCAACTCGGGCGTCAGCCGCAAATTCGCGTCAAACGCAAAATGCACAAAAAGCACCATTTGCGCGTATCGCACCAGATGCTTAATTTGCGGCATAGACACGTGAATGAGGTGGAATAGCGTCTACCTCGCCGCGCTAAACACCTCATTCGAGCCGCGAGACCTCCAGACGCGCATCAACGCGTCTTCACATTGACCTAACATTTTAATCACTCGCGCTTGACGCCTCTACCGCAGCTGGTGTAAAAACAGCATTAGAATGTCACTTTAGGTATTGTTTTATACAATTTTTTCTGATTTATTATTTTACATTTTCTAAATTTTAAACCATAGAGACAGAGCGCAGCGCGTCATAACCTGAAAACCACGCCCACCGGGGGGGATAACAATCCAACCGTCTCCATTGACTTTGTATTGCGAGAAGCCGCCTCCTTGTCATTTCTGGCTTATAACAAAAAACTGAACAATGCCCAAAAGCCGCTGTGTGACAACACGCACAGCCAACAAGCCAAAGAACGCAGAAATAAGTTTTTATAAGCTGTCGAGCCGTAAAACCCAGCATTTAAGGAGAACAAAGTGGATCGCCGACTACGTTTCCCCCTATTGGACGCAGTTTTACTATTAGGAGTACTATGAAAAGTTGCCTGTCTCCATTGTCTTTAAACGCTCGTTTTTTGAAGTTGAAAGCTTATAAAAACGTATTTGTTTTTTTTTTGGCTTGTTAGATGTACACCTTGTCACACAGCAGCTTTTAGGTATTATTCTGTTTTTAAGTTTAATCTGTAAATAAGTTTTTATAAGCTGTCGACCCCAAAAAACAAGCGTTTAAAGACACAAAAATGGACACAGGCAACTTTTCATAGTTCTTCTATTAGTAGAACTGCGTCCACTAGGGGGAAACGTAGTCGGCGATCCACTTTATTCTCCTTAAAGACTGGGTTTTACGGCTCGACAGCTTAAAAACTTATTTCTGGGTTCTTTGGCTTGTTAGCTGTACATATTGTCACACAGCAGCTTTTAGGCATTATTCAGTTTTTTGTTACAAGCCAGAAACGACAAGGAGGCGGCCTCTCGCAACACAAAGTCAATGGAGACGGTTGGATCGCTTTCCCCCCCGGTGGGCGTGGTTTTCAAATTTGCATAACTGCGCTCTGTCTCTATTGTCGCCTGGCATTGGGGTTAGAGTTGGGTTTGCATAAGGATGTCATTTTATGTAAATCTAACCCTAAACCGAAGCGACAATGGTAAGAAAATAGGACAAAACAGTTGAGTAACCAATACGTGACAATTACACGGAAAAAAAGTCTGTGTACGGCCACGGAAAATGCGGAGATCCGTGACAATGCCACGGAAAAATCAGCACAATATTTTGTGGCTACACCACGGAAATTCAAACAGGCCTTATAGGTTAACCCTAGTTCTTCAAACTTGTTTTTTGAGATTTCAAACCCTTTGAAAAGCTTCAAAGTTTCCAATTTTGAACAACAACCAGAATTTCTCTTTATCTGATCTACTAGAAAATCAGTCATACGGGTTTGCAAGAACACAAGGGTGAGTAAATAATGTCAGAATTTGTACAGTATGAACAACGCCACAGATAATTTATGCAGTGCTTCTCAAGTAAATTTAGTTTTAGGGATATTTAGTTATTTTCCACAGAAAACAAGACAAGCATGCAAATGAAGAAAATTCAATTTAAAGTTTATTGAAGGGAAAGTGTCCTTTACTTTCAGACTCAACCTTCCCTTTTCCTCCAGGAGCACGACTACAAACATCGTCTTGTTCATTCTTATCCTCTCTGCATTCTGAACAGACAATGATTAGACAAATTTGGAATATTCAATTTTGGAATAAAAGAGGCGGACATGCACCAATAGACAGCTGGATGAGAGTCAGCATATATGAGAGAGAGAGAGAGAGAGCCAGTGAGAGAGAGAGAGAATAAATAAGCTATGTGGCTTGAAATCTGATGGTGAATTATTTGTACAGGAGCTGTGCTGCACAGATTTGCTGACTAGAGTCAGCAAGAACAATACTTTATAAATCAAAAATAGTTTGTACTAAAAAGAAAATCATTTACTCGTCCTCGTGTTGTTTCAAACTCACATTTTATAGGAACACAAAGTAAAGCTGAATGTCTGAGCTGATCTTTTTTTATATAAGGTATACCAGAGACTAAAAATCTCATGACATATAGTTTTCTTTTCTGTGTTCCTGTAAAGCTCAGCGGTAGATCATAGCATTAATAGCGAAAAAAGGTCATAGGTTCAAAACCCGGGAAATGCACATGATAAAAAATGTATGCTGTGTAATGCACTGTATGTCGCTTTGAGGCAAATGCATAATGTACCTGTAAATGTATTTCCTTGAAGTTCCCTTCCCACTAAAACTAGTTTATGTCAAACTTGTTGCTAGTTTGTTGCAGATTATATTAATGAATTATTCAGATTATTGTATTGAATGAAAATGTGTATTTAATTGGAAAAACCAGTACTATCTATTTCTCTGTCCCTGAAAAATAGATGATATCTTCAATATTTTCAGTCTGTTTTCCCATTTCTTATGCGTATATCATCTAAATGTTAATTTTGTGAACTTTAAGGAATAATCTAGATAAAGTTATTCCTATAAGCTGCTGCGGCCTCAAAACTAAGATACATGGACTAAATTTTAATCACATGGGATTTTAAAGGGTCCAAAAATAAAAGAAAAGTACAAAAGTATGGGCTATGATTCTGAAAGTAGACATTTGGAAACATGTCAGGTTTGACTGGTATTGTTTTTTAGTGTTATTGGCATGCTTTGTGCAATCTGATCTTACAAATTTCCGTGAAATAGTCATGCATTATTTTGTTCAGTTTTGCGTGGCATTGTCATATTTCCACCATTTTACGTGCCCGTGTCACGCATTTCTTTTTCGTCAGTTTCACGTATTGATTACTAAACTGGTTTTCCTATTTTTAAACAATTGTCGCTTCAGTTTGGAATTAGATTTGCTGTTTGCATTAGGATTTCACTTTAAGTATTGGTTTATACTATTTTTCCGTATGCGTTTTAAACCATTGACGTTAGGGTTAGAGTTGGGTTTGGGTAAGTATGTCATTTTATGTAACAGAAAGCTGTTCTAACCCCAAAACGAAGCGACAATAGTAAGAAAATAGGAAAACCAGTTGAGTAACCAATACGTGAAACTGACACGGAAAGAAATGCGTGGCACGGGCACGCAAAATGGTGGAAATATGTGACAATGCCACGCAAAACTGAACAAAATAATGCGTGACTATTTCACGTAATTTGTGAGATCAGGCTGGCTTTGTGTGTATTTGGCAGTACATGTTTTCAATATCTGTAAAACCTCTCCCAGCAAGCAATAGCTGTCATTTCACCATGTCCTTTATGTCAAAATAACTTGTGAGGTGCAAGTAACACAAGTAAAGTAAGCAAAGTCAGATTAGCAAGGTGTTATTTTATTTTTTTATTTTTTGAGGGGGATATGTGTCACACCCCGGGGGCGGACCCGAATATGCTACTGGGCCACACCCCTCTTAACTCTTCCACCTCGAGGAGTTTCCCAAGACCACCCCAATGACCAGACAGACGAGTATACTATACTTAAAACAAACTTTATTAAATATTTAAAAGGGGAAAGGGGGAAGGGAAAAAGGGAACTTTAAAACTAATGGCTCTTCTTTGCCTCCAGGGCCACTTGGGGAAAAGACTGGGGGCCGGGGCTCTGGCTCAACAACCCGTGGCGCGCTCCGCTTCTCCTGGAGGCAGAATCGAACACAGCCAGACCAGGGCACACACTCCACTGATGTCCGCAGCCCTGGGGGATCCTCGTTCCCACACAGGGCCTCACTGGTTCAGGTAGGTAGTTGCTGCAAGCATAGAACAGATTAGTCCACAGGTTGCGTTACTCACAGTGCCGGGGGATCCTCGTTCCCACACGGAGCTTCACTGGTTCAGGTAGGTAGTTACTACAAGCACAGAACAGGTATTTCCACAGGTTGCGTTACTCACAGTGCCGGGAGATCCTCGTTCCCACACGGAACTTCACTGGTTCAGGTAGGTAGTTGCTACAAGCACAGAACAGATTATTCCACAGGTTGCGTTACTCACAGTGCCGGGGGATCCTCGTTCCCACACGGAACTCCACTGGTTCAGGTGGGTTGTTGCTATAAGCACAGAACAGGTTATTGCACAGGCTGCGTTACTCACAATGCCGGGGGATCCTCGTTCCCACACGGAGCTCCACTGGTTCAGGTAGGTTGTTGCTATAAGCACAGAACAGGTTATTTCACAGGCTGCGTCACTCACAGTGCCGGGGGATCCTCGTTCCCACACGGAACTCCACTGGTTCAGGTGGGTTGTTGCTATAAGCACAGAACAGGTTATTGCACAGGCTGCGTTACTCACAATGCCGGGGGATCCTCGTTCCCACACGGAGCTCCACTGGTTCAGGTAGGTTGTTGCTATAAGCACAGAACAGATTATTCCACAGGTTGTGTTACTCACAGTGCCGGGGGATCCTCGTTCCCACACGGAGCTCCACTGGTTCAGGTAGGTTGTTGCTATAAGCACAGAACAGGTTATTTCACAGGCTGCGTCACTCACAATGCCGGGGGATCCTCGTTCCCACACGGAGCTCCACTGGTTCAGGTAGGTTGTTGCTATAAGCACAGAACAGGTTATTGCACAAGCTGCGTTACTCACAGTGCCGGGGGATCCTCATTCCCACACGGAGCTCCACTGGTTCAGGTAGGTTGTTGCTATAAGCACAGAACAGGTTATTGCACAGGTTGCGTTACTCACAGTGCCGGGGGATCCTCGTTCCCACACGGAGCTCCACTGGTTCAAGTAGGTAGAAGGCGAAGCTCTCGTTGTCACGCCCCAGGCGCAAAGCTTGATTTTCTCTCTCTCTCTATAGGATTCAGGCCGCAACAGATGTCACCATCTCGCGTCTCGTCGGAGGCTGGGCAGTTCGAACGCTATAAGCACAGCATACGCACAGCAAGTCAAGCGTAAACACCATCAATCAGTGAAACTCACCCACAGCACTCTTATACCACGTCACGTGAATTTTAGATCGTCCTTGCCACCTGACCACGACGACCTCGAGAGATCGGTTGGGCAACAACTGGATCCCAAGGGAGGGAGAGATGTATGGTATTCACAAGCCCGGCGTGTCGGTTATCACTTCCCTGGCTCACCTGCACTTCCTCTTTCCCACAGGGCCACTGGCTTACTGGCGGCCGGTGTTTCATCCACGCTTCTGGTCAACCACGGCTCACCCACGCTCTCCTCTCCAGTGGGGCCAGGGACCTCACGAAACACAAGAACACACACCAGGGTAATCTTTCAAACAAGACATTTGCAGAGAAGTATCACAGCGGCTACTCACGCTTAGTTGCCAATAACCTCTGTTCACGGTGCTCTCGATGGCTCTGTGTCCACTCCTCCTTACATAAACTCCACAATACCCCTTCGTTCGCTGACTGCCTCTCACTCTCTTCCCCAGGAGAGCGATCCGACCAGCGCGATCCGTCTGCAAAGCAGCAACACAACGTACACAACGTATGCCAACAACGCCCCGTTTGATGTCTGCGAAGGTGTCTTTATACCCTGACTCTTCTCCTCGTCAGCCTATTAGCAACCGCTGTGTTAATTTGCCCCATCTGAGCGTGATCAGGCTTAATTTTGCCTTTGGGGAAACCCCGGATATGAAGTGTGGAAGCCGGATTCCGCCCATCGTCCAATTAAAATGTGGAAGCCGGGTTCCGCCCGTCGTTCATTTAAAACGTCACCTGTGACATATGGTTAAACGTCTATTACATTTTCACAGACTTGTGAAAAGCCTAGACGTCTGGGCTGTGTTTGGACGGATATTAGATGCATTTAAACACAAAATTGTCTGCTGGGCTGTGTCTTTAATTCACATATAAATGTTATATGGGTTTTTTTACAACACAAAATTCAGTAATACACAATTCAATGTTTCACTGGCTGATTATGTAGGGGAGAGCGGGTTAAGTTGTCACACTGTTTATAACTCCAGCATTAGAGGCTCTATCTCAAAAAGCAAATTCTTAAGCATCCAGTGACTTATATGCTCGTAATTTTTCTCAAGTGTACACGCTCGATTTCTCAACTAAATACGTAAATATGTATCTGGCCACTATATATTTGGCCATCTGCTAACGTCTTCCATCCACTCCACTAGGATCTGGTAGCCCAATACCATTTGATATAGTCAACTTTTTAAAATAACGTTGTCTGTGTTGCTTAATCCCCTCGTGTAGCTTGACACGCTGCAATACTTCCGTTGCCAAAATGCGCGAGCATACATTGCTACGTCATCATTGTGTACAAACAGTAAAGGTTCTATAGTCAACTTCGTGTCTTTATAGTGGCGTTAGCACTTTTTTTTTTGTTGCTTAAAACTTAACATATTTGCACTTAAAATTTTATGCAATACAACTTGGGTAGGTATGAAGTAAAAATTATTATTTTGCACAAAAAAGAGGAGACAATAATGTGTCTTTTGATACTTTAGGACTCTGAGATTTTGCCAACATTAGCACACATGTGAGTTTGGAGCAAGTCGTCACATGCTGTTCACATTGGAAATAGTTAACCCCAGGTAATTCTAAACCCTGGGTTAACGGAATCCTGGGTTATCTGTTTCACGTTTCACATTGTTCGTACTTAACAAGGGGTTAGGAGATAACCATAGGTATTCATAATCTGACGTTTCAGATTATGCATTCCTAAACCCTAGATCAGCTGTCTGAAAACCTGCTCCTATTCCTGTCTGTAATTATCAAGCAACCCTGAACACCTTGATTAGCTGCTTCAGCTGAGTTTAATTGAGGTCATAACATCTTAATCGTGCTTTGTTTCACACTGTATGCGTTTGGCACCACAACGCAGGGTTAAACCCACAAACGCAGGGCTAGCAGAGTTTCATAACCCTGGGTTAATTTCAGGGATAACCCCGCTTCTAAATTACAAGTGTGAAATGATCGTTAACGCCCCCCCCCCCACCCCCCATTGACGGGTCAATCCGCAATACCGCTATTATCCACCAGGTGGGTTAAAACCCGAACTTATAAAACCCGGAAGTATCGCCCTAAGTTTTGAGGATCACTCTGCATCTGATCTCTATCAAAAGTCCTTTACAAAAATTGAATTATCTCAGCTTTTTGCTCAAAATTAGGTGATATTGAAGAAACTTACCCATATTTGAAGGGGGTTAAAAGAGAACTAATGAAGGTAGGATGAAACTTTTTTTGAAAGCAGAGGGTCTGTTCTTTTATTTATTCATTTTTTCATATTTATATATTTGTTCTTTTATTCACAGCATTAATGTATAGATGGGAAGTAAATGAAAAAAATGATATATTTTTTTAATCATTAAAAATGTAAATATTTTTTGTAATCACTCTTTTAATCTCTGGAGTCATTTTTACAGTCAAGGAACTATCGGAAAATCGGGTCTTTTGAGGGTTAAAGAAGAAAATTTTCTGAGAGGCATTAACCTTTTGTGAAAATCATGAAAAATGTTGGCAGGGAAAGAGTTAACCTAGCGTTAAAAACAGGGTTTCGAAAGAAGATAACCCACGGTTAAGCGCATTGTGAAAAGCCCTAGAGTTAATATTTAGAGTTAACATTTAAAGGTCATGTTCTTTCTGATCCTATTTTTTTAAACCCTAGTTAGTGTGTAATGTTGCTGTTAGAGCATAAATAATACATGTAAAATGATAAAGCTGAAAGTTCACTGTCAGGCGATATATTTTCTTTAACAGAATTCCCCTTTCAAAGCGAACAGCTGGTTTGGACTACAGCCCTCTACTTCCTGCTTTAATGATGTCACTAGGACAGTTTTTGGACTAAACTCCGCCCACAGGAATACGTCAGTCGCCAGCTAAGCTAACGGCAAGCTAAGCTGCTGTTAAACCACACTAAACTAACTACACAATCAGAACTTATGTTTTTCTGAAGGAGGGATTTCATAGAACAATGAAGACATTAGCCTGTTTTGAGGACAGTGAAAACAGCGCTATACAGATAAATAAAGTGTGTGAAAAATACAGTTTTTTTTACACGTGAACCATGAACACATGTTACATTGCGCACCGTAAACACAATCAAAGCTTCAAAAACACAAAAAGACCTTTAGAAGTTCTGGTTTGAATTTAAAGTCACCATGAAACGGAAGCGATTGCCTTATTTTCCCCGTGGTGACGTATATCCGAATGAAACGGCTTTTGACATGAAATAAGGCTCCATGGATTTGAATTTGTCCATCGAGATCTGATTGGATCGTTTGAAGTTTGGCCGTGTTGCTAATTGCTAATCGCTGCGAGCTTCTCCCGGACCCACCCACCTGCCATACTTATGACCGGAAGTGAAGAGAGATCGTTTTGAGGAGGGGAGGAGATTTGCATTTTTGATTAAAGATTATGAGCACACACAAATTTTTTTTTTAAATAATGAAGCTCACAGATAAGTCATTTGTTAATAATACCACAATATTAAAAAAAAGATATAGTTTTTCATTTCAATTTCATTGCGACTTTAAAAATTTAAATCACGATAAATTATTTTTAGATAATCTAGTGTGACAACTTACCCACCGATGGGGCAAATTGTCTCCATAATGAGATATGAAAATGCAATGAATACAACATATGTGCCCAAGACTTCCTTCTTTCATTTGGTATGAGATTTATACCATGTAGTAAATGTTAGACAGTGTGAAAAGTGTGACAACTTACCCCGCTCTCCCTTACTGTAAGAAATCATTGACAAAATTACAGATAAAAAATAATTTATTAAATGAAAGCCTGTGACCAGTTATACAAGCGTGAATATGTGGCTACATTTGCATGTTTTTGCATTGATCTCCAGAGTGCATAAATTCAGTTTCCTGCTGAATAATGTATGCCAAACACATGAAGTAAACAACATAACTGGAGGTCTATTTTCTTACCAGTTGATATATAACCTTCTACACGCAGTTATATGACCAAATAAAAATGAATAGTCCTTGGTTCCTGCAAATTACAATGAATCATATATATTCACTCACAAGAAATAGTTCACAGAAACCTTTTTACGAAATTCAAGAAACCTTATATGTGGTTATTCTCTCCATAAAAATCATCCTATACACAGTAAAGTCCATATGAATAATGTTATATTATTTTCCAAGTTTATAAGACATTTGATTTTTGTGTAAGGAACAGCCTGACATTTAAGAAGCGATGGTGAACGTCAATGAAATAAAATCTAGTCAAGGTGTCACTAAACTGGATGTTATACAGACAGCTTTTATGATTTTTTATATATTAACAGTTTAACAGCATAACATTTACATTCATGAGTAATGCAGATGCTTTTATATAAAGGGACCTACAGTGCATTCATGCCAAACATTTGATTATTAGGTTTGTTGTTTGTAATAAAAACCCTTACGTATGCGCTTTACAGATTTGAGTAAACCGTTACTTTAAAGGAATGCACAAATATTGGAATATCACCCATAAAACATAAAAGAAACATGTGATGCACTCAAGGAAGGTCCCGGTGTAATATCACAGTGAAATAAAAATAACATGTTTTTGTGTGAGTTTTAGTACTTCCCGCAAATTTATGACCATCCAGCTCATGCATATGCTAAATAATGCATGAAAGATCAAGTCATATATCTTAATCTCAGCAGTGTTATGTGGTCATGTGAATGTGCCACTATCACTGTGTCTGTGCTCGGAGTTTGTGTAATGTATGGAAATCTGTGAGTGTAAATAGATGCATTAGGAGCAGATGAAGAAAATGATGTGATTCAATATTTCCGGTGCAATACAAACAGAGAGAACTGAATTTGCACACAATACACAAATAAGATTTCCATACACTCAATATTGCAAGTTTGTTCTGGAACTTTTTGCAAAGATCCAGATGCTCAAGGCAAAACCAAAAAGACTTTACATACCAATAAGACTACTGGAGTGTTTCTGACCTTGAAGGAATTGTTAATACCAAAATTCATACAGTCATCATTGTGTTTTCTTCATCGAAAAAGTGGGTGAAGGTGAAGTGGCTGGGTGTTAAACCCCAGCTCACCTAGCTCGACGGTAAAGACATCAGTCACTCACCTGTCACTCAAATGGCCACGCCCTTAATTATGCAGAACTTAATAAAACCCTTTAACTGGCACCGTCCTGTGAGCGGCTTTATTTCAATAAAACTATGTATCACTGGAAAGGTCTAATGCTACGTAGCATCGCATTGCTCGCTCTAGATTACTCGCGAGATTTAACTTTGTGTCATGCAAATTTTTCGCTTGAGTTGAATATTTTTAACTGCCGCGAAGGCACGTGTCAGGCAAATAGCGGGTGTTTTCGCAGCAATCGCACCGCCCAATTCCCGTCATTCGCATCAGCCCGCGCGAGGACGCGTCTGATCGCGTCTTTGCATTGACTTTGTATGTACACTGCAAAAATGATTTTCAAGAAAAAAATTCTTAGTATTTTTGTCTTGTTTTTAGTAAAAATATCTAAAAACTTCTTAAATTAAGATCGAATTAAGAAGAATTAAGAAGAAAATAAGTCTAGTTTTTAGACCAAAAATATCAAATTTAAGTGATTTTGTGCATAAAATAAGCAAAATAAATCTGCCATTGGGGTAAGCAAAAAAATATGGAAATGTTTTCTTAAACACTAAATTCAAGAAAAATCAAGAAAAATTTGCAGATTTTGTTTTGCTTGTTTTACACTCAAAATCACTTAAATTTGATATTTTTGGTCTAAAAACTAGACTTATTTTCTTGGGTCGTTTTGCTCATCAAGAAAAGGTATCTTAAGTTAAAAATTTTTAGATATTTTTACTAAAAACAAGACAAAATACTAAGATTTTTTTCTTGAAAATCATTTTTTGCAGTGTAATCTACTTGCGCAAATCGTTGAACTCGCATCTGGTGTGAACCCACAGCAAGTCTCTAGATAACATATTTCAACAGTGTTTTATAAAATAAATTATGTAGGGAGAGCAATTGATTCATTTATGGAATGAGTGTGCCTCAAAACATTCATATCCTGTGAAATGTCACTGTCCCGCCAGCAGGACATCTTTGTTTACTTCAGTGTTTTGCATGTGAATTCTTATCCAATCATGACAAACTATATCGTTTGAAAGCTCTAAGAGATTTCATTTATTATCACCATTTTGGTAAAAGAATGACATAGCAAGAAACATTTTCTAAAATGTCACCGGACCACAGGTGGCCCACTTTGTTATTATATACACTGTAAAAAATGACTTTCTTACTTAGTGTCTTGTTTTCAGGAGAAATATCTAAAAATTCTTAAATTAAGATGCTTTTTCTTGATGAGCAAAATGACCCAAGAAAATAACTCTAGTCCCAAGGCAAAAAATATACAATTCAAGTGAAACCGTCCCCAAAACAAGCAAAATTATCCGCCAATGGGATGAGAAAAAAAATGTGAAATAAGATTTCGTTTTCTTAATCACTTAATTCAAGTAAAATTTTCTCACCCCATTGGCAGATATTTTTGCTTGTTTTAAGCACAAATTCACTTAAATTGTATATTTTTTTGTCTAAAAACTAGTATTATTTTCTTAGGTCATTTGCTCATCATGAAAATACATCTTGATTTAAGAATTTTTTGATATTTCTACTGAAAACAAGACAAAAATATTAAGTAAGAAAGTCATTTTTTGCAGTGTATTTGTAACACTAATACCCTATTCTAAACCTAAACAATCTGGACAAACTATATATTATTGGAAAGCTCTATGAATGTAGTTTTCATATTTCAAACCCTTTTTGCATTAAATAAAATAAAAATGTTATAGCAGTTTAAATTTATTTTAATAACTAAAAATAATGCAATAACATATTAATTTTATAAATAAAATTATAAAAATGTACTTTTTTCACAATAATGTAAACATGAAGCCATATGTCACAAGTAGTTGTGATCCAAATTTCAAGTTCAAGTTTTCAAAAAAATAAGTTTGTATTAAACTTTTAATGGTTTTACCAACAACGTCCACTAGGTGTCAACACTTTGCTGTCACTCTTGTCACAAATTAATAAATTGCTGTTACTGCATTATTATTAATGCAAATGGTTTTGAAATATGAAAACTTCTTTCTTAGACCTTTCCAATGATATAAAGTTTGTCAACATTTTTGAAAATGTATAATAGTATATATGAAGAGTTTGGTTCCAAAACGCAATAAATCCATTTTGACAAATTTCGGTAAAAACGTGTTTTCTATACCAAGAAAGTGACAAGATGAAAACCACTATTTTCTGTTACAAACTTTCACATAGCATCTTTAGGTTATAAAAACATAAAAAATTCAAATCCATAACTTGATTTTCAAAGATTTATTATAAAAACGGATTATTTTTTCCACAAAATGCAATAAATCCATGACAAGTTTTTATTAAAAATGCTATAAATCTATTGAATCAATTGCCTATATAAATGTGCATTCATCTTTGCCATGTTATATTCATTTAGTTGACTAGTTGTACACACTAATTAAAAATATAAACATTAATGACATTAATCAAAACACTTACTTTGTGATATTAAGAAGTCATCGGTTAAACTTGACGTCGTCGCTTAACGTTTTTCAATGCGATCAGCTGTAAAATGTTTTGGTCCTGCTCGATTTTCTTTGACTTTGAGTAAAATTATGAAAAGTTTTTCATAAGATCCCCTGGGGATCATGACAGTAACTTGATGCTGTCGGCCCGGCCAAACAAGCACCGGTCTCCCGAGTTCCTCTGCGTAAATTATTAGATGTTGATGGCTTACGTTTCTTTCCCGTCACAGAAAACCATCACAGGTTTATCAATGCTATCAAAGTATTATTTTGTTTTTGTTTGTTTGGTGATCACGAAGTTCATAGTAGATGAGGAAAACTAAGATTCCGTGTACTCAACGCGCCGCCATTCTTTGTTTACATTGCGTGAGGTGCGCTGTAATCTGTGGAGGAGTGGATTTATGGCATTCTGTAAAAAAGGGGGAGTGGCGTTTATTGCATTTTGGGAAAAAAAGGGAGAAAAGATGACAGAATAACACTGCGGAAATTGGATTTTGCATAAAATTAAGAATTTACTTTATAATACTGACCTGATATAATACTGATTCTGGCAGTAACTCATTTTTTTCAAAAATGGCGTTTATTGCGTTTTGGAACCAAACTCTTCATATTGTTATGAATAAATAATAATTAATGTGCATTCCTATGGGGGGGAGGACACATAAAACAAAAAACTGTCACTAGTTTACATTATTTCTATCATCAGATGACCTTGAAATATGAAAACTATACCTTCTGAGAGTTTCCAGTGATATATAGGTTTTGAGTATGGTTTTAGTGTTATAAATATGTAAAAACAAATTTGGCCTACCTGTGAGCCCGTGACCTTTTAGAAACTAGCTCTCACTACATCATAATTCTCCCAAAATGGTGATGAAATAAGAAAACTACACCCTTAGAGCTTTCCAATGATATATAGTTTGTCAAGATTTTTAGGTTAAGAACCGGGTATTAGTGCTATACATATGTAAATACAAATTGGGCCCACCTGTGGACCCGTGGCATTTTAGAAAATGTCTCTTGCTATGTCATTCCTTTACCAAAATGGTGATGATAAATGAAATCTCTCAGAGCTTTCAAACGAAATAGTTTGTCATGATTGGATAAGAACTCACATGCAAAACACTGAAGTAAACGTAGGCTGGCGGGACAGTGACATTTCGCAGGATATAAATGTTTTGAGGCACACTTTCTTCATAAATGAATCAATTACTCTCCCTACATAATTTATTTTATAAAACACTGTTGAAATATGTAATCTAGAGGCCAAGACCTTTCTAATGATACATGGTTTGTTGTGTTGTAGATAAAAATGTACATGCTAAATATTAAAGTAAAGTCAGGTGTCCCGCTCACGGGACAAGCCAGTTAAAGGAGGGTCCATGATCTCTGAAAGCCAATGTTGATATTTGAAATCACCTAAACAAACACGCCCCTAGCCAAATAACACAATAACATATTAATCTTATAAATAAAATTATACAAATTTAAATGTTTCACAAAAGTAAACATGAAGCCATACGTCACAAGTTGTGATCCAAATTTCAACTCTTGTCACAAATTAATAAATTACTGTCACTGCATTATTATTAATATTGTCACATCCAGACATGTCTGTGTCTTCATTAAAACAAGACCAAGATACACTGTAAAAAAAAATCATAGAAATTGCAGCTGGGTTGCCAGTAACTTACCGTAGATTTAAATTAATGTTATTTACTGGCAACATTTTGTTCAAAGTTAAATGAATATTTAACATTTACAAGTCTTTGTCTTTACAGAGTAAAACTAAATAACAGCATCAAGCAAAACATTCTGGGAAACAAAATCTGAAGCAAAAAACAGAAAAAGGTTGATGATGATTTCTGGTTCCCAGAATGCTTTGCAGGAGGCTGGTATTGTATAGTTTTATTCTGTAAAGATAAAGACTTGTTAATATTTAAAATTTATTTAACTTTGAACAAACTCTTGCCAGTAAATAACTAATTTAAATCTACGGTAAATTACCGGCAACCCAGCTGCAATAACATAGTAATTTCTACGGAATTTTTTTACAGTGTAAAGCTTCTAGACCAAAATACCAGAGTTATATTAATTTAAAAGTGTACATCATAGTTTTTTCACATCTACAGTGCTGTTCATTCTAAAGAATCAACGTCATATGAGCTTTACATGAGAAACAGACTGAAATTAACATGTGAGAAGCAATGGTTTTTGTCATCAGTGATATCTGGTTACTTTTAAATCTAAATGCACATGAGATTTACATACAGTATATGCAAACAAGTTGTATGTTGAGTACAGTTCTGCTGAAGAAAATAACAGCCATGGTGAATGTAGTGGGTAAATATTAATGACTAAATCCATTCCTGTGACACATCAACAGAACTGATATATGTAAGCAATAAGGTACTCGAGGCTGTGCTGTATCATGAATAAGATACAGCTGAAGGCCGTTGTTAGGCACGAGTCAATGCAATCCCTTCAGCCGTTACTTAATCATGATACAGCACAGCCTCAGGTACATTTTTGCTTTTATAAAACGATTACTACACAAGAAAAATATCAAAGAGCACCTATTTTGTTGCTAAAAACAACGTTATTTTGTGTATTTGGTATAATACAATGTGTTTGCGTAGTTTATGGTCCAAAAAACACATTATTTTTCACATGCAGTACATTTTTGTAGATGCAGATTTCACTTTCTTCGTGAAATGCATCAATTTGAAAGGCTGTGTGTCCCTGATTGGCCAGCTGATCTGTACGTTGTGATTGGCCTGAATACCTTTGACATCAGCAGGAAATGTGACACTCCTTACCATGTTTGAAAGATTCGTTCACAATGCAATGCTAACAGTAGTTAACTTAAAGGCTGTGAGTCCGAAGCGGGAGGAATTATGATAATGTTGGTCTTGTCTACATCACTAATCCCAGGAAGTAAACTGCCTACAATCCGTGTGTTTGTTGTAGACCAAGAAAAGAGATTTACGTCGGAGATGTTAACTTACGTCATCGTTTACTTTGGGGTTTGTACTTTTTGCATAAACTTTGAACTAATACACACTTACACACCGAAGGAAATTTAAAAACGGAAATCGGACAATAGGTGCTCTTTAAGAAAATATATCGCTTGGCAATGAACTTTGAGCTTTATAATTTTGCAGGTATTATATTGATGCTCTAACAGCAACCTTACACACCAACTAAAGTTTGAAAAATGGCATCAGGAAAACATGGCCTTTAATGTACTATGCATTGAGCAACCTGATTTCACAAATTTCCGTGAAATAGTCACGCATTATTTTGCTCAGTTTTGCGTGACATTGTCATGTCTTTCCACCATTTTACGTGCCCCTGCCACGACTTTCTTTTTCGTGACATTTTCATGTATTGGTTACTCAACTATTTTTCCTATTTTTAAACAATTGTTGCTTCGGTTTGGAGTTAGATTTGCTGTTTGCATTATATGTCACTTAAAGTATTGGTTTATACTATTTTTTTCGTATGCTTTTTAAACCATTGTCGCCTAACGTTAGGGTTAGAGTTGGGTTTGGGAAAGGATGTCATTTTATGTAACAGAAAGTTGTTCTAACCCCAAACCGAAGCGATAATTGTAAGAAAATAGGAAAAACAGTTGAGTAACCAATACGTGAAACTGTCAAGGAAAAGAAATGTGTGGCACGGGCACGTAAAATGGAGGAAATACGTGACAATGTCACGCAAAACTAAGCAAAATAATGCATGGCTATTTCACGTATTTTGTGAGATCAGGCTGGCATTGAGATGCCTATCACATCGGTCTCAGTTATGGAGATGCACATCCCTAATATTTAGGATAAAGAAGCTGTAGTGAAAAATATTTATACAAAATCTTTTCCAGGTCTTTCACTAAGAACATCTCAGAATGTGTTGCACACAAAGACTATATAAAATTGTCCTTTATTTAGTAATAAACCCAAATAAATATTCTATCAACTGTAGGTCACAACCGCACAAATCCTCAACAGTTGGACACAGAAAAGAAAAGGGAGAGAGAAAAAGATTGAGAGACCATTCCCTGGTACTTAATTAAAACGAACGACTCCAGGTGCTGCCAACAACCGGCATAACAAAGAGCCAGGCGTTATGTTTGCATTGGTAGTTTGCCTTGATTAAACTTTTCATCCATTCTGTTTAATTTCTAAAATATCAAATAAACTGCGATGAGGCGAGATCGCCTTGAATTATAGACACTGCATGAGAAGCTGAACACTGAGAGGTACTTGAAAGCGGCCGTATGTGTTTTGTGTCTAGTGATCTGCCCATGTATGTCATCATTTCAAATCACTTATGAGCTTTCATTTCAGTAAGCATGTAGGCACAGCTGTCTATGTAAGCAGTAGACAGTGGGCATCTCACTAGATGTTGAAACAGAGCCATGCGGCAGACTGTTATTGTCACAGAGGTGTTGGCATAAAATATAACATCACTGGTGTGTCAGTGTTGCTGTGTTTGGGCCTTTAGCGCCCCCTAGAGCTGCACCACAAAAACTAAAGAAATCAGGAGTCTGATTTTATTACAAAAGGTTTTCATTTCACTACTAAACAATCATTGATTAAACATTTACGTACACAGGTGTAAAAATATGTACAAAACATGTAAAAAAAACTACATTCAATAACAAAAGAACAAAGCAACATTTCTCCTCATTGTGTTGTTACAAATTTTAGACACTTTACAAAGCAGTAGAAAGCATTCAGCAATCATACACCGCATTTATACCCGTTTTGTGCTTTAAACATAACAGATTTCCTCTTCTGCTCGATTGGCAAATTTCAGGAGGTTTTAAAAAGATAAAATAACTTAATGTCCAACTTGGGATAAGCAGCTCTTATTATGAACTCTCTTATATATCGATATGATCAAAATCTGCAGCAGAATCCGCATCCTTTGTTGCGACAACACTTGCAGCAATATCTGCACATGGAAAGATGACTCTGTCGCTTGCTTCTGAACAGTGCCTAGGGAAAAAAGACAGAAATGAGATTTTAGTGATCTCTGACCCAACAGAAACACTGTATTATTGTACGGTACAGTGATTTTACCACAGTGAAGGGGTATTTCTTAATGCTTGTTTGGTGGTATTACTATAGATTGGCTTATTGTGTTTATAAATGCGGCAAAAGATAAAACATAATTTCTGGCACACGTCATAACATTTTACATTTTCTATGCAGTTACTAAAGTGCTAAGGAGGTTGCTTATGGCTTATGTCCGTCTACAAATGTAATTCTTAGCTTTATCATCTGCAAAACTGTGTGTCTGAACTGAAGATAGTAGGCCTATACCTCTTCTGAACAACACACAGGGCAAACATTCACAACCAGAACACAAATTAAAGTTGACTAGTTACTCGTATAAATACTAGGTCAGGGCGATTAATGCATAAGTATTAGTAGTGATGTCAAATGCCAACAAAATAAAGACTGCTTACATACCAGTGGATTGCTTTGTTCAGGTGTAGTTTCTGTACTGTAGTAGTTCATCTGTGGTGCTTCACTGTTCATCTCATCTTCATGTTGTACCTCCTATAAAAAACAGACAGTGAGACTTTATAATGACCTATTTATTTTTATGAAGTCATAAATAAACATGTTTTATTTTTTAAACAGATTAGTAGTTCACATATTAATATGCTTAATACAATATATAGTTTCTTGACATTGTAACTATTTGACTGTTCATTAACAAGACATTCTGACAACAAGATAATGTTATATTAGATGTTTTAAGTTGCAATGCATTAAAGAGGTGTTTTAAATGCAATAGATATTAATCTGTATTATACGCGGCACTGAGTGCGCATGTGCAGAATCTTACCTGCGTAAATGGAGACGCAGCAGTTTGGAGAAAGCAGAAACACGCAACGATGAACACAGCAGCGAAAAAAAAACGCGTGAGCTTCATTATCTGCTCTGTGATGTTTGTTCCTTGTCAAATTGTTGAATGAGTTTATCCGTTTCAATGACTTAATCTGCTCAGTAGAAGTTGTGCGCAAGACGCGTAAATGCGCATTAACTAAAAGATGAGTGATCTGGCGAAAAGTTATTTCTCTTTCTTTTTTTCTGATACTATATTGGTTTGTCGTGTTCACTAGTCATGATGGTCAGTGCTCTGATATTTATATTCATCGAATAGGGCGTCATTTCTAGCCTTTGACCCGCTTGACTCTTCCCGTCAGCTTCTCTTTACGCAACTGCGGAATTTCTGCGCGACACCTCGAGACGTGCTGGTAATACGCCAAGTTTCCGCTACATTATGCTTACTAGTGATTTAAATGTATATATTTGGAAAATGCTTAGTTTTATCACATTTTACTTACACTGCATTCATTCAGCCTATACATTTTTATAAGTATGCGTGAACCCATGACCTTGATGCTATTGTAATTCTATAGCAAGTAAGATACAAGAACACAAATTAGTAGATTATTAAAGTTAGATTAATGCATAGCCTAGATTTAGATTAATAAATTAGATTAATGTTACCCAAAACGACTAACCAACTAATAAAATAAAAGATGATAATTTTATAACAAAATAAAAAATATTTAATTCGTTATTATAAAGTGCTTCTGTAGCTGAATTGGTAAAGCATTGCGTTAGCAACCAAATGTCATGGGCTCGATCCCATACAGGGATGTATAGTGTGAATGCACTGTAAGTAACTTTGAAAGCCAAATGCATGAATGCAATGATTGCACATAATACAAAAAATAACAGACAAAGAGTTCACAAGCATTATATCAGATACCTCAAACTAAAGCACTGGGCAAAATCAAAGCATTATAGATTAGGTCTTCGCTTTAAATCTTAGATTGATAACCTCTCTGTCTTGTTAAAGGACAAAATGGTTGTGTGGAAATTCCTTGACAAAATGATAAAACGGATTAAAGAAAGCTGGGGTGCGTGACAGATTAAAGGAGTGTGGGAATGATCTGATTTACAGACATTTTCTCTAATCACCTTCAAACATTACACTTACACATTAAACATTAAGTATTAATAGCTTTTGACTTTGTTAACGCCGACTGAGAATTAGCAGTGTATGCACATTACTGTATAATAACAGGGTATAAACACACAAGTGTTGCTAATCTGACACAAAACACGTACTGTTCAGCATCATTAACAGTTACACTGCAGCAAGTCAATATAAACCAAAACTATTAACATCAGAGCAAACAAACTCATTCTGCTTCATCCTCGGGAAAACTTCACGAGGTGTTTAATACCGGTAGACACAGATAACCATCTGCCTACACGTGTTGACGCTGAGAGTCAATAATGTCAATAATCATAAGCGAGTATGGCCTCACGCTGAATGAATAGCGATTTTACGTATTGTTCTTCTTTTCTCATCAGAACAATTTAAATTGCAGATAAAAATCATCAGCGGCTGGCCATTTATTATTTTGGAAATGACAAAATTTCCATTTAAAAAGGCCACCATTTTGTTTTATAATTATTTAGTAAACCAAGTCGTGTATGATCATTAAGGATGATTTTTTTCTTTCTGTTTTTCGTATGCATGTATTTGTATATTTCAAAAATATACAATAATATTCCTGATGAAATGCACTGCAATGTGCATTTGGGTGGTTGTTGTGCCGCTATAGCATTATTTTTCCAATAGTGTGTATTTTCTTCACGGCATGTTGATTTTCTATATGCACAGAATATCCAGACGACCTTCTGCATTTGTCAAAATGTGCAGAGCACTCAGCACAAAATAATGCATCCCACAATGCAATGCGCTCTATTTGGCCTTTCATTTCCAGTGTGACCAATGAACCAGAAGTGACATCAGCTACAATTTTTCAAGCCAATCTTTTATGCCTTACCAAACCCTAATAAGAGTAAAACTGGTTGCATACCAGTTTATTCCTCTGCAGTATCTGTCATGACAGGATGGTTCATCTGGAAATCTTCACTGTTCACCTGATCCTCATGTTGTAAACATTGAGACGTTATAGCAAACAACCTTTTCATGATACACGCACAAGTGTTATATAATTCAAAGCAGATCAGTTTATTGACATTTATGCATTTGGCAGATGCTTTTATCCAAAGTGACTTAAAGTGCATTACAAGGTATACACTTTCCTCTTCAAAAAAAGAGGTTCAAACCCATGACCTTTAGCGCTGAGCTATACAGGTTTGGATTTGTGCATTTTACAAGAAAACAGTATTTCTCAAGAGCACACATTTGTACATGTGTTAGAAAGAGACGCCAGAGCTATCAGCCGTGATCTTCTGGTCAAACAGACGCAGGCTCCAGCGTGACGTTTACTGTCAACCTGACAGGCGCCAAAGCCCTCTCTCTTTCCCTCTGTCCCGGGTCAACGACCCCTTTGTCGCTTGTCCGGACAAATCTCCTTTCCTGTCATTTGACTCATAATTTCCAAAACATTGTTTTCATCACCAAAACGTGACAATCGATATTTTTGCCTCAAGTCGAAAACATTTGGTTTCACCATTTTTAAAGTCAACACAGCGTGTTTTTGTTGGACAGATGCATCAGAAAACAAACAATCATAATATTGAGAGCAAATTCAAACTTGTATCCTCCATACGAGCACCATGGCTCTACATGTAATGGCAAAAAAATGCAATGCTAGGCCACATCTCCAATAGGGTGTTCATTGCTAAGAGAGCCTTTATGGTGAATGAAAGCTTTTAAACCGTTTGGTTACTGAATCCTTGAATGTCTTTGAGCTATTGATCTTTAGTTAGAGACAAAGGAACAAAAAAAACATTACAAGAGCTGAAAAAAAAAACATCAAGGTTTGTCTCAGGACACGGGCACAATGTAAAAAAATAAATCTTTGAAAAGAAAAATTTGCTGAGCTGTTCCAGTAACTTACTGTAGATTTAAATGTATGTATTTACAGCATTGTTCAGCATTAAATGAACTTTAAACATTAACAAGTCTTTGTCTTTAGAGAATAAAACTAAAATAACAGTCTCATGCAAAGCAATCTGGGAACCAAAATCTGAGAACAAAAAAAGAGGATTTTTGGTTCCCAGAATGCTTTGCATGAGGCTGTTATTTTAGTTTTATTCTCTAAAGACAAAGACTTGTTAATGTTTAAAGTTCATTTAATGCTGAACAAACTGCTGGAAATTACATACATTTAAATCTACAGTAAGTTACTGGAAAAACAGCTCAGCAATTTTTTTACAGTGTGCACTTACACTTTATTTAAAGTAGGCTGTATCATGTTTCTCTTAATGACATTGTTGACACATTTTGACACATTATTTTAAACATTTTTTCTTTATGGATACCACCAAAGTCCCTTTATGGAAGTTGAACCACAAGGTGGCCATTTTTTTAATGCTTTCGAGCAGTTGTTTCAGTCATTCAAAACTAAAGTCCTATCTACTTGAATAAGGAAATACTGATTATTTCAAAAATCAAGTGCACAATTAAACAACATATGACCAACAATTAAACCTGACATTAAAGTGCACATATTTTATTTCTAAAAAACAATGTTATTTTGTGTAATTGGTTGATTCTCACGAAAACTTGGTTTTAAAAATGTCAAGCATGAAAATGTAAAAATTGCTTAAATTTACTTTTTTTCCCACCAGACATTGAAAAACAAAGTCTGGAGTAAATGGGAACATTAATTTAAAAACTTTTACTTATCATTTAACACTTTTTGTAACATAACTTAAAAAATGAGTCCTAAAAAATCTCATTACCGCAACAGTCAGAAAACATCAACACTGACATATTTTCAAAATGACATGACAAACCCGAAAGAACATAATTTGGAGATTCTGCACATGCATTTAAAATCAAAGTATTATGCTTGTATTAATTAAATTAACATTAAATAAGCATCTGTTGCGGTAATGAATATCAAAATGTCGTGTAAGCATTCTGACAAGACAATATTTCAAATTAACTGTAAAAAAATGATCTTACTGGTAGCCATCTTGAAGTAACTGGTCCATGTGCTTGGTCACTCAAAATCAAACTTTATTAAAATTCTGTATGTGTGCTTAAAACTGTTCTCAAAAAGTGTTGCGTAGGATGAGAACATCAGGCATGGACACATCATTTTCCTAATTTTTTTTCATTATTATTATACATGAATATTCAGTAAATATTTTTTCTGTCATCTAAAGTAGTCTAGCAAAACATCCATTTATTTATTTTCTTAATATTTTTGTGTTAATTTGATTAAATTACAACATAACGCATGTTCAAACACAGCCGGACGCATTGCGGTAATGAGAATTTCAGCAGAAAATGAGATAAAATTTACAATTATAAATTCTTATGTTGAAATCACACATTGTGCAAGGTAGAACACAGTATTGTGTTAATTCTGATGCTTTTTAATGTTACTATATTACACATTTTAAAGCTAAAATCATTAGTGCCGTGGTGTTTCAATGGTTTCGTGAGAATCACCCAATTGGTTAAATACAATGTGTTCACATGGTTCAAAACATTTTATTTTTCCACATACCATACATTTTTGTAGCTCCAGATTTCACTCTCTTTCTGAAATGCACTGATGTTGCCAAACTCATTGATTTGAAAAAGCTGTGTCCCTGATTGACATCAGCCGGAAGTGTGATGCTACCATGTTTGAAAGATTCAGTCACAATATCCCTTTTCACACAGACATTCTGGAAAATACATGGGAAATGCACCCGGGATTTTTCCGGGATCATTTGATTTTTTGTTCATTCACACTGCCAGTGCTTTCACACAGATTCCGGAAAGATACCATAAAGACACGTGACGTGTTTAAAGTCATGCACTTGTTACAGTTTGCTTAGTCATTATTTCTCTCTCCAGAAACCACTCTTGCATGGGCATTTAAAACCCTCGTTTTGAGGAGCTGAACGATATATATATAGATACGCTGACGCACGGGCATTTATGTTTACTATAAGCTCAAATGAGCGCGGGCGAGATATTCTTTTATGCTGCTGAATAATCTCCGCTTCAGCGTGGTAAGGGACGAGTTAACTTACCTGATATCTGCTTCAGTCCAGTTTGCTGACATTTCTCGTCGTAAATGTTGATCTGCATGTAAATCTCTAATTTTAAAGAGCTGAACCATAACTTCATTGTTACGATGACACTACAACAAGCACATTACGGCATCGTTTCTGGGCGTTGTTCACCCTGAGGGCTTTCCGGGTATCTTACTAGGTCCTCTTTCCGGGAGCGATCCCAGAAAATTTATGGGACGTGTTTGCGTTCACACAGAATTTTCTCAAATTTTTGGGGTATTTTCTGGGACAGAGTGCTGCGTGAATGAGGTTAATGCAATGCTAACAGACGGTTGTGTTAACTTATTTATGATAATGTTAGGGTTAGGTCCAGGAAGTAAACTGTTGCCTACAATCCGTGTGTTTGTTGTAGCCCAAGAAAAGAGATTTATGTTGGAGACGATTACTTTTTACTTTTGCATCTGTACCTTTAGCATATCATTAACATGTACTTATGCATACTTACACACCAAAGGAAATGTAAAATTATGAATCGGACCACTGGTGCCCTTTAACTGTACAATAACTTTTGTTTCTTAAGCTCAAACTGGTTGTTTTAAGCTACTGCTCATGCGCACAGGTTGTCAGAGCGGCCATATTGAGCATTGCATTGACCCCCTATAGCAGTGCTCAATCTTGTTATATCCAATACAGCTGGTGACTTCTTTATCGAGGGCAAACGATGCGAAGCTTGTCACAACATGTATATAGCCCGTCATGTGTGTGGCTCGTCATTTCAAAATATGAGTTTGCCGCGTCATGTGAACCATGTGCATCATGCTTCATGTCAAAATAAGTCCCTGTTGCACACGCAGTATTTTTATGTAAATGTAATTTTTTTACCAGAGATTTTTATTCGTTGGCTGTTTATCTGCTAACAGCAGATGAGAACCATGCACTTTAGGTTAGTAAAGCACCTCCTTGCTGTTTCTGTTCACATCAGATAACAAGCACCTGTTTCTTTTGTTTAGATGATAAGTGAGGTTCTGGGCTGCGTTCCCCGAAACCTTCTTAGCTCTACGTCGTTCTTAAGTTGTACCTTAAGCTGTACCTTATCATTAATACGTGTTTCCCGAAACGTTCTTAGTTACGTATCACTTCTGTAAGTCGTTCGTTCGGAAGGTTGGTCTGGAGCCCTCTTAGCTATACCTTATCCCACTTGACTCCGCTAGGGACCATGACTGTGATAAAAGCTTATGTATATTGCAGTCTATATAACTAAATATCTGTTAAAAAAAAGTTGAAGTACACTCCGTGTTAAATTAGGCATTTTTTATTTATTTAAAGAATAAAACATTCACATAATTAGACATTATTACACTGATGGTTGTAAAATGACCATTAATATGCGATTTCTTCAGATGAACATTCGTTTATTAACAACATGCCACAACAACTCCCCAATCTCTCTCTGTATAGACAACTCAAGTTTTCCCCCGGACACCCCTTCCGTGCTGCCGTCACTCTCCATTAAAGGAACAGTGTTACACCATCACATGACATCTCCCCCCTTTTTTTTTTTTTTTTTTTGTTATATATTAAGCCACATAAAGGTAAACAAACATATAGACGTCAGTCCACAGTAACCCTGCGACAGCAAAATGCCCTGCAAAACAAAACAGCATATATATAGAAATATATATAGATATATATAAATCGCACATAAACATAACCCAAAACCCAGAAGTCACGTACTGAAACACCCATCAGTCCAAAGAACAGAACAAACAGGTTTAGTATCAGAAAAGTGCACCCTTTAACCAGGTAGCGCAACCAGTAACTGAGCATAAGGCATTCAAAGTCCTCACAGATCAAGCCTGACAACAGGCTTACTGACTCGTCCAAACCTAGTTAGCATCAGTCCAGACTTTGGGTCAGGCAATGGTTTCCCGCATGTTTGGGCTGGTACCGACACCGTCGCCTCTGTAGGAGTAGGCTGAAGGTCAACATGCCCTTGTGTTTGTGGTGGATTTGCGTCCACAGTCTGTTTTGTTATCAGGGTTGGTGTTGGTACAGCTTGCAAATGACGTCGGTTACGTCTCAGTACTGCACCTTGTTCTGTCTCAATGACATAGGAACGGGGTGTTACACTTTCCTGCTTAATCACTGCTGGCGAAGCCCAGACCTTCTCATGGTCCAGCTTAGTAAGAACAGTGTCACCCGGTCTCAGCAGAGACAGATTTTTAGCTCCATTACGACGATTATAGTAGAAAGCTTGTCTGTCTTTCTCCATTTTGTCTTTTAACATGACAGACTTCCTGTTTGGCCACCTAGGTTGAAGATTTCTCTCTATGGTTGGAAGCGTTGTTCTGATCTTCCTACCCATAAGAAGTTCCGCCGGGCTGACTCCTGTAGTGGCACATGGGGTTGATCGGTAGCACATGAGAGCTACCAGAGGATCTGTCTGCTTCAGGATTCGTTTTGCTATTTGCACAGCCCTTTCGATGTGACCATTACCTTGGGGGTGGTGAGGGCTTGATGTACAGTGTTTGAAATCCAGTTGCTTGGCCAGTTCCTGGAACTCAGCACTGGAAAACTGAGGACCGTTGTCACTCACCACCTCATTTGGAATCCCGAATCTGGCAAAGACGGCCTTCAACTTTTGTGTGACCTGAGATGTCGTTGTGGAAGGTAAGTGTAGTATCTCTAGAAATCTGGAATAGTAATCAGACACAATTAGATAATTCTGTCCACGATGTTCACAAAGATCAGCTGCAATCTTTTTCCAGGGTCTGTCCGGGAGTGGTGTGGAGATCAGGGGCTCCTTCTGCTGTGCGTTCCTCAGCTCACGGCATATCTGACATGACAGCACAGCATTCTTTATATCCGCTGAAATTCCTGGCCACCACACTGACTCCTGTGCTCTCTCTCTAGACTTTGTAAGGCCCTGGTGACCTTCGTGAATCTTCTCCAAAATCTCAGATCTCATCGCCTTTGGCACAACGATTCTCCTACCTTTGATCACTAAACCATCATGCTCTGAGAGCTCCGCTTTTGCGACTGTGTATTCTCTGGCTGCTACTGGGACTTGGCTCTTGTGTAGTGGCCATCCAGCTCTGATCAGCTTGATTACGGCTTGCAACTCACCATCCTCTGTTGTAGCATTTCTGATACAGTCGATTTTATGGGACGTCGCAGGTATACCCTGTATTACCACGTTCACATAACGCTCCACCTCAGCATGTGTTTCTGTTTCCTTAGTGTGAGCAGTTTGTGGGCTCCTCGACAGTGTATCTGCAACGACAAGCGTCTTGCCTGGTACATATTCTGCTTTGGGCTTAAATCGCATCAGACGCATCAAAAGTCTCTGGCATCGTACTGGAACATTGTCAAGGCTCCTATTGTTAATGAGAGGAACCAGTGGCTTATGGTCTGTCATCAGCTTAAACTCATCCAGGCCGCACAGATATTTCTCGAACTTCTCACACGCCCACACGCCAGCCAGACATTCTTTCTCGATTTGTGCATATCGAGTTTCTGCATCAGTGAGACATCTGGAGCAGTATGCTACCGGCTTCCATCCTTCATTGTGAAGCTGCATGAGCACCCCTCCAAGTCCATAACTGCTCGCATCAGCTGAGACGGCAGTGGTCTTAGTGATATCATAAAATGCAAGAACTGGTGCCTTCATGAGCAGCTCTTTGATGTTTTCAAAAGCTGTCTGCTGCGTGTGTGTCCACATCCACAAACTTTTCTGTCTGAGTAATTCATACAGCGGCTGGCAGACAGTTGAGAGGTTGGGAATGAACCTTCCCAAGTAATTTACCATGCCAAGCACCCTCTTCAGTTCCTGCACATTTTTGGGTGGTGGCAGCTGCCTGATGGCATCCACCTTTTCTGGATCTGGCTGTACCCCCGTCTCATTAATAATGTGTCCCAGGAACCGAAGTTGGCTTTGTCTGTATGTGCACTTCTCAGGATTCAGTTTTAACCCTGTAGACTCCACTCTCTGCAGCACTTGTTCCAAGCGGGAGTCGTGTTGTTCCAGGGAAGACCCGTAGACCAGTATGTCATCCATGAAGACTTCTACCCCCTCCAGCCCTTGGAGCGTCTCCTGCATTTTCCTCTGGAAGATCTCTGGGGCGCTAGAAATCCCAAAAGGAAGCTTCCTGAAACAATATCTACCAAATGGCGTGATAAAAGTGGTAAGTCTGCAGCTATCTGGATGGAGAGGGATCTGCCAAAATCCGCTGGCTGCGTCTAAGGAGGAGAAAACTTTGGCGCCGCTCAGTTTAGCAATAATCTCATCTGCTGTAGGTAGCACAAAATGTTCTCGTTTTACTGCTTCATTTAATCTTTTAAGATCCACACAAATGCGGGCTTTGCCATTTTTCTTCAGAACAGGAACCATTGGCGCACACCAATCCGTTGGTTGTGTCACCCGCTCTATGACGCCATTCTTCTCCATCCTCTGCAGCTCCTCTTTCACCATTTCCAGCATTGGTATTGGAACACGTCTCGCAGCATGTACTGCAAATGGTGATGCAGAGTCTTTTAACTGAATTTTGACAGGGTCGGTCTTGAGTGTGCCATGCTCACCAAATGCATCGTAGTGCTCGGAAGCCACTCTGTTTGCCTCCTCCACTCTCCGTACAAGGTTCATGTCAGCTGATAGCGTCCGGCTTAGCAGGTTATTGACATTGTATCCACGGACCACATAAGCAGAAAATGGGTACGACCGTCCTTTGTACACTGCGGTGGCTTGGAACTGACCTATGCAGGCTAGCTTTCCCCCTGGGCTATTCAGCGTAACATTGACTGGCTCTAGTGCTTTTGTTGGGACTAATGTGCTGAAAGTCTCCTCCGCTACAATATTTACATCAGCACCCGTATCTATTTTAAATTTTACAGGGGTCTCCCCTATCAGCAGCTGCACCATCCACTGCTCTTCTAGTTTGTTTACATTGTAAACTGAACCCAGAAAGTATGAGGGTTGGTCAAAACATTCAGTGACCTCTCTGACTGACCTGTTACTGTGGCATACTCTAGCCCAGGGTCCGATTTTGTGGCATTTGTGGCATTTACCTTTCTTTGCGGGGCAGCGCTCATCGCCTGCATGCACAGCCTTTCCACACTGTCCACATTTTCCATGACTGTCCCCTCGAATTTTGTCCTTATGTTTGCGCTGTCCCCTCACAGGTTTTTTACTTGTGCTGGCAACTGCTCTGACCATGCTCACCGTCTCACCTTGCATGCTAACTTGTGTGGCCACCTCCTCCGATTGACGAACAGTCTGGATTGTTTGTGCTAGCGTGAGATCGGTAATCAATTGCAGCTTCCGAGAGAGATCTTTATCCAAGATGCCGACCACGATGCGGTCGCGAATTGTTTCGTCTCTCATAGCGCCGAACTCACAATGCTCGGACAGCTCATATAGCGCTCTGATGAACGCTTCTGCTCTTTCCCCGGGTTGTTGCACGCGCTGGTGAAAGCATGCTCGTTCGTGTATGACGTTTCTCCTCGGAAAGAAGTACTCGTTAAACTTTTCCAAGACGATCGCGAAGTCATTTTTCTGTCTCTCCTCCGCGAACACAAACGATTTATAAATGTTCTCTGCTTCGCTCCCCATGGCGTAAATGAGACAACTCACTTGCACTTCTCCGTCCTCTTTGTCCAGCTTTGTAGCTGTTCGGAAGCGCTGAAATCTTTGTCTCCAATCCATCCATTCCGTCGGCTTGTCGAAGGAAAAACTCGATGGTGGATTAAACTTCGCCATATTCCGTCACTTCTGACACCATGTAAAATGACCATTAATATGCGATTTCTTCAGATGAACATTCGTTTATTAACAACATGCCACAACAACTCCCCAATCTCTCTCTGTATAGACAACTCAAGTTTTCCCCCGGACACCCCTTCCGTGCTGCCGTCACTCTCCATTAAAGGAACAGTGTTACACCATCACATGACAATGGTTGTTAGATGTTTAATATTTTTCCAAAGGAACATCAGCTTTAAACTATTATTACAGGATAAAGAAACTATTAAAAAAACATTTTGGGTGAAGGAGTTGGTGAAATTATGGCAGGTAGCTATACAGCGAATCTTACTTGGTGCATTTCAAATCCGTTAAATCTTTAGTTTACCGGCTATTTTAGCTGCAAAACAAATCAAGTAAAATCGCATGCCACGGGAGCACATTCATCACAAAATCATAATTGTTGATTTTCCTAAATATTATTATTGATGTTAGGTCCACTGTCCAAGCACATAAACGCTAATGTGAACTAATGAACAACAATTTGTTTTTATATATTTTAAGTGTAATGCCAAGCCAGGTGACTTGCACGACCCACCTTATTCCCCTGTGCAACGCATTTATTGGGAAATTATCCTTTAGAGTGAAGGAATAATGGATGCATTGGAACAGTTTATGCATTATACGTTTGGACATGAAGTTGCGAGTTTTGCATGGGTTTGATATAAAATAAAATATACAAGGTTTATATTTAGTTGTTTGCAATTTGAAATATTTTTACCAGATATCCCTAATAAATGTAACTTGAACTATTTCTGAAATGTTTCTTTAATAAATAACACCGCTCTCTCATAACGCAGCGAAGTACCTATTACATAAAGTGAACAATTGATTGTCGAGCAATCGATATCAACCTATTCAGCACCATCGCCATGGACAGCAACTGGTAACGTCGTACGTAAGAAAGTATACCTTAAGAAACCCGCTAAGGTACAGTTCGGGAAACACGCCTAGAAAAGGTAAACCTGTAGTTAAGGTTTAACTTAAGAGTCTTCGTAGCGCGCTAAGAGAGAACGTTGTCGGGAAACGCAGCCCTGTTCTTATAACCAGAGGTCAGTGAATATACTGATTGGCTCAACCTAGCTGCAGATGGTATAAACAGTGCAGTGTGGGCCATTATCTTTAACTAATGGTCAATACAAAATAAAGTTGAACCTGAACCTGACACTTCAACAAAACACTGGAGAACAATAGGATATGAAATAAAATGCTAATTACAGCGCAACCAGTGTTATATAAAATATAAAATCCACTGCAGATTGATTTCTACAGAAATAATCTTTTGTGTATTCTGAATTAAAATGCCAGTGCTTTTTACTGATGCACAAGTCACTTCCACAAAACATACCAATGTTGCTTGTGGCTGGATATTTCTTTACCAGTTGAGCTACCTACCTAGGCAAAGAAATTTAGTATGCGCCTTATTCTGTTCGCTGACATGTTGATTCCAAAGTGTGGCTGTCATGGACGTCCAGAGCTTTAAACCTATTGTTTTTTATCAGGATGCTGGTCATTCAGCCATATCACAGAAAATACATCATTTTGAACATTTCCACAGGACAAAGAACCTTAGAAATCGATTTTTTTTGTCTAGTTTTCAGTAGAAATATCGATAAAATTCTTAAATTAAGATGCTTTTTCTTGATGAGCAAAATGACCTAAGAAAACAAGTTTAGTTTATAGACAAAAGATATACAATTTAAGTGAATTTGTGCTTAAAACAAGCAAAATTATCTGCCAGTGGGGTGAGAAAAAAAATCTTGAAATTTATTTTTTCTTAAAGGAATAGTCTACTCATTTTCAATATTAAAATATGTTATTACCTTAACTAAGAATTGTTGATACATCCCTCTATCATCTGTGTGCGTGCACGTAAGCGCTGGAGCGCGCTGCGACGCTTCGATAGCATTTAGCTTAGCCCCATTCATTCAACGGCACCAATCAGAGACAAAGCCAGAAGTGACCAAACACACCAACATTCCTCCCACTTAAGACGAGCAGCTATACGAGCAAGTTTGGTGGCACAAAACAAAAGGTAGCGTTCTTCCAAGCGGACTCAAAAGAGGAACTACACTTCATGGCGCAACAGCACTTTTGGGAGCACTTCGACTCGGCGCAGTAACACCCTCCCTCTCCCATTATGAGAGTGAGAAGGGGAGCGGACTTTTCAGGCGAGTCGAAGTACTCCCAAAAGTGCTATTACACCATAAAATATAGTTCCTCATTAAAATCCGCTTAGAAAAGCGCTACGTTTTATTTTGTACCACCAAACTTGCTCGTATAACTACTCATCTTAAATAGGAAAAACGTTGATGTGTTTGGTCACTTCTAACTTTATCTCTAAATGGTACCATTGAATGAATGGGGCTAAGCTAAATGCTATCGAAGCGTCGCAGCGCACTCCAGCGCTTACGTGCACACACACAGATGATAGAGGGATGATTCAACAATTCTTAGTTAAGGTAATAACATATTTTAATATTGAAAATGAGTAGACTATTCCTTTAAACACGTAATTCAAGCAAAATTTTCTCACCCCATTGGTAGATTTTTTGCTTGTTTTAAGCACAAATTCACTTAAATTGTTTATTTTTTGTCTAAAAACTAGAATTATTTTCTTAGGCATTTTGCTCATCAAGAAAATACATCTTGATTTAAGAATTTTTAGATTTTTTTGCAGTGAATGTGGTCCAAAAATCTGTTTGTTATTAGCCTGTTGTCTAATCGCAAATTTCTAATATTGTAAGCATGCTTACTTTTCTTTAAAACACTAATATAGTCCTATAACTAAGTACATATCTCCAATTCGTACAGATTACAAAAAAAAACGCAAAGACATGAATACATTAAAAACTTTTCTCTGGTAAGTTTTTTAAGCACACACTGCAAAAAGTGATTTTCAAGAAACAAAATTCTTAGTATTTTTGTTTTGTTTTCAGTAAAAATATCAAAAAATTCTTAAATAATTAAGATCCTTTTTTCTTGGTGAGCAAAACAACCCAAGAAAATAAGTCTAGTTTTTAGACCAAAAAATATCAAATTTAAGTGATTTTGTGCATAAAACAAGCAAAAAATCTGCCAATGGGGTAAGCAAAAAATCTTGAACATTTTTCTTAAATACTAAACTCAAGAAAAATTTGCTTACCCCATTGGCAGATTATTTTGTGCTTGTTTTATGCACAAAATCACTTAAATTTGATATTTTTGGTCTAAAAACTAGACTTATTTTCTTGTGTCATTTTGCTCATCTTAATTTAAGAATTTTTAGATATTTTTACTAAAAACAATACAAAAATCAATTTTGCAGTGTATTGACCGCAATCAACAGAAGCAAGATTCATTTCTAACTAGATAACATTTCTACACTTTTGGGGTTCATATGGGGTTTTATCTCTAACAATACTTGCATAACCAACTATCACGTAAATAGCTTGTTATCAAGTCAATCATGTTATTAGGTCAATGTTCATGAGGGTAACCATGTGTGCCATTTTCCCAAGACGCATCCTGGCTGGGATTTTCAGACTGATCTCACGGAAAGTCGTGTTATAGTCACAAAAAATTTGATTAATTTATTTGTGTCCATGGCACGAAATTCAGCTTTTTTTCAAGCCTTGAGCACGAATTTCTACAAAGTTTTTTGTGTTTGTGGCACGACTTTTGTTTTCGTTTCATTTTATGTATTGTTTTCTCATAGTTTTTTCCTATTTTCTTACCATTGTCGCTTGGGGTTGGGGTTAAAATAATTTTCTGTTACATATGAAGAGTTTGGTTCCAAAACGCAATAAATCCATTTTGACAAATTTTGGTAAAAACGTGTTTTCTATACCAAGAAAGTGACAAGATGAAAACCACTATTTTCTGTTACAAACTTTCACATAACATCTTTAGGTAAAAACATAAAAAATTCAAATCCATAACTTGATTTTCAAAGATTTATTAAAAACGAATTATTTTTTCCACAAAATGCAATAAATCCATGACAGGTTTTTTTTCAAAATGCTAGAAATCTATTCAATCAAATGTGCATTCATCTTTGCCATTTTATATTCATTTAGTTAAACAGTTGTACACACTGATTAAAAAAATAAACATTAATGGCATTAATAAAAACACTTACTTTGTCATATTAAGAACACTATTGCTGCGGTTATACTTGACTTCATCGCTTAGCATTTTTCACAGCGATCAGCTGTAAAATGTTTTGGTCCTGCTTGATTTTCGTTGACTTTAAGTAAAATAATGGAAAGTTTTTCATAAGATCCCTAGCTGGGGACAATGTGTTAGCATGATGCTGTCGGGAGAGTTTCTTTACCGTCACAGAAAAACATCACAAGTTTATCAATGCATTTAAAGTATTATTTTGTTTCGTTTGTTGATCACAAAGTACAAAGTAGATGAGGAAAACTAGGACTCCGTGTGCTCAGTGCGCCGCCATTGTTTGTTTACATTGCGTGAATGATGCGCTGTAATTTCTGGAGCGGATTTATTGCGTACTGTAAAAAAGGAGGAGTGGCGTTTATCGCAATTTGGGAAAAAAGGGAGAAAAGATGACATAATAACACGGCGGATATTCGATATTGCGAAAAATTATGAATTTAATGTAAAAATATGAAGAAAAAATGAGAATACGTAAAATTACACGAAAGAGAAAGTCTGCCACGGACACGAAAAACTATAAATAGAAATTCGTGCTGAGTGACACGAAAAAGACATTCATGCTCAAGGCACGAAAAAATATGAATTTCGTGCCATGGACACAAATAAATGCATCACATTTTTCGTGAATATAACACGACTTGCCGTGAAATCATGTTGGGATTTCGGCTTTGTCTTCCGGACGTCATCGAGGTTCTGACATTTCAGTTAAAAAAATTACAATCATTTTAGTTTCATTCTTACAGTTCCTTGAAATGTAACAGTTGCTTTTCTGAAAAAGAACCTGAAATAATAAACCTTGATGACATATGCGGTCGACAAATATGACTTCCTGAAGATGTACCCGAAATCCTGGCCAGGAAAAACGACACGTATGGCCAGCCTAATGTTCATGTCTTGAAAAATGTAACTGAGAAAAAGCAGGCAAAAGCACGCACATCAATCGTAGTTTTTGTTAAACAAAACAAAAAACGTAATAGTATAAGAATGCAACGTCAGCAAAGCTCAAAAATCATCAAAAAAAGGTATTATTAAAAACTATTGCATAGCGTATACCTACACGCTATGCAATAGTTTTTAATAATAAAATCTTTTGATATATTTTTGGAGCTTTGGTGTTGCCGACTTTGCGTTCTTATACAAAAACGTATGAGAAAATACATATGGGACATACTATTATGTGAAATACAAACTGGAGACGTATACTTAGTTGTTGCCATAAAATATTGTGTTATTGCACTATATTGGTTTTTTTAAAAGAAGTAAACATGCTTACAATAAGAAATTAGCGATTAGCCAACAGGCTAATAAGAAAACAGTTATTATGTAAACATTGTGCTATTCTCATCTCAAATGAGGTAAGATGTCCTTTCTCATTTTAACAATCCATGATTTCTGAGGCTCTTTGTTCTGTGGAAATTTGTAAAATTATGTGTTTTCTGTGTTTTGATACAAAACAATAGGTTTAAAGTGTACGCTCTGGACGTCTATCCCTTGGTTTGGAATCAACATGGCTGAGGATTGAATAAGGTGTATTGCATAGTAGCGCAAAACTTCATGGGTTCAATTCCAGGGAACACATATGCTGAAAATGTAATGCAAAGCTCTGTAAGTTGCTTTGGATAAAGTATCTGCCAAATGCGTAAATATAAATGTAAGCGTAGATCCCATCTTCCATGCAATCCAATGAGATTTTTCTCCCAGTTTCATTATTCATCATCACCATTTATAAATCTGATTGCATTGAACAGTAATGGCACATCTCATCAATCATGTCTGTAGCATAAACTGAACTGTTAATAGTAACAGTAACGCTCGTCTAAGCAAGCAGCATTAAAAAAAAGTCACAGACAGCACAGACCTCTGATCCACTTACACCACACGCTCATCATAAATTTCTTCTGCTGGAATTTCCATTGACACACGATCTGATGGGAAATGAAATGTGTCAGATAATCAGATTATATAGATGATAATGCAGTTACGTGCATCAGTGAATAACTGTCCATTGTGCATTACTGGATGCCCTGACTCTGTGGATACTTCTGCAAGGATTGATAATATCTGTCATGATTTGAATCCTACACGAAAGGAATGAAAGAATTGTTTAATGTTTCTTTAGAAATCCTCGAAAAACTACAAAAAATAGGAATATCTTGTTAAGGTTATCAAGGAAATCTTTTCGAATTGTGGAGTCTTCTCTTACAAAAATTAGCCAATACACCAAAAACCATGGTTACTACATTTTTACCAGAAAAAAACATGGTTCATTTTCATAAGGGGTTATTTGTCAGTTCACATTCCTTTAAATTTTTCATATTGCAATGATTTTATAGATGAATGCAGTCATCCAAATAATTTGTTTGCTTTTGACCTTTCTGCATTCGTTCATGCAAAAGACAATGCAGTGGTCGCTGCAGTAATGAATCTCATTGATTTTAAAGACCAAAAATAAGAGGAACATTTCGGTCCACAGAGAAAGTCCACTATATTCATACAGACTGCCATACAGGTGCTTCTCTCTTCAGTAAAGTGAGACACAACAAACACTTTTGTTTAAAACAGCAGAGACAGTGCACTGTTTCCACGCTAGACGAGTGATGAGAAGAGCTTGGGAATAGAGGCACGAAACTGTATGAATAAATAAGAACGGCTGTAATCGCCCAACACAAAACCCAGCAGCCGATAGAAAGCATGGCAGAGACAGACGGCAAACAATGGTTTCTGCTGAAACGGTATTACTGTGCTGTAAAATCCATCCAACGCAACACAAAGGAGATGGGCAGCGAACAGCAAAGTTCACCGCTAGTCTGACATGAACGTCGCGCTGCAACAATGAAGTGCTTCAGGGGAACACAGTGAGATGTCGTGAGGTGTACTAAAGCGGGCGACGGCACTAAATGCTTAAATGTCTCTGCTGTGTGTGAAATAGATAGCTTTTGTGAGACTCTCAGAACAAAACATTGCCTTTGAACTTGAGCTGCTGCTATTACAGTCTCAAATCCTTCATCGGTTCACAATGCGACATACAAAACAGCACTGATATTAAGGTCTGCAAAAACAACATTATTAGAAAATTAAAGATGCATTTTGATGGTTACCTGTTGGTTATTTGTTCTGAATTGTTGCCAAACATTTGCTAGGGTGTTGCTAAGTGGTTACCAAGGTGCTGGCATAAGTAGATAGGTAGGTAGAACAACAGACAGAAACATAGACAAAATGATAGATAGATAGACAGACAGACAGGTAAAATGATAGGCAGAACAATAGACAGATAGAGAGACAGGACAGATAGCTAAATAGACAGAATGATAGATAGACAGGCAGACACATAGAGAACTATAGATAGACAGAATAATAGATATAATAAAAGATAAAGAGACAGACAGATAGAAAGATAAATAGAACACCAAAATATAGACAGAACTAAAGATAGAATGACAAACAGACAGGTAGGTATATAGAACAATAGACAGATAGATAGACAAACAGACAGAAGGATAGATAGAACAACAGACAGATAGATAAGACAGACAGAATGATAAATAGAGCAGCAAAAATAGACAGAACAATAGATAGAATGACAGACAGACAGACAGACAGAACAATACATGTAGGTAAGTAGAATGTGAGACAGATAGACAGACAAGGAAAATAGACAGAATGATAGATAGAACGACAGAGAGACAGGCAAACAGACAGGTAGGCATATAGAACAATAGACAGATAGATGGACAGACAGAACGATAAATAGAACAGCAAAAATAGACAGATAGACAGAACGATAACCGACAGAACAATAGATAGAACGACAGACAGACATATAGGTAAGTAGAATGATAGACAGACAGACAGGTAAATAGACAGAATGATAGATAGAACAACAGAGAGACAGGCAAACAGACACACAGACAGACAGACAGGTAGGTATATAGAACAATAGACAGAACAATAGACAGATAGGTGGACAGACAGATAGATCAATAGATAGAACAACAGACAGATAGATAGACATGTAGGTAATTAGAATGATAGACAGACAGACAGACAGACAGACAGACAGACAGGTAAATAGACAGAATGATAGATAGAACAACAGAGAGACAGGCAAACAAACAGACAGACAGACAGACAGACAGACAGGTAGGTATATACAACAATAGACAGATAGATGGACAGACAGATAGATCAATAGATAGAACAACAGACAGATAGATAGGTAAGTAGAATGATAGACAGACAGACAGGTAAATAGACAGAATGATAGATAGAACAACAGAGAGACAGGCAAACAGACAGACAGACAGACAGGTAGGTATATAGAACAATAGACAGAACAATAGACAGATAGATGGACAGACAGATAGATCAATAGATAGAACAACAGACAGATAGATAGACATGTAGGTAATTAGAATGATAGGCAGACAGACAGACAGACAGACAGACAGATAAATAGACAGAATGATAGATAGAACAACAGAGAGACAGGCAAACAGACAGACAGACAGACAGGTAGGTATATAGAACAATAGACAGATAGATGGACAGACAGATAGATCAATAGATAGAACAACAGACAGATAGACATGTAGGTAATTAGAATGATAGACAGACAGACAGACAGGTAAATAGACAGAATGATAGATAGAATGACAGAGACACAGGCAAACAGACAGACAGACAGGTAGATATATAGAACAATAGACAGAACAATAGACAGATAGATGGACAGACAGATAGATCGATAGATAGAACAACAGACAGATAGATAGACATGTAGGTAATTAGAATGATAGACAGACAGACAGACAGACAGACAGGTAAATAGACAGAATGATAGATAGAACGACAGAGAGACAGGCAAACAGACAGGTAGGTATAGACAAATAGATGGACAGACAGAACGATAAATAGAACAGCAAAAAATAGACAGACAGATTGACAGAACGATAACCGACAGAACAATAGATAGAACGACAGACAGACATATAGGTAAGTAGAATGATAGACAGACAGACAGGTAAATAGACAGAATGATAGATAGAACAACAGAGAGACAGGCAAACAGACACACAGACAGACAGACAGACAGGTAGGTATATAGAACAATAGACAGAACAATAGACAGATAGATCAATAGATAGAACAACAGACAGATAGATAGGTAAGTAGAATGATAGACAGACAGACAGGTAAATAGACAGAATGATAGATAGAACAACCGAGAGACAGGCAAACAGACAGACAGACAGACAGACAGGTAGGTATATAGAACAATAGACAGAACAATAGACAGATAGATGGACAGACAGATAGATCGATAGATAGAACAACAGACAGATAGACATGTAGGTAATTAGAATGATAGACAGACAGACAGACAGACAGGTAAATAGACAGAATGATAGATAAATGACAGAGACACAGGCAAACAGACAGACAGACAGGTAGGTATATAGAACAATAGGCATAATGATAGACAGATAGATGGACAGACAGACAGATAGATCGATAGATAGAACAACAGACAGATAGATAGACATGTAGGTAATTAGAATGATAGATAGACAGAGAGACAGACAGACAGGTAAATAGACAGAATGATAGATGGAATGACAGAGACACAGGCAAATAGACAGACAGACAGGTAGGTATATAGAACAATAGACAGAACAATAGACAGATAGATGGACAGACAGATAGATCGATAGATAGAACAACAGACAGATAGACATGTAGGTAATTAGAATGATAGACAGACAGACAGACAGGTAAATAGACAGAATGATAGATAGAATGACAGAGACACAGGCAAACATACAGACAGACAGGTAGGTATATAGAACAATAGACAGAACAATAGACAGATAGATGGACAGACAGACAGATAGATAGAACAACAGACAGATAGATAGACATGTAGGTAATTAGAATGATAGATAGACAGACAGACAGACAGGTAAATAGACAGAATGATAGATGGAATGACAGAGACACAGGCAAAAAGACAGACAGACAGGTAGGTATATAGAACAATAGACAGAACAATAGACAGATAGATGGACAGACAGATAGATCGATAGATAGAACAACAGACAGATAGACATGTAGGTAATTAGAATGATAGACAGACAGACAGACAGGTAAATAGACAGAATGATAGATAGGAAGAGTCATATCACTCCCCCGTTAAATACGGCATACCTCAGGGATCAGTTTTAGGCCCTATCCTATTCTCGTTATATATGTTACCTCTAGGAGACATTATCAGGAAACATAACATAAGTTTTCACTGCTATGCGGATGATACCCAGCTTTACATCTCGTCGCATCCTAGCGAAACCCACCAGTTTTCTAAGCTAACAGACTGCATTAGTGATATTAGGGACTGGATGGCACAAAACTTTCTTATGCTAAACTCCAATAAAACAGAGATACTTATTATTGAACCGAATCGCTACAAACATAATATGTCAGATTACAAGTTGCCCATAGATGGCTGCACGGTGGTGCCATCTTCCACGGTTAAGAATTTAGGCGTAATGTTCGACAGCAATCTATCTTTTGATAGTCATATCGCCAACATCTGCCGCACAGCATTCTTCCATCTTAGAAATATCTCAAAAATACGCCATATGCTGTCTGCATCAGACGCAGAAAAGCTTATACATGCTTTTATGACCTCTAGAATAGACTATTGTAACTCGTTACTCGGGGGATGCCATGCAAATCAGGTAAACAAGCTACAGCTGGTTCAAAACGCCGCCGCAAGAGTGCTTACTCGATCTAAAAAGTATGACCGCATCAGTCCAATTCTGGCATCTTTACACTGGCTACCAGTTAAATATCGTATACAATTTAAAATATTACTAATCACCTACAAAGCCTTAAATGACCTAGCGCCTTCGTATATTAAAGAACTACTATCAGAATACAATCCATCACGTAAACTGCGCTCACAAAATTCTGGTCACTTAATTATCCCTAGAATATCAAAAGTGTCTAAAGGTGGTAGATCCTTTTCCTACTTAGCCCCTAAGCTCCGGAATGATTTAACAAATAATGTTCGAGTATCAGACACAGTCGATCAATTTAAATCTAATCTTAAGACATTCTTCTTTAACAAAGCATTCACATAAAATGTCCAGTAAATGTACATTTCCCGCAGTAGTTAGTTTGTCCAGAACAAAGCACTCACATACCTCATATGGGTAATATACTTATGCCGCAATAGTTAGCCTGTCTGGAACCGAGCCGACTTGAACCACTATAATGTTTGACACTTGCATTGCATGTGAACGGCCCCTACGCTAATAGAATTCTGTTTTTCTCTCCCTGTCTCGTCCTGAACCACGAGGACCATGAGACAAACAGACCCAGTTCCGGTTGCTGTGAAGATCATTGCATCACTGATCCACTGGCTGTCCTTCAACGTGATGACCAGCCGATGCCCGACCAACGACCACCGGCTAAACCAGTTTAATTCGCTTACCCGCCTCCTATCCCTACCGTTTCTATATATATATATATATATAAATATATATTAATTCCTCCCAAGGGTTTTTGTCCTTCTAGGACTTTTTCCCATTGGGTTTTTTTTCCTAGAGGGTTTTTAATCCCAGGGAGAGTCAGCCAACTTTGGCTTAATTTAGCACTTTACAGTATACGTTACTTTATTAATATGCTCGCTTGTACGGTTTAACCGCTTTCTCTACTTCTTATATTATCTATTGATTTTCTGTGTTCTCCTCTACATCTTCTCATGTAAAGCTGCTTTGCAACAATTAACACTTGTGAAAAGCGCTATATAAATAAAATTGAATTGAATTGAATTGAATAGATAGAACGACAGAGACACAGGCAAACAGACAGACAGACAGGTAGGTATATAGAACAATAGACATAATGATAGACAGATAGATGGACAGACAGACAGATAGATCGATAGATAGAACAACAGACAGATAGATAGACATGTAGGTAATTAGAATGATAGATAGACAGACAGACAGACAGGTAAATAGACAGAATGATAGATAGAACGACAGAGACACAGGCAAACAGACAGACAGGAAGGTATATAGAACAATAGACAGAATGATAGATGGACAGAAAAACAGACAATAGATAGAACAACAGACAGACGCACAGAAAGATAGAACAAGAGACAGACAGATAGAATGACAGATAGACAAGAAGGTTAGAATGATAGACAGACAGAACAGATAAACGGACAAACAGAACGATATAATAATAAATAGACAAAAAAATAGATAGAACGACAAGCAGACAGGTAGGTAAGTAGAACAGACAGAGTCAGAGAGACTGAACAATAGATTGAATGACAGACAGAGAGACAGTCAAACAGACAGACAGGTAGGTAGGTAGAACAATAGACAGAACAATCGATAGAACGACAGACAGACAGAATGACAGATACAGGTAGATAGAACGACAGACAGACAGAACAGATAAGATAGAACAACAGATAGACAAAATAATAGATAGAACAACAAACAGAGAATTAGACAGGTAGGTAGAACAATAGACAGGCAGGACAGATACACGGACAGATAGACAAAATAATAGATAGAACAACAGACATATAGACAAACGGACAGATAGACGAACAGACAGAACAATAGATAGACAGAATGATATATAGAACAACAAAATGATAGACAGACAGGTAGATAGGTAGACAGAATGATAGACGGACAAACAGACAGATCCATCGATCGATCAATCAATAGATTAGTAATTAGTCTAAATCACATAAATCATAAGACAATCAACATAATTGACAGTTCCCTTCAGATGTTTACATGTTTTTGTAGTAATAGCTGCAAACATTGGAGGCGACAGAGACACTGATGTCCTAATGGACCCCGGGTCCACAGATCACTCATGTCAAACAGAACAGGGGACACACAGACGCCTGTCTCTATGTGTCTGTCTGACTGACTGACTGGCGGCTGTCCGACGTGCCAAAAAAAGAAGACATGGAAGAAATGAACAACAAAGTCAAGGAAAAGGAGTGATGACCGCAAGTAAGATGAGAAAGAGGTTAAACAGTCATAAAAACAGTGCAAAAGTCACTGCCCCTTATTTATTTACACCTTTAAAATAAAAGAGTTTGAACCCAGTCAACCAGCACTTTGATAAATCAAGAATTTAAATCAGAAAAAAGACAAAGATTGAGAACTTAAACACTTTGAGGAGTAAATAAATGCCATCAAGCCCAGAGAATGACATCACTGAATCAGAAATGCATAAAACACATTATTTGATACTAAATTTATACAGTATAATCTTAAATAATATCCTACATTGACTATGCTATAGGAATGAAACAGATTTTTTGCAGAAAAAACAAATCTTGTAGAAGTTTGAGACTTATTAAGGATATTTAGGATTATGGTCAAAATAGTTCTTAGAAAAGCAAAGTTTACATCACATTTCATCTCTGATTACATTTTAGCATTCTGCAATCAAACCTTTTGGACAATGATAGCTAAACGTTTGTATATTTTATATAGTGTGCTTGTTTCACATTGCATCTCTCCACACACACCTTGCATAGCAAACTAATTCAACTCGAATCAATATTTCATCTCCATTATAATAAGTGGCTTTGCATCCGGGTTCTCCATCACGTTGTTTGTGTTTATTTTGCAATAATGAGCGTCTGGCTGTACATTATCCCTTACTTAACAACCTCAGAGCTCACGGCACATCTGTCCTCAAAGGTTTATACGTTGCTGCTGAGAATTAATTTTTCTTTATGGGGAAATGAATGCATTTTTTTTACCTCTGCTGCTGTGTTTTATTGGAGATGCAAGACACAGCACACATAAATATAGTAATAATATAACACTTGACAATTGACCGTAAAACCCTGAGCGTCTGACATCAGATGAATGCAAGCAGCATGATGTTTTTCATATCGATAGGCATCATATTATTTGTGGAGGTCTGAGATCAGTTCTGCTCATATAGTTAGGGTCATTTCCAAACCAAAGTGTGTAGAATGATAAAACACGAGAAGAATTGTAATGAGTGGAAGATCTCTGGAGATGCTGATGTCTGAAACAAGAAAAAATATGAGCAAAAGTTTTCACGAACGATCGGATCAAATCATCCCAGATGTGACTCAAACCTCATTTAAAGACACAATAGAGATGATTATGAATTGAAAGAGATGGAGTGAAACGCTGTGTGCCCAAGAACTCCTTGACACGATTATCTCCAAGGTCATTTGTTTTAAATTGGCGTACCTTTTAAAATATCGGAGACAATGCATCAATCACAGGAAGGAATACAGGAATGGTTTGCATGAATTCTAGCTTTTACAAATCTCTCTGGTATACAGAAAAAGGCTGTGCAATATATATTTCCACAACGTTATGATGCTTCATCATCTTGGGAGTTTTGAGTATGAGAAAATGAAGAGACATACATTTTAATAGCATCTCTAAAGTTGCAAAAATATCTTTAGTGTATATAAGTTGGATTCATTCATCTGCTCTTCATTAAACTAACACAGGCCCCGTGGATCTCACATGTGCAACCTTAGCACCTATAAAAACCCAATGATGCTCACACTGACAAGACATACAACATGCTTAAAAATAAAATAAAACGAAACATTCACAGATTATTATTTTGAAACCAAGCTTATTTGTTTCTTACAGACTGTGCAAGAAACCCACAGCATCTCTCCAAAGACAACTGATTGTAAACATTTTATGATCCTAATAAAATATCAGCAATTAATATTCAGTGTTTTTGTCAACTGTAAGGCCACTGGGGTAAATACTGCAATGAGGCTTCTGTTTAAGGAGCCTTTATTAAAACATAATATTTTAAAGACGCACAATACCGTAAACAATCCATGTTACTGTAATTTTCAAATAGGTACCTTGCGTCGTATAAGACAATGCATACTGTACTCAAATACTCAACAATCTGTACACTACACAAAGATTTGTGTTCAATGTAATGTCTTAAAAATGTCTAATAAATATTTAGCATTTATTTTAAGTTTTCAAAAATAAAATTGCATTCATCCTCAGTCCGAGCCACATGCATGCCAATCGTGACAGTTTTGTCGAACACATAAACTAAATTAAATATGGTGTCTCACATCAAACTGGAAATCTCATTGGATTCTGCAAGACTTGTGACCAGAAGACAATGACATCAAACCAGATGCTGGAAGATTTTCAGTTTAAATAAAACAACACAAAACTTTTACAATAAAAATCAACATTTATGTTTGGAGCACCATGAAAATGAGTAAATAAAGAAAGTCTTTTGTATGGATTATTTTTTAAAGCTATAAATTTAAATACCAAAGCAGACTGATTTTGTTACTTGGTAAAGTCAAGAAAAGGTGATAATCTATTATGGCTGTGCACTTAATCGTGATTTTCAAATTTTTATGCAAACAATTACAAAAGCAAGATAATCGAGGTAAAACAATTATTGTGCGATTAAAATATAAATTGCATTGTGTTTGTAAGGCACTTCGAAGGCACTACCTTAGTTAACTTCAAATTCAAGGACTTTCCAGGTGCCCTCAAATTCAAGGACTAAGGGCCCTATTTTAACGATCTAAGCGCATTGTCTAAAGCGCACAGCGCAACATCCAAATGGGCGTGTCCAAATCCACTTTTGCTAATTTAACGACGGGAAAGATGGTTTGTGCGCCGAGCGCATAGTCGAAAAGGGTTGGTCTTATTGTAATGGGAGTATTTTGGGCGTAACGTGCAATAAACCAATGAGAGTCCCAGCTCTCATCCCCTTTAAAAGCCAGTTGCGCTGGCGCTATGTCTAATCCCTATTTAGATGACGAACTTTGTAAACTGAAAAACTAAACAGAGGAAGAAGATCCCCAGTTTAAGATTAATGTTAAATAATTGTGTTGTTTTTCACTTGTATTGAAATTGTTATTTTTTTCATTAAAACCTTTAAAAATCGTTTTCTTTTAGTCATGGAAGTAAAAAAGCAGGCTTGTAATTGCTGTAAATGTATGGCTATCCAATATCATCAAAACATAATTTACAACTATGTAAGAAAAGGTTTGTACTCTAAAAATACTTTATTTGTAACAAACAGGAGATAAAGAATTTACAATCGGCTCTCCGCACGTTCATTTCTGCACTTGGACAGCGTCAGTTTTTTAAGCAAAGAGTTTTTTTAAGCATTACTTAAAAATGTTTCTCATCTCACCATATCCACAGGTACAGAGTCATCATATACAATAAATCCATAAGGTAGCATTAAAAAAACATTTAAAAACAGATGCATTTGTTTAAAGCAAAGCATTTATTTACTTACCAGGCTGCAGGTGAAGCAGCTCTTTGCGCCTTCTAACGTCTCATAATTAGTCCTCATTTATGTCCAAGAGACTCAATAATAATCTTTTACATTCAATCCTTTAATCTTTCATATTTAAAAGCATTTTTGTGCTGCTGCGCATTCATGTATGTGATAAGCAAACCCGCGTTGTCCTCCCGTTTATAGGCGCATATTACTAATGTGCTCTTTAAATAACATAAAACATATTGCGCCATTGACTTTAGACTAGGTTTTTGTTGGTCAATGGTGTAGTCTATTTTAGTTGCCTCAAAATAGCAACGCGCCAACAATGCGCCTGAACACACCTTGTTTTTCAGACCAGAACGCCCATGGGCGCAAAAGGGGGCGCAAATGCATTTGCTATTTAAACAACGTGGCGCTAAACGTGAAAATTAGGGTGGAAACTAGCGAAAGACACTTGCGTCGCGCATTGCGCCGGGTGTAAGACAGAGCCCTAAATGTGGGCACACATTTCAAGTGAGAGCAAGGTTACATTGTGTTACCTTGTTACAGGTCCCTTTCAAGGGAACTCACGCTGCGTCACTGTGGTGACACTTTGGGGACACCTCCAGGGGTAAGTGCGTCTGAATGTGTATATTAAATTCAACCAATGGTGAGGCTTAACGATAAAGAAAGTGTGACGCGGGAGCCAGGAAGTATATCGCAATCTGAAATATTGCCAAAGGCGGCGTTACAGGGATGCAGGAAGTATGGCAAGGAGACGCAGCGTCTCGTTCCCTTCTCAGGGAACAACAGTTACATATATAACCAGAGACGTTTTCATGTGTCAAACACAACTATGCAAAAAAGCATTTTGGTATGAATCAACATTCGCATACAGAAGATATAAGCATTTAAAGCGAACAGTTTAGCACGTGTGCTTAAAAAGTCTAGAATTTTTATGACATTATCCTACACTACACAGTAAATAATATGGATTTTTTCCAGAACACTTCTTGCATAAAATAAATTTAAGCACTTTCAATGACCTGTACCCATGTATGATTCAAAAACTTCGCAGGGCCTTGAATTTTTTTCCCCAGATTCACAAACATTCAAGGATTTCAAGGACCCGTGGGAACCCTGTGCTTTAACACATGTAGCTTAATGCAACACTTACTTAATAAAAGGGTTAAATAAATGCATGTTTTCACAGTCACATGGTAATCATGTTTAATAACCGTGATTATGATTTTGCCCTATAATCTATAAGAAAATATTATAGTCTGAGCTATAACACATTGCATGAATGAAACACATGTGTTCAGCTCATTTCTGCCAAATAAACAATATTAAAGAATTAAAGAAGGTATATATTGTTAACTTGTGCATTGTGTTTATCATCTTCAGTCTTTTGATTCAGGTGATGGCAGTAAACACAATAATACTCCAACACACAGTAACAAACATTTGTTGTTTTATCATCAGTATCTTGATATGTCCAACATTAAGCAACAAAACTATGAATATTTTCTCATTGTTTCCCGAACTGAAGCCACTATCTTTTGAAGGTGATCCGAGATAAGAAGCTAATAATCCCAGACGGAGCTCATTTCACGGCATCAGAGGACCGTGTTTGAACACTAAATCTCATGGAAATATACTAATAACATTTATTCCTGGGGTTTTCCATCCCATAACAACTTTCTCAAACACCAGGAAGCAAGATTTACTTAGAGTGAATTTTAAATGAAATGAGGCATCAAATAAACAACTAAACCACCATAACAAAGCTAAGAGAATTTTATTTAAATAAGAGGCTAAAACGTGTCTATTAAAAAGCAAAATACACATAAATAAACGCCACGTCACAGTTTAGTCGGTGTGTTAGGATGAATAAATAATTGAAATTAAAATCATCTTCTGGTGTTGACTCCATAAAGAGTGTCCAGCCACCGAGAGAAGCTCAGGTCAGCTTACTGCGTCATGTCCAGCGCTGACCGTTTTGCCATCCTTGTCTCTTTCCCAGAATTCCTCATTCTGGGTCATTGAGCAGGAACGTCAGGAATCCCCTCAATGCCGTGCTGTTCCAGCTGAGATCGCAGAAGAACATTCTCACTCTTCAGCTCCTCCAACTGCAGCCAATAACATAGGAAACATTGATTATTTGATCTAAAGGGTGTAGAAAATGTTAAAGATGTAAAGAGCTAAAGATCATGAAATTCAGTTCATCTCAAAAGATCTAGAACAAGGAGCATGTTGAAATATTAGAGATAAAGACAAACCTGGAGAAAAATGTTAAGGTAAAAGGTGTAAGGATCTGGAGCAAAAAACATTAAACGAAAGAATATGTTGAAACGGGACAAGCAGATGTAACTTTTAAAGTCACAATGAAACAAAGGTAGCGTTTGTCTTATTTTCCCCGTTGTGACCAGTGCCGGCCCGAGCCTCTTAGGGGCCCTAAGCAGAATGGTGTTTGGGGGCCCCCCCTCACCAATTTTTTATTAAAAAACAAAGACATTGCAAATTTTTTAAAAAGAACAAAGTTGGGCTAAAATTAGCATTAGGTACAGAAATCAAATCAAATGAATCATATCACTGTCTATATTAATGACACAGACTTCGGTTAATTGAAGCACATACCTGGTTTCTGCCTAATCTATACATAAACCTAAGACATAAACTAATGTTTTTATTGGAAAAAGAATACTGTGAAGATCATTTTGTTTGTATGTTCCCTGTCAAGAGTAGAAAGATTTTATGTTTGCTTGCTTTCTGAAACGCATCTCTCCATGTGTGCACTACTGAGTGCACCTAAATGCACGCTGGCACGCGCACACACAGACGGAGGACGAATTACAAATGTTACATTGTTTTTCCATGCTCTATTCCTCAAATGTATGTTAATTGAAGTTATTTAATTGTAAAAAGAAAAAAAAACTATTGGGGGCCCCCTGGTGGCCACGGGGCCCCAAGCAGCCGCTTAGTTCGCTTATGCCTCGGGCCGGCCCTGGTTGTGACGTATTGTATATCCGAGTAAAACAGCTTCTCAAATGAGAAATGCTAGGGTACGACTTGAATTCATCCATTGAGGATTGATTGGATCGTTGGAAGTTGGTTCATGTTGCTATTTCCCCCGACCTCCCACCATTCCTCGTGACTCGACGTAAAGAAAGATGGTTTTAAAGAGGGGAGGAGATTTGCGTTATTTTTATGTAAGATTATAAGAGCAAATTAATTGTTTTTAAAATAATGAAGCGCACAGATAAGTCATTTGTAAAAAAAAAGCACCACAGTATTAAAAAAAGTTTTTCCATTTCAATTTCCAGGGGCGTCAGTTTGTGTTGAAAAGTGGTGGGGACAAAAGATCAGATAAGAAAACATTACAGCACGACGGGAAAATATTGAATAATAGCGCATCAAAAATGGGCATAGCGTAGGCCAGTCAACAACACGAAAATACTCAACAATGTCGACTGCACATGCAACAGTCCCTGCAACACCAGCTCAACCGAACAGTGCCAGAGCACTAGAAAACCGTGTTAAGTCAATGATTACAATGAAATTCATTACATATGTAAAAGAAAACACACCACCCTACTAAAAAATCCAGCAAAGACCAGCATAAGCTGGTAGTTGGTTTTAGCTGGTTTAAGGTGGCAGTAGCTGGTCTAAGCTGGTGCTCCCAGCCTGGCAAAGCTGGTGGGTCAGCTTGTCTTCCAGCTTAAGAAGTGATAAAAACACAGCTAAACCAGCTTAAAAAGCGACCAAAAACACAGCTTGACCAGCTTGCTACACCAGCTAAAACCAAGCTGGCAGACCAGCTAAAACCAGCTCACCAGCTTATGCTGGGCTTAGATGGATTTTTCAGTAGGGCATAAGCATACAACGCAACATATGTGACCCTGGACCACAAAACCAGTTGCAAGTCGCATGGGTATATTTTTAGCAATAGCCAACAATTCTCGAAGTCAAGTTGAGGCACTTCTGCGTTTGATGCTCGTTGTTCGTGCCTCATCTGCTGAAGCAGAGAGAAGCTTTGGTGCCTTGAGACGCCTGAAGACCTGGCTGCACTCTTTAATGTCACAAATCCGACTCAATAGTGTGGCTGTTTGTCATGTTTACAGATATAGAACGTATAACTTGGACAGGAAAAAACTGTGTCAAGAATTTGTTCAAGTTACTGATCGGCGCATGCATGTTTTTGGGTCAATTTAGAATCAGTAATAGTTTATTTAATTACTTTTTTGGATTGTTTATTTCTATATCTAAACTGCATTGCATGTGTTATCTTGTGCAAATAAACCTTTAATATTTCTTGGTTGGCTTGATTTTTCAGAACACTTTAACCAAATGCTTTCAAAAAGTGGTGGGGACAAAATAAGCCATTTCAAAAAGTGGTGGGGACATGTCCCCAGCGTCCCCAGTGTAAATGACACCTATTTCAATTTCATTGTGACTTTAAAAAGACCTTACCCTTGTTTACTGAAATTCATACTTCTCAAAAGCCGTCACATCACAACTATCATTATGAGAAACTTCATCACATCAATGAGAGGTTAGCCAATCACATCAAATGATTTAACCCTCAAACGCTCCTCGTTTTCTGTTTACACTACTGGCCCTTGGGGTCTATATGACCCCAAAATTGAAAGCATAATTGTAAGAAAAATATAGATTTTGAATAATACAAATAATAGATCACTTCTCATCTATACAATGAAGCTGTGTTTTGAAAGATTTTAAGTACTTTTGTACCCATTTACCACAAAAATCCTTGTTAGCCTGCATGTGAAATTTAATTTTTGTTTTTTATTAAAAATTATGATTTAATTAGTCCAAAAATACCACATTTTGAATAAAAAAATCAATTATTAAAGATCAGATTTAGAAAGATGATCCAAACATAGAGTATTTACTGCTTTTGGATTCATAATAGGGATGTGCATGTATGTCACGTATGGCTCTCTGGAATCTCTTGATATTTGATGTTTAAATATGAGATGATTACCCATTGAACCTGTGACAACGACTGTATTTTCGTTTTATCAAATATGAATCCGAAAATGACGGCAATAAATAAACCCGCGAGCGAGCTACCTTCAATTAAGGGGAGCGACGTGTTGGAGACCCCTGATGTAGTTGTTAGGTGTAGAATTCCACCTTTTGCTGGTTAGAGATAAACCTAAAGGAATTACCATTTAAGAAAGAACTAGCTTTGACCAGCAGAGGGCCATAGAAAGCCATTCATTTTACTGGATATGGCCAACTGCTCACATCACTACTTTAGTGATACATTGTGTGAATTTATGTATATATAAACATTATAAAGCACATTAAAAATAAATATTGTGTGCGTGCGTGTGTGTGAGAGAGTCTGTCTGTCTGTCTGTGTGTGTGTGTGTGTGTGTGTGTGTGTGTGTCTGTGTGCGTGCGAGTCTGTGTGTGTGTGTGTGTGTGTGCGTGGGTGCATTAGGTCACACCCCTTTATATCTTTTTATCTGCATTTGTGGCTGATTTCATTTGCCAAAGTCTATCTATACAAATGCTCTCTGTGGCAGTCAAACCTTTGTGTGTGAGCATGTGTTTCTGCATTGTGCACAAGCACCGGAACTTCATTTCTGTGTCAAAATTTTCATATTTATGCTGGATTTTAAGTTTTAATTATTTTTATTTTTTTTGCATATAAAAAATAAAAAAATCATATTGACCCCAAAAGACAGATTAATAAATAAAGCAATAAACCCCAAGAAGCTTTGGGTTACCAGTGCATTTTATAACAGCTAAGGGGCGTTGTTAGGCACGACGCGAAGCGGAGTGCCTAAACCCCCTTAGCTGTTATAAAATGCACTGGTAACCCAAAGCTTCGAGGGGTTTATTGCGTTTATAAAACGGTTACTTCATATTCATAACGTTAGCGGGATTTTGTAAAATAAAACACAAATAAGTTGTAATTATATTAGTATAAATATTACTCTTCCGCCAAACAAAGTAGTTCCTCAGAATCAAGTGTGACTGAAACAGAGCGCAATTCACAAACAACAGAGACGCAGCAAAGGCACAATGAAAATATCTGATTAAAGACTGTGGTGTTTATTTTATAAATCAACATTCATCTAATTTATACATTAACATTTATATCGTGCAACTGTTGAAGTGATGATCAAATATTTTTGGAAGCATGCTTTCCCCGTCAGCGTTTTTTTTTAAGTTACCACCCAGTTTTAGTTGAATGCCTTACAGAAAAATTCTCTTCTTTAAATAAACATAAGATATCAAATGAAAGAACAGTCCATCCGCTTTCCAACAACATCAAAAAACTTTCATCCTACCTTCATTTGTTGTCTTATCAGTTATCACCTCTCAAATTTTCAGCTAAATGCGGAGATAATTCCATTTTTGTGAAGAACTTTGTAAGAGATCAGATTCAGAGCCATCAAAACACACGTCACGCTAAATCCACCACAACGCTGTTGTGTCGAGTGAATGCCTCAGTGTTTAAGTTGGATAAGATTGCCATCTTGTGGATAATAGCGGAAATATCAATAAGACAAAAAAAACTTCAGAGAACGTTTTCTCTTTATTGACGAAATGTTTTATTTATTGACATTTATCTGGATATCGCCATAATTGTGCAAAGGTAGAAAAATAAAAAAATTATTAAAGAATGTGGTGTTTATTTTCATAAATCAGTACGCAGCAACAGTGGCGCAGTGATACTTGTGATGCGGTCTGAACCGTGGGTTTACCGGGGTATTTTATCACGGCTTAGAACGCGTTTCAACCAATCAGAATGAAGAACCAGAACGAGCCGTTTTATAAAAATGTTTTTACATACCTTTAGAACAACCGAATCAAGCCCAGTAGTTTTTGTGTATATATAGATAGATTATTTAGAAGAGTCACAAAATGTTAGATCTCTGAGATATAGGGAATTTTTTTTAACGAATGAAATGTCGTTTGGGGTCATATAGACCCCAAGGACCATTTGAGGGTTAAATATTAAAGATAGCAATAGCAAGTATCAGAGAGAGAGAGAGAGAGAGAGAGATGACTTCTGAGAATATGGCTCCAGTTTCTAAATCTGAATGAATGAAGACATCTGAGAAAAGATGGGTAGTGTGATTACATCACACAGTCATTGATGAATCACAGCTTAGTGCTCAGCTGAACAATACCTGCTGTCTGAGCAGATCATGGTCCATCTGTACTCCATGAAGTCCTCTCAATCTCTCCTGAAGACGCTGGTTACGTCCCTGAAGCTCGCCGATGTAATCACATGCCTTGGACAAGATCCCACCTTTGCTCTGATGGAAACAAACCATGTGCTTTTACTAAAGAGCAGGTTAATAAGGTCAAATCTTGCATTAGTGCATTTGTAGATGCTTACATTGTATGTCAAGAGACTTTCAGTGCATTAAATGTATAACTCTTAAAACTAACGGGGCTATATAGCACCAAAAGTGGTTCTTTGGTCGTAATCATAGAAGAACCATTTTTACAGCCATATAGCACCGGTGAAGCACCAGTGAAGCACCTGTGTAGAACCATATGGAGTGCTATATGGCCCCTATATGGTTCTACACAGGTGCTATACAGGTGCTTCACCGGTGCTATTTGGCACTAAAAATGGTTCTTCTATGATTACGACCAAAGAACCACTTTTGGTGCTATATAGCACCGTTTGCCTGGGGTTCAAACCTATGACGTTTACACTGCTAATGCAATTCTCTACCACAGGCACACTTCTTATGCAGGTTCCCATCATGCAATATACTTAAATCATGTGTAATTTCAGATGTCTCTCACCGCACTGGTTTTGGTGCTCTCCACGCTGCAGTCTGGTATGATTTTGGAAAGCGCCACAATCCAGTTGTTGATTTTGTCTCTTCGTCGTCTCTCCACTGAACATGAGCGACAGGAAGGTGATTCAAGTAAAAACTGATCCAAAGTTCCAACAATTTTTCAGCTTATCAACTCTGTACTGTCCTCTACTGGCAAATGAATATCAATGCCTCTGGGATTTACAAAATTGCATCTTGTGTCATTCAATTCTGCATGTGCGCCGCTCCTCAAGTGTTTGTTTATGAAACATCTTAGATTAACTCATTACAATTCCAGCTAACAATAAAAGGACAGTATTCAGAGCTGTGTAAAATCACAGAAGGACACGTTTCCCATAAATCGGCAGAGATAATGAAAGAATGAATGAAGTTCATTGATTGCATCTGGCCCATCACACTAGACTGAGATCATTCAGATACCTTCATTATGTTGTGCTCTTCTCCTTTCATCTCTAGGGGTGCGCAGACTGTCCATTTTCCTAGAACAGGCATTAAAGATGAAATTTAAACCACCATCATTGCATTTCTTCATCTCATACTGTAAGCATTTTCTTTAAAACAACAAAAATAAGCAAATTTAACCAAACTATTTACCTAAATATATCAAATCAAAAATAAAATGAGCATGTTTCTTATTTCCTAAGTTCCTGCCAAGCTCATTTTCATCTTTAGTACCTATAGGATCCCTGCGCATCACTTGTGGATATCCGAAAATGGGTAAAGAGGTGGGACGTGGGTAAAGCTGAGGTGGCTGGTTGCTGAAACCATCTAAAGATGGCCATTTTAATATGGAGGTCTATGTAATTGGAATTAAGACCCTTTTGGAGCCAGCTTCTAGCGGCCAGTCGATGAATTGCAGTTGAAATCACTTCCATATTGATTTTATCAAAGAGGTCCGAAGGTTGGCCCTCTGTGTGCACATTCACAAGAAGTGCCCATATAAGGAATTCCGCCCTTTATGGCGTCATACAGGGACATACTGGAAAAAAAAATTCATTTTCTTACGCCCCCTTCGGACCACCAGCGCCTAGCAGAGCAAAATGAGCTTATTAATTTCAATGGAAGCTGGGCGACTTTCAGCGATACGAGCTACAGTGGCCATTAGCAGAAAGTGGGAGTGTCCTGTGACATGAAAAGTTTAACGTTATGCAAATGATGAGGAGCAACTACCAATGAGATTGAAGCAGTTGAATACACATCATATGTCTCTCTTCAGTTACTGCAGTGGACGGTACTCACTTTCTTATTACACTGCAAAAAATTATTTATGAAAAAAATTATTAGTATTTTTGTCTTTTAAGTATTTATTTCAGTAAAAAATATCAAAAATTCTTAAATTAAAAGGCTTTTTCTTGGTGCGCAAAACTACCCAAGAAAATAAGTCTAGTTTTAGACAAAAAAATCAAATTTAGGTGATTTTGTGCATAAAACAAGCAAAAAATCTACCAATTGGGTAAGCAAAAAATCTTGAACATTTTTCTTAAACACTAAATTCAAGAAAAATTCAAGAAAAATTTGCTTACCCCATTATTACTGATATTTGTACTGAAAAATAATACTAAGAAATACTAATACTTTTTTTCTTGAAAATATTTTTTTGCAGTGTACAACCAAATTAAATTAAGATGCTTTTTCTTGATGAGCAAAATGACCCAAGAAAATAAGTCTAGTTTTTAGACCAAAAATATCAAATGTAAGTGATTTTGTGCATAAAACAAGCAAAAAAATCTGCCAATGGGGTAAGCTAATTTTTCTTGAATTTTTCTTTATTTTAGTGTTTAAAAATTTTTTCAAGATTTTTTGCTTCCTCCATTGGAAGATTTTTTTACTGAAAACAAGACAAAAATACTAAAAATTGTTTCTTGAAAATCACTTTTTGCAGTGCAGAATTAGAAACGCCTCCTATTGACCAGATCTGTATGGGGTGCTACACGAACCCTTATGGAGTTCACTCAAATACTCTGCCATACTGTACATTCAACTAGTTTTTTTTAAACTTTGCCCATGTTTAGCATGAGAATTCAACTCTTTACCAGTGTAAATAAGTCAGGCTTACAGAGCAACTCTATATGATTGGCCAATTCAGCAATATTATGCACATCTGATTCTGTGTTATTTAGCTGTTACGCATACATCATTGTTATATTAACCATCTGGCAACCTTCTCTCTAAATATCATCCATAAAAACTGTCGCTCAAGCTCTACTCAATACGTCAAGCTCATCCCACAGCTAAACCAAGTGAAATCTTTTGTTGGTGTGGATTTGCAGATATCTCTGTAAGGTCTCTGTGCCCTTCTCTGCAGATCTCTGGGGATTTCAGACTCTGCCCGTGTTCATTACGTTATAAATTGCGGTGCGGTGAAGCAGCTGCTGTCTGTGAAGAGTCTCGGCTTTGCTCTAATGACACAACTGTTCTCTGCGAGGAGTCTTCCCTCAGGTTTGCTTTAATTAAGTCACGACGCCTCAGCGACGCTCCTGTCACACCTCAGAGGGCAGAGTACACAACACTGAGGAAAGAAGCCTCGCAAAACAGCCCAGAAGAGACGCCTTATCAGTGCTAATGCAGAACAACCAGAAAATGTTTTCAACTAACCTCCTTTTCATTTACACTACGGGAAGCCTCGTCTTTGTCCCTTTATATTAAAAGCACTATAACGTACACGGCAAACACAAACAAACTCACTAGTTACATCAGGGTGCCGGTAGCTCGCCTATATCATATTAAATGCACAATATGTAATAAAATATCCCAATCACAATAAATAAAATATGTATTTAAATTATCCCAAAAGTTCCCAGGGATTTGTAAATTTACATAAATTACAACTTTATATGATGGCCCGACACTTGTCATACTGTAAGCTGGGTTTCCATTTCCCTTTATTTTGCGCAAATTGACATTGCGAATTGAAAATACGTCAATTTCGTAAAATCTCCCATATATTTCGCAAAAAAAGTTTTTACGCTCGCATGAGGTGGTTTTCGGGCAAATCGGAAAATGTGTATTTCGCAAAACTGCAATGGAAACAGTTTATTCGCATTTTCACCTGATGCAAGTAATTCACATAATTATTATTTGAAGATGACGCGGTATGAACCAAAACCTCACAGAAACACCTCAATACATGTTTGCTCCCAAGTATGAGGCTTTCTTTGCCAATAATGTTCGGATAAAACTCCTTCGATTTAAAATAATGTACTATTACCTCCAAGAAACACCTAGGGCCCTATTTTAACAATCTAAGCACATTGTCTAAAGCGCACAGCGCAACATCTAAATGGGCGTGTCCGAATCCACTTTTGCTAATTTAACGACGGAAAAAATGGTTTGTGTGCCGAGCGCATGGTCGAAAAGGGTTGGTCCTATTTTTTTAATGATTAATGGGAGTATTTTGGGCATAATGTGCAATAAACCAATGAGAGTCTCATGTCTCATCCCCTTTAAAAGCCTGTTGCGCTGGCGCTATGTCTAATCCCTATTTAGATGACGGACTTTGTAAACTGAAAAACTAAGCAGAGGAAGAAGATCCCCAGTTTAAGACTAATGTTAAATAATTGTGTTGTTTTCACTTGTATTGAAATAGGTATTTTTTCATTAAAACCTTTAAAACACGTTTAGTTGTGTGTGATAAGTAAACCCGCGTTGTCGTCCCGTTTATAGGCGCATATTACTAATGCGCTCTTTAAATAACAAAAAACATATTATTGCGGCATTGACTTTAGACTTTAGACCAGGTTTTTGTTGGTCAATGGCGTAGTCTATTTTAGTTGCCTCAAAATATCAACGCCCCAACAATGCGCCTGAACACACCTCGTTTTCAGACCAGAACGCCCATGGGCGCAAAAGGGGGCGCAAATGCATTTGCTATTTAAACACGGCGCTAAACGTGAAAATTATAATTGCGCAGGGTGAAAACTAGCAAAAGACACTTGCGTCGCGCATTGCGCCGGGTGTAAGATAGAGCCCCAAAGCTTTTACGCCCGCGGCCAGCGCATCTGTTCAATTGATTCCAATGGAAACTCAGCGTTTTTCAAATAAGCCAGCAGCTAGCATTTTTTCCCACGCTGAAAACCGGCGCTCGGCGTTTTTCTGAGCTCTGCGCTGAGCGTGGAGAGTTGAAAGAGATTCAACTTTGGGTGAAAAGCTCCGCTTGTCAATGTCAGTTCTCACACGGCCATCCAATCACAATGGAGAAGGGGCGGGACATTACCACAGCAACCAACCGGCTCACAGCTCAAGTATCAGAGCTACCAAAGCACTCGGCTGAAAAACAGCTGGCATTCTGCGTCCTCAAGGCGTTGTGTTTAAAAGTTTTGTTGTGTCCAGCCCCCTACAGTATATGTTGCCACTCCTAATGCTGCTTTACACCAACCGTGGTACAGGCGTGAAGCGCGAGTGTTTTCAATGTTAAATCAATGTGAAGACGTGTTAACGCGCGTCTGGAGGACCCGCGGCGCGGATGAGGCGTTTGGCCTGGTGCGGAAGACACGTTTCCGCCTCATTCGCGCATCTAGTTCACGCGAAAGGCACGAATTGAGCGTTGTGCGCGGTATGCGCGAATGGTGCTTTTTGTGCATTTTGCGGTTCACGAGAATTTGCTGCTGACCCCCGGCTTGATAAATTTGAACTTTGGCGGAATTTCACGCCGCGTTAACCAATCAGGAGCCTGCTTGCTGCTGTGGTGGCAGCCCCGCCCGCAGTCACTTATTCAACCAACGCTTGATATTGTCCATAAGCAGTCACCCGGAGCTATACCACACAAGTTCTTATTTCTATAGAGACAGGAATAAAAAGGACCTTGGTTGGAAGAGTTGTCAGTGAGGACTTTGGGCAACCTGGTAAGTTGTAATACACGCTTCACTTTTGAGTCACATGCTGTTTATCGACTCGCGCCGTTTATTTTCCCTCTATAGTAAGGTTACCAAATACAAACTGGTAACTCTCGATAAATGACGATAAATTATAAAATCAACATCAGTCATCTTGCAAACAGACAACCGCATAGCACTTGCCCGTCCCACAAGAAGCGGAGTTTGCCTCTGACGCGCGACAAATGCTTGCTTTTTCCGCGCGTCTACTCCGCTCTACACACGCGAATGCATCAAAATTGTTCAAGCGGCAAACCACGCACGGTAGATGCGATTTTGTCGCCTGAAACGCAGTTGCTGTAACTCAGCATAAGGGGTGTTTCCTGGCATTAATGTTTGGATAATACTCGTATGTCTCCTTCAATAAAAATTAATGTCTAGTGCAGTGGATGTAATATTAGTTACCAACAAACATTAGTCGACACTACTTATCGCGACCAAATTTTTTTTTAGTTTCAGCCGCATATCATCGATTAATGGAAACACCAACATTTAGAAAATAACGCTAAAGTTTTGCACAAATCTGCAATGGAAACAGCTATTGTCACCTATCATTTATGCCATCCTTAGGGGGCGTGTACACCAAAGCTTTTATGCTGGCAGCAAGTTTTCAATTGTTTTCCAATGGAAGCGCACTTTTTTTTTTAAAAGCCAGCTGCTGGCAGTTTTTTTTCTACGCTGAAAGACAGTGCTTGACGGTTTTTCCTCGCTCAACGCTGAGTGCCGAGAGTTGAAAAATATTAAACTTTGGATAAAAAACAAAGCTCAGCTCATCAATGTCAGCTCTTAAACGGTCGATCTTATCACAGTGGAGGAGGGGCGGGACAAATATCACAACAACCAACCAGCATCGGCTGACATAAAGCTATTCACTGGGCGTTTTCGGCCGCCTGAAAAAGCTTTTGTGTGCATGCCCCCTTACCTATTGCAACTTTAATCTGAACAGCCACCTCAAAATAACAGTAAAGCGTGTAATTTTTTGGTCCTCCAGCAACACCCAACAAAATGTATTTATTCTACTATTAATGATTTAGTTTATATTTGGTTTCTCATAAACGTATAACTTTCTCATAAACATTACTAACAGAGCACAGGCCATCATACCCCTCGCAGCAACATCATATATGAGATGAAGCAGTCACGTCTCACAGTAAAACTGTCACATAAACACTGTGTTTTTGTTCATGGAAAGAAAATGTGAGGTTTTTACCACATAAATATCTGAATATGAATATCTATTGCCACAGGAGTATCTGGATGACTGTTGTTGGCGACACTAGTGGTGCAGAAATGGCATACAGTGTATCACCTTTATGTGACAAAGAATATGAGTTTTGTGTTTTTAATTTGGTTTAAGGAGATATGAAAGCTTTTCTCACCAGTTTAAAGCTTCGTGCCGCTGTGCATGTTGTTCATCACTGCAGAAAAGAGCAAATTCATTTCACAAAACATTTTGAATACCTAGTGAATGACATTTTGCATTAAAGGATTACTCCACTTTCATAAAACAATACCGATTATTTACTCGCCCCAGTGTCATCCAAGACTTCTATGTCTGTTGTTCTTCAGTCGAAAAGAAACTTAAGCTTTCTTGGGGAAAACATTTCAGGATTCTTCTTCATATAGTGGACTTCAGTGGATCTCAACAGTTTACAGATTCAATGCAGCTTCAAAGGACTCTAAATGATCCCAACCGAGGCATAAGGGTTTTATCTAGCAAAGCCATTGTCATTTTCGGCAAAAAAATCTGTGTGACGCGGCGGGACATTACATATTACGTAATCACGTCAAAGGTCACGCGTTACATATGTGAAACGCACACTTGGGGACCATTTTAACTCATTCACCGCCAGCCTTTTTGAGAAAAGTTGCCCACCTGCATTTTTGTGATTTTAACAAAATTTTCACAAAATTCCTTGCAGGAAAAATTATTTTCTATAAATATATAAACATACAAATTATATCAAATTAAAGAACACACCCTCTGCTTTCAAACAAACAAACAAACAAACAAAATGGGGAAAAAACGTTTCATTATATATTTAATTTTTCTACTTAATTTAACCACTGAAATATGGATATTTCTCTTCAAAAATACAACATTTTGAGCAAAAAGCTTAAAAAATTTCGTTTTTGTGAAGGAATTTATGTTAGAGATCAGACTCAGAATGACTATCAAACATAAAGGCAGTTAAAATAAATCATTAAATCTTTTTAACTTCCGCTTTTGGTAAATTCGGTTTGGCGCCATCTGGTGGATAAAAGCGGTATTACACTTTCACTTTGAAATTCGTCCAGAAAGGCATATTTAGTAGTTAAATATGAACTCATAAATGACGAGATAACTCGTCAATGGCGGTGAATGAGTTAAACAATAAACTTTTGATTGGATCACGTAATATGTAAGGTCACGAAGGCGCATCACACGGTTAGTGCAAGACCAGCTTTGAAGCTGCATGGAAACTGCAAACTGAGGTCCACTCAAGTCCACCATATGGAGAAAAAATGAAATTGAAAAATCCTGGAATGTTTTCCTCAGAAAACTTAATTTCTTCTTGACTGAACAAAGAAAGACATCAACATCTTGGATGACATGGGGGTGAGTAAATTATCTGATTTTTATGAAAGTGAAGTAATCTTTTAATAGAAGAATAATATCTACCATAATAATATATTACAATTGATTATTTAGAAAAATGTATAGGATGGACTGGAGCTATCATCTGAAGAGTTTGGTTCCAAAACGCGATAAACGCTATTTAAAAAAAAAAACACCAAAAGCAGTATTTTATCAGGTCAGTATATAAAAAGTCAATTCTTAATTTTACACAAAAATCCGATATCCGCCGTGTTATTCTTTTTATTCTAGTCATCTTTTCTCTATTTTTTCCAAAACCGTGACAAACGCCAGTCCTTCTTCTCCACAGAATGCAATAAATCCGCTTAACCAATCACAGCACACCATTCCACGCATTGTAAAAAATAATGCCGGCACTTTGAATACACATGAATCCTAGTTTTCCTCATCTACTTTTTACTTCGTGATCAACAAACAAACAAAAACAAAATAGTAATTTTGATGGCATGACCTGTGGTGGTTTTCTGTGGCGGAGAAGAAACGTAAGCCATGAGCATCTAATAATTTACGTAAGAGGCACTCAGGCAAAGGGAATATGCCGACTGTTGCTTGTTCTCACCTTACAGCATCAAGCTTCTGTCACGCTAACACATTGACCCCAGGGGATCTTATGAAAAATATTCCATTATTTTACGTAAAGTCAATGAAAATCGAGCAGGACCAAAACATTTTACAGCTGATCACTGTCCAAAAAGTTCAGCGACGATGTCCCAACCTGTTGAATTCATTTTGGGAGCGGTGACTGATTGGATGTATTTTTTGGTCCAGTGCCTGTATATATGGTATTAGCATTGGTACTGACCAAGTTCAGAGGCTGTCATATGTTGATCAACTTACTTTGTTACTTAAAAAAATAACTTTTATATTGATTCAATAGATTTATAGCATTAAAAAAAATTTACTTCATGGATTTATTGCATTTTGCGGAAAAAAGTTAAAAGTTTTTATAATAAATATTTGAAAATTAAATGATGGATTTGTTTTTTTATGTTTTTATAACCTAAAGATGCTATGTGAAAGTTTGTAACAGAAAATAGTAGTTTTCATCTTGTTACTTTCTTGGTATAGAAAACACGTTTTACCCAAACTAGTCAAAATGGATTTATTGCGTTTTGGAACCAAACTCTTCATTTACACTTTTAGAGAGCCAATTTCTATATGGACACATACTTTAAAGGCCTATAAAATAAACATATGTTGACCTATTTGTTATGCTGTACAGGGTAAGTTCACGGAGAATTGTAAATGTTTAAAAAATACTTATAATAAATAGCATAACAAATATGAAACACAAAAATTCATAAAACAGCAAAATTATAAATGTGTAACAAACACAAGAATTCATTGAAATAATTTTAAACATATAAAATATGGTCTGTCTTGCCTAGACCTAAAATGTATGAAAATACCCTAGTTAAAATCTACCTTCATTATTGTTGACCATTGTCTGAATGTAATGGAAATGCTTGTCCTTGCTTTTGCAGACCCCTTAATCATTTAATTTGACCCAATAATCCCATAATGATATATATTTAATAAAGATAGACTGTCCTTAAAATGATTGATGATTTTTTTTTCCTTTTTAAACTTTTTCTTTTAAATGTCAGGTCCTGAAAATTGCCCTGTCCCTTTGATCATACATGGAAGTTGAACTGTGTACTTATTATTTAAAACCATGTTTTTATAAAACAAATCTAATTTACATTTACCTTTAACCCTGTATGAATTTACTACAACACTGAAATGGTAAAAATACACTATTAATATGAATAAAATTAAATAAATATTTGTCCCCCAAATTTTTGTCATTGGTGTTACCCTACCCAAAGCACTTTTATTTTGAAACAATGCATCAGCTCTTTGAAGTTTTTCATGGGTCAAGAGGTCAGTGAAAGAAGTGCAGTGGAGGAAGGCAAAGGTTTTTGAGATGTCTTACCTTATTTGTCTAAAAAATCACGATATATGGTATCTAACAATTTTGAGATAAGATTTTTGGGGTGTCATTAGTGTTACTCTTTTTTATAGCTGGCAGTGTTAAGATCTTTACATAAAAATACATTATACTGAATAAGTATGTGTTAAAATATTATTTTTTTCTGTAAATTGTCATTGGTGTTACCATCATTGGTGTTACCGTCATAGTGTTACTTCTCTAATGAGTACTTCCTAAGCACTATTCCTTTAACTGACCAACATAAAAGCATAAAAACAAAACAAGATGGAAAATTTTATGAAAGTTTAATCATATTCTTTATCTATTATTATATTCTAATGTTGTCATTGGTGTTACATTGTGTCAATGGTGTTAAACCAAGTTTTGGTGTTATGAATGTATTTTCTTGTACTTTCTAGTAAATATTTTGTTGTTGATATGGGATGTAAGAAAATGTTGATATTTCAGTCTTTGCATCAAAGCCTTTTTGGTTGAATATTTCTGTTTTTGTTGGTTTTACAGAAAAAAGTCAAACTGAGAATCAAATAATTTCATACAATGCTGGGTAAAGATGAATTTAATTAAACAAATATTAATAATCAATTATTATTTGCTGTTATCATTCCTCTACTCCCCCTTTAACTAAATACACAAGCTGTAATGGGAAAAAATATTTAGTATCAACATTAATGTTGTTTAAATCACACCAACGACAAATAAATGACTCATGGATTCTTTATTAAAATGTATTAAAAAGTTCAAAATAGATTAAGCTCCCCGCTTTGCGGATTCATAGATTTGTTAATTAATGCTATTAAAGAAGTTTTGGGTATGTTGAAAGAAGTTAATTTAAGCAAATTTCCATCACCCGAATTCCACCTTTTTTGTAGAATGGCCCATATGCTACTTTGATTTTATTTAGTTTGCCTCATTATTCCACATATACAGCAAAATCTACATAATCTTCCTAATTTAAGTGAACTAGTGTAACCCAACCACAGTTACAGAAAAACACAGAATTGTGTAATTGAACTTCTGACTTAAATCCTCATAGCAACTAAGACACGGCCCTTGTGACAGCCAGGTTTTCCTTTACACAACAGTAAACAATATATGTTAGCATTCAATTCCAAACACAAGCCGTTCTCTCTAACTGCTGTGGCATTTATCCCGGAGTCTAATAACCTGTGGGATTTTAGACTTAAGTTATTGTGAAATTCAATCATTGTGCTGCAGACTGAAAATCCTCAGATGCAAAAGCTGTACGTGTCAAAAAGAACAAAACAATCCAAGAAAAGGCTCGACAGACACACGATTCTTCAGCAGGATACTTCTTTATGCTCCAGAGAGCATTTTAGAGGATGAGGATGTTGTAACCGCACAAGCACATGAGCATCATCTATTAACACAACACTTCTGCTTTATCAAAGAGAATATAACAAACTGCACTCTCCCATCATTCATCACTGAATTTGGGAACATGACCCCACCATAAACCATATTTTTGTTGTTTTCACATATGCATTTGCCTGTATGTTAGTGGGATCCAAAGGTTGCAACATAAAGATTGTAGCTTGAAGGCCCTTGCGGTAGCCAAAGTGCATAAAGGCTTATTTATATTTCTGCATCGGGCCTATGGCGTACCCTTAACGTGTCAAGTTTCATTTATACTTTTGCGTTGTTGTCTGTATCGACATGCAGTGTCGACGGGCATGTTACTGGTGTATCGTGAAAAAAGCTGAAGCAGCAGCAGCTTGTAGTGTATGATGTTATAAATACAAAGCAACTTTTATTACAGCCTTAGTTGTCAAATTTTGCACCTCAACTTGGTCCATATATTTCCGTCACAAGCATATGATGAAATGTGACGCGATATATCGCAGGTTTTTTTTGACCTGAGGGACGTGTTCTAGCAGACCAATCACAGTGCTTGCGGTCCACGTAAAATTGTTACATTTATGGGGAAAGATGCACATCAGACTATGGTGTAAGGTACACATCTATGCATAGGCTATACACTCGACGCAGTAGTATAAATTGGGCTTTACTGTACATGCAATTTATGCTTCTTATATTCTTACAAACTGTAAGATGAGTCTAAATTACTTTTGGTGATATTTAAAGGATTACTCCACTTTCATTAAAAAAATATGAAGAGTTTCGTTGCAAAACGAGATAACCACCTTATTTTTAATTGTTCAGAAATCTCTTTTTTTTTTTTGGTTGTGCATTCCAATTAATTTCAATTGAACTGCAGTTGGTTTGTTTTAATTTAAACCTTCATAACTTAAAAAATACAGCTAAGAAGCACCATAAAACAAAATAATGACATGATAACATAAATTTAACAAAAATGTTAAAAAATGGATTTATCTCGTTTTGCAACGAAACTCTTCATATTATAATTTACTCAGCCCCATGTCCTCCAACATGTTTTTTTTAGTCGAGAAGAAATATTCACCATATAGTGGACTCCAGCGGACCTCAATGTTTTGCAGCTTCAATGCAGCTTTAACCTTTTCCCCGCCATTGAGGAGTTAACTCGTCAATCAAGAGAAAACGCTTCCCTGCCAATGACGAGTATTTCCGGCAATCCGTAATATCGCAATTATCCACTAGGTGGCGCTCTTCCACAGTTTATAAAACCCGGACGTATCGCCTCAGGGCAAACAGCTGTATGTCCGTGTATGTTTTAAGGAACGCTCTGAATCTGATCTCTATGAAAAGTCTTTCACAAAAATGAAATTATCTCAGCCCTAAAATTTGGTGTTTTTGAAGAAACCTTCCCAAATATTTGGGTGGTGATAAAAAGAAAACTAATAAAGGTAGGATGAAACTTTTTTTGGTCTTTCATTTGGTATACTGTGTGATTATATATGTAAAAGAACATTTTCTGGATGGCATTAAACTTTTGTAAAAATAATGAAAAATGCTGGCGCTGGCTTCAACTTAAAAAAAAAAAAAAAAAACGCTGGCGGGGAAAGAGTTTAAGGGGTCTTAACAATCCAGGGTTCCCACACATTAGTTAACTTGAATTTGAGGGTATTGGACCTGGAATGTCCTTGAAAGGTCCTTCAAATTCAATGACTAAATGTGGGGACACATTTCAAGTGAGAGTAAGGTTACATCGTGTTACCTTTTAAGATACATTGTTACAGTTCCCTTTCGAGGGAACTCGCGCTGCGTCACTGCGGTGACACTTTGGAGACGCCTCCAGGGGTAAGTGTGTCTGAATGTGTATATCAAATTCAACCAATGGTGAGGCTTAATGACAAAGACAGGGTGACGCAGGAGCTAGGAAGTATATCACTATCTGAAATATTGCCAAAGACGGCGTTACAGGGACGAGGAAGATATAGCAAGAGAGACACAGCGTCTTGTTCCCTTCCCAGGGAACTAGGCTTGCCGCGATGGTCGGTGAAACGGTGATAACCGGTGCTTCAGCCTCTCACCGGTTAGATCACTTGCCCACCGCAACACCGTCTTTCACCGTCGTTTTGATATTTTCGTGTAAATAAATCATTTAGTTTCGTTAGAGAGCGCAAACACTTACAACTGAATGTGTCTGCTGACTGAATTTAGCGGAGCTGAACGCGCGTCACGTCAGGTGTCAGATTTCATTTATTCCTGTCAGAGTGTGCGAGGCGAGCTGACTGACCAGACGAAGGCAGAAGCCGCGCCCGCGTGCTCACTCGTTTTTGTTATAATATACATAAATGATGTTTAATATAACCGAGATCGTTTTGTTCTTGTGTTTTTCATCAAGAAAAATAATAAACCCATCATTCAAGCAGTGCTTTATGGAGAAGTAGGCGGTTGCTCTGCTTGGGACTGGCGGGTTTCTGTCAGAAGTACCTGGGCACATTGACTCAAGCACTTAAGTAAACCAGCTGTTTCACTCGCATTGCACGCAATTCATATGCGATTTAACGCAGCATACGCAAGCACTGCATTTAAACAGTTGCGTAATTCAAAAGTGAAAGTAAAATGTGCACGTCTGCATGCGCATTTATAAGCCCCTCCCACCCGGTGAAACCGGGATCACCGGGTTTGTGACGCGCCGATTAACCGGTGAGAAAATTCTGTCACCGCGGCAACCCTACAGGGAACAACAGTTACATATGTAACCCGAGACGTTTTCATGTGTCAAACACAACTATGCAAAAAAGCATTTTGGTATGAATCAACATTCGCATACTGAAAATAAAAGCATTTAAAGTAAACAGTTTAGCACTGCAAAAAATGACTTTCTTACATAGTATTTTTGTCTTGTTTTCAGTAGAAATATCTAAAAATTCTTAAACCAAGATGTATTTTCTTGATGAGCAAAATGACCTAAGAAAATAATACTAGTTTTTAGACAAAAATATACAATTTAAGTGAATTTGTGCTTAAAACAAGCAAAAAAAAAAAACTGCCAATGGGGTGAGAAAATTTTACTCAATTAAGTGTTTAAGAAAAAAGAAATCTTATTTCACAATTTTTTTTCTCACCCCATTGGCAGATAATTTTGCTTGTTTAAAGGACAATTTCACTTAAATTGTATATTATTTGTCTTAGAACTAGACTTTTTTTACTTAGGTCATTTTGCTCATCAAGAAAAAGCATCCTAATTTAAATATTTTTTACTATTTCTACTGAAAACAAGAAAAAAACACTAAGTAAGAAAGTCATTCTTTGCAGTGTGCTTAAAAAGTCTAAAATTTTTATGATATTATCCTACACTACACAGGGAATAATATGCATTTTTTTTTCCAGAAAACTTCTTGCATAAAATAGATCCAAGCACTTTCAATGACCTGTATCTATGTATGTATATTTTGAATTTTTCCCCCAGATTCACAAACTTTCAAGGATTTCAAGGACCCGTGGGAACGCTGACAATTTCAACCGAGGGTCTTATCTAGCAAAATGATCGTAATTTCACAAAAAAAAAATAAAACACGGACCTTTAAAACCACAAATTCTCATCTTGCACTAGCCAGCGCGACCTGGCGTATCACGTAATCACGTTAAAAGGTCACGTATGCAAAACTGCCGCTCCAGTGTTTACAAGTGTGGAGAAAGAGGACCATTCAGATGTTGTTGTATGCAGGGGCGGACTGGCCATCGGGAGTTCCGGGAGCAATCCCGAACGGCCGGTCCATTTCAGGCCGAACCGGCCGGAGGTCAAAAAGTTTTTTGTTTTTTTAAATGCCTGACCAGGCGCTCAGCTGCAGCGAAACGCTGTGTCTGTTTCAGACTGGGCCAAACCAATTCTTCAAATCTTGAGGGGGGATAAGAACGGCCCCTCCCAATTTGGACTGATCCTCGTTTTTCCTCACATCCGATTGGCTCAAAGGCGCCGATCAAAAGAGTTTACTTTTGGTCAGGTTTGGATTCGTGTGAATGCAACATAGACAAGACGGTAAAAATTGCGAAAACAAGAAAAAAAGAGAAAGAAATGGGTGGGGCCTAAAAAATAAAAATGTTGGCACAAGAGGCAGCTAAATGCGCCAAATTAACAGACCTTTTTCGCAGTCAAAAGGACGCTGTGGCAGGAGGTGCAGATGAGAAAGGACCAGCAGCATGGACAGGACAGGTGCACAATTAGTGATGCATCTATTATACACTGAAATCATTTAACTGTTATATTTGCATTTAAATATAGGCATATATAAGGGATAATGTAGAGCGAGGCGGTTGTTATAGCGAATACAACCCCGACAGGCTTATCAGGACCCCACGCAAAGCGGAGCTTGAATCAGCCTTACGAGGTTGTATTCGCTATAATAACCGCCTCGCTCTACATTATCCCGCTTATGAAATTGATGAAATAGCCTGCGTGCGCATTTTGGCAACAGAAGTGGTGTTGTTCCCCAGTAGTTTTAACGTGTTAGCAACTCAGTAAGTTTATCAAAACAGTTTCCCAGCATCAAAATGTCTGGTAATTGCGTTTGGTTGCACTAATAATATACTAATATATGTATATATGGTCACTTTATATTTGGCCATCTGCTAACGTCTTCTATTCACTCCACTGTAGTACACGGATCTGGTAGCTGTGTTAAAAAACTTGATAAAGTCAATTTTTAAATATAACTTTCTCTGTCTGTGTTGCTGCTGATTCTTGCCATACTTCCATTGCCAACATGCGCATGCATACGTTTCCACATCATCATTGTGTTCAAACAGTAAAATGGTCTAAGGAATCCCTGTATGTCTGTATATTAGCTGTTAAGGTCACTGATGGAGAGAGACAGGTTGATGATGACTCTTGCAGTCATATTGATGAGGAGGAGGAAGGAAAGCAGAACAAGAGGAGGAGGAGAATGGAACCAGTACAAAAACAGTGATGAGGCAGGGCGGGGTAGGCAATCATATTACCCTGCTGGAAAAACCAGCATACCAGCAAGACCAGCATATGTTGTGTTTTGGTGCTGGTATGTATGCTGGTGACCACCAGCTAAACCAGCATCAAACCAGCATAGACCAGAATAATTCCCATGCTGGTTTGATGCTGTTTTTTTCAGCAGGGTAGGCATATCAATCAAGCAAAGCTTTATTAAGGACACACAAATAGAAAAATACAGCACAATATTACATATTTACATATAGGATAAAATGCAATAGTTCCACTTACTAGATTATAACCTGACTAAAGCACAGATTGAATTAAAAAAAGGAATTATTCTTAGTCATATTTATTACTGATGTTCTTCTCATGCATATGTAGCTGTACAATCAGTAAGCAGAGCAGCAGAGGCAGGATCCAGCACAGGGGAAGTGGAGCCAGGGAGAGTTGAAAGTGAGTACGTACACACACAATCTCTATTTTATAGGACTGTATTGTAGTTTTTGATTATCTGAGTGGGTATGTGTGAGTAATTGTAACAATTTTATCACTCCAACTGACTGTACACATGACATGCTGGTAGTTAGCAGTATACTGTGACTTATGTGTTCGAGATTTGGTTTTGCTGACCTGGTTGTGTTTACTGCAGTGGTGACTTGCTTATACAACCTGAGGAGCAAGGTGTTATCCTAAAGTTTTTTAAGGTCTTCAGCATAATCTGATTCTCTTCAAGTTCATACCATAAAACACTACTAGAATTAAAATAACTGCAAAAAATCCTGCTCGTGCACCAAGGGCACTCGCGTAAAAGGCCTCTCCATCTTAAAGTCCCGGGCTGAATTTCAGTCCCAGTACGTCCCTGGTTGTATGTGGAATGACCAAAAAAAGACAAACATCTTGAATAAATTAGGTAAATTATCGAGATTGGATCTAAATATCCATTCATACTGCCAAAAAAACAAGATAAACCCTGTTTGGCATCTACTTTGCTACTTACACAGTATATGCATGAGCGTGTGGAGCTATAGTCCTCTGTGATGCAGAATGCAGACTATCTGAGGGAGTCATCATCACGTAAAACTGACCTAAACCAGAAGAAACAAACTATTTTACATTCATGCATTTGGCTGATGCTTTTATCCAAAGAGACTTACAGTGCATTCACGCTGTACACATAATCAGTTTGTTTCCTGGGAATATACCCACTGACCTTGCCGCTGCTACCACCGTGCTTAAAAAACTAAGCTTTAGGAATACACCTGAGGTTAAATAATAACACAAGGCCATATTGCGATTATTTCTATCTGAGGGTCTGAAAAACCTGTGTACCTGGGGTTTGTGAGAGGGAGGGGTCATCTGCAGCCTGCACAGACATGGCTGTGGCCGTTCCCTCGCTCACAGGGGCTTCTGGGAAATATGCACATAGTGACTCTTCTTCAGTATGTCTGCCTCCATTATGAAAAGGGTTTTGAATTACTGTCTGGGAGAAAACAGGCATTTAGTAAAATATATCTTTTGCTGTGCTGTGATGGACACTGAATACGAGTGAGGCTGTTAAACATTTCAGTGTAATAATAGACAATGATGGAATGTTAGATGAAAGTGGTGCTGAGGCTGCGGTTCAGTTGGTTGTCATGGTGCCGGCTCTGTTGATTCTGTACCTGTGTAACAGCCTGCTGGGGTCTGGTGAGGTTGGATGATGACACAACATTAACTGATGCTCCTCTACTTAGACCGTCTGCTACCTGAATCACTCGATAGGTCACCTGATGAGAAGATAGAGAAAGAGAGATCCGCATTGCATTCTTTAACAAGATAAAAACTTAACTCTTAAGACTTAACCCTTATGTGTTGTTGGGGATAACTTTCTCTCCGTTCAAGCAAATTGAATGATTTTTGGTGACAAATCTTAGCCTGGGTTTCCCCATGCTGCCTTGCGCACAAATTTATTCACGCTGCAATTCTAGCATGGAAACCATGGACCTATTTTTCCCCTGAAATAGGGAACCAATCATAGAGCGGGGAGGGGGCAGCATGACGATGACGACGTCTATGTGACACACAGAAGTGGTTTTGTTTATCCAACACGACAGCAAGTTACTTTTCGATGCAGCCTTAGATAGTATTCGAAGTAGTTTTGAACGCAAGTTTATAAAAAAAAAGGGCAACTTTTGGCGTTAAACAATTTCATATCCAAGAAGGATGTTTGAATATGGCAAGACATGATAACCACACAGTTTTATAGGACCAACCTATACACATATTTTGAGGAAATAGTTTGAAATTTTTCAAATTTACTACACTTTCGTGTTGTTAGTGGATGAAAACATATAAACATACACTAAATTAAGCTGCTGTAAAAATGTATCAGATAAATATTTTTCAAAAAAAAAAAACATCTGTTAATCAACCCCATTACTGATCAAAACTACCAAATATTTCACAAGACTGTGAAAAAGGTAAAAAAAAAAACATTCCACAATTACTTTTATATTGAAAATTGGTCGTTTGTGTGTGTTTTTCCCCAAATCAGGGACACAACTTGTGAACTTGGTAATTAAAGAGTTAAAATCATGGAATTTGTGTAAAGATTTGGTCGTTTTGATCAGTACTGATTAACAGATTTATGAAAAAATAGTTAGTGATTTTTCATCCACTAACAACAAAAAAGGGTAGTAGTGAATTTGAACAATGCACAAGGGTTAAAGGAATAGTTTAACTGTTATTATTTACTCCTGTATCTTATGTTTTCTGTAGACTTTTGGAAAATGCTCATGCGATGAACACATCCACCAAGCTCCAAGTAAATCCATATGATAGTATTAGCGTAAGGAGTAAGGACGAGCTTCCTAGGAAAGGATGCTTTCAAAACCAATAACGTCAATGATAGATAAAAATTGCGATTTTGGATAATGACATCAATGATGCATCCATATTAAAACTTTTTTGTCATCTGAAGATATACAGAGCGCATATGAGTCATATGAATTACTTCTATTTTGGTCAATTTGTTCATCTTTGAAAATGCTGGGTTATTTTCTCTTTGAGTCAAAAAAGCATTTTTAGAGCACTCCATGTCATTGTATGGACAAGAGCATTCCCCTAGTGTTAATTTCGTCAGACGAGACAAGACTAAATATGTTTGTTTCATGACTAAGACGAGATGACAATCGTCTACAATGGTCTCTAGTAGATATAGAATATTCAGCCGTTACGTTACGCCTTAAAAATACACTGAATGAGTTTGCGCTGTTTCTCAAGTTAGTATAGGTCTCATACTCCTGTTGCTGCCACCCTGCATTTTAAGATATGTCAGGGCAATTTGTTTTCAGGTTGGACAACTTCTACATTTATTTTAGTCTAATCCCTGTCCGGGAAACTCCCCCATAGAGTTTTCTTTTGACTAAAACTAAAAAACAAGACTAAAATGACAAGACTTTTAGTTGACTAAAACTTGACTAAGATACCTCGAGTTGTCTTTTGACTAAAACTAGACTAAAATGATGAGACTTTTAGTCGACTAAAACTTGACTAAAAAAAAAAGAAATGTGAATGACTGAATATGACTAAAACTAACATTTGGCACATTTGGCACAAGACTAAGACTAAGACAAAATAAAAAAATAGGTGAATAGGTGAAATGACAAAATGAACACTATTTCCAGGTTTATAATCAATGTGGTAAAATCGTGTTCTGTAAATAATTGCCTTAAAGGCGGAGTCCATGATGTTTGAAAGCCAATGTTGATATTTGAAATCACCTAAACAAACACGCCCCTACCCCAATAGAATCTGGACCTTCTGTTGATAGACCCGCCCCACACATACGCAACCCGGCATTTGATTTGATTTGATTTGATTGGCTATAAGTGTGTTTTGGTAGTCGGCCCGTCTCCTTTTCCAAAGCGTTTTTCAAACATCGTGGACTCCGCCTTTAACAGCAGAACACTTTACATTCTGTTCCTTAAATAAAGACATTTACATTTAGACATCCCGCAAGTGCTTTTGTCCAAAGCAACTAACAATGCATGACAAAGCATACATTTTATCAGTATATGTGTTCGCTGGGAGTCAAACCCATGACCCTTAATACAATTTAACTACAGGAACACTACACCTAAACAGAACAATGCACGTAAACAACATGTGTGATATAATGATATTACTTAATAATGTGGTGCTTGTGGTAGCTGATATCATATTGCAAGATGTGATTTAGGTACTGTGACAACTCTACAGAAAGAGATTTATAAAAACAAGACTTTTTCACCTTTTCTGTTGGCCACAAAACCTGAGATATTAGGAAAACAAGCCAAACTGAGTATGCTTTTAGTTCAAGTCCTGACTGAATTCTTCATTCATCTATTTAACAAACACAGTATATGCGGTATGTGCACGAAGCTGTGGATGATCTAATTTAAAGGTCCAGAAGAGCACACTTGTTCGCTAAAAGAATAAGTATTTGTGAAAAACTCTTTACCAGCACCAGTCGACCCATCATGTGACTCGCCTGCTGATAGACATGTGACACAGGCCCAGTGCCAATCCCAGCCAGACTGTCCAAACTGATGCTAAGTGACTCGTATGTGCACGTTACATCTTACCTCAAAATCATGTGCATCATGCTGATTCATAATACCATACCTTTACTGTATCACAGTAAAACTAAATATTGAAACCAAATTTTGTAAAATTATCTTTCACGTTAGGAATATCTTATTTCTTTCTTTTGATTCTGAAGTGAAATAAGACCAGACCATATTCTTGACAGGTTTTGTGAGTTTTGACAACCGAATTAACCTATTTTTCAGCATCCAGACAGATAATCTGTGGCATTGGAGTTAATCTTGCACTTATAAAGGATGATGTTGAAAAGAAGATCTACCTGTCCACCTGTATTTTCTGTCTGAAACTGGTAGGGAAAATTGCCATCCAGGAAAGCTGAAGGCTGGGAAACACCAGTGAATGCTGCGACCCCACCTGCTGTGGCTTTATTTCCTGTATCAACTAAAACAAGTCGGAAAAATTAAATGCTGACAAACCGGAAAAACTGACTTCAGATTGATAGCAAAGATACTGCGAAACAGGACAGTCACTACTTTAAGTTTCATTTCAGATATCCATATATAAAGCAAACATCTTATGAATGCAAAAGAATATTAGAAACATTTGAACTTTGTCATGACACATACATGCTTATGAATTACCAAAAAACATCTCATGATTTTCATGAAAGAAATATAATAGCATACCTTCAGATATATGTGCAACCTTCTTTTCTTGATTTTTCTGACTGTAGATAAACAGATTTACAAATATGTTTGTACAATTTTGTACAATTATTTAAGTGGTAACTTCTGCAACATTCCTTAAACACTTATGCTGCTAACAATGTGAATCAAAAAATTAAAAGAAAGGAAATTAATTTATATTTTGCATGAAAGACCAATGAAAGTTGTTGCAACAAAACAGTTTCACTTTTCTTCCTTGTGTCTTTCCAACATAGATGAAGATGTAAAGATTAAAGAGAATAAACACCTAACAAACAACTTTACAATTTTAGTACTGCTTAACTCCATCAAATAGACACAGAACTTTCAGATTTGAGATTTGATCTGACAGATATGACAAATGCATTTGATGCACATGATCACCTAATACCCAATGCATTCACAATCAAACTTTTTAACTTACATAGCATAATATTTTCTTAATGTGTTAAACATATCGCAATGATATTCATGAAAACATGCATCAAAAATGTCTGAATGCATTACCTGTATAAAGTGTGTGAGTTGTGCTCCAGCATGTCCATCAGTGCATCTAACTGCAGCTGACACGCAAGTGGATCTCATGATCACGGGAACAAACACTCGAGTCACGTGAGGCTTCTTCTCTCTTTTTTTAACATCAAGCCGCTATGCGCAGAATGGTCGGGGCATGACGTCATAAGACAGTCGGTCTGCGCAGGGCAATCAATCGAATATAGCTTTATGGTGATAAATGTTAATTTTATAGTAGTAGTAGTTAAAATTAATAAACCTAACTTAAGTTACTAAATCAGACGGTTTAAAATTATAACGAGATTTTCAAACGTTTGCGTCTTTTTAATATGTGTAGTTTGGTCTAAACTGGAAAACGTAATGTAGCTACGCGCCTGTAACCAGCAGATGTCACCAACGAGTAGTGAATCATTTAGTAAGAACTGAAGTTTTACAAATATTCGCTTTGCCCATCATTCACTGCGATAGTTTAATTGTAAGCGCCTCACATGAACATTACAAAATGTAATTTAATATCAATATTGCACATTGTGCCACACTTAATCGTAAGGAAGATGAATTAGTACGTTCAAAAACAGACTGAAAACCCCCGTTTCAATATTACAAAGCGTGCAAATGTAATCTGTGTCCTTACGAAATCGCTCGGGTGTGTTTTGTCGCATGATGCGCTTTGATTTTAGTTACAAAATTCACACGACCTTTAACCTACTTATCAAAGGAACGACTTTTCGCTTAACTTTAGTCAGAGCGCTGTTTTAAGAGCACTCGTACTCATTGATTGGCCACAACTCGGCATTTGATTGGCAGCTCGCTGATCTGAAGAATTCTATTGGTTCAGAGAATGGGCGTGCGCCCAATAGCCCGCCCACAAGAGTGCAGCAGCATTAAGATTCCGGTTTGATCCCCGTCCTAAAGCTCATTAGTTCCCGCGGTAGACCAGTCGGTTGAGCGTACAAGATGAGCACACGAGTTCTGGTCGGAGTTAAACGGGTCATTGACTATGCTGTCAAGGTACACGAAAACCTTTCAGTTAATCCTTTCAAACGTACTTGTTTGTTTATTTAAAAATATGAGTCTGCACTACTTTAGACGGTTTATGTTATCGAAGTGAGCTGACTTTAACGTTAGCCCTGATGTGCTATTGAATGAGGTTAGAACTGATCAAGGTCAATGTTACTAATAATAAGGATAATTGTTACTTTTCATCCACGGTATTATCTGTAACTACAGTTTAGTTGTTCAAGTTGAGCAATGAGCTGTCGTTTAATTCTCAGGACCTCGTTTGAACTCACCTAACCTACCTGACCAGTTGTATTTTAGTAAACATAAGTCATGTAACGTTATGTGGGTATTTGAAATTAGTTTAAACAACACATTACCCTTTCAGGGTATATGATATATTATATATCTTTACCTAAATGTCCATGTACAATTTTAACACAAAATATTGACGTTGAAAAACAAGTGCCATTATGTAATTAAATCTATTTTCGTTTGATTGATTATTTCTGAACATCATCACGTTATTTACTTTTATTTTTGGGGTATATTTGTATTTACAAAAGGTTTGAAATTGGAAAGGCTATAAGCAATAACAAAGTGCATGTCTTACACATGCACAAAGTGACAGTGTCAGTTCTGTTACATGCTGTCATCACTGTTACTATGCCTTGGTAACAGGGTTTAACGTAACATAGTTGACATTGACTATAATTTGGACAACAGTTAATCATGATTTTTTGCTATATACAAGATAAAATATTCAATATGGCCTGTAACATCTTGTGATCCAAGGATACCAGATTAAGTAAATAAGTAAAATAGCTATTTAAAAAAATAATGACTAGGCACACCAAATGTACCTGCAATTATATAATTATTCACACTTTGAACGCAGCAGAAGAAATTTGCTCACTGTGTAATGCATGTAACTGTTAACGCTTTATCTCAAACCTCCATCAATCCCACAATCCACCTCAGGAGTGTGATGCTCGGCTTCCATAGAAATTAATTGAAAACAACTCTTCGAAAGTAATCAGTCACTTTAAGCGAGACTTTTATTAAAAATTCTATTTTGTTAAATTTATGACTCCGTCTGTAAAAGTCAGACTAAGATCTCATTATTTGGAGAGTTGGAGCATCAAAGTTTGATTTCACTCATTGATTTCAATGCTTGACATGACCTTACTTGGTCAACATTAAAGATATCAAGGGTTTTTTTCACAGAATTATCTTTACATTATGTAGTGTGATTTTATTTAGAAAACCGTACATAACAAAAACTGGGTTTTTACAGACTGATAATTCACATATACTGGATATTGGTTACTTTGTGCAAAGCTGAATTCTTGCATAGTTTCAAATATTACTCTACTATATATAATGTTTTACTATATATTATAAATATAGCATTCTTCATTAAGTTTTTGGAGTCTGTGAGTTGCCCGTCAAAGCACATTCTACTTAAAAGCCTTAATTTTAATATTTTTTATTACATATTTTTATATTACCTTGGCTTTTTTATGATTGTTAACATTGTAAACAATGATAAAACATATCAACAAGTAAAGTAAAATCAACAAGTAAAACTTCATTGAGTAGTAGACTATATCACCCTTCAGATTGTTTTATCTATCGTGTTAGCCCTTGCTCACAAAAAGGTTGGAGACCCTGATCTATACTGTATGTGTGAGTCCAGAGATGGGTTGACACAGAAGGATTTTTGCAAGGTACAGAACGCCAGTGTAAAAAAACAGTACTATAGATGTGATGATTATTTCCACACATGCACACACATTGATGTAACTTGCTGTATTGCATTGGCTGGTTATCAGTACATCATGACAGTTTATAGGCTTCTGTTTGTTATCATTTGTCATCAATAAACTTCAGCTGTCATCTAAAAACCTTTTGCATACTAGTATTGATTCTGGTGTTGAATTGCTGAGTTTGCTCTGGTAAAGGTAGATTACTTTGTGTTGACTTCATGAAGGTGGGTTATAAAACTACCTCAATGGTCTGTCTGTGTCCTCCATGCTACCCATGGCATACTATGCATACAGATCTGAGGTTAAACATGTAGTCTCTTATTTAGAAATGGACTGTTATCATCTGCTTGTTCTGCATTAGCAAAGTGACTATGTTGATCCAGCTAGATCATTTTCTCATGTGATTGCTGTTATTTTGAACTTTACACACCTCAGATCCGAGTCAAGCCGGACCACACTGGAGTCGTCACGGATGGCGTCAAGCATTCCATGAATCCTTTCTGTGAGATTGCAGTGGAAGAGGCGGTTAAACTCAAGGAGAAGAAGCTTGTCAAGGAAGTTGTGGCCGTCAGCTGTGGCCCTCAGCAAGTTCAGGTTTGAAAAAAACATTTGATGTACAGTGTTAACTTTTCATCGTTTTGTGACACTTTTCTAAAGGATCTCTTTTTAATTGGGATTGTTTGTAGCTTGTAAATTTCCTGTTTGATATTGGTGACTGGTTCAAAATGTACTACCACTGAATAATAGGGATGCTCCGATCGATTAGCAACAAATCAGTATTGCATTAAATGATTCGATCGGTACTTGCTAAATTTGCAGATCTCATGAACTGATGTTTTTGTGCAATTTGAGACATATTAGCTTGAAGAATCAGTATCGGGCTTTGGTATCGGCTGAACATGACGACACAAAATCTGTTCTCTGTATCAGCTGCAAAAAGATCAGAGCATCCCTAAATAATAGTTAACCTGTAATTGGTAGTATTACAGTACTAAATGTATTGTAGGAGACGATCCGGACCGCTCTGGCCATGGGGGCTGACCGCGGCATACACGTGGAAGTTTCTGGAAAAGACTACGAATCGCTCGGTCCTCTGCAGGTCTCCAAGATTCTGGCTGCACTTGCTAAGAAAGAGGAAGCCAATTTAATTATACTGGGTAAACAGGTAACTTATAAATCCTGTTTTATATCTAACTAGATTATAACTAGGACTGAATATTCTTATTTTAATAATTATTTGTGTATAAGCTTAATTTATTTGGTAATGTGATGGTAACATCAACAATGTTGTTTCAGGCCATTGATGATGATTGCAATCAAACCGGTCAGATGACAGCATCATTGTTGGACTGGCCACAGGTCAGTTATCTCTCTTTATTACCTTTATCTTTAGAAAATGTACTCGTTTAGTATTTGGGCAAATGTTGTTTTGTTGTTAAGTTAAAAGTTATAATTGTCAGACATACTTTTGTCATTGAGTGCGTTTACATGCGCAAAATATCTGTCATAAAATAGCTTATTATAGAAACCTGTTTCATGCATTTACATGCAAATTGATAAAACAACAACGCAGAAAACTGCATTTACATGCAAGATTTGTCAGGTTTGAGTGAAGCCAATGTCTATTGTCTGCATAGTCGTTTAAAAAGCTGTTGGAAACCTGTCAGTTTTTAATTTCACAGTTTTCCCGTCAATTGCATGAGTAGAAAGCAGACTTTATGTATTACTTTATTGTGACTTTTATCTTTTACACATGGAGTCATGCGTGCATCTACAAAACTTTAAGAAAAAGCCGGTTAAGCCGTTTACATACAGCACGAAATCGGAGTAATTGGCAGAAATCTGCCGTACCTGTAACTAATCACATTTTGCTTTAGCCGTTTATGACCTTTCCCTGATAAAAGAAACGTTTGACGTGTTTACATGACCTTCAATATTATCAGTTTATTAAGCATATGCATGTAAACGCACCTACTGTTGCTTTAAGTAGTTTTATTGTGTGGTAAGCACTTGTTGCCTAATCTAGAAATGTGTCATTCAAAGACCTAATCTAGAATTATGTTTACATATTAAAATGTCACACTGATCACTTGTTTTTATTCAAACCACCAGCAATAAACTTAGCCCAACACCTTCAGCAGTGACCATATTTACGATATAGCCTTATTTCTTTTATGAAATGATTACCAGATAATGTCATTTTTTAAACATCTGTAAAAATATTCATTGAATTTAAAAAGAGCATATAAACGCTCTTAAACAAATTTGTTTGTTTGTTTGTTTTTTTAGGGAACATTTGCATCTGAGGTGACCATAGATGGAGAGAATATAAAAGTGGTGAGAGAAATTGATGGTGGACTGGAGACCATCAAGATTAAAATGCCGGCTGTGATAACCGCTGACCTCCGTCTCAACACACCTAGATACGCCACACTGCCCAATATCATGGTACGATGACCGATCACTCTGTGGTACATAACCTGTGAAATAACATATATTGTTTCAAAGGAGCTTTACAAAGAGAAATATCTCATTAAAAAAAAAACTTTTTTAAAGTAGATAAAGAAGAAACCTTAAAAGAAACCAAAACTCACCTCAGGATAACCTTCCTCATCACACTGGCACATATTTAAACATTTATATAAATAATACATTCTTGCAGATGTAATGAAATGGTATAAATGATAATATTGAAAAAATGTTCCATATTGAGTACCATCGGGGTCAAGTAATTTACACAAGCTGTCGGATAGGAGACTAAAAACTTTCCAAAAGTTCATCTAGTCAGAAACCACTTTTTATTAAACCTGTCCTAATGGGCTGTATAAATTCTACCTCTGTGATGAGCTTATTTTCATTCCAAGTAGAGTTTTAGTTTTTCTTCAACGTATTTTGTTTTATTCTTTATTTATAAAACTCTCATAGAAAGAAAGAAAGAAAGAGAATGATAATATGAATAATTTGTTGTGTATTTAAATATAAATAATAAAAATGACATTGTGAACTCGGCACAAGTATATGGATAGTTGTCATCTTGTGATTCTGCAGAAAGCTAAAAAGAAGAAGATTGCAAACGTGAAGCCTGGAGACCTGGGAGTGGACGTGAGCTCACGGTTGGAGGTGCTAAAGGTTGAGGAACCTGCACAGAGACAAGCTGGAGTCAAAGTGGAAACTGTGGATGATCTGGTTAGCAAACTGAAAGAGGCGGGAAGAATATAAAGGAGGCAGATACAGGAGGGGCAGAGCAGAACACCAATGAAGGTAAAAATAAAGGGGTCATGATGTGAGAAATTGAACTGTTTATTTATCTACTGAAATGAAAGATTGTCACACCATGTTGACTTTGTTCGTACCAGACGTGAATGAAGCAAAAACCGTGTTATTTGTGCGTAGTTGAATGCTTGACGTGTGCGGTCTTCGCCACGACATTGAGACGCAGAAGTGTCGTACAGCTCTAGGTGTTTCCGCAAGCAGCGATGATGGTTTTGGCAATGATTGTTGTATCGTATTTCTGCCTCTGCTCGCTACGTCGTAATCATGTCACTACTAAAGCAAGCTCCTGATTGGTTAACGTGAATATTCACCAAATTTTAGATTTTTTTAAACTGGCAAATCGCAGGTTACGCATGTTAAACGCCCGAAACACTTAATTCGCACAAAACACGCCGCAGGATGTCTATCACATCTTTGCATTGACTTAACTTGTAAATCCCTCACACTTAACGCTTCTTTCGCGTCTGGTGTGAATGAACCATTAGACAGAATTAAGGCTGTCATGTTATGTTATTAAATATGAATTTATTAGAAATATTGCAAAAGTATTTGTATATTATTTTCACTCTTTCTGTATGTCCATATTAACTGCATTCTTTTCAATTATAGCCGAATCTGTTACTTTTTTTTTTGTCTTTTTCTCTTTACCATCTGCAGGTCAAATCCAACTTCTCTCAGACATTGTGGCCAGTAAAGTTGGTGTCGGCCCCATCATGAATCCGTAGTTTACTACGTAGTATCAGCTCTCTTGTGTTTTAAACTCCTTTGTGTTAATGTGTGGATTCTGGGAGACGCTGTTCCTTTAACAGTCCATCCGCTCCATCGATGGGATCACCATCATAAGTCCATTAATATTATAGGAAGGAGGCAAATAATTTGTTCCTGTACTTTTGAATGCACTAATAAGCCATTATGTTCATGTTTCATTGTATGGGTGTCGACGTGAAGGGACTTTATCTGTATTGCTGTGATTTGTTGTGTAATAAACATTCATAGCAGCATGGATAAGTCACATGGTTTTGTGACTCTCATCAGGTTATATTGTTGTTTAAAGCTAAGCATAATTTTTAACCGGACAGCGTCTCTCAGCATAAAAACTGTAAATCTGATTAAAAACCACAAGCGCCTCTGGATGTGTTTTGATTGTACAGTATCATTCAATGACAATAAAAAATATGTAGTTTTTTCATATGCATATATTTTACCTCATTGTTTTGCTTTGAAAAGCAGATCGTAAAGGTGCCGTAAGCTGATTTGGATTTGCTGATATCTGTGACCCAGTTTGTGAAAATCCAGTTAAAGTCATTTTTATTGTTTTCATTAAATCATCCTAGATAATAAAAATAACATTCTGTGAAAATATAACCTTGATATATTTAATATTGACTGAGTAAGGTCATGTCAAAGATTGAAAATAAGTGCAAAATCAATTATTTGATGCTCATTTTAATCTCAAAGCTATTCACAGCAGGGTCACATTATAAGGAGGACACTTGGGAATGAGATGGGCAACATTGATTTGTCCATTATTTGTCTGCTTGTCTGTATTTTTCATATTTGGTCTTGTTTGAGCTGTTGGGAACATGATGGGATAACATATAGGGGAGATCCGAGTCCTGTACCACCAGTTTAGTTTACTGGTAAACACAGATAACATTCATTCAATGTTGATATCAGTGATTTGAACTTTACTGCAAATTGTACATTCCAGCAAATAGTTGTAGGCTTGACTACATAAGTAACCTAACCGATATCAGTAAATTGTTCCTGCTAAGAAAAAGTCTCCCCTTTGCCCAATTAGTAAAGCTAAATTGTCTTACTATAAAATATATATATATATATATATAACTATATTTTAACAAATGTAATATTTTAATAATAAATGATTTTAGTAAATCAATGTTATTTGCCATTGCAACTGAGTGTAGTAGCAATAGCATTAGATTTTCTCCAGGGGGCGCGTGTTCAGATTTCGTGATGAGTTTAGTTTTTAAAGAAATATAATCGTTATGTTGTGCTCATTGAAATAATTGCGGTGACCATTTAAAAAGCTTTCTTTTTTTTACTTTAATCTTTTCCAGTAATCAAACACGTCCGCGCACTCGGTACAGATTAGAAAAAAGTAACAGCTGACACGTGACAACACAGCGGCTAGCCAATTGGATAATAATTTACATCTGAATTAAACACCAAGAAACCTGAAATAAGCGCAAATTGAATATTTGAAATAATTATACGATTTTATTTAACATGAACCCTTTGTGACAGACCAACTAGAGGTCACGACCATCCATAAAAACGATTTAATTGTATTGCCTTTCTACTTCCATTATTCCATCTTTACATGTACAATTTTTAGTTTTCAATACATTTAATTTTTAGTATTTATAAAAAGAATAGACGTTTATGTGTTAATGTTTATGATTTATCCCCCGATTGGATGATTTTTGCGCAGGGTAAGACGCACCTGTGCGACTGGGGGCGTGGTTTAGAAACATTTCTCCGCTAGCCTACGGTCAAGGACTTCACACCTGTGGAGAGATGCAGTGCTGTAACATAACTTCACCTAAATCATCATTTAAAGTTAAACGGTGACTTACTAGACTCGTTTGGAATTTGGCTTTGGTCGATATGCAGACGCTATTTGATCTGAATGTTTTCCTCTTCTTCATCACAGGTAAGAGAAAACCTGGAAAAAATGTTTTATGTGATTCAATATCCTTGTTTAAAAAAATATGATTGTTACCCTTTTAATATTTACAATGTAATCTGTCTGCTATTTTTTCTTCCTTGATGTTGAAAAAATACTTGCAGTTGCAGTTAAGTAGGCTAGCTACATTAAAAAAAAATGTATTATGATTTTCCAAACACTTTTTAGGACAAAAGCATGACCCGGTAGCACAACAGGATTTATGTCTGATGTTTATTGTTGTTGTTTCGTGCATTTGTAACTGATGCTCAGGGTCTTGACATTTATTCTTCTCTCCTTTAGTTTGGATTTGCTTGAAATTTTTTATTTAACATTGCTAATTTCAAAAGTATCACATTAATTCAATTCAACTTTATTTATATAGTTTGTAAAAAGAACTTAAATGTTCTAATATAACTAAGGCCTAGTCCTGGATTAATCTAAACCCTGTTCAGGAAACTGCTATTATGTTAAGAGAATTCTGTAATCTTTGACTCCCAAAAAAGAGGCCACCGTGCAAAGCTAAGGTAACATCAAATAAAGCAAAGGATTTTAACACAGAGACCTCAACAACACTAGAAAAATAAATATAATAGATAATAATAAAAACAACAGTCCGATATGGTAGCAGTTATTTTATTACAATCCATGATGGGTACAATTTTTAAAATCCAGAGATTTAAATAAGGTCAAATAAATTGATTCAACTCAAAATTTCTTGTTGAATAAGAGAAATCATGCAATTTGTGTATTAATAGTTAGGAAGTGGTTGGTTGTTGCTTGGCAGACTTAGGCAATCCAGTAGCAAAATATACTATATTAATAAATAAAAAATGTAATAAAAAAATGGAAGTCGTTCCAGTATGACCAAGCCTCTTTTCGACTCCAGTACATTGTATGGTGCTGGAAAAAAACTTGGAGAATGATTACAGGCCATGCAGCTTGTTATGGAGAGGTTTAATACTAATTTTCTTAGTAATCAGTCTTACAGTTTTAACTTGGTTGTTAAGAAAACATACATTAACAAGTCATCCCATAGACTTTGAAGGCCAAAATCTAAAGATCAAAATATCATATTGATTTGGGGCACACAGAACACCTTAGCAACCACATGGCAACACATCATGATAGCGAGTTTTGCATACACCGCTTACAAGTGAAAATATCCACTTCGTTGTTTGTTTTTTCTCTCCTATCATATAGGTTATGTGTGTGATCAGAGCATCTCCCCGACTGAGCCCGTGTCCGTGGATGCTTTGGTGGGCAGTGATGTGACGCTTGCTGTATCTCATGGAGCCTCTCATCCTCTGGTCACATGGTTCATGGAAGGTCTTCCTGTTGTAATATGGACCATTAGTGATGACTCCTCTCCAGATGTTTCTTCAGACCACTCCAGCGTGTTTAAAGTGGAACGGAACGGATCGCTCACCCTCCGAAATGTGTCACACATTTATAATGGAACATACACCGTGGAAATGACTAAAATCGGAGCGATGAGGGTGAGCGCTACATTTTACCTTTTTGTTTATGGTGAGTATGAAGAACCTTTCTAGACACTTAACAAATGTTAATATCTTATGTGCAGTCTATAAAATAGTCAGTAGGCTATATGACTATGCTGGCAAATATAATAAATATAAATTAAGTTATGAATTTTGTGTTAATTTTTGAACAATCTTGAGATTGTAGGTTTTAAAAGGACAGTTCATTTAAAAATTAAAATTCTGTCATTATTTACTAATTCTCAAGTTGTTCCAAACCTGTAGACATGTCTTTGTTCTGCTGAAAACAAATTAAGATATTTTAAAAATTGAAAATATCTAAACAGATCTGGGGCACCATTGACTTCTATAGTAGACTACTATAGAAGTCAATGGTGCCCCAGATCTGCTTGGTTACAAGTATTCTTCAAAATATCTTCCTTTGGTTCTGCAGACATTGGATGAGTAAATAATGACAGAATTTTGTTTATTTATTTATTTTTAGTGAACTGTCCCTTTAAAGCACAAAATTTCGACTTCAGCAGCAAAATATCAGCTACCATGTTTGATTCATTTTCCTGAATCTGTTCAAACTTTAATGACCTGACTCAAAACTGATTCACTGGCTCTCTTATTCAATAGATATCCTCACAAATGTCTCCCTGCGCACGGATCCAGATGAGGCCATTGAAGGTGTCCGTGTATTCACCTTCTATTACAACACAATGCAAGGGGAGGCCAGAGAGGTGCAGTGGCTCTTTAATGGAGTCCAGCTGGAAAATGGATCCCATTATTCCATCGACGGGAAAAACCTAACAATAAACCAGCCTAGCAGAAATGACATGGGCCGCTACGCTGTAGTCCTTACAAACCCGTTCAGCTCTGAGACACAGCATAAGACGATCACAGTGCTGTGTATGTATTACATTTAGTAACTTATAAGTTGAATTATACTTTGAAATGGGAAGGCACATTTAAAAATTGGACCACCAGCTTATACAGTACATACTCTCATAAAAACAAGATACAAAACAAACTTTGTAACTGGATAGCAACACTGTGCCAAACACCCTCAGCATGGCAGCACTGCGGTCAGCCGGGTGTTGCTATAATAAATAATAATAATAATGCTATAAAATCACATTGCATTACATGTAGAAGGAAAACTATTTTGGATGCAAATGCCACAAAAGACAGGATCTGTTCGCTTGAGGTATGATAAACTATCATGCAACTATTTCCTCAAGTTGGCAGAGCTTCAAAAAATGCAAGGCAGTATTTTATTCCAATATTTCACATACCGCAATATACATTGCAGAAAACTAAATATTGCAATGTCAGTTCCCCCAATATTGTTCATGCCTAATAATTGCACATAATCTGTTAACTTTTATACTAATGCATATCTAAGCCATCAAAAGGTTTTTGTTTCCGCTCAACAATAACCTGTTTCTTTCTTTTTCTTCCCCGTCTGTCCTTAGATGGACCAGATATGCCAGTTCTCAAGGTGAGTCCCACAAAAGCAGTCTTTGTTTCTGGAGATTCTCTGTTCCTCTCATGTCAGGCTGAGGGTCTGCCGCCCCCCTCTGCCACATGGTTTTTCAATGGCAGCTTCATTCAAGGGTCTCCAGGAGGATCCGTCAACCTCACCGACGTCAAAACGCATCAAAGTGGTGTTTACACCTGTGTGTTGATTAATCCAAAGACTGAGGCGAAGCTGAGGAGAAACCTCACTATAGATATCTATGGTAAGAATGACCAGCAGGTTAGGATGTTGGGACAACACTCAGACATTATTTACTCTCTCTCTTATTTTATACCAGAGATTCCCAGCGGTGAGCCATTGTGTTCAGTACAGGCTGTAAGTGAAACCAGAGGGCTTCAGTTCTTCTGTCTGTGGCCAGGTGGCGCTCCAGAAGCACTGTTGTCTTTCCCCGGCCTGAATGCGAATGAGAGTGGGGTGGGAAATTTCAATATAACTCCAAGTGACATCCAAAAATTAAATGAAAAGGAGATCATCTGTAAAGCAGAACATCCTTTGATTCAGACACAGTGCAGTGTCATTGCAAGTAAGTTATACTCTATTACTCTTATACTCTTAAAAGTTAAGGTTGTGTATGAATCCATAAGAAGCTTCAACCTTCCTAAAAGACTAAATTATGTAAGGTCTTTACACGTCACTGATAATATAGTTTTGTATAATATATTGCAAGAGATACTTGGGTGATTCTCACGAAAACTTGGTTTTAAAAATGTCAAGCATGAAAATGTAAAAATTGCTTAAATTTACTTTTTTTCCCACCAGACATTGAAGAACAAAGTCTGGAGTAAATGGGTACATTAATTTAAAAACTTTTACTTATCATTTAACACTTTTTGTAACATAATTTTAAAAATGAGTCCTAAAAAATCTCATTACCGCAACAGTCAGAAAACATCAACACTGACATATTTTCAAAATGACATGACAAACCTGAAAGAACATAATTTGGAGATTCTGCACATGCATTTAAAATCAAAGTATTATGCTTCTATTAATTAAATTAACATTTAATAAGCATCTGTTGCGGTAATGATAATCAAAATGTCGTGTAAGCATTCTGACAAGACAATATTTCAAATTAACTGTAAAAAAATGATCTTACCTGGTAGCCATCTTGAAGTAACTGGTCCATGTGCTTGGTCACTCAAAATCAAAATTTATTAAAATTCTGTATGTGTGCTTAAACTGTTCTCAAAAAGTGTTGCGGAGGATGAGAACATCAGGCATGGACACATCATTTTCCTAATTTTCTTTATTATTATTATACATGAATATTCAGTAAATATTTTTTCTGTCATCTAAAGTAGTCTAGCAAAACAAACTTTTATTTGTTTCTTAATATTTTTGTGTTAATTTGATTAAATTACAACATAATGCATGTTCAAACACAGCCGGACACATTGCGGTAATGAGAATTTCAGCAGAAAATGAGATAAAATGTACAATTATAAATTCTTATGTTGAAATCACACATTGTGCAAGGTAGAACACAGTATTGTGTTAATTCTGATGCTTTTTAATGTTACTATATTACCCATTTTAAAGCTAAAATCATTAGTGCTGTGGTGTTTCAATGGTTTCGTGAGAATCACCCACTTCTAAAAGTTACACAATACACCTTTACAAGGTTTTGATGGCATTAGTGTAAAGATTTTTTTATAACTTTTGGGTTTTAAAGGTATTAAGTAATTTAACATAATAAATTGTTTTCCTTAAAGAGCACCTATTGTCCAATTTAGATTTTACATATTCTTTGGTGTGTAAGTGTGTCTTAGTACATGTTATCGATATACTAAAGGTACAAACTCCAAAGTAAACAATGACGTGAATTATGGTCTCCAACGTAAATCTCTTTTCTTAGACTACAACAAACGCACAGATTGTAGGCAACAGTTTACTTCCTGGGATTGGTGATGTAGACAAGACCGACATTATCATAATTCCTCTCACTTTGTCTCACAGCCTGTAAGTTAACTCCTGTTAGCATTTCATTGTGAGCGAATCTTTCAAACATGGTAAGGAGCGTTGCATTTCCGGCTGACATCAGAGGTATTCAGGCAAATCACAACGTACAGATTAGCTGGCCAATCGAAAACACAGCGTTTTTTAAATCGATGAGTTTTGTACAAAATCAATGCGTTTGAGGAAGGCAGGAATATCTGGAGCTACAAAAATGTACGGTATGTGGAAAATAATGTGTTTTTTAACTATTAACCACACGAACACATTGTATTATACCAAATACACAAAATAACGTTGTTTAGCACTGAAATAGGTGCATTTTAATATATTGTATTGTTTAGTATTTATACTTTAAATATTGTTATAGATATTTATAAATTCATGTATTTGTTTCAAAACCTAGTAAACTGCCCCTAGCCCCACCCCACGGCCAAGCCCCCCCCCATCATTTTAGGGTCACCGTGATCCTGATCAACATTTTAATAAAAAAATCCCAAATTACCCTTAACTCAAATCCTAACCATTTCTACCCCTAAAATTAGTGTGAAATAATAGTTTTAGAAGTTTTCTTAAAAGCCCCCAACCCAATCCTAAATCTAAATGTAACAATCTGTCTAACAATTCCTCCAGAAAAAAGCATGAGGCACCCTTGAGAGTTTACATTTATTTCAGACCAAAATCTTTTGGATTGGTTTATTGCAAAATTGGGAAAAATAATGGATAGTATTGCTTTGTGGTAGCCTGGGTGCCAGCCGATCTTAGCCCCGCCCACCACATTTTGAAGAGGGGAAGATCGGTCTGGGGTTTTTCCGTTGAGGAGCTACTATGCGAGTCCCAAAGCTGGTCGAACCAATCAAATTGTGAGGGCGGGCCTTATACGATGATGGACAGATGTTTAACAGTAACTTAATCAACCGCGTCACCAAAGAGCCTGTGTGTTGAATCTGTTTACAACTAAATGGCTGCCGCTGGAGAATTCAGATGTGTGGATTCTGACATTGAGTCTGTTCTAAAAGATATCGACAGAGCATTGATTTTAAAAGAGGAACAGAGAAACGCGAGCAAGGCATTTGTTTATGTTTTTGCCGTCCTTCCCACGGGATTCGGCAAAAGTTGGTCGCACTTATGGAGGACAAAGTTAAAGAAGCAACTGAAATGAGTGTCACGGCGATGCAACTCGGTGTGCACGACGACATGGATATAATTAGCGTTCGTTGCCAGCTTCTTTTCGGAAGCCCGGAATCGTGACTGCTGAATAAGTGGAGGGACATGCTAGGCTCCAATATTTTTCAAGCCAACGTAACGTTAATGGGTATCGTCGTGGATGAAGTTATCCTAACGTACAAATGGTAAGAGATAGTCTTACTGTATGACTTAGTAAATACTTAATGTTGTGATATAAATGAAATGTTGTAAACATAGTAGGTGTTGATGTACGTTGCTAACTCTGACTTAGTATAATCACAATGTTAGTGTCATTGTAGCGAAATAACTAGCAGTTCGGTCAGGCTACAAAAGACGACATTTCAACATACGTTACACTCTCCGTTGCTCTGATTGGTCGTAGGTCTGTCCAATTGAGTGCAGAGGCATTTTTCGGTTGAGACACGCCTCATTTATAGCTCAATGGAGCGGTATCAGACTCAAATTCTGACTAGAATTGAGTATGACAACGTCAGGCTAGCTTTGTGGCAGCACAGCACAAGAATTTTTTTATTCATGTTAAATTTAAATAAAAACCAGGGGACCCCCTAAATGATATTTTTATGCTTTATATGGGGTCCCTCAATGCTTATAGGAGGTCCGGGACCACCCCAGCCCCCTCAATTCGAACACTGGTTAAAATACACAACCATTTAAACGTTTTTAAACACTGGACTGAAATACGTCTCATGATCCTACTTTTTTTTTATTTAAGGCATATACTTAAATGTTTACAATGACATTATATATTTATATCATTGATGTGATTATGTGCAGGTGGTCCTGTTGATTTTCTACCAGTAATTTTCACCAACATCAGCCAAGATGAACGAACAACTGTTGTGATCCACTGCAATACAGAGGCTTCACCCAAACCCATCGTGTGCTGGCTTAAAAATTGACACAGACTGAAAAATGGGTTCAAATAACAGATCATTATCAACTAAACTAAACAGTTCATCCATGATTTTAATTCCAGTTATTCATACCACGACACATAAACCAGAATAGCCAACAATACACTCGGCAATATAACCTCCAACGCCACACTGCTCGGTATGAATTATGACACATGCTTGTGTATTTATTAGCAATTGATTTTAAGGAGAAACTGATCATATAAGAGTACAGTTTACACGATCCATGTTGCTCTAACACTTTTCAAATGTTTTAGGTCACAGGGCCAGATCATAAGTTAACTACTAAGCTCTGAATGACAAAGATGTTTTATATGTTTTGTACTTTATTAACAGCTCCTACTTATTCTTCTTTATTTTAGGCCCTCAGATTTTAGATTCCAGTATTTTTCTGAGTGAAAATCAAACAGAAGTGACTTTAAAATGGGATGTTCCTCCCAATTCTGTCATTACAGGTACATACATCCAAATAAATTGAACGTGATTTATTATAATATACAATAGGTGGATTTTTTTGCTCAAAGTTAATTGTACATTTAAAGGATTTAATATTCAGATGAAAGGCCCAGACCTCACTGGCTCTTCCCGATCAGAGTTTCGCACTATTCGAATGATGCCGAGCTTCGCCAGGACTACAAACATCTCTGGTCTTGATCCGGAATCTGCTTATATCTTCAGGATCATTCCTGAAGCAGGAAAAACCACAGGGGAACAATCAGAGCTACACCGGGTTCAACCAGGTGCCAAAAGATTTTTGTAATAATTCTCTTACATTGTACAAAATCATACAGCTTTTCTTTAATTAATCACAAAGTGAGTGTTTTGAAATAAACACCCTGTTTTGTGTGCTTTTTTACAAGTAGAAGAAAAGTAGGTGGCGTTTTACTGCAATGGTCAAACAAAAATAAAGTCTTATTTATGATGCTGTAGATAATCGTATTCAATTCAGTTCTTCTCACAATACTTGCAATAGTTGCTTTGAAAGGCGCTTTATGTGTTTGTTCATATACCAGAACACAAAATGCTACAAATGAACACTTAAAGGGCACTGGGCAAGCAGGGGGCCCTGTCAAATTTAGTGTGTCTATTCTTTTCAAATAAATATTTTTATTTTAATTTTATTTTCAGTAAAATTGTGTTAAATATTGAGGAATAATGTGACTTTTTGCAGTTGCAAAGTATTAACTAGTAAATAAATCAAATAAATAATTTTAATGTATTGCTGCGCTGTTGAGAGGGACATCTAGAGGTGAGTGAAAAGCTTTGCTTAATATAAAAGTCATGCGTAGAAGACGGTTACTTAAAAACCAAAACAAAAATGAGTTTAAAACCACAACCAAGCGGATCAATTATAAGAAAGCACAAAAAGGACAGCTTTTCCTCACCCTGCCAGTCAGCAACTGTAAAGGAGAACGTGCATTTTCTCTAATGGCAAGAGTAAAAAACAAACTAAGAAGCAAAATGTGTCAAGGACATCTAAATTCACTGTCTTTAATGGCCATTGAATGCGATCTTGTGATGGAACTGGATTTTGATGATGTTGTGGAAGCGTTTTCTCAGAGGAAATCGAGAAAGTTACCCCTCAGCTAAACCAACTATTTTGTTCTAAGCTAAGGGGCTGGACACACGAAGCTTTTATGCCCGCGGCCAGTGCATGTTTTCAATTGATTCCATATATCAAAAAAAAGCGGCGCTCTGGGTTTTTTTCGCGTCAGTGCCGACAGTTCAAAAATATTTAACTTTGAGTGAAAAGCTCTGCTGGTCAATGTCAGTTCTCACACAGCCGTCCAATTACAGTGGAGAAGGGGCGGGACATTACCACAGCAACCAACCGGGTCACAGCTGAAGTATCACAGCTACCAAAGCGCTCGGCTGAAAAACAGCTGGCATTCGGCATCCTCAAGGTGTTTTCAGCTGCGTTTAAAAGTTTTGGTGTGTCCAGCCCCTAAATGCCTGTGGGGAATGACAGTTACACATGAAATGTAATGAAATGTCTGCTAAATGTAGAAATGTTAAATATTTATGGAATTTTCTCCTGTGATATGATTTGGAGAGGTCAGAATATTTTTGATTGAGTATGTTGTACAGTATGTTGTATGTTGACAGATACTGGTGAGATAAACCAATTTGTGGTGTGAAAGTACCGAATATTGTGTGCATTCTCTCCCCGCGTATTAGTGCCAATGTTAATCCTGTAAGATGGGGCATACAGGCAGAGGCGAACCAACACTTGAGCCCTGTGCATACAGGTACAACGCTGTTGCCCAAAAAATTGATAAAGGGGCCTTTGAGACATCCGTGCCCAGGGCACATCATCGCCATAATCCGTCCCTGACCAAAACACGTCAAAACTTTTGATCTACTGACAGTAAGAGAAAAAGACCAAAAATACAGATTGCTCTGCACTGTATAAATATGTAAAGTAGCCATGTTACAATTAACCCGTTGTTTGTGCCTGCTAACCCCTACAAATCTAATATAATACATATGCAGTTAGCTAACATGTATTCATTTAAGCTTTGTATAACATATCAAAACCAAAAAATTTTGGGCTGTAGTTCTTAATAAAACGTTTGTAAATAAATCATTTTTGGATGAACTTCCTTTAAGATGCTCAAAACGTTTTAGGAGTTTTGAGATATACTGATGTGCATGTGTGTATCTGTAAGGTGCAGGTCTTAAAGGTGCTGCCATTGCTGGTATTTCTGCTGGACTCCCCTGCAGTATTATTCTGCTCCTCGTTGTCTTGGGTTTCATCTACTGTGGAAAACCTGGTAAGTTTTGATCACTCTGCACGTATTAGTCGTCTTCTATAGTAAAAAAGAGCAACATAAATGTGGTTGTAATTAGGGCTGGGTAAAAATATCGATTTATCAATGCATTGCAATTATTTGTTTCTCAATTCGATATCGATTCATCAAATCCTATGAATCGATTCAGCCCCCCGGCCAGTGGCGGCGCTGTGGGCAACACTCTAGTGAGAGCGTTCAGCGTTGTACAAGACGTGCTTTATCAAAACAGAAAGATAAAAGATGGCAAACAGCAGCACTTCTTTCAAGCCTGCACCATCAACGTAATCAAACATTAGTAATACTACACACATTATTTAAAAATATACTCAGGTACTTAAAGGGCAATTTCACCGATAGGAACATTAATCTTTATGGAAAGTGAGTCATATTTGTAGTCAAAATGTAACATAAATGTAGAATTTTGTGCCTATTTGACAGAGAAAAGACAAAATGTGACTTTAGAGCACATTTGTATGAAAAACTACAACTGCCACTATGCACCACAATGCACAGCTCTGCAAGCCACTCCCATTACTCGGAACACGGCTCAGACATGCTATTATGTACATAAATGCCACGTTAGTAAAACAAAGAAAATAGCCACCACCACTGTGTCTGACAGACACCAATCATGATTTACTTTTAAACGTGATGTTACATTGTGTTACACACAATAACACTCTGGTCTGGTGTGTAGCAAAGTCTTATTCAAACAGTAACGTGCAGTTTCAGATCCGCAGTACAAATGTCTTTCCAAGTACTTAAAAAAGGGTATGCATTTTAAATGTTTATTTAGTTTTACCAATTTTCTTTTTGTCTCTTGTTTACTGTAATTACATCTGTGTAATATCAGCCTCACTGCTCTCACAATGTAGACATATAAAACACCGCTCAGATATGCTATTGTGTACATAAATGCCACGTTAGTATAACAAAGAAAATAGAAACACTCACTTTAGTCAGACGTCCGTTTTTACCATGCATCCTCCACACAAACGTGTACCCTGCATAATATCTCCACAGAAGCGCTGCCTCAGCTCTTGGAGCTTGTGCTCGTAAACCGAAACACGTCTTTAAAATAAGCACGCGACCAGAAACATTCACAAAACAAACGTTCATATCCTTATCTGATCCAGAAATGTTAAACCGAAAGCAAACGGCGCGAGTCCGTCCAAGCTTATATACTCCGCAGCGCGTCTGCTCGTAAACCGAAACATGTCCGTGAAATAAACGTTCCAAACGCGCGCAAAGTTCCTCTCTTGCATAGAAACCTTCACCAAACAAACGTCCATATCCTTATCTGATGCAGAAATGTTATAAAGAAGCCACACAGCGAGAGAACAGGCAAGCTTCTCTACGCAGCAGACGCCGATGGTTGCTGCTTCTTCACCGGGCTCCTCTATCCAGCCGACGCCCAGGCTCCGGCCTACTCCTCGGGCTTCTGTTCCTACATCTGCCTCAGCTCTTTGCAGTATTGTGGCTCATAAAGGTGCAATGCACAGCGGATTAGAGCATCACGCTTGTAAAATCACCCTCTTCCATGTAATATTGATTAACTTCCACTGTTATTGTAACATGAATTCGGCTTGCTCCACAACTTCTGTTTAGCTTAGCTTAGCATAAAGATGGCGGCTGATCGTTTTTGTTCGGTCTGTGTTCGTATATTTTCGTAAGTCCCACCCACTTATCTGTAATTGGTCTGAAGCGCGAGTGGGTCCCACCCATAGCCCCCACCTTGGAAAAATGAGGAATGAGTGTCTGTAGTCTTTCACACTCAATAGAGATACAGGATTTCCTTCTTTCAATGACGCAAAATGACGATTTTTACATCATTGAAAGAAGGAAGTGCCTCACTGAAATAAGTATTTCTCCCCTCTCAGGGGAAACTGAGGGAATGGTGCACGACCATTCAAAAACATGACTGGGGTTCTAACGGTACAAAGCTTAATGCAAATGGGTGAAGTTTCCCTTTAATTGCTTGTGTATTTACTTATTATTGAATCGATATTGACGCAAGTAAATCAATATCAAATTGAATCGAATCGAATTAAATCGAAGCATCAAGAATCGAAATCGAATCGAATTGTGAAATTCCTAACAATACCCAGCCCTAGTTGTAATGCATTGCTGAGTGTGTAAATTTCTTTAGATGGGACGTATCATGAAAATCTGACTTTTTCATGTTTAAGTGCTATAACTGGGTCCCCAGTGCTTTTATCAACATAGAAAATGTGAAAAGATCAACCCAGTAACTAAGTTTTCATAAACCATCACTGTAAAATTTTTTACTGTATAGTTATCTGTTTGCTAGTAACTTACTAGGGCAAATCCTAGGCTTATAAATGGACATGTAAAAACGTTTCTGGATAATTTTAGCACTTATAAAGCCACATATCTTCTATGTAGATATCAGAGAACAATTATTTCAATGCATTCTTTGGCACCTTTAAGTAAGTGTAGTAAAGATTAATATTATTTATACCACGGGTCTGTTGAATGCTGTATTCTGATTGGTTGAGAAATGTTATGTGGGTATGCATTATTTTTCGATAACCGCACACCTAACTTTTCAAATGTCTTAAAAATAGGCACCAGAACAATGTTTGTGGTTACCGTGGTATAAGAGGAATAACTGACTCCGGTCCTTTAAATTATTTGAAAATAATGCACACCCGCAGTGTAACTCCTCTTCGTGTCGTGCCGCATAACCACCTTGGGTGTGCATTATTTTCTTGTAATTCAATGGCCGTCGTCAATTATTCCTTACTTATACCACGGGTCTGTTGAATGCTTTATTCTGATTGGTTGAGAAATGTTCCATGGGTGTTGATTATTTTTCAATAACCGTACACCTAACCTTTAAAATGTCTTAAAAATAACCACCAGAGCAATATTTTTGGTAACCGTGGTATAAGCGCAATAATTAACTGCGGTCCTTTGAATTATAAAGCGGAGTGTGCATTATTTTCAAATAATTCAAAGGACCGGAGTCAATCATTACGCTTATACCACGGTTACCACAAACATTGCTCTAGTGCATATTTTTAAGACATTTGACAAGTTAGGTGTGCGGTTATCAGAAATTAATGCATACTCACAGAACATTTCTCAGCCAATCAGAATACAGCATTCAACAGACCCATGGTATAATTGAAAATAAAGCACAACCGCGGTGTAATGGTACGACCTTGGGTGTGCATTATTTTCTTATAATTCAACGGCCTGTCGTCAATTATTTCTTACATATTTTAACCTTATAATCTGGATATTGGTTATGGCATGAGCACTAATAGTTCTGCACAATGATTATTTTTCGTAATAGACAGAAACCCCAAGTATCCCATCTCAAGAGCGGTGGAGAAGGTAAGGGGAATGATTTTTTACAGTATATTTTCTCGGCTTCTTCATCATCTCTTATAAAGGCTCTTCTTCTTTTCTGTAGGTCATCTGTCAGTCAGCTGGAACTGACCCCCATCATATCCCAGAAGTAAGACAGAAACCTCCTGACTTCATACTCCAACAGTTACACTACCTTTCCATTTCAAGCACAAAAAGCTTTCTGGTGTTCACAGACTTTCTTTCTCGTGTTTTTCCACATGTGCAGCCCAAGCGGTCGAATGCATTATCTTATGCGAATGCTCGTGTGAGGATGGCCACCACTGTGTGATTCAGAGAGATCTTTAATCTTATCCAGTAATTGAACTAGGGCTGGACACAGTGTCCTAACCAGATATGAGATTGCAGTTGAAAATGAGAATGTTGCTCGATGCAACAAAATTACAATTGATCAGATCATATTTTCATGGTTAATATAATGGTTTATGAAGCAAGATTTTACAGAAACCAAGTAACTGACAAAATTGTGGCCGGTTAATAGGTCAATGTTTACCTGTTTTTAACGTTTTTTTTTTCTTTTTATAGGTGATGTTTGATTATATTCGTCTTTGATCGTGTCTGTGAAATCCTATAAAGTGTATTTGGAGCATCAAAGTTTGATCTACTGTATGTATGTATGATCTTACTCAGTCCATAGTAAATATATTAAGGTTATTTTCACTGAATGTTTTCTTACATTGTGTAGGAAGATTTTATATTAAAAGCTGTATGACACAAAAATGACCTTTGCTGGATTTTCTTAGGCAGGATCACATATTATTGGATTATTGTGAAATGGTAATTTTTCACCAATAAAATCTATTGCATACATTACAACTGTACAAAAAAATTTGCTGTAATACATTTGACATCTTCTGTAAAATATAATGCTATTTTATGTATTTCATAAAAGCAACTAAGCCAATGTCTATTTATCACATCAACATAATGCTGTTCTGCTAATAAGGATTCGATTACATGCAATCAACATGTGAAATAATAGAAAATCATCTTCTTTTATGTGTGCATGGCAGTGCCGGCCCGAGCATCTTAGGGGCCCTAAGCAGAATTTATTTGGGGGCCCCATCACCATTTTTTTTATAAAAAATAAAGAAATTACAAACATTTATTAAAAGAAGAAAGTTGCACATTAATTAAAGGCTAAAATTTGCATTAGGTACAGAAATCAAATTAAATGAATCATAACATACAAACGCATGTGTGTCCAGAAAGCTTCTTACTTTGGCGTCTTTTTGCGGATTAAAAGGTTTAAAATCACTTGAAATGTTAACATTTGCAAGCCCTTTTAACACGTGAAATGATAAACTTTCCCTATTTAAATCTGCATATTAATCCGCAATGTCCTTTTCTTCTTTCTCTTTTCGGCAACAGAGGGATACATACTTTTCTGTGACATGGCTTATCATTTATTACAGTTACGCGCACTTGCACACCGGCGCGAATTGTCAATGCACGCTAGGTGCCTATATTGCGCATGAGTCTTTAACGCTATCTAGTTGTCTGCAAATCAGATTTTTTTGTCTTGAATTATTCATTTATTCATTTGTATTCATTCATTCATATTCATTCATTAATATTACTTGTTTAAGTTATTTAATTGTAAAAAAAAAACGATTGGGGGCCCCTTGGTGGCCACGGGGCCCCAAGCGGCTGCTTAGTTCGCTTATGCCTCGGGCCGGCCCTGGTGCATGGACACGTGTATCTGTGTTTAACCATGACACACTAAATCCAAATGTGACCCCGTGCACCAGGACTGAAAGAAAGTGTAAGCTTCAGCATGTTGTATTGACAGCAGCAGTAATGCAAACCTCGGCACATCCACGCTTCCAGAATGACCAATACAACAACAAAAAGAGTCCATGGTCTTATTTTATCCTCCCTTCCCCCTCCAAACCCTGACCGTGGACCCGGTGTGCGACCGTCACGTGTCTACACCACCGACAAGCTCAAGTGCATTTGTTCAGTGGTTTTGTTTTAATAGATTTTGCCACCATCAACAGAAAAGCAGAGAGCATAACTTTTTGGAATTAGGCCTAGCAGGTCCTCTTTGACGTTACGCTCTCTGCGGACTCTCACTTTCTTTCTCTCTCTCTCGCGCTCTTTTCCTTCGGGAAGGTCCAGATTTAAGCAGGTTTAATTTTCTTGAAGACTTCAGGTAAGAATCATTTTGAGCCAAGAGGTTATTGACTGTGATGACTTTTAAAGTTTGTCAGGTTAAAGGTGCCCATTCAGATTTAGCCTGTTTAAAGTGATCATGACGCACATGTTCAATTTTTTTTAAAGTGTAGTCTTCATGTACACCCTTAAAAATAAATGTGCTTAAAGGTTCTTCACAATGATGCTGTAACAACCTTTCAGTCAAAGTTTTTTTTAAAAAAAAATCTTTATCAGACCAAAGAAACTTTTTTGAAACAAAAAAGTTTTTCAGATGTTAAAGGTTCTTTATGGAAACATTCAGCCAAAAATGGTTCTTCTACTATGACATCATGAAGCACCTTTTATTTTTAAGAGTTCATGGTAAGGTCCAAAAATCTGAGGCTGCTTTTGAAATGCTTTTTATGTATGTTTGTTTTTGTTTTTGTCTGTTTGTTTGTTTTTACAAGACAGGATATCAGTTCAACATTTTGGGAGAAATTGTTTTAAATTTCAGAATGTTTTTAGTGTTTTTTTTTTTTGAAGAGATAGTTAACCCATAAATTGATATTCTGTCATCATTTGCTCACATTTGTGTTGTTTAAAACTTGTATTAATTTCTTTATTTTGTTGTACACAAAATAAGATATTTTGATAAGCACACAGTTGACGGTACCTATTGACGTCCATAGTATTTGTTTTTCCCTGTGGAAGTCAACTGTATGCTCACCATCATTTATCAAAATATCTTATTTTGTGAATAAAGAAACTCATACAGAGATGTTCCTCCCAGATTTTTCTGAAAAAGATTTTATTCGATTTTCTTTTGAATTGCTAAGCTGCTATCACTTTATTTTTTATTTTTTACAAAACCAGGTAAAATGCTGTTTTTTTTTAAGCTAGCGTTGTCAAAAAGGGACAAACCCAACTGTTTGGGTTAAATGAAAATATCCAGAAAATATTAATATTTGACATAACAATGGGTTAAAACAACCCAGCATAGATTAAATTACAACCTACACTGAAAAAAATGATTCATTGAATTTAATCAATTTTTTAAGGTAAGTGGTTGCAATCAATTTATTTAAGCTACATTTAAACAAAAGTTTTATATTTTATTTTACTTTACTAATCTTTTTTGTTTAAATGTAGCGTAAATAAATTGATTGCAACCGTTTACCTTAAAAAAATTGATTAAATTCAATGAATCATTTTTTTCAGTGTAACGAGTGGGGTTCGACACCTTTTTGACCTAACGCTGGATTAAAAACCCAGCATTTTTTAAAGTGTAGTTTTAGCTTTTGTGGTAATTGTGTTTTTCCTCTGTTAATATTACATTGTGATTTTGCATTGTGTATTAAACATTTATGCTTAAATGTAGATTTCTAGCATTGCGCTGATAATACTGTAAGTGTTTGCTGCTATTTTTGCTTGTGAAACTCTGATGTGTGTTGCATAGCTTTAAAACACATGCAACTGCATTTATAATGCATACTGTATGTAAAAAACTAACAGTGATTAATAAATGTACAATTTTATGGCAAAATAATAACGTTTTAGATACGCTATGGTTTTCATTTATTATTCTGCATAAATAAAAACACAACAGCACTGAAAAAAATGATTCATTGAATTTAATCCATTCCTTCAAGGCAAGTGGTTGCAATCAACCCATTCAAGCTACACCCAAACAAAAGTTTTATATTTTACTTTACGTTACTAATCTTTTTTGTTTAAATGTAGCTTAAATAAATTGATTGCAACCACTTACCTTAAAAAAATTGATTAAATGCAATGAATCATTTTTTTCAGTGAGGGACCAATCAATATAAATGTTTAGTGATATGTTGGTTACACACTATCAATGTTTAATGGACGACTAACCCTAATTTAGATGCTTAACCCCAATTTAATTAACCCTAACCTTACAAAAAGGTAGCACACTTCAGACTAAAATTTTCTACAATCCATTTGTGCATAGTTGAGAGCAATTGCGACACTGTAAAAAATACTTTCCTGCCTTAAAATATTTTGTTAAATCAACTCAGATTTACAAGTCATGTCAACAGAGATGAGTTGTCACAACATATAAAATTAAGTTGACTTTTCTCAACTATATTTTTTAAGCTATAAAATCTTACCTGTAGCTATAACAACTCATCTCTAGTCAAGATAAAACATAAGTAAGTTGAAATGACTTGTAAATCTGACTTGATTCAACAAAAAGTTTAAGGCACCAAAGTATTTTTACAGTGTATGTACACTGTCAGAAAAAATGGTCAAAAATTTTCTCTAGCTGTCACGGGGGCAGTGCCCTTTAAAGAAGTCCTACATTTAAGTACAGCTATGTATACATTTGGTACCCATATGCCCTTTTGAGGTACTATGATGAACTTTTTACTGTAGTTACAAAAGTGCACTTTTACTTTTTGAAAGTGTAGACCAGTGTGTCTAATTCACATAATCATTTATCTAATGTGTGTAGTGTGTTTAGTTTTTGTCAGGATGTACAGTTTCATGGGAGGGGGTTTGTTCTGTGCCATCGTGGGCAACATCCTGCTGGTGGTTTCCACGGCGACGGACTACTGGATGCAGTACAGGCTGTCCGGCAGCTTCGCTCATCAGGGCCTGTGGCGTTACTGCATGTCCGGCAAATGCTACACGCAGACCGACAGCATCGGTGAGTCTGACGCATCATGTCTATCGTTACATATATGACTTCTCAAGTGTCTGAGTGACACAATAGTGTTATGTCAGAAAAGTAAGTTTAATCATTGTGTATGTAACTTTAAAATATATACATTAGTAATGTAAAACACCATTCAAGATTTTTCTCCACATTTGCATAACACATAACTTTTCCAGTGGTTTGTAATGTGTTGGGTGATGAAGTCTGGCTAAATTAGGGTTAAGCTGGATTCTTGTAAAATAAAGTCTGGAACCTTCTGGGACCTTATATCCTATAAATGTTATATTAAGGTTTATTTCACTGTTATAGTCATATTGAAAACAGGTGTCCATGTATTTTTGGTCACCCATTGTAATTTCCTTTTTGGTTTCAGCTTACTGGAACGCAACCCGAGCCTTTATGATCCTGTCTGCCTTGTCGTGTTTTTCGGGAATCATCGCAGGAATTCTGTCCTTTGCTCATTTTTCTGCCTTTGAGAAGTTTAACCGTTCCTTTGCAGCAGGAATCATGTTTTTTGTTTCCAGTAAGTCTTTTCATCTTCAAGTCATATGCTTATGTTTGCCCTTTACAGGAATCTGATAGCAAACCCAAGTCACTTGCATGTTGTGGTCAGACATGTATATTTTGGTTTGTTCTCTTCCAATAGAGGTTTATGCAAATCTCAAAACTCTTTGACATTTGTTCATTTTGAATTTATTTTAAATCTGGTTATGCAACTGTCTAGTTTCTTTTTAATCTCATCACAACCTCACACCTTTCTTGGTGAAGACAATATGACCTGTCAAGACTTCTTTATGACCTCTAATACTGCTGAGTTTATCTTAAGACACTTCGATCTGTTTCAAAACATGAGAGAATACTCTTTTATAAAATATGAATATCATAATGTTAGTCTTCATGGCGTTGCTTTCGGTTTCTATGTATAGATGAAACTAAAGTTAGTGTATGGGCAGTGGCGGCTCATGACTGCTCTTCTGAGGGGTGCAAATTCAAAATATGTGTTCGAGTGTCATGTGTGTTGCTCGTGTTTTCAAAATGTGAGTTTGTTGCATCGTGTGAACCATGTGCATCACGTGTTTTGTCGAAGTAAGCGTCTGCTGCACACGCGTCAAAACCGTTTATGATAAAAGAGACGCTCACGTTTACAAAATACTCGCAAGATACTCCCTTAACAGTAAACTCTGATTACGCATGAGTTTATCTGGCAAACACGAGCATCTCTTTTATCATAAACCCTTTAGACGCATCTGCAGCATGCATTTTTTTACAGGACACGTGATGCACATAGGTTCACTCGACGTGCCGAACACATATTTTGAAATTACGAAGCACACACATGATGGGCTACATACATGTTGTGACAAACCTTCGCACCATGCACCCTCGAAAAAAGAAGTCACTGGCCGCCACTGTGTATGGGTATGAATTTCATTATTATTATTATTTCAGAGATGTGGTGACTCTTACATTTACTTTTTATAGTTTATTTATTTATAGTTAATCTTATTATCTAATCATTCATTTTTTTACATATTAAGCACTGCTACAAATATGATGAATAACAATCACAGCACAAAAGTTCTCATTCATTTCTTATGTATTTGTCTTCAAGCACTTTTTGTTCTTCTTGCTATGGCCATCTACACCGGTGTGACCGTGAATTTCCTAGGAAAGCGTTTTGGTGATTGGCGTTTCTCCTGGTCCTACATACTGGGCTGGGTCTCTTTGCTCATGACTTTTTTTGCAGGTCAGTAAGGATTATATATAAACATTAAATGTTCAAATAGATTTTTATGAGTCTGACACAAATGTGTTTTGTTTTTGCAGGTATATTTTACATGTGTGCCTTCAGGATGCATGAATGCAGAAGAGTGGCCGGCCCTCGCTAGACCGAAATAAAGCATTAACTTTATATCAAGCCAATGCCAATCTCATCCTGATTTAAATTTGAACGTAAATGAAGCAAGTAGTCTACATAATAAAATATTTATCCTTCAGCCTCTGCTGCTTCCCCACATGATGTTACAGCATTACTTTAATCTCTTTAATCTCTATACAAATTTTCCCCTGATGCACATTTAAAATGCAAATTATAATCCATAGTCAAAACTGAACAATATTTCATGCACAGACGCAAAATCTTAAATAAAATTTCACAGTGTTTTCTTGTCATTTTGTTTGTTGTTATTATTTGATATAAAAAAACTAAGATTATTACAAGGCAATTGTTAAATGCTTTCTTATTTATATGTTGCTTTGGATAATGATGCATCTGATGAATTAATGAATGGAATGGAATGAACTTTAGCACAAGATTAGAAAACATTATATTGCTAAGAGGCTAAACTTGCAATCCTGGTAAATCTTAAGGAAAAGCAATGAATATTGTCATATAGTAAAAGCACAGACCATCATCTGTTTTAGACAGAATATTTTTCAGATTTTTTTAGCTACACTTTTACCAAAGCAACTTGCAAATTAGGAAAACTATTGTGCAATTGATCTTAAGGAGACGGTAATGTGAAAAGTGCTTACACAAAGAAAATCAGAGAAAAATATTTTTTTTTTAAATAGCGAAAATCCAAAAAGAGAAATTTCCAAAAGAGATGCATGTTTAGCAGTTTGGCAATATTTTAGACAAAGCTGACTGAACAAAGTTTGTAAAGTTTATGCCCATTTTGTGAAGAAACTACAAGACGCCACTCAGTTCTGGATGGGGTGTAGATGTGTAAATCATCTAAATTATAATAGATTTGAGATTAAGATGACTTTAAAGAATAAACACAATACAGTTCATTTCATCTTTTACATAAGACCCATGATATGCAAGATGAGACTTTTCTTGCCATTGATAGCTGTCTATGGTAAGCAAAATAGCAAATGAAAAACTAGAAATATTACTTTTAAGATCATATTTTTTATATTTAAGTCATTAGAAGAATAAAAGCACATTAACTAAAGAAACTGTGCACTTTCCCAAACCCTTAAAGCCACCCAAACATGCAACTGTGGTGATGTGATGAATTCTTCTAATGCCAAACACGTTCAAGGTGATATGATGTTCATCTCAGTTGCTTTGTCTTTAACTTTCTGAAGTCCGATATGCAACATATTGAGAACAGAAAAACTGTTTTTATCACGAAAAGTTGAAGAAGAAAAGTAAAAAACGATGGGATCCAAAGAGGTGTTGAGAGTGCACATCAGGAGCGCGTAGGCTCTCCACGATGGACTCGTGTTGGTACTGTAGGTGATCAGATGAGAGACGTTGTACGGTAAAAAACACACCAGAAAAATACTCAATGTGCCGAATGCCATGCCAATGGCTCTCTGCTTTTTGTCTTTGGACATAAGGGGTCTGGTGTACAGGAAGTAGATACAGCTAGCGTAACAGAAGAGACAAATCAGGAGCGGGACGAGGTACAGAAGCGTAAAAAGCTCAAGTCGGAATGGCATCAAAACCCTTTTCTGTTCCTCTGTGAAGTTGTCATAGCAGACCGGTCTGGGAGCGGTGCCGTTTGGCTCAGGCATCTGAACCACATAAATGACTAAGCTCAGGTTTGAACCAGCGATGAGCCAGATGAGAACGCTGCCGGCCATGGCGTACACCGGCTTGCGATTATTTCTGTATTTAATAGGAAAGACCACTGCAAAATAGCGGTCCACGGCAATGGCCATGAGTAGCAGGGAGCTGGAGTAAATTGTGGTAAAAAACACATAGGCGGTCATTGAACATAAGGTCTTTGATAAGTACCATCTCATGCCCATCACAGCTTCATACATCTTGAGGGGCAAGAAAAACAAGAAGATGAGGTCAGAAACCACCAAGTTGAAGAGAAGAACGTCTGTCGGATTGGGTTTGTCGCCAAGTTTCTTAAACAACGTGGACATGGCTAAAATATTGGATGGAAGTCCCACCAGAAACGTGCAGATGTAGACAAAAAGAATTAACCACTGGTTAACCACCACCATTTTGGGAGATCTCTGCAAAAAAATAAAATAAATGTGAGGTTTATTTAACTTTCAAAATGCACAAAACATTATTTAACACTGAAATACAAACAAAATAAAGTGTCTGTGAGGTATTCATTGAATGGTTGCGTCCCATGCATGTTCACAGTAGCCGGCACTTACCACAAACTTCCCAGCCTCTAAGAGTTTTTCTGGTGGGTTTTATTGCGCAAAAAAGCTTCGTAATGGTCACGCTGAGCACAGATCAGTGTATACGAGAGTCTTATGTTGTAGGTTTGGGTTACTGTACAGTAAGTGGGAGTTGATAAGATATCATTATATTATAAAAGACTAAACTAAACCTTAACTAAAATGCAAAACTCTTCTAATGTTTCAATTCAGGAGGCATGCAACATAATATCTAGATTTGTATAGGTGCAAATAAAATGCAAATTTAAATGCAAACATTGTTATCGGAATATGTGTGTTTATAAACAACAATGAACTTTAAATAGTCTTTATGTTAAAAGTTTGTGTGTTACGCTTCAATTCAAGTTCTAATCCTAAAACACAACAACAGCAGCAGCAGTCCACCAGTAAATACTGACTAACATGACAGTAATCCAAATCAAAACGTTTTCATAAATTTAACTTAAATATAAAAAAGTATTTGTATAAATAATGGTACCTGATATTTTGGTTGAATTTGCCTTAATCTGGACGACAAAGTAACAGTTGATCTTCTGGGATGTCCTAGCAAAAATATTTAAGCGATGAGAACATCCTGAACAATCAACACAAGTGCAATGCAAATATTACTGTCAATCATGTGTCCTATTGTATTACACTTTTGACTGCTGATCATGCACAGATTATTACATTTACATTTATTCATTTAGCAAATGCTTTTATCCAAATGAGAGAGCATGTCAATGAGCTAACAACACGTGTAGTCTCCAAAGCAACCCATGGAAAAAACTTTCTCCAGCCAAAATAGTTTTAAATATATGCTAAATACATTAAATATATTTTTGAATTTGAAAATATATTTCGTTTTAACCTTCAAAATGTATTTCAGGGGCAACAAATATATTTCTAATTTTACAACCCATACAGCAAAAAAAAAAAAAATTCTCGGCCAAAATGTATAAAGTATAAGTATAAAATGTATACGTATAAAATTACAAGTATATATTTTGCAGTTGAAAACATATTTTATTTAAAGTTTTTAAACCTGTTATGTTAACAGGTTTGTAACATACAAAGTTATTCTTTCAATGTGACGTGAATAAAAAATGCTTTAAAGGGGACATATCATGCAAATCTGACTTTTTCATGTTTAAGTATTTGGTCTCCAGTGCTTGTATCAATCTAGAAAATGTGAAAAAGATCAACCCAGTAACTTAGTTTTTGTAAACCATTCTCTGCAAGCATGTGAAAAACTAGGTCATTTAAAATTGGACTCCCCTTGTGATGTCAGAAGGGGATAATACCGCCCCTTAATCTAACCAACGCATTGTCATTCAGTCAAGAGATCAACTCATTTGCATATAAAGGACACACCCAAACAGCACATTTTCGCTCACACCTACAAAGTGGTAATTTTAACATGTTATAATAAGTTATTTATATGGTACTTTGAACTAGAACTTCACATACGTTCTCTGCGGAAACCAAAGATTTATTTGACATCTTAATTTTTTTTAAATATATTTTAAAATAAACAAAAAGCACATTGTTTAAAAATACATTTTTTAAACATATTTCAAAATATTTTTAGTACATATATTATTTGGCCATTTTTTGTATATTTGAATTTTTTTATTTATTCTTTTGCCGTATGGGAATGTATACAAGTAAGAGAAATGAATAGATGAACAACATAAAAAAAGGAGATTTTTATATGTTAAAACAAAAGTTATAGACTGTGTAAAAGTTGACAGTTAGGGGTTAGTTAGTTATGGCAGTAGTTATGCAACTAGGTTCTGTGCTAAAAGTCCTTTCACGTTTATGTAAACCATCAGTGATAAATCAGACTTTATCTTCACCACAGTTTTGATAAGATTCAATGTTAGAGAATTCACAACTGATGATTATTGTTAAATGACTGGTGAGACTTTATAATCTACCTAGAAACACGCCCTGTTGACTAAAAACATTAAGTATGAGCACGTCGTAGGCGATATGTCTAATTTGCTAATGCTATATGCTAATGTTGGACAGAGTCACCTTAGCACAAATCGTCTCATTTATTTTTATTTCTCAAACAGAATACAAAGGTAGGTTATAACCCCAGTTAGAGCATCCGATCAAACAACAACTATTTTATTAACTGGCGGGCAACTCTGCTTTTGTCCGCCAGGTGGGAGTGTCTGCGGGGAATGACGTCACGCTTTACCTATGAAGGGAATCTTTTGCATTTCTGTTTGTGTTTATCTATATGAATAGAAAACTGGCGTGTATTATTGAAGTTTGTGTATTTAGGTATATTTTACAAAAAGAAAATTGGCTTTTTGCAAACCACTTTTTCACACTTTATTTTAATGATATTAAATAATTAAAAAAGTCTGGCATGTTAACAATGTAACTACCTCTTTTTCTATTAAGTAATAAAAACGCGTTTTTAAATTATTATTTATTATTTTGAATATATTAATTATCCACTGTTGCGATGTTCGTGCTGAGTGGATGATCACCAAGGTAACCGCAGTGGCGTCAACATCGCGTCCTCTCATTGGTTCATGTGTTTGTTCACGCTCCACGGCGCAAGCTGATTCGAGTTTCTCTGTGTTGTCTTCTTAAAAACATACAGAAATCCACAGTTTCATACATCGACCTTGAACTGCACCATGAGATTATATCCTGACGAATATTTCTGATACATACAGGTGAGAAAAAAATAAAGTCATTTAGTCTTATAAGCTGTAGTGGCGCAAAGGACACTAGGTCACCTAAAATATATGTGGAATATACTTAACATACATATAAATAACTGTTAACGTTATACTTTGCAAGTTACACAGGCTATTAAGTTTTAAATGTTGAAAAAATAAACACACTGTTCAAAACAAAACGTCCTTGAACAATTTCTGTGTCAACTGTTAGTCAGTGTGCATAGTTAGTGTGATATACTACACCTGTAGAGACATCTAATAAGACACCTGTGTAAACTTGAGGTGAACTGACCTCAAACATCCTCTAAAATCATGCAATGACACTTCACAGTGATCATGTTGGCCAGTATCCAATAAAGCAATGCCATCATCAAAGTAATACACATGACTGTATTTAGTTCTGAAATGCTTTGTGTCCCATTAAAATTGAATCTTCCTCACATTAAGATCTTACTTAATATTTTTCATGTGATTGACTGACCTGCAGACATGAAAGTGAAGATTGGATCAACATGCCTCTCCAAGACAGAAAGTCTAGAGGTCCAACCAGATCACACCCTAAACCCAAAGACAAGTAAACCATCACTGAAATGACATTTAATGGAAGTGTAGTTTGCCTGCTGATGTATATAATTGTGTTTTTTATTTGTAGGGAGCTTTTTGATCTTAAAAGACTTTTAGCATTGATCACAGCTCCTGTATCCAGACAACAGGTAAGATGTTTACCTCAAAGTGCTGAATGTGAATCAGGATTGGGTAACATTCGGTGTAGGGCTGCAACTAACGATTATTGTCATAATCGATTAATCGGGCGTTTATTATAATTTTCGATTAAACGACTACGGTAATCAGAAAAAAACACACAAATTTTCTCAATTCGATTTTCACCTATAGCTAAATAAGAAAAATTAGGGTATTCACTTGTAAAAGTTTACTCATGTGGTAAATGTGCAAAAGCCACACACTACTACAGAGTTTTACTTATATAATATTTTTGGTTTTAATATTTTAAGCCTTAAAAGGAACATTTCACGACTTTATTAAGATTTAAAATAAATATTTGGTGTCTCTAGAGTACGTATGTGAAGTTCTAGCTTAAAATACATCATAGATAAGCAATTATAACATGTTAAAATTGGCACTTTTATAGGTGTGAGCAAAAATGTGCCGTAACTGATCGCCATAATGGTGGTTTCTTGAAATTAAAACTTTTTTGTGGTGTTAATTATTTTCTCTCTCTCTTTCTGCACTGAATGGCAGTGCCGTGGTTGGATAGTGCAGATTAAGGGGCGGCATTATAATAAGATCCCCTTCTGACATCACAAGGGGAGCCAAATTTGAATAACCTATTTTTTAGAAGCACTGGGGACCCAATTATAACAATTAAACATGGAAAAAGATCCTCTTTAAATAAAAAAGTTTGTTCAGCTTTTAAATAGTAAAAAATTTTTAAATGTCAAAATGAACAAAATGAATTGAGTCTTCAGAGATGTGCTGAGGAAATTTTGCCACAGATTAATAAACTCATTTAATCTTCAACTTTGGACCTTGATGATAATTAACATTATTCATTATAGACACAATAAATAAGCCATATTATATGACACACATGTGTTCTTACTGTAATAAAATCCTGGACTTCCTCCTTACTTGCGTGTAAGATGCTTGTGGTTCATACTATTTTTATGAAAACCCAACAATACTAACTTATATTAAAGGAAATTAAACTTTTATTAACCAGCGTTCGTTTGCGCAGCGTTCGTCATTGTCCTGTCAGGGTTGCCAGATCCGCGTAACGAAAGCAGCCCAATGGGCATTCAAAATTTGTCCAAAAGCCTCTTAATGGCTATTTGTTGACAACGAATGTCAGATTTGATTTTGATTAGTTGTTGCAGGTGTCTTTCAATGGATATGTTGTAATGAAGATAACAAATGAATTTATAATCACATTCTGAATTCAGATCTGTGGTAGTAAACATGAATCTCTACTCATCACCTTAGGTTTCCAGAGGACAGAAGTTACAGATCTCCTCAAATGTTCATGACAGCCGTAAGAACGGTCCGATCACTGAAGCGTCTGAGCTGGATAACTTCAGGTGCGCACATCATGCTGTTTGGTAAACCAGGTTTGCCTCTCCCGTTGTTTTTTGTAACCACTATTAATTTTGTTAACAGCGTGACTTATCGAAACCAGAGATGTTTTAGTGAGCGACCACATCATAAGGTTTTCTTGGAGATCTTCACAGCCTTAATCAAGAACAGACTTGGTTTCAGGTCAGTATATATGAACATGATTTTGTCCTGCTATAAGAATGACCCCAGATAAAGATGTAATGTTAATGGCTAGATAAGTCTTTTTTGATTTCAGTGAGTGGTTGGAGATTTCTTCATCCGACGGTGTTCTGAGAGTTTTAAACTGCTTGAGATTATTCATCAGAGATCCGGTTTATCAGGCAAGTCCCAAATCCAGTATCTGTGAAGAAATTGTGTCATACTGTCCCTATAAATAGGTATTCAACCACATAATGCAAAGATTAACTGGGAACAGTGACGTATTATAGCGAGATGTGATACATATATGCATGATGGTTTTTGCATATATGTCTGCATTCTGTTTTAGAAAGTCTTCTTTGAACTTGAGGGGGCTGGACAGCTTGCTAAGGTAAATATTTTTGGATATTTTAAGTTATGAGTACATGGCACAGTAGCTCATTTATAGTGTTTGTCTCATTGGATGATTTTCAGTATATGGAGTCTGTGGCCACGGTGTATCTTGAATGTAGAGAACAGACACTGGACATTGAGCAGCTGGTCGCCATGACATGTAAGACAAATGTGCTTTAGTGTGTTATATGTTTGTTTTAAAAATGTGCCACAAGATGAATAAAGTGTCTGCTGTCCCTGTTTTCCTAATTCGCGGTGTTACAGATATGTTTCAGAAATTGTCTTCAGTTGAGGAACAGAGACGGTGGATTATTAACTGTGGGGCACATAAGGTAACAGATTCACAGAGGAAATATGTAACCCAAATTTGGCCTGAAAGTTGAATAAATAAGCTTTCAATTGATGTGTGGTTTGTAAAGGGATTGTTCACATTACAATGAAAATTCTGTCATCATTTACTCATCCTCATGTTGTTCTAAACCTGTATGAATTTATTTTTTCTGATGAACACAAAAGAAGATATTTTGAGAAATTATGGTAAACACACAGCAGATATGACCATAGACTTCCATAGTAGGAATAAAAAATATGATGGAATTTAATGGGTACAATCAACTGTGTGCTTACCATCATTTATCAAAATATTTTCTAAGTCATTTATCACAATACTTCCAAAATATTTTTTTCCTACTATAAAAGTCAATGGTCACTTACTGCTGTGTGTTAACCATCAAAATATATATAAAAAAAATGTTTGGGTGTTCATCAGAAAAAACATTAATACAGGTTTAGAACAACATGAGGATGAGTAAATTATGACAGAATTTTAATTTTAAAGTATCCCTTTAGGATAGGACAATATTTGGTCGAGATACAACTATTTAAAAATCTGGAATCTGAAGTCCTTAGCAAACATATTATTAATGATAAAAATACATTTTTTATATATTTACACAGTAGGAAATGTACAAAATATCTTTATGAAACATGATCTTTACCCAAATGATTACCCAAATATTGATAATCTTGACCCATGCAATGTATTTTTGGCTATTGCTACAAATATTCCTGTGTGACTTATGACTGGTTTTGTGCTCCAGGGTCAGACATAAAATGTATTATGCTTTAAAATGTCCCCCAACTATAATCCCATGTATGGTTTAATAGATTAACAGTGGGATTGTGAATATGATTGATGTGAATGCAAAATTAAAACAATACAAATGTCATAGTTTTAATCAACAAAAAGATCGCTCTAGTGAGGTAAACTAGTCTTCAATCAGTAGATGTGAAACAGAAGATGAGAAATTTGGATTTGCAGCAGGTTGTTATGTGTTTATTTTTGGTAACTGTTCAATGTTTTTTTTGCAGACCTTAGTAAAGCTGCTGTCTATGCGGGACAGCGGTGTGATATTAGGAGCCCTGCTGGCACTCACCACACTAGCTGAAAGGTGCGTTTTTATCCCACTGATATAAATCTACAGTCATTATGCTAACCTTCCTGACCTAATCGCTAATCTTCATTTAGTCAAGAATGTAAAGAGAAGATCGGAGAGCTGTCTATTGTGGAGCATCTTCTAGTTGTGTTACAAGAATATGACATGTTGTCTAAAAGGTAGGCTTGACTTCTTAAAGTCTGTTATTCAAGTATTTGGGACAGACCCATCATGTGTCTTTGCGTCTCCTCTGTCAGGTTGAGCGCAGAGCTGCTGAGGTTGTTGTGTGCCGTACAGTTCGTGAGGGAACAGGTGCGCCACTGCGACGGTGTTCCCGTGCTCCTCAGTCTCCTGCACGCTGACCACGTAAAGCTGCTGTGGAGCACCGTATGGGTCCTCGTGCAGCTGTGTCAGGATCCGGACGCCAGCGCTGAGATCCGAGCCTGGGGTGGCGTGCAGCAACTCCTGCGAATCTTGCATGGGTGCGTCACAGTTAGAGAGTGCTGGTTTTAGTGTTCATGATGTGTACGTCATTCAAAACCTTTTTTGTTTTTTGCAGAGAGCGAGTCTACGTGTCGGATCGTTCCACAATAGACACGATCTCTAGTGCCAACGCAGCGGGCAGGATACACAGACAGTATGTGAAGGCAGAGGTCAGCACTCAGGAGACAGCAGAGAATATCATGAATCTTCAGGCAGGTGAGGTCAGATGAGATTAGCAATTTATGTAAGTTGCACATTCGGATAATAACTGAAAGCATTAACCCTCATCCCTGTTCCCAGCATGCTGTGCGGCGATCACTGAGCTCGTATTGGATGACACGACAGCACATAATGTAGTTCAGGTAGATCTCATCATTAATTTATTAAAGGCACAATAATTTGTGAGTCCTGTCAGATTGATTCCTATCAACAGTGAAGGTGAAGACGACAACTCCCATTTCACGCTCTTTCACAGCGTCATCAATCTGCATCGTTGATGTTGTTTATCGCCCTCTAGTGGTGAAAATTACATATTGTGCCTTTAATTTGTACAGCGATTTTTCTTTTTTGTCTTGAATTAAAGATATCAATTTAAAAATACACAATTCAAAATCTCCTACTGTCTTACTTAAACAGGGTGTCCCACAGGGCTCTGTTCTTGGCCCACTATTGTTCTGTATTTAGCCGCTTGGCAACATCATCCGTCGACATGGCTTTAGCTATCATGGTTATGCCGATGATATTCAGCTATATACTGCTTGTCAACCAGATTCTGTTAATGTAAAATCCTCACTCTCCTCTTGTGTTAGCGAGTTAAAACTATGTCTACAATTTCTAAGGCGGAATCTGGGTAAAACCGACATTCTGATAACTGGTCCCCCATCTCTAATAAAAAACATCTCTGTGGACTTTAGTTTTGAACTGGATGCTGCTACGATTTCCCCTCAGCTACTGTTAGAAATTTAGATATCATACTCAACCCCTTACTATCCTTTGATGCCCATATTTGCAGCCTCTTCAAAACGTCTTTTTTCATTTACAACGCATTGTCAAACTGCAACCTTTTATCTGCAGAAATTATGCCAAAACATTAGTACATTAGTCTTGATTACTGCAATTCACCCTTCTTTGGTCAATCAGCTCATTCAATCTCATGTGTATAAAGTGTAGTCTGGAGTATTTCCCATGCTCTACATTTATATTTTAGGAGAATGGAGTGTACATAATCGGCAAACTGATTTTGCCACAAAGCTTTAACGGACCTCAGGCAAAATCTCTACAGGTTTGTCAGTCGAGTGAATATATATTCAACTATGATTTGCAGTGAAATGCATGTTGAACTACAGTATATGAAATATACTAATTATTTATTATTGTTGCTCCTTATTTTCTTAAGTGTTATGCTTTTAGGGCTCTGCGGTTCCTTTTTAGTATGGAACGCCATAGACATCATTTTAAAAGGTATTATATTTCAGATTTTTTATTGATGAAGTAAGTGATGTACGTATAGTGTTTCTATCTCTCTGACGGTCATGTTGTTGGTTTGTTGGTTGCAGACTCTTTTCCCCAGAGCTGTTTGGGATGTTTATTGATGTTGGACATTATGTAAGAGACATTTCTGCATATGAACCTCTGCAAGAAAAAATCTCACTTCTTTCGGTAAGATACTGTTGTGGGGTGAGTGAAGACACTCGGTCACATAAATCTTTAAAAGGAGGATTTAAATGTCTGTAGGGAAGATAGTGTCTGTCTATCTAAAACCCTATTCACACACAGATTACGGAAAATACCCAGAAAATGTGTCCCTGGATTTGTCCGGGATCGTTTGATTTTGGTTCAGTCACACTGCCAATGATTTTCCGGAATCTGTGGGTGCTTTCACACACATCCCGTAAAGATCCCGTAAAGACACTTGACATATTTAAAGATATTTTCCGATAACATCTTGTTGAGATTACACCCGCGTACTCACTATGGCACGCCCCTTACGGCATTAGGTCTCATTCACTAAGCATGAGTACTAGGGATGCATAACGATTAATCGCGATTAATCTATAGCAAAATAAAAGTTTCTGTTTAAATCATATATGTGTGTGAACTGTGTATAATAACTTTGTATAGATAAATGCATAGACATGCATGTATATGTATATATATATATATATATATATATATATATATATATATATATATATATATATATATATATATATATATATATATATATATATATATATATATATATATATATATATATATATATAAGAAATGTTACATTTGTATTTTATATTTATGCATAATTAATATTATATATAAACATAAATACTTAATATATAAATATATTTTTTTCTTTAAATTATACATGCATGTGTGCATATTTATATATACATAATTATTATACACAGTTCACACACACATATATGTTGTAAACTAAAACTTTTATTCTGCTATAGATTAATTGCGATTAATCATTAGGCATCCCTAATGAGTACGCACAAATTTGTGTGTGGGATATGCATACTGATGTTTTCATGAACAAATCATCAATCTTTAGTGTCTTAAGTGTCTTCTAAATGTATAAAAAAATTCCCAAGAACAACTAATACCACACAGTATAATCACGTAATAATCATGTACTCTATAATCAAATACTAGGCTATAATTATAATGCATTTAATAATGTTGATAGATAATATTTATATTATATTTTCTATTATAATATTTTCTATTATATATTATTATATACATTATCTATAATAATAATAAGTATATTATACATTATTTTATAGCCTAATTATTGTTTTCTACTTGGGCTGCATAACGATTTATTCGCAACTAATTGTTTGCAGAATAATTGTTTTTGTTTACATTATACAGTATATATGTGTGTGATAATAATAATGTATTTATAAATACACACACATGCATGTAAATATTTGTACATGTGTATGTAAATTTTTTTATTTATATATATAATTCATATTTTATATAAATACTTAATATATAAATATTTTTTTCTTAAAATTATGCATGAATTTGTGTGCATTTGTGTGTACATAATTATTATACACAGTATACATATAAACAAAAACTTTTATTCTGCAAACGATTAGTCGTGATTAATCGTTATGCAGCCCTATTTAAAGATGCATGTAATAACAAATCTTAATGCTTTACTTCCTCACTTTTTAAATCTCTATATTAAGCGTTTGCTTAATGCCTAATGTAAACATTATGTAAATGTAATGAGAAGTCTAAATATCAATTACTAGTTGTCCTATCTGTTTTATTTTAGATACAGATGCACGTCTTTAAGAAAGTTTTTCTAAGAACTTCAAATGTGCATATAAATACGAAAAACGTATTAGTGAATGAGACCCATTGTTTCTGTCTTTTGTTCACACTGGACGTTTTCTGTAAATGATATGGCAATGTTACTAGGTCCCCTTTATGGGAGCCAGAAACAATTTCTGGACGTGTTTGCGCTCACACAGAAGGTCATTTTGTGACACAGACAAATAACAAATGCAATACCAAAAGAGCATGAAATGAATGATTCAGAGGAGATCTCAACAATCTTTGGTACTGAGCCAAATCTGAGCACAGTTTTAATGTTTGCAACTTTAAAGGTTTTATATCTTGACAGTCTTTTCCATCTTTATGTTGTTTATCTGTAGAAGGACGAATTGGATGTTCTCAAGGAAAACATAGAGACAGTGAATCAGAATCGACCTCCTTTGAGAGTTATTAATGGTTACGCTGTTCTGGATCATCTGGGCAGTGGTGCATTCGGCAGCGTCTATAAGGTGAAGATGACTCCTATAGTTATCATCACACTATGTGCCACTAAAAACACTCATCCACTGTTGTTGTTGTGATGATTTTAAGGTCCGTAAGCAGAGTGGGCAGAATTATCTCGCACTGAAGGAAGTGAACTTTCACAATCCTGCTTTTGGCAAGGACACGCGCTCCAGAGACAGCAGCGTGGAGAAGATCGTCTCTGAGCTGACCATCATTAAAGAACAGGTTCACATGCATTCTCACTTCACAATGGCTATGTTTACATGCACAAAATCGTGTCAGTTCGACTAAATTTAATCCGGTTACGACATACAGTTACATGCACCCTAAACTTTAAATGTAAAATTGTTCATTAACATTTACATTTTATATAATCCCAACCAAACGTCTGCGCAAGCGCACAGCAAGGTTTGCCAAGTTCGCGTAATAAAACCAGCCCAATAGACATTCAAAACTAGCCCAAAAGCATCCCAATGACTATTCACAGCCCAAATACTAATAACTAATAAATGAAATCCTTTCATCTTTAACCTGCAGAAAAAAATCTACTTGCTCGTTTTAAAGGTGCAATGTGTAATATTTAGAAGGATCTCTTGACAGAAATGCTAAATAATATACAAAACTATATTATCAGGGGTGTATAAAGACCTTTTAATAATGAACCGTTATGTTTTTATTATCTTAGAATAAGACGTTTTTATCTACATACACAGAGGGTCCCCTTGCATGGAAGTCGCCATTTTGTGCCGCCATGTTTATACAGAATCCCTTAACGGACAAACTTTTTTACTAAGTGTCTGTCAATTACATGTTTTTCCGGTGGCAGCTACCATAGCTTCTCAATGCTTTTCAAAGCCGTGGACTGAGCCGTTGGTTGTAATTCACAACCTTACCACTGGATGCCGCTAAAATTTACACACTGCACCTTTAAAGTAGCCGAAATCTGATCTCCGCCAAAAAGCAGAGGACTTGGCAACGCTGTGCAAACATCTCTTGTAAAGGTTCCCGCTTTATCTCTGGATCAATGTACAAAGTCAGAGTTGAGTTGGAGAAAGTTGTTCTTAAGAAGTTGTCAGATATAGGCAAAGAAAACACACTTTCTGAAAGACACACATAAAGCCCTATTTTATTGCTTTATGTAGCCTTAATGAAACAAAGTACACATGAACATTGCAGAATGTATAGCACGTGACCCCATTACCTTAATAATAATGTGTGCTTTGCCATTGCCTTGTTATTGCATGTTTCTGTGATGAGAATCATGTGATATAAGAGGGAACTATAAGACGTGAACTTAAGCACAATTCTTCTACGCATGTGCACGAGATTTTTTTGCATCCGATTGAGAAAATACTACTATTCATGCGTTTGCATGCATAGTACTTTTCTCCCGATGTTCGGATCACAGATCGGGCTACACCGCTCCTTTCGATTCGAAATTTGCATCCGATCGACCCCCAAGGTTTTTACATGAAGGCTTTTCAATCCAATTGAGCCATCAATACGATTACAAACGGATTATTTGGTTGCATGTAAGCGTACATTTATACGCACTTCTTACAATGACTTTCAGCCTAATTTACAACAGCCACGTGCACAAGGTTAGCAATTTGCATAATACATGCCCAAATAATAAACAGTTCCATATAAGGGCATTCCACAAAGCAGCAATTGTCCAGTGAAAATTTAGAGAAGGATGAAGAGCTAATAAAAAAAAATTCATTATCATATCCGTTATCCGTAAATTTAGGTTTTGTTTAGATTTTCGATTTGGGAGCGTAACAGATATTGGTAAACAATTAGTATAAGATGCGATAAGGCCGGTAATATGATTTTACCAGAGATGCGCATCTGTATCAAACAGATCAAGTGATTGACTTTTAGACTTGTCATTACATTTACTTTGCATTTACATTTACCTTTAGGCATTAGGCAGACCCTTTTATTGAGATTTAAAAAAGTGAGGAAGCAAAGTGTAAAGGATTGTCGTTAGGCGCATTTTCTTTATATGTGTAGAAATAATTTAGTGAATATACTAGATATGTAAATCTTATATCAATTATATCTTTTATTATTATATACATTATAATTATACCACACGTATGCAATAATCATAATTAATGGCGACTATAAGTTGTTCTTGCATTTTTTTTTCATACATTTAAAGGAAATTTTAGTACCAAAGTTTTTGTTGAATTATGATTTGTTCTTGAAAACAAATTTGTGCATAGGCCCAATGTCTCAAACTCTTTCTCAAACATTGAGTTTAAGTTTTTCTTGATTTCTTTCAGATGTCGCACCCGAACATTGTAAAATACTTTAAGACATTTTTAGAAAGTAAGTACCCATCTGTGAACATTTTTTCAACCTTTTATATTGTTTACGACTGACAGTGTTTCTGGTTTCGTTCTCAGCCGACAAACTCTACATTGTGATGGAGCTCATCGTTGGAGCGCCGCTGGCTGAACATTTCAATTCTCTCAAAGAGAAACAGCAGACGTTTACTGAAGAAAGAGTCTGGAATATTTTTATACAGGTGAGGATCTGAACGGTAACAGAGAGGAAAATCTGATTAGAAAATTAGTAAACTAACATTATATTAATACTTTCACAGATATGTCTGGCTTTAAGATACTTACACAAAGAGAAACGGATCGTCCACCGTGATCTTACTCCTAATAATATCATGCTCGGAGAGAGAGATAAAGTCACACTCAGTGAGTCAAGTTTCATTACTTTAATGTAATTGTATTGTTGGACTTCTCATTAGGAGTGTGAATCGTCAATGGCTTTGAGAGAGATGCAAGCGCCCACTGATTTTTTTTTTCTAATAATCAGTTATTTGTTTTTATGCATTAATGCACTCTTTTTTTAAACAATATGTATTTAATATTTTACAGCAGATTTTGGTCTTGCAAAGCAGAAACAGGAAAACAGCAAGCTGACGTCAGTCGTTGGAACAATACTGTACTGCTGGTGTGTACATCTGTCATTATCTGCAGGATTTTAAGGAGAAGTTTATGAGTTATGTTATATTTTTGATCAGTCCAGAGATCGTGAAGAACGAGCCGTATGGTGAGAAAGCAGATGTTTGGGCCACAGGTTGTATCCTCTATCAGATGGTCACCCTCACTCCTCCTTTCTGCAGCGCAAACATGCTCTCACTCGCTACTAAGGTGAAAGATCTTAACATTGCTAAATCTTTGACATGACCTTACTCAGTCAATGTTAAAGATACTGTAAGAAGATTATATTTACACAGAATGTTCTTCGTGTAACAGTAAACAGTAAATCACAAAAAATGACTTTAGCTGGGTTTTCACATGCAGGCAGGGTCACATATATATCTTTATTCCTCCTGTTTTCAGATTGTGGAAGCAATGTATGAGCCAATAAAGGATGATGCTTTCTCTGAGAGAGTTACACACATGATTCAATGGTACAGTATGAGATCCCTGAAGTTTACATTTTTAACAAACGTGGAGACAGCTTCAAAATTTGTTTACATTTTATTTTCTTAGTAACCTTTATTGTCCCCCTTAAGGGCAATTTGTTCTGCAACATAAGAGTCAGCTTACACCAAATATACAAAATCTACCCATTCCTTTTTGAGTTAATCAAGCTTATAGCATGAGGAACAAATTCAGATTTCAGATCCAGAGGAGAGGATCTGAAATGCGTTATGAAGGGGTGATATACACTCACCTAAAGGGTTATTAGAACACCTGTTCAATTTCTCATTAATGCAATATCTAATCAACCAATCACATGGCAGTTGCTTCAATGCATTTAGGGGTGTGGTCCTGGTCAAGACAATCTCCTGAACTCTAAACTGAATGTCAGAATGGGAAAGAAAGGTGATTTAAGTCATTTTGAGCGTGGCATGGTTGTTCGTGCCAGACGGGCCGGTCTGAGTATTTCACAATCTGCTCATTACTGGGATTTTCACTCACAACCATTTCTAGGGTTTACAAAGAATGGCGTGAAAATGGAAAAACATCCAGTATGTGGCAGTCCTGTGGGTGAAAATGCCTTGTTGATGCTAGAGGTCAGAGGAGAATGGGCCGACTGATTCAAGCTGATAGAAGAGCAACTTTGACTGAAATAACCACTCGTTACAACCAAGGTATGCAGCAAAGCATTTGTGAAGCCACAACACGCACAACCTTGAGGTGGATGGGCTACAACAGCAGAAGACCCAACCAGGTACCACTCATCTCCACTAAAAATAGGAAAAAGAGGCTACAATTTGCTCACCAAAATTGGACAGTTGAAGACTGGAAAAATGTTGCCTGGTCTGATGAGTCTCGATTTCTGTTGAGACATTCAGATAGTAGTGTCAGAATTTGGCATAAACAGAATGAGAGCATGGATCCATCATCCGTTGTTAACACTGTGCAGGCTGGTGGTGGTGGTGTAATGGTTTGGGGGTGTTTTCTTGGCACACTTTAGGCCCCTTAGTGCCAATTGGGCATCATTTAAATGCCACGGCCTACCTGAGCATTGTTTCTGACCATGTCCATCCCTTTATGACCACCATGTACTCATCCTCTGATGGCTACTTCCAGCAGGATAATGCATCATGTCACAAAGCTCGAATCATTTCAAATTGGTTTCTTGAACATGACAATGAGTTCACTGTACTAAAATGGCCCCCACAGTCACCAGATCTCAACCCAATAGAGCATCTTTGGGATGTGGTGGAACGGGAGCTTCGTGCCCTGGATGTGCATCCCACAAATCTCCATCAACTGCAAGATGCTATCCTATCAATATGGGCCAACATTTCTAAAGAATACTTTCAGCACCTTGTTAAATCAATGCCACGTAGAATTAAGCCAGTTTTGAAGGCGAAAGGGGGTCAAACACAGTATTAGTATGGTGTTCCTAATAACCTTTAGGTGAGTGTATGTCGGATGTAATGTTATGTGCTGTCTTCCGCACCTGCCTATTATACAAATCTGACAACCCCATCAGTTTCACACCCACTACTTTAATGCAATTATTCACAACCTTACCCAGTGCATTTTGACAAGTTTTTATTTGTTGCAAATAAATGTACATAAAATTATATTTTTTTAACCTATAAGTAGTACATTCAGAAAACTTCGATTATTTTGGAGTGGTCTTTTATTTTTTTCAGAGATGTGTATTATCAGAATATTATAACTGCAACCTTTTGTGTATTTGATTGATTTTTGCTCTATTCTATGGTGGGTTCAAGTTATATACCGATATTACTTTCTTGGACAATTCCTTATAAACATGATGGTTTTTGAGCATTTTCTAAAACAAAATCAAAAGCAAAGCTGTGATGTAACGCTTTAATTTGCATTAAGGCTTACGTGATGTTTGCAGGGTTTCCAAAGTAATAAAAAAATAGTTTAAATTTCCAAACCTGTAAAAGTCCCCCTTTTTGCTCAGCTAAATACTGAATTAAGTTGAAACTGCTTTTTGAATTCCCAAAACGTCATTCTGGCCGATGTCAAATACCTTTGCAAGACATTGTGGTGTCGTTGATGTGTCCTTATCTTATGTGCCGACTCATTCTGAGTTATCATTATATTAGTTCATTATATAAGTCCTTTTTGGCTTCTGTCCAGGTGCTTGACTCCGAACCCAAACATGCGTCCTGACATCATTGAGGTCAGTTCCCGAATTTCTGACATCATGATGAGGTTTGTGGACGGTCTGTGTGCATCCCATAATTCATTAGAGAGAAGAGCAGAGCGTGACAGGAAGAGAGCACAGAAGTATTTCCTGGAGAGTAACAGGACCAGGATGTGCGGCCCACAACAGGTTTGCTCAGAAAACTTTTATTTATTATAATCTGTGTGCATGTCAATGTCTTGCCCTTTCAGATGGAATACAAGCTGAATAATCTATGGATGTTGTTTTTATTTTAGAGCATGAGCCTTAAAGTACAAGATGATCAAGATGGACCACAGACACAGAGTTTTGAAACATCTTCATCTGTTTTAGAGGAAGAAGATCAGAGCCGAGGTTGCAGAGATCTGTTTTAAAACACAAATAACATTGATGTTATAGTTGAGTTTAACTCATTTGAGACCGAATGAGTTGGACTATAACACTGTGACCATAATAACACTTGCTAACACTTCTTTCTATCACTTTCTTAAAATGTACAGAAAATGCCCAGTGTGATGTCAAGTGTTCAGATGAGCTAAACCTGGTCAGGTAAGTTTACATACTGTACACTGACATACAAGATATCATTTTATTACCAGAATTGATATATAACAGTTGTAAAAGTAAACATTTCTGACATCAGACATGAATGAACATTTTAATAGATTTCAATGTAAGTTTATAAAGATAATTTAGAGCAGTGTGTTGAGATTATTCATTCACAATAAGATCATGAATGTTAAAGGAGGGGTTTAATGCCATTTCATGCATTGTGACTTATTAACATTGTTAAGGAGTTGTAATCCTCATGCTAAACAAATCAGGGTTCCCACGGGTCCACGAAATCCTTGAAAGTTTGTGAATCAGGGGAAATTGAAATTGAAATCATACATACATAGATACAGGTCATTAAACGTGCTTGAATCTATTTTATGCTAGAAGTTTTCTGGGAAAAAAATCCATATTATTCCCTGTGTAGTGTAGGATAATATCATAGAAATTCTAGCCTTTCTTAGCACACATGAAAACGTCTCTGATTACGTATGTAACTGTTGTTCCCAGAAAAGGGAACGAGACGCTGCGTCTCCCTTGCCATACTTTCTGCGTTCTTGTAATGCCGTCTTTGGCAATATTTCAGATAGCGATATACTTCCTGGCTCCCACAACACACTGTCTTTGTCGTTAAGCCCCACCATTGGTTAAATTTGATATACACATTCTGACGCACTTAATCTTGGAGGCGTCTCCAAAGTGTCACCGCAGTGACGCACCGCGAGTTCCCTCGAAAGGAAACTGTAACAATGTATCTTTAAAGGTAACCTTGCTCTCACTTGAAATGTGTCCCCACATTTAGTCTTTGAATTTGAAGGTATTGGGCCTGGAAAGGTCCTTGAATTTGAAGTTAACTAAGATGTGGGAACCCTGACCAGTGCAAAGTGTATTTTTGGAGCGCCTCTTGGGTGTTACATATCAGTGACCCCATATTCCTTTTATGGGCACTTCCCCTGGAAAAGCACGCCCATAATGTCAATCAAGAGTGAGCGCGAGAATGACGAAGACGCTCATTAGCATTATTTCTTTCAGTAGAAGTCACAGGCATCATTTCACGTGACAGCTTTGTTTTATATCAAGAATCAACAATGGCATGAAAGAAGAAGGGCTCTATCTTACACCCGGCGCAATGCAGCGCAATGCGCGACGCAGGTGTCTTTCGCTGGTTTCCACCCTGCGCAATTATAATTTTCACGTTTAGCGCCACTTTGTTTAAATAGCAAATGCATTTGCACCCTCTTTTGCGCCCATGGGCGTTCTGTTCTGAAAACGAGGTGTGTTCAGGCGCATTGTTGGCGCGTTGCTATTTTGAGACGCAATATGTTTTTTGTTATTTAAAGAGCACTTTAGTAATATGCGCCTATAAACGGGAGGACAACGCGGGTTTGCTTATCACATAGTACATGAATGTGCAGCAGCACAAAAACGCTTTTAAATATGAAAGATTAAAGGATTGAATGTAAAAGATTATTATTGAGTGTCTTGGACATAAATGAGGACTAATTATGAGACGTTAGAAGGCGCAAAGAGCTGCTTCACCTGCAGCCTGGTAAGTAAATAAATGCTTTGCTTTAAACAAATGCATCTGTTTTTAAATGTTTCTTTAAATGCTACCTCACGGATTTATTTTATATGATGACTCTGTACCTGTAGATATGGTGAGATGAGAAACATTTTTAAGTAATGTCTAAAAAATCTCGTGATGCTGTCCAAGTGCTGAAAGACGTTTGTAAATTCTTTATCTCCTGTTTGTTACAAATAAAGTATTTTTAGAGTACAAACCTTTTCTTACATACTTGTAAATAATTTTTTGATGATATTGGATAGCCATACATTTAAAGCAATTACAAGTCTGCTTTTTTACTTCCATGACTAAAAGAAAACGATTTTTAAAGGTTTTAATAAAAAAATAACAATTTCAATACAAGTGAAAAACAACACAATTATTTGACATTAATCTTAAACTGGTGGTCTTCATCCTCCGCTTAGTTTTTCAGTTTACAAAGTCCGTCATCTAAATAGGGATTAGACATAGCGCCAGCGCAACAGGCTTTTAAAGAGGATGAGAGCTGAGACTCTCATTGGTTTATTGCACGTTACGCCCAAAATACTCCCATTACAATAAGACCAACCCTTTTCGACCATGCGCTCGGTGCACAAACCATTTTTCCCGTCGTTAAATTAGCAAAAGTGAATTCGGATACGCCCATTTAGACGTTGCGCTGTGCGCTTTAGATAATGCACTTAGATCGTTAAAATAGGGCCCGAAGTGTTTTGGGAGTGTTATAGGGAGAAGAAAGCCTTGTTCAGCTTTCTAAGTAAGCCAGCCTTATAGAAACAATGGATATAGTTTGTTTATCCGGGGTAGCAGCGGAGTTTTGCGAGTGTGGTTGTTTAACGTTGGATTTCGTTAAAAAGTCCCAACCGGGTCATGAATCGCAGGCGGTAAGTAAAATTGCATTAAATGTTTGTGTTTTGTTGGCAATCGGCACTTGAGTGCCTTTAATGTAAATGACACGAACATGTCATGAATCATTAGTTGTTCAGATATAGTGGGATGTTTTGTGTGTGGTGCTTGCTCGTGACTCGCTTCTCCTGCTGGACCCCTCCGGGATTTCGTGCTTTTCCAGAAACATTTCCAAGAGCTGATGTGTCTTTTATAAATTCGATCAAAGACTCTTCGGAGATATAAGGATGAAATACTACTCTATAGGTACTCAAGATTAACATGAGTCATCAGGGTCAACTGTGATGTTTTTATTTTTTATTCAAAAGCACTAAACGTGATTTTGTATGTTCAGCAGTGAGGGCTTTCAGAAGGGAAAATCTCGACCAGGTAAATATTAATATTAATCTTTGCCAATAATAGGGACATTTGTGACCCTGGACTACAAAACCATTCCTAAGGGTCAATTTTTTTTACTTGAGATTTTACATCATGGGTTAGGGTTGAATTAATAAGCTTTTTTATTGATGTTTGGTCTAGGGTAGGACAATATTTGGCCGCGATACAACTATTTGAAAATCTGGAATCTGAGGGTGCAAAAAACTCAAAATATTAAGAAAATCACCTTTAAAGTTATTGTCCAAATGAAGTGCTTAGCAAACCCTATTATTAATTATAAATACATTTTTATATATTTACGGTAGAAAATGTAAAAAAATGTCTTCATCCAATATGGCAAAGAAATATATTTTCAAATATAATTTTAAATATTTTTCACAGAAAATGGCCCAAAATATATGTACTGAAATATATTTTGAAATATGTTTACAAAAATTAATTTTTCACCAATATACTTTTATTTTGAAATATATACTTTAAAAATAAATGTATTTTAAGCATTTATATTAATGTCACATTAGAAGAAAAACTTTGTGTTACAAACATGTCTGAAAAGATTCAAATTAAATACATTTTCAACTGCAAAAATGTACTTATATAATTAAAACACTTATACATTTTATACTAACTTTTATATTTTGGCCAGGATTTGTTTTTGCCTTATGGGATGGAACATGATCTGTTATTAATATCCTAATGATTTTTGATTGAATAATTTTGTTTGAATTTGTGGTTAAGGGTCACATATTTCCAATGCTCTGTGGTGTTTTTCTTTAGCTGGTTTATATAGATACATAATAGACTGACACAGTTTTGCTTTTTACTGCTTGTTTTTTAAATTATGTCTAAGTAATCAAATATCGATATCAGCACAGAAATTTTGTGTCGGTGCATCACTAATATATCACTTTTGTTTCACATACGTTTCCAGCATCAGCAGGCATCTGTTTGTCACAGAGAAAAGTTCGACAGATTGATGATCCAAACCAAAGACTTCTGGAGCTTCTGCATAAGATTGTGTTCATAACTCAGGTTAGCTTTAGTCTCAACGATTGTTTTAATAACATATTGGGGCAGTTTCCCGGACATGGTTTAGATTAATCCAGGACTAGGCCTTAGTTATATTAGGACATCCAAGTCATTTTTTAAAAATCAAACCTGACAGGAAACAATACTGGTGTGCATCTTAAGACAAAACACATGTCAGTGTGAGATGTTTTTAAATGAAGGCAGCTCAAACATGCATTTTAGTCTGGGACTAGGCTAGGACCTGTCTGGGAAACCGCCACATTAAGTTATAACTTATTTAAACTTTTTGGCGAACAAATAGCTGAATTTATTTAAAATGCTTGTTTTCTAATAATAATACAAATGAGCCAGATGGTGTGTTTTATCATCGTAATGCATATGAATGCATTGGTTTCTTTGACACTCAGATCTGTGTTTGGTACCTTTAGCTTCCACCTGCTCCCCAAACCAGCTTCAAACAGCGAACGATCGAGCGTTTTAAGAAACCATTGTTTTCTCATGGAAGTGATCCATACAATCTAAAGCTGGAGCTCAATAAGGTACTCGATGAATGAAGTTTATCTAGTGCATTTTCATTGACAAAGAGAAACAACTCCATCTAGTGGTCCCTTTAGTGAATGTAAGACTCCTTATCCTCTTGGCAGGTGCTTCAGGGAAGCCAGGAGTTGGTAGAGATGACCTCAGCAAGCAGGGAATGGTGGTCCATGATCCAATCTCTTGGTTCAGAACCTTCTGCAGCCGACAGTCGAGGTAGATCAAGTCAGCTTTCCTCCTGGATTGAGATTAAAACATTAAAAACCCCGCTGAGATCATCTTGTGTTTGGTAGGGGATTCAGGGTATTGTGGTCTTCAAGATGGACTCACCTATGAGGACATACAGGTGAGATTTTTAAGATTTACCCTGTACATTATCCTGATGAGAGATCCACCATGAAAAATCTCTGTTAGTATGAAAGCAAATTTACTCATCCGCATTTTCTAATGAATGTAAAATATTTTGCATTGCGCTCCTATTTAAGTCATTCATGTTTGGTCGCTTTTGCAATTCCTTTTGTGTCATTCACCATTCTTTGTAATAGATGCAGTTTATTTAAACAAATGAAAATTTAAAACTTTATGAATGACTTTGTTTTGCTGAATACAAAGAAATATAAAAAAAAGTTTGTAACAAGGCAGATCTGGGGCACCATTGACTTCCATTAGGAAAAAATAATACTATGTAAGTGAATGGTGCCCCTGTTTTGTTACAAACATTCTTCAAAATATCTTTTTGGGTAAACTATCACTTTAAGTACACAATCTATACCTTGAAACAGGTTGTAATGTTTTGAGTCTGGTTGGTTTGGTTCATGGCTCTGACTCAGACTGATCTCACAGAAAGTCGTGATAGTCACGCAAAATTTGATTAATTTATTTGTGTCCATGGCACGAAATTCAGCTTTTTTGTGCCTTGAGCAAGAATGCCTTTTTCATGTCACTCGCATGAATCTCATGTCTGTGGCACGACTTTCTTTTTTGTGTCATTTTATGTATTGTTTTCTCATGGTCTTTTCCTATTTTCTTACCATTGTCGCTTGGGGTTGGGGTTAGAATCACTTTCCGTTACATTTTTAGACATCCTAACCAAAACCCCATCTAACCCTAATTCCAGGCGAGAATAGTTTTAAAAGTGAAAGAAAAACATGTAGAAACCAATACATAAAAGTACATCCTAACCCAAACCCCAAATCTAACCCCAAGCGACAACGATTTAAAAATAGGGGGAAAAAAAGAGAAAACAATATATAAAATGACACGGAAAAACTATAGAAATTCTGAAAAGCTGAATTTCGTGCTATGGACACAAATAAAAAAAAATTGTGACTATGACATGACTTTCCATGAGATCATGTTGCTTAGACTTCTTTATTGAATCACATTTTTTAAATGCCTCTGGAAATAAATGAAGAAACTAAGTTCAATGTAAACATGGCTTTCTTTGTTGTAGTCTGAAGTTTTAAATCTGTGTTTCAGAGCATCCTAGAGGAGTTGCTGGAGGAGAACGGTTATTACAACCGAGCTCTGAGCAGGTAGTCATCAAGTTTAATACAATTCAATATATGAAGAACCTGACGACTTATATTATCGGCTCCTAATATGAATCGCTTCACGTTTTCCTCATTTTTGTAAGTCGTCTCAGATAAAAGCATTTGCTAAATGTAAATACTTGTTCGATTTACAGGGGCAGGCTTGATTCTGGAGGAGAATCGAGAAGTCACACCTCGTGACCTGCGTGACATCAGTGATTAACATCTGATGCATTCATGAGATGCAACAGCCTGAAAGCAACCCCTCAGGTCAACACATGCAAGGACGACCTAAACAGAATTACATATTAAGCTATAAGATGAGTTTATACCTAACTATAGGCTGTATATAAAGAGCTCAGATGCAAAACCCTCTAAGTGCGTATGACATCTTTTAAATTTGCAAACCGTTATTTCTGAATGGTCTGAGGCCGTAATTAAGTGAAAGTATGATGAACGTATAATATTTTCCCAGAGCATTCGTGAGAAACCTTTTTTTGTTGTTTTGACATAATTAAGGGCTGTAGTTTAAATGGATAAATCAAATATTTAGTTTTTTAAAAACCCTGTGGTGAAATAATAGCATAGATGGACAAATGTACACATTTTAAATATATATTTAATGTAAATTTATATAATGCAACTGTTTGTGAGCTTTGGCTTTATAATAAGGCCAATTTTATTTTCCTATTTTAGTGGCTGCACAGTGAGCTCCAATAGTTTAAACCCCTTAAAAACGGAAAAATCATGAAAAACTATTTAGGATCCCATACGGCAAAATATATATTTTATATATATATGGGATGCACGATATATCGGCCGATAACTGCTTATTCTTAATATTATCGGTTATCGGTCTGATAGCAAAATTAGGCCGATAAATGAAAGCCGATAAATGATGGATTATTTTGGTTTGTTGAACCACTTCACTTGCTCATTGCTGGCCATGTGGAGTTTTGATTGGTGCTTTCTGTGACATAGCACGAAGATGACACGTGTAGCGGGCTTAAGAAGAGTATGCTAACCTAGCGCAAAGACAAGATGTCCGCGGTCTGCGAGTTTTTCATTGTGAAAATAATATGAATATTTATCGGCCTATAGATATCGGTTATCGGCCCCCAAATTCAAAGAGTTATCGGTATCGCCGAAAATTTCCATATCGGTGCATCCCTAATATATATATTACACATATATATATATATACACACACACACACACACACACACACACATATATATGAAGAGTTTCGTTGCAAAACGAGATAAATACATTTTTTTAACATTTTTGACAAAACATGTTTATTATTATGTTATCATGTTATTATTTTGTTTTATGGTGTTTTTTAAGTTATGAAGGTTTAAATCAAAACAAACCAACTGCAGTTGCATTGAAATTAATTGGAATGCACAACCAAAAAACAAGATTTCTGAACATTTAAAAAAATCTCGTTTCTCGTATCTCGTTTTGCAACTAAACTCTTCATATATATATATATATATATATGGCCAAAAAATATATTTTGGAATATATGGAAAATGAATTTTCACCAATATATTTTTTGGCCTTTTTTGTATATTTTGAAATATATATTTAAAATAAATACATTTTAAAGCATTAAAAAATCTATTTAGCCTTCCATGTATTTTAACACAGGGAAATATATTCACGTCGCATTGGAAGAAAAACTTTGTTACCAATCTTTTACAAAGGTTAAAAATAAATATATTTTCAACTTCAAAAATATACTTTCTAAAATGAACTTGTATTTAGAAAATATATTTAGAATACATTTTGGCAAAGAATACATTTTGCCATATGGGATGTAAAATGAGAAATGTATGTGCTTGCCCTTGAAATACATTTCGAAATATATGTTGATATATGAAGGTTAAAACTAAATATTTTAAAATTCAAAAATATATTCAGTTGAGCAAAACTTTCTACAAAATGTATTTAGCATATATTTAAAAGCATATATTTTTTTATTTGCCGTATGGGATTTAATGCATAAATGTAAACTTATTTCAGATTCAACTCTTCGAAACCTATTAGGTAAAAAGTTGGTTCAACTTAAAAAGTTACTTCAATTGATAACACCTAAAAAAATGATGTTTATTCAACCTTAATTTTCAATTTGGTTTCACTTTAGGTGAAAATTTTTATTTTAATAAACTTACTTTTTTTTTAAGTGTTAGAAATTAATGTCAATTTTTGAGTTGATCCACCTTTTACAGTGTAAATCATGCTGGATTGCATTGGTGAAGTCTGAATCATGCTAGTCTAACTGCATGCCGGCATTATAGGTGATGTGCCGAATGAAGAAATGAATTGTATAATTTGTTATTGACTAGGGGTCTTTGGACACAAAGTATTTCTTTTTCACCACCATCTCAGGATAAAGACTGCACTTTACACGCTTTAATATTTGTTGAATACTTGCATATCACATGTCCTGTGGTCTTTTATAAATACTGCGTACCATTCATGCTATCCTTACAACAGTACATTATGCATATACATGATGGCCCTCTAGTGGGCAAAGACAGCTACTGCAATAAATAAACAGAAGACAAGAAAATAAATTGCAAGTAAATATTTATTGATTTACTTTATATTGATAGATTTCAAATAGATATACACAACTATACATACTGCACTGTTATTTAAGGAAACAAAAACATGGACAACAAATGTGAACAAGGGAATAGCACATATTATTTATTGAATAAAGGCTGAGAAATGTCCATTTTTGTCAAGCTGTTTCCATATGCATAGTCATCAAGAACCAGAAGTGTATCCCAAAAAAATGGGATTGTAATATTGTTTCTCTGCTCTGATAAAATGCGATTACCAATGAAAAATATGTTCCCCGATGTGGCAGAGAATGATAAGGCAATCTAAAAACATCTGTACAAACATCCATAAATAAAACTCCATCTCTTTTAATTGTGCACGAAGCATACTTTGTTCACTTCAACTATACACATTTCCAACTGCATAATGGAAGACATAAAACATCTCTCTTTACGTGGTCTATATAAAAATGACAGCAATGAAGGTAAAATATTGTCCTCCTGTCATTTAAAGTGACACCGCTCATAAATTACTATCGGTAGAGGCAGATGTTCTCCGCCTCGCCGTAATTATGGTGTCTGGGGTAGCCGAATGCGCGTGCAACGCTGCGGTTTGTGCTCGCCGCTTTCGATCTGTTCCTCAACACCGCGTGCAAAAGCATTGCCCCTGTTATACAGGTTTAAACGATGCCGACATGCATCTACACCGCCAGCCACTGCTAGCAACACACATACATTCAGGAAAAAATGACAACACATAATCAGTCCTTTTTTTTTTAAAGACGTAACGTCTCGGACGAGATACGACGTAAAGCTGCTCTTAAACGAATAGCCATGCATTAGCAGCTATTGCACGTAATCAGAAGACGTAATAATTCAAGCTTTAAAAGGGTTTAGACAACCTTTGCTCGGGCATAACAAATAATTACAATGAACTGGTTCAACAAATCAAATATCTAATAATATATAGCTTCAACATTTGAATGGTGCTTTAATAAGACTATGGTTTCTGTATGCAATAGTCAAAGCCAAAGTATATACGTTCTTTAAACACTTTCTTTATTCCTAAACCTTTAAGGTACAAAAGCTTGTTAAATACATTCAAGAGTAGAATGAGAACCGCCGTTGGTCGGACCGAAGTAGAGGAAGCACGTTTTGGTTTAAGGTTGGATTTGAAAGGCCAGTAGCTCTTCTGAATGCATGTTATTGAGCGATCTCAGTTCAGGCAGTTTCAGGAGGAGCTTGGTGAAGATGGCCGATTCGTTCGAGTGGTTCTTCATGATCAAGTTCCTCAAAGCTCGGATCAAAGTCTCCTGCAGGGCCTCCACGCCGTTCACGTTCTCGATGGCCGATCGGTCTGCACCGGCAAACAATCGTGTCAAACTCATTTGCTATATATTTTATTAATGCACGGTTTTAAAAGAGAGATGTTTACCTGCAGACACCAGAACTACGGCCGTGAAGAGACTCATCTCCTCTTCGTTGAGCTGCAGGGCCGTCAGCTTCTCACTGAAGTCAAACATACAGGTGAGCAGCTCTCCGGTGCCTATGGAGCGTAAAAGGTCCACGCTGTACTTCCTACCGCCGAGGAAGGTCACAGTCCGCTCTTTCACATCAAAGAGAGACACGAAACGCACCATCAGCACCTGCGTGGTGGGGAAGAGAGGAGAAACTTATGAAGGAAGGAGATTCTGTAAACGGTCACGGTGTCCGGATGATGCGTTACCTCGAAGGTTCCTGCCTTCAGGAGGTTGACCTGATCCTGTTGGGAGAGGTCCTGAAAACCGGGGATCCGCTTGGCAAATTCCACGACTTCTCTTACGGCGGGGATGAAGCTCTTGGAAAACTCCTCCCAGATTTCATGACCGGGCTTGCAAGGGTCCACGAAGGGGGAAACGTTCATGGGACATACCTGAGAGAAAACACCAAAGAGTCAAATTACAACAGATAAACGCCTATACTGTCTTCATGTTTTACAATGCAGTGGCTCTGTTCAAAAACACTGCAACGTACTGCTCATATAGAGTCACGTAGACACCAAGGCATCTCAACAGGTTTGGGAACAGAGCCAACATCTCTTGCCCTAAGCAAGTACTGAACCTAATATTTATACACGCACTTTAGAACTAAACAGTGAGCAAAGTATCACTAACCAGATGCCTTCTGTATCCTCCTCTCTGAAGTTCGTTGACGTTATTCCCATTATAAGCGTGGTAAGGCAAGTTTTCCGACTGGCCGCCGCAAGGGCTTTGACTGCTCTGCTGGGCCACGTGATACCCGGTCGCGTGTTCCCTGTAAGGCGCAGGCGTGACTCTTAGGTTCCTCTCACAGTCCGAGCGTCTCTGGCTGTCTACCCCACTGCCGTTGCTCCAGTGGTTCCAGCATTCCTGCGGCTGTTCCTCATCCTTACTGCCGGTGCTCAGCGTGTCCGAGCTGGCCGGAGAGACGGAGCCGGCGCGGGGCGGACTCGCGGGTCGCTTATACGCGAACAGTTCTTCCCGCTGTAGTGCGTTGCTCGCCGCGTCTTCCTCCCCACTGTCTGACGAACAAGACGATGCCGAACTCATGGACGTATCCATGGGAACGACCGACTCAGAGTCCCGAGACAGATCCGAAGCGGACCTTGGCGAATCCGGCGGTGACGGAGAGGAGACGTTCGAGCTGGTTTCTACGGCACACGGTACGGCCTGGGTGCCGTGAAGCATGCGTTGGAGCTGACTGTTGTTCATCATGTTATTCATGGCCGTCTGCATCTCCAGGAGCATCCGCTGTTTCTCACGCTTGGGGATTCTTCCGAATCGTACAGCTGAAAGATGTTTCGTTTATTAACTACGGCACTAGCAAAATAGCAGATAGGAGAACGGCGGCTGTTTATACTCACCGTCTCTCGACATCCCGACAGATAAACACTTCTTGAAGCGACACTGCTGACACCGATTACGGTTTATTCGCACGATAGTGCAACTTTCAGTTTTTAGGCATTTCTTGTACTGAATATTCTGCTGGATGCTTCTTCTAAAGAAGCCCTGTAAGAAAGAAATCCATTTGGTTACTTACAAATATCAGGGACGACCACTGTGCATCATAGAAATAATGCACTTAACGTGATTTATACTTCTGTGTCAGACCTACACCGTAGTTACGTCTTAACCCTGGAAAACCCGGGAGAATCAAAAAAACATTTCTACTATTCAACAAATTTGACCCTGTGGGTTCTCCAGGGTTAAGGGACGGTCACACTACACTTTTCATTCCATTGACTTCGATTTATCGGAATGCAAATGCGTCAGACCGGAAATGCACGCTCGTACTGTAACATGCTCGTGGACACTGCCTACTAGTGGTCTGCATGTGTAACTGCATATGGCACAGAAGTATAAATCAGCCTTTAGTTTATTTCGAAGGCGTATGGTGCTACTTAGCCAATAAAAGGATAATCATTAAAATACATAGCACGCACGAATATCCAAACTTTCTTTTTTGGATTGGGTTGACCTACTTTTTATATTTATCAGTATTTAATAACCATTCCCTCACTTTATCTTCCATCCCAGATGGATTTTCATAACCAGAACAGCTGTTTTGCTTATGATACCCTATAGGGCTGCCTATGTAAATGGTAAAATGGATGTTGGATTAGAGCCAACATGTTTAGGGATCCTTGGAGAGGCGTTTTTATACCTTGCAGCCCTCACAGGCGTGAACGCCGTAGTGGAAGCCAGATGCGACGTCTCCGCACACTTTACACAGTAGCACCATTCCATTAAGCTCTGGAAAAATAGCAATTAACTAGGTTAGCCTATATACACTGAAAGGTAACAAACCCGGTGATGCAGAAATAATACAAATACATTGGAATTCACTTGGTTATCTAGGGAGTGAGTGTAGTTTTTAAATGACTTACTTGTAATACCGCTCTTAGTAGCGAGCATCGGCCCGGTCTTATCAGAGGCGTGGCCGCGAGGATGGACGGGCTTTGAGAGAAGCCCAATGGTGGGAGTGTCTGAGGTACGGCTCTGATTAGTGGACAGAGGTGGAGAGCATGATGGTGAACGGTTGTTTGAGCTGTCAATCATGTATGACTCTGGGCTGGAGGCGGAGCTTGAGGAGCAGACGTAGGCTATCACCCCTCCTAAAAATTAGACGAAAGAAAAAAATGTAAATGAAATTTGATTACCAAATGTCTTTTATGAAATATATGATTGTTTATTTTATTCTTGATTTAAAAAATATTTTGCTTCAATAACTACTAGACCAGTGGTTCTCAAACTTTTTCCGCATGCGGCCCCCCTTGTGTACGGTGCATTCCTTCGCGGCCCCCCCAAAGAAAATTTATGACAAAAACTGTTCTAAAATTTATTTTTTAATTAAACTAAACATTTTAAGTTATACAAAGTAGTGCTGTTGGTTAGTAGCCTTATTTTTATTAGGTTCAATTACACAGAATTCATAATTTAAAAATGTCATAAAACTGGGGCCCCCTGGCACCATCTCGCAGCCCCCTTGGGGGCCCCGGCCCCAGTTTGAGAACCACTGTACTAAACATTCATATTAGCATCATCATCACATAGTGTCAGAGGAAATGAAGTACTAATTCGACTAACCAAAAGCTATTCTGTAATATCACATAACCATTGTATAGTATGGTACATAAATACCATACAAATAATATCTAACAATTATATAGTATTCATTTATTCATATAATATTGCGGTCTATATATAAAAAAGGTTTAAAGTGCTTTCACCGATAAGCAAGGAGAGACAAGCATAATGGTTTTTAAATGGACAAGGGGAGGTTCCTTAACCAGCAATAACCCTGCGTTTCTCAGACCCACCCACACGTGGACCTCTCGTGTTTTGTTCTGAGAAATAATCTAGGTCACTAGATGTCTGCTGCCTCCCTCACGTGGTACTGCAGAGAGCCTCGCGTCAGGGTAGTGTGCTAAATTATACAACGCACGCCCCGCCGAGCTTGGGCCAATCACGAACCGTGTGAGTCAAACAGCACGCCACGGTCGTCCAATCAGAGAATACGGACCCGATTTCTAGTACACACGGGCACATGGCTAGGCTACGCGAGCCATGTGAGCTCGACGGTTCTAGTACTCGGAGTACTCGTGACGTCAAGGGCACTCCTAACCCACATATACTGACGCGTATCAGATCATGCACCGGCTGCAAAGATGCTTTAAATCACCAATTTTGCGTTATTCTGTCGCGACAATAATAAATGCATTATTACTAGTTACTCCTTACATAGTTAATGTTACCAGGTTAACATGAGGTTATTGCGCTCTCGGGGATATATTAATATTTCTTATTACTATTAGTGTGCACAATGTAGCGCATCCTACCTGTCTGTAGTGTTTTGCTTTCATTTTTTTTTACATTTTTGGTGCAACATATCAAACATGACTTCAACATTATATTACACATAATGTTAAGGTAGCATCGTGGAGCTTAAAACACTGGGACAACCTATTCCTACTTATAAATATAGCATGGTAGACTATGCAATTATACTATGTAGACTAGTATACAATAATATTGCGAAGGTTAACATTTAAACGAATAAACTGATATATAACCTACACTTTTCGCTTTAGTTATGTTTCAAATACTAGGCTACTACATGATGATACAGTATAATTTTGGGAGTTTTCTCATCAAATGTCTCTTACCTTGCTTTGCCGAATCCATGTTGAAAGATTTCTCTTCAGATGAGAGATCTGCGCTAATGATGTATCTGTATTTCAACCGGTAAAAATAATTCCAGCTCGACACATGTACGTATAACCTGCAGCTAATTCGACGTCGATCCGACTTGTGATACTCTAGCTGCCCTCGAGCCGGATACAATGTATCGTCAGATCACCGAATGTATCATCAGATCACCGAATGTATCATAAGATCACCGAATGTATCATCAGATCACCGAATGTATCGTCAGATCACCGAATGTATCATCAGATCACCGAATGTATCATCAGATCACCGAATGTATCATTCTGTGTTCCGCCAACTGCGTTTGATCCTCCGCGTTTCACTGGAAGTCCCTAGCTGCGCGCGAGCCCTCAGAACTGAATGTTCTTCTCTCGCGCGGTTCCGTCACCGGCTCCTCCTCCTCGTGTGCGCGCCTGACTCACTTTAACCCAGTGACACACTTTCAGACATCCAGAGGCGGAACCACAGCTCAAGCACCCGCTGCTGCAACGTGAGGTCGGCGATTTTGGGAACATCGTGTTATTTTGAACCGTCGCCACTCCCTGTCAAAATAGCAACAAATGCCATGGGCAGATAAATGGGGTGGGAGTGTTGCCCCCTCCACACGAATGAAACACAAGGAAAACAATCAGTTGCTCATTTCCAAGAAATTGAAAAGAGAACCTTTGAGTTTTCAACGTGACACCACGTGTGGGTAACATGCAGGTGAATAATGGCCTTTTAATTGGGAATCATTAAAAAGCCTAAGCAAGATGCAATATTATTGATTATATACCTTTAGGCGACAAGAAAAAAATATATACTGTGTGTCTGTGTAAAAGTGTGTGTGTTTTAGTGTGTCTGTGTATGCACGTGTGTGTGTCAGTGTCTTTGTGTGTACTTATCTATTTAGAGATTTATCAGAAAATAGCTGAGGATATACGTGAGGAGACAAATACTTAAAAAACCTGCTCAGTTTAAATGTCTTTTGGGGCATATGGTCATGTTTTTCTTTTTGTTGTGAACTGGGTTGCCAATTTTGTTGCATGAATATTTTTTTAAATCAGCTAAGCATTTTAAAGTTATTTGGTTCACTCTCGTGACTCGACATAAGATATAGATCTCCTAGATATAGACTTTTCTATTCACAGAGAGAAAGTGATGTCTGAATGCATCCTATAAATAATATAGTAAATGTTTTATAAAGTTTAGCTTTATTACACTATTGCTTCACTTTTTCTTTTTTAAGTCACTAACAATAAAACATTTAGCAGATGCTTTTATCCATTAACTTAATTAAAAAAGCATGGATAAAAAAATCTAAAATTCAAGGTCAGTCTATGCCGTTTCAATTCGTTTCGGAATCAGGTTCTTCCACACCAGACTCAGTAACCGAGACATGTCTATATATATATATATCTTGTTTTGTGGAGATGTGCATTGTCATGCTGGCCCTTCCCCAAACTGTTATATACATCATCTCAAATGTCACTGTATAGTGACACATTAAGCTTTGTGTTAACAGCAGTGACAAGAATAGCTAATCCCATATAGACAGTGTTTATATCTGTATATAGAGGAAGAGAGAAAGTCTTAAGATTAAAGGTATGTTGTTGAACGAGAGAAAGGCTGAAGATATATTGTTTAAAAATAACAATTTTCACACCAAAATATCTATATTAATAATACTTTACCATTTAGTATAACTGTAAATGTAAGTATAAAAAAATATTTTGGGCAAAAAAGCTCCGGAAGTTACAGAATGTTACAAAATGACTCATATACAAATGGTTACATAACAGTGGTCGTAGATTTTATTAGTTATTTCCAATGCAGTTACTGGCTTTAATGAAGGACAGATTGTTCCTGTGTCATACTGGAGGAAAACTGGAATGTAAACACTTAAGGGTTGACATTCTCCTAAAGTCAGGATTCGAAGAACTCCAGGACACAATGTACTGTACAGATCCAAGAGATATAAGGTGTGGTTAAATGTGCAAAACTAAAAATAGCCATAAAGGTTAGTAGTTCAGTAGGTCCAATGCATTCAAACCGGTATTAATCTGTTAAATATTACCCAGATATACAGTATCTATACAGTATAGGCTAATGACATGTTAAACATAAACAACACAGATCTTTGCCCTGGATGCTTACAGATGATGGTATCAGTTGTAGAAGCTGGACAGGACAAACTATATAAACAGAGTCATATTTTAATTTTCTTTGCTTTAGTCTGCGATAGAGAGCAGATGGACATCAGCATCTCTCTAATGGAGAGACTTTCATACACATCATTGCGTGTTGCTCATTATTTAAAATCAGTTCTTTAATGACCAAACACTGTTTATTACAAAGAAACTTTCATGTAACAGAAAGTGGATGTTAAAGTTTTTTTTATAGAGCTATTCAACTTGACAAGGAACCTTTTTTAAGAAAATACTGACATCTAGTGGAGAAGCCAGGCTGTACAGGCTCACATGAGTGACGCAACGTCTGTTCTTAGATGTTCTTGTGTTGTTTGAACATGTCGTCACGTGGAAATGTGAACTCGAGGAACAAAACAAAGTGTGCAAACAGAGTCTGATGCCCTTATTGAACCCATTCAGAGATAAGGTTAGGTTCATTTTATAATTGCCTTATTGGGTGATTCTCACGAAAACTTGGTTTTAAAAATGTCAAGCATGAAAATGTAAAAATTGCTTAAATTTACTTTTTTCCCACCAGACATTGAAAAACAAAGTCTGGAGTAAATGGGAACATTAATTTAAAAACTTTTCCTTATCATTTAACACTTTTTGTAACATAATTTAAAAAATTAGTCCTAAAAAATCTCATTACCGCAACAGTCAGAAAACATCAACACTGACATATTTTCAAAATGACATGACAAACCTGAAAGAACATAATTTGGAGATTCTGCACATGCATTTAAAATCAAAGTATTATGCTTCTATTAATTAAATTAACATTTAATAAGCATCTGTTGCGGTAATGATAATCAAAATGTCGTGTAAGCATTCTGACAAGAAAATATTTCAAATTAACTGTAAAAAAATGATCTTACCTGGTAGCCATCTTGAAGTAACTGGTCCATGTGCTTGGTCACTCAAAATCAAACTTTATTAAAATTCTGTATGTGTGCTTAAACTGTTCTCAAAAAGTGTTGCGGAGGATGAGAACATCAGGCATGGACACATCATTTTCCTAATTTTTCTTCATTATTATTATACATGAATATTCAGTAAATATTTTTTCTGTCATCTAAAGTAGTCTAGCAAAACAACCATTTATTTTTTTTCTTAATATTTTTGTGTTAATTTGATTTAATTACAACATAACACATGTTCAAACGCAGCCGGACACATTGCGGTAATGAGAATTTCAGCAGAAAATGAGATAAAATTTCCAATTATAAATTCTTATGTTGAAATCACACATTGTGCAAGGTAGAACACAGTATTGTGTTAATTCTGATGCTTTTTAATGTTACTATATTACACATTTTAAAGCTATAATCATTAGTGCCGTGGTGTTTCAATGGTTTCGTGAGAATCACCCTATTATTTATTAACGTTACATTATTTGGTGTTGTTCACATTCATTTTTATTCTAATGACAAATGAAATATTAAATGCATAAATAAAACATGTTAAGACCATACAAAACATCTGAAATTTGTTTTATTTACCTAAAAATACCTGTAAAAAAATATTATGTCGTCCAAATTAATCATTCTGTTATTTTTCTAGGTTCAGATGCTTTCTGGAAAATCCTCAAATCATGATTATATGAATCATTAGGTAACATCATATTAACTACATTTTAATCTACATTGTCTATAGTCACATAATTTAATAGACTCAGTCATATTTATATTTAGATATAGTGCTGTTTGAAGATTGAAGATTTACCTGTTGTGTTGCACAGAAACATTAACAGTGCATGAGTTTAAAATGACATAAGTAGACAAGAGTTTACATTTTTGGGTAAATGCAACTCACTTCTGAAGCCTCGGGAAAGAAACAGCTTGACATAAATGCTAAATACATGCGTTTATTCTGCAGGATGTGAAATGTTAACGTGTGTGGGGGCAAAGGCTTTGAAAATATCTTTAAAATTATAGTAATGTTGAAAACCTGCTTGTGATAGAGTAAGATGTGATCCTCACCAGTTTAAAGGCTCATACATCTCCAAAATCATGTATTTAATATCCATTTAGTCTAAGAGATGTTATAACTGATATAACTTGTGCTGACTGTGGTAAAAGGTTAAGTGTGTGTAACGCAGACAGGAAACCAAAACCATCATCATACCATTTGATCTAGTAAAATAACTATGAACTCGAAGCAGGAAACAACAACACAGAAATAAAGAAAAAAGACTGTGTGCAAATGTTAAAGAGGTTATAGACCTCAGGTGATTTCCAAAAGTATTTTTATGGCTAATGTTTCAACCATAGATGGGGTATTTAAACTTACTACTGTCAAAACAGATAACCACAGGTTACCTGAGGTGGATTGTAGTATAAAGTGCCGCCAAAAGTCATGTTTATCTATTCTTTAAACATTTGTAGGCCAAGTCTGTGTAATATTTTAAAACAATTCACCACACACTAAAAATGCTGGGTTATTTTTTACCCACACTTTTAAAAAATAAATTCATTTTAATGGTAATAGTCTGTATTTTTTCACAGGCTTTCCCTGTTTTTTATTTTATAAGGAAATGCCTTGTTTGAAAAATACACCTTTTTTTGTAAATAAAAATATTTGGAAGAAGTTACACCGCACTCACGATCACCGAGGTGCCAGACAAACAAGACTGAAAATCTCAAAAAACAAAAAATAAACTGTCTGCACACTTGAATCCTTAAAGCAAATTTAATCACCAAGCTTTGATCATGATCGAAAACTTGGTGATTAAATTTGCTTTAAGGATTCAAGTGTGCAGACAGTTTATTTATTCTTTGTAAATACATTACAATTCAAATTTACGGATATTTAACCTTAATTTGAGATTACATGAATATAATTTTTTAAGGTAAGGTGAACTTTATTTGTACCCGAGGGTAGAATTTGGTTGCAGGTAAAAAGAATGGATTATTTTACAACCCAATTTTACAGTATTTTTACAGATTACATATGTGATTCTGCAGTTTTTGGTTATGTAAAATTACAGAAATCAGTAATTTGTCTTTTCCGTAGAATTAATTATGCATTTTTAAGGTAAATCGTGTTTATACCATAGACTGTAAAAATATGGAAGTGTCCGTGACATCACACTTAGGTTTAAGCCAATAGTTGGCCAATAGCACATCACTCACGAACAGTGTTGGGGGAAGCGCATTACAAGCAACGTGCATTACGTAATAATATTACTTTTCTGAAGTAACGAGTAAAGTAACGCATTACTTTTTAAATATACACATTAATATTTGAGTTACTTTTTAAAAAAAAGTAATGCAAGTTACTTTTTTAGTTAAATTAATTTGATTTAAAAAAATTATGTACTGAATTAAACTAAACGTAGTTACATTATGCACTCTGTGCGTATATGCCTGTGTGGGAACAGTTTGAGTCAGAAACTGAGATGGCAGGCAAGAGCTCACCATTTTTGTAATGAAAGATGCAATTTCTAAATGCAAACCTTTCAGTCATAAAAAACACCTGCAAGGCCTGAAAGAAATCAAGCCTCAGCCAAGAAAAAGTAAAAAGTAACGTAAGCATTACTTTTCATGAAAAGTAACTAAGTAATGCAATTAGTTACTTTTTGGGAGTAACTTAATATTGCAATGCATATGCATCACTTTTAAAAGTAACTTTCCCCAACACTGCTCCTTAATCGAAAATAGGTAAAGAGGCGGGAAGTGTGTGAAGCTGGGGTGGCTGGTTGCTGAAACGGTTTAAGTCCCTTCCGTATTGGCTTCTTCAGAGAGATCGGAAGGTTGCCCCTCTGATTATAAACACACTTAATTTACCTCTTGTTTTGCAAATATTTGGCATTCATTTTCGTAACCCCAACAAAAAATACCATGATGATTCTAAAGGGTCAAACCCAACCCATTGAGTTGAAATTTAACCTATGCTGGGTTGTTTTAACCCATTGTTGTCAAATATGAACATTTTCTGATTTAACTCTTTTCCCGCCATTGACGAGTTAACTCATCAATTAAAGGTGCAGTGTGTAATGTTTAGAGCCCGACCGATTTATCGTTTTGCCTATTTTATCGGCCGATATGAGCATGTAGCAGATATATCTGTATCGGCTTATTAGCCGCAGATATGCGCCGATATGAACTTTTGTTACAGAACACATTAAATGCATTTGAAAGATGTAAGTACTTGTTTGTCCAGCAGAGTGCGCCATACTGGTTGCTAATGGTGACCCAGATCACTCACTGTAGTGACACCAGCCAATCCCCCACCCCCTTCACTTCAGACAGTCTCTTCAGTCTCTCAGTTCAGGTGGCATGGAAGCAGTCACGCAGTGTCTTCTTCACAACATTGTTACACCTGGTATTAAGACGCGCTTTGGTCGATTGGATTATAAATGGACAAGAGAGACGCATTCCCGCTTACATTTGGTGTTTTTAATCCGTCTCTTTGTCGACTTGCGAGTTAAAACGCAAGCGGGAGAAAGACGCGAGACGGAGAAATGACACGTTTAAACTACGCGCAGCCGTGCACTTATATAACACTATATGAGATTACTGCTGCTTGTGTTGTTAGTTAACACGCTCATTTCAGAGCAATTGATTCAATAAGCTCGCGCAACTCTACACCCTTGCTAAATAAAAGAGGCGGAGCGAAGACGCTTTATTTTTATAAAAGTCTAAAGTTTGCACGGAACCCTGGGTTTGTGTTATAAAAACGTTGTGCACAACATTAAACATAGCGTACATTAGTATGTGCTCCGTCAAGCATTGTCTTCGTAACGGTGAGTGGCTAACAAATTTGTGAAGTACACAACTTACTGTAAAGCCAAAATTAATCAATGACTTCATAAGTTTCTCTTTATAACGTTATTCTCGTCAAAACTGCAAATGATGCAAGTTTTTTGTCTTTTGTTCTCTTTGTGTTTTAAAGTTATTTATAATAAGTCAAGTTTACTGTTTAGTGCACTGATATCCAACTAATTTTGGATAATAAAGTTTATTGTTAACTTCTTGCCTATAGTACACATCTTTGTCACATCAATATAAGTGTTGGATCACCACATTTGTGAGTGATCACCACATTTGTGAGTGATCATTGCATTGCATTGTATTTATTCATATACAGTATATTATGTTAAAGTATATAGTGTATTCTATGTACAGTACTGTAGTATAATATACTGTAGTACATACAGAACTATAATATACACATAAAGAATATCGGCCGATATATCGTTATCGGTCTTTTTTTACTCCCTAATATCTGTATCGGCATCGGCCGGAAAAAACGCATATCGGTCGGGCTCTAGTAATATTTAAAAGGATCTCTTGACAGAAATGCAAAATAATATCCAAAACTATATAATCAGGGGTGTATAAAGACCTTTGTGTAATGAACCGTTATGTTTTTATTACCTTAGAATGAGACGTTCTACATACACTGCGGTCCCCTTACGGGAAGTCTCCATTTTGGATCACCATGTTTCTACCGAAGCCGTTAACGGACAAACTCTTTGTTGTCTCGGTCTATGATAGGGCTGCACGATTAATCGTTTTTAAACCGAAATCGCGATGTGAATGGATGCGATTTTCGAATCGCAAGAAATGCGATTATTTCGATTCAAAACTATTAAATATAACAATCATCTAGTACGCAGTTTTTGACAGTTCGCTTCATGCGCATTTTACGTTTGATGCAGTTTAGACCAATAGAGTGCATGAACACTGAGGTGCTGACTACACGTCATCACACCATTTGGAAAACACGAGCGCGAGCAGCAGTTCAACTCCTCAACAAAGTGTACGGCCATATGATTTCCGCGATGCGGAAAACACGGACACAATCGCGAAATGCATACAAATGGAATTAACTGCACAACGCGGAATGTCATGAAGTTGGCAGATTTTGGATTCAGTCATTTTAAAAACGCATTATAACTCATTAACCGGCAAATGAAAGGACAGAAATGCGCGAAAACATTTCCCTTTTGTGTAATGTTGGACTTAAAGAAAGGTGTATATACGTCCGTTTCTCGTCATGCATCGCAAACAATGACAAACGCCTCATCAGACTATAAGCAGGTTTCATTAAAGCCCGGAACACAGCAGACGAAACAGGTACATTATACTTTCTTGCACGCGCACATCTGCACCGCTTTGAATATTTACAGGCATGAGGGTTCATGAAGCGCGCACACAGAGAGCAGTCAGCACACGCGTGATCACTAAACTTAAGTTTTCTTTCTTGTCTAAGTGAACATAAAAAGCTGGATGTTTATCAGTAGGCTATATTGAAGCAGAGCAGTTTTAAAGCTGTCTTGTGTCTTAAAGTGACAGTAACCTGGTGCTTTCTGTGTCAGAAATGTTTATTACACACCAGAAATTTAAATCACTCCTTACTCTTAACTGAACAAGCTTCTGCAGCTCCACATTTAAAATCCTACAGTGAGGACTGTGCAGTCTTTTATTTGTATTTTTTGCTTATGTTAAATCATAGATTCTAATAACTAATATATTTACATTTATTACAGATGCCTGAAAAGTAAAACAAGATGAGTATAGTCTTATGATTAAAAGAAAAACTAAATATTTGCTTGTCAGTTGCATTGTTGTAGTGACAGCCGAAATACATTGGCCTATATGTTATTTTAAATAAAACTTTCACAAAAAAAAATTTTAAATTGTATTTTTTTTAATGTTCTTAGATTAAAAAAAAAGTTTGTCTGCAGAATAGCAAAGTCCTGCAGACAACTTGGTACAATGTTTAAGAGGATTTAAATAAACAGTAGCACAGCATCTTTCTTTGGTGCTATTAAAACCACCACAACAAACCTGGATGTACCTCTTTTATTATATACTAATGAATCGCACTTTAAATCGCGAATCGCAATTTTGATCAGAAAAATCGCAATTAGATTTTTTCTCCGAATCGTGCAGCCCTAGTCTATGACATTTTTTTGGTGGTGGCTACCGTAGCTTCTCTATGTGTTTCAAAACCAAGGGGTGAGCAGTGGAGTAAGCCATTGGTTGCAATTCACAACCTCACCACTAGATGCTGCTAAAATTTACACACTGCACCTTTAAGAGAAAACGCTTCTCTGTCAATGACAAGTTTTTCCGGCAATCTGTAATACCGCTATTATCCACCAGGTGGCTCTTACCCAACTGATAAAACCCAGAAGTATTCCCTTAGGGCAAACAATTCAAACTCTTTGTATGTTTTGATTATCGCTCATGATCTCTATCAAAAGTCATTCACAAAGATGCAATTATCTCAGCTTTTTGTTTAATTTTTTTTTTTTTTTTTTTTTTAAGAAACCTACCCATATTTGAGAGGTAATAAAAAGAGAACAAATGAAGGCACATGAAACCTTTTTTTTTTTGAAAGCAGGGGGTCTATTTATATATTTAAAAAAGAACATTTACTGAAAGGCCTTAAACTTTTGTGAAAATCATAAAAGATGCTGGCAGACAACTTTTTTTAAATGCTAGCGGGGAAAGAGTTAAAGGTGCATTGTGTAACTTTTAGAAGGATTTCATGACAAAAAATGCAATGTAATATACATAACTATATTGTCAGTGGCATAAAACAAGCAAAAAAATCTGCCAATGGGGTAAGCAAAAAAAATCATGAAAATTTTTTCTTAAACACTAAATTCAATAAAAATTCTAGAAAAATTAGCTTACCCCATTGGCAGTTTTTTTTGCTTGTTTTATGCACAAAATCACTTATATTTGATATTTTTGGTCTAAAAACTAGACTTATTTTCTTGGGTCATTTTGCTCACCAAGAAAAAGCATTTTCATTTAAGAATTTTTAGATATTTTTACTGGAAACAAGAAAAAAATACTAACACATTTTTTTCTTGAAAATAATTTTTTGCAGTGTACATAATGAACTGTATTGTTTTTATTACCTTAGAATGAGAGATTTTTATCTCCATACACCGTGGGTCCCCTTACACTGAAGTGGCCGTCATGTTTCTACAGTAGCCCTAAACAGACAAAATGTTTGCAATCTCACCACTAGATGCCGCTAAAATTTACACACACCACCTTTAATTCAACCCAGCGGCTGGGTTTGTCCCTTTAGACCCAAAACTTGGTTAAAAATAACCCAGCATTTTTAGATGCCATAATAATTAAAGGTAAATATGTAAAATGTTGGAGCCAATAGAAAGCAAAACAGCTTTTGTTATTACAAACTGCCAGCGTGACATAATCTGTAACAGCAAAATATAACCGGATTAATCAGTTTGGTTAATAAATCAGTCCAGCTCTACTAGTTATGACTCAGGTGCTATTTGTGTGTGTGTGTGTAAAAGATATTGTGACTGATGTTACACAGCTTTCTTGTCATTAAAACAAGTAAACATGACATAACATAGTGTAAATGATGTACACTGTACAATTCAGCCACAGTGTTTATTTATGTTTTTTCATGAAGCAAGTGCACAACAGTTCATTCTGGCCAGCGGTGGCATGTAGCAATATGTACACATCGTTTTTTTTTCTCCATTAAACTTTAAATTCACAAGCGAGCCTCTTTTAGAGCGGCCGTCGTGACGTTTCAGTTTAAAAAATACATACGAACAAAAGAAGGGTAGGGATGGATTTCGATGGATGCAACTTCTCATCCTATTACATGCACATAACTTCACCGACAAAAGGAGAAACAAAAAGAAATCCACTATACGCCGATGAAACGCAACTCTTTATATGCTGTATTTGTTCCACTTAAAAAGAAAGCATATAGATACATTAAGTTGGTAAAGACAACAACAATAACAACAACAACAACAACAACAACGATGACGACAATAATAAACAATAGTATTCCTTTTCTCCTAAGGTATTTCAAACATTCAGATAATTGGAAAATAAAGTCCCAATCTACTCTTTGTATAAAAAGAAGCTTTCAAGTCAATAAGGAACAAAGGAGAGAGTTTTCGTCACAGAAAGGTTTACGGGAAGTTGGAAGGAAGAGGGGCCAGATGTACGGCGCACTTGGTGAATGTGCTTTTAGCAGACGGGGAGAGGTAGAGAGGCACAGTAGGGCTGGGACCGGGGGTATAGTGTGTGGTGGTGTCGGCCGATGCTTCGAGAGCCGTTTATGTGGCGTATCTCTTCGTCCACTGTTTGGCTATTCTGTCATGTTCCGTTCTGTTGGTCAAGTACTGTGTGGCGATGCTTCCGACCAGAGGATCAGCTGGAAAAACACAGATCGAACACGTCAGATAGCCAGTACAAAACCTAGTCAGTGAAAAACAACCCTAATCTGTGGTGTCCGGCACAGTTCGTTCTACAGGCATACATGACACCTGGAACTTTGTATGCACATTGTGTTCCTGTAGTTTAATTGGTAGAGCATTGCATTAGCAGCACAAAAGGTCGTGGGTTCAATTCACAGGGAACACACACACATAGTGATCAAATGTACACCTTGTTATGCACTTTAGATAAAAGCGTCTGCTAATCGCTAGGGAGGTTTTTCTATTTGCCCTGCTAAACTTTTCACTGATCACACCACCAAAACAAAATAGGACTTTTATTAGTTTTGACCCGTCTAATATTAATAAATAAGGTTATGACACCAACACCACTAAGCTACCTTATATAATTGTTAAATTCAATACGCCTTATTCAGTCCACCGCCATGCTGAATCCAAACCGAGGATGTAAGGGATAGACATCCAGAGCATATGCTTTTTAAAGGCGGGGGATGCTATTTTATGCATTCTGACTTATTAACACAGTCCTAAAGTTGTAAACCTCATGCTGAACATATGCAGAGTGTCAAAAAAGCAGTTGAGCTTGTGACGGAGTATTTCTGGACCAAACTCACACCTCCTTTTTCCTACAAGTTTTGGAATTTTTTTTTTCGAACAGGGGTATCCGTTAAGACTGATTGACCCCATATTCCTTTTATGGACCTTTACCCCCGGAAAAGCACGCCTACCCTGCACGTCAAGTGAGAGCGAGAACGTGCATTAGCATTGCTCTGTCCAGTAGAAGTCACCGGTATCACTGCACAGCACGCGATAACTTTGTTTTATCAAAATGGTTCGAAAAAAGAAGTGTGTTTTAGGATGCAAGGAGAAGAAAACTTCATTTAGCTCTCCCTGACTTAAGACAACAGTGGATGCAGTTTGTTTTTCCCGGACAGCAAGTAATTGCGAATGAGTTTGTTTTTTCCTGGATGCATTTCAGAGAGGACTGCTTTACAAACAAGGCTCAGTTTGATGCCAGATTTGCCACTTGTTTACAACTGATGGATCGGTTACAATTTTAAAAGACCCCGTTTAGGAATTGCAACCAAAGGCGTAATTAAATCAAAATCTCACATGTTTTGTTTGCAATCAGCGGATACATGAATGTAATGTAAACAACACAAAACAACAGCAAAAATTTGCTGGCTCAGTTGGCATTGTAATGCACTCACGACATTTACACCTTTTAAACGGCAAATGCAGAATTTTTTTATATTAAAATAGCGGATAAACAAACAAGGATAAATTACCAGATAGAGACGTCCTGCTGTAATCGTTGCTGATGTTGATCAATTATATAGTGCAACAACATAATATTTTATGACTAAGTTTACATCTCCAGTTCGTATAGATCAGGGGTGCCCAAACTTTGTCCTACCAAGGGCAAAAAAAAACCTTACTGAGGGCGTGGGCCGAAAGTAAATGTTGCGGTGTTATATTAAAATTGTCCCGATTCTGTTAATTTATAATTTTCTAATATTTAAAAAATAAATAAGCAAAGATTATTCTGTTTATGCATAACTAATACAGTTTTATTTTCAAAGGTGAGGTCTTTTTTAAATTTTCTTATGTCTGTTTGCCACTGCCTTGACCTTTACATTAAAGCTAAAACACGGGCAAATTATAACTATTTGTGGTGGTATAGTATTGGCCTGCTAAATGCAGTGCACTGCAAAAAAATGACTTTCTTACTTAGTATGTTTGTCTTGTTTTCAGTAAAAATATCTACAAATTTTTAAATTAAGATGTATTATCTTGATGAGCAAGAAAAATAAGTCTAGTTTTTAGACAAAAAAAATATAAACTTTAAAGTAAATTAGTGCTTAAAACAAGCAAAAAAATCTGCCAATGAAATAAGAAAACTGTTCTTGAATTAATTATGAAAAAAGTAAACTTATTTTTCTTATTCCATTGGCAGATTTTTTATGCTTGTTTTAAGCACTAATTTACATAAAGTTTATATTTTTTGTCTAAACTAGACTTATTTTCCTACGTCATTTTGCTCATCAAGAAAATAAATCTTAATTTAAGAATGTTTAGATATTTTTACTGAAAACAAGACAAACATACTAAGTAAGATAGTCATTTTTGCAGTGCACTTGCCACACTGCAAAAAATGACTTTCTTACTTAGGTCATTTTGCTCACCAAGAAAAAGCATCCCAATCCAAGAATTTCTAGATATCCCTACTGAAAACAAGACAAAAATACTAAGTAAATAAGTCTAGTTTTAAGACAAATAATATACAATTTAAGTATATTGTCCTTAAATTGTCCTTAAAACAAGCAAAATTATCTGCCAATGGGGTGAGAAAAAAAATTGTGAAATAAGATTTCTTTTTTCTAAAACACTTAATTCAAGTAAAATTTTCTCACCCCCATTGGCCGATATTTTTGCTTGTTTTAAGCACAAATTCATTTAAATTGTATATTTTTCGTCTAAAAACAAGTATTATTTTCTTAGGTCATTTTGCTCATCAAGAAAATACATCTTGATTTAAGAATTTTTAGATATTTCTTGTGAAAACAAGACAAAAATACTAAGTAAAAAAGTCATATTTTGCAGTGCACCGACCATTGCACTGCAAAAAAAAGATTTTCAAGAAAAAAAAATCTTAGTATTTTTGTCTTGTTTTCAGTAAAAATATCTAAAAATTCTTAAATGAAGATGCTTTTTCTTTGAGCAAAACCCAAGAAAATTTGTCTAGTTTTTAGAGCAAAATTATCAAATTTAAGTGATTTTGTGCATAAAACAAAAATTTGCCAATGGGGTAAGGAAATTTCTTTTCTTGAATTTAGTGTTTAAGAAAAATGTAAAAAATTGTGTTCCTCAAAGCATCTTAATTTAAGAATTTTTAGATACTGAAAACAAGACAAAAATACTAAGAGGGCACACTTATTGTTAAGTCCTGCTTAATGCATAAATGTAAATGCGAACATAAAACGACTTACTGTATAGTGCATTACAAGGTATGCATTTGTTTTTTATAAGTGCATATACCCTGGGTCTAAACCCCTTGCGCTGCTAACGCAATGCTCTGAGCCCCAGAAGCACGGTTTACGCTATACATATAGTATATACATACTATACTATATACAAAACAACACGTTTGGGATTTCCTCACATAAAGTAATTCTCAGTACAGAAGACTTTATGCACAACTGCTTTAAAAGAAATTATCCATAAAACAAAATCATGCCTATGGCTTTGGAACAGATAGTGACGATTATTATTTTTAGGTGAACAATTTGCAAAGATAATCAATTCATAATCGATGAGATCTTACCTGGGTTACAGTCTGTAAGTAGAGAACAGATGGACAGCAGGACCTTTGAGATGGTGAGCGCTGGACTCCAGTTGTCCTTCAGGATGTCCAGACAGATCACTCCCTGACTGTTAATGTTACAGTGATAGATCCTCGTTCGAAACGTGACCTAGAAAATGCAAACCAAAGTCACTGGAACGCTAATAGGAATGAGAATCCTGTACATAAACGGCACATTTTCTTGAAATTTATCATTGAGACTTAAATGAACTGAATTAGCTATTTATGCTTATAAAGCCGGACCATAAAAAATTCCCAGGTATTTCATCATACTTGGCATGTTTAAGTCTGTATTGCATCGGTGTAGACTAGTTTGCATCCTCTACAGCCTAACTAAGTCAAATTACAGTCCCATTCAAAATAATTTTGTGGATTTGTTTAATAGTTTGAATAATTTATTTGGTGATCTGGTACACAGCACACAGTTCAAATAAACAGCATTATATGCAGGCACAATTTCTTTCCAATTTTCAATACCTTTAGCTAATATGTCGTCACACCGATATAAACACCAAAGTGTGCCTTAAAATGCAAGAAGCTCTGAATAAACTACAGTAAGAAGACGACATTGATACGTTTGGTGTATGTGAGACATCTGTGAGAGTTCTGGCCTTCAGGGTGAACCTTTAATGGACCTTGACATTCCCTGCCTGAGATGTATGACAGTTTAATTGCTAGCAGAATGACTTCTTCTATCCGCTTTACCTACAAACCCACATGAGCTGAAAGAACAAAAGCGTCTATGACAACGTGGCCCGTCTGAAAATGAACATCTTATTTTACATGGGGGCGAAAGGCAAAGATAAAAGGGTCGGAGAGAGAACTGCGGAGGAAACTGTCCCTTTAGGCACAGACATCAAGAGGCTTTATGAACAATCTCTCTGAAATCCAACACTGTGAATTTAAACAAAACATAACATCAGCTGAACACCACAAACATGCAATCTTTCATTTCCAAAAAAACCCAGACATCAGCGCTCTCAAGCTGGTGCTCAGTCAGGTGTAAACTTCTTTAAGTACAGATAGACTAATGTTTTAAGTTGCACCAATGCATTAAATTAAGTAGTGGTAACAGATCACCCTAAGTGACCCGTGCTGGCAAAATGAGTCGAAATGAGCATCGTCTATTTTCATCTAGGTTTTCATAAATATAAGTACATTAAGCCCTCGTCTAGTGATCCCAAGTGTACCGTCCTAAATGCTTAATCTATCACAAAGATGAATGCATCCACATGTGCTTTGAAAACATGCAGGAATTAGAAAATAGAGACCTGAATTATGTTAAAAGAGTTTTTAAGAGCAATAAGACATGAAAACAATCTTCCTCGCTCTGACTGACAGATCCAAGGCATGGATAGCATGAGTGTGCGACCCTGACATATACACATTAACAGAGAATTACAATTTTAAAAATATATGTTTTGAGAAGAATTCACAAAGATATAATCTGTTATGTCTTCAGTGAATGTTTGGTTAACTGTTGGGGAAAAATATTTGATGTGTAACATTATATGAGATCCTTGCATTACAGTAGATCTTAAAGCTGTCTGTCTCAATGTCAATCAAACAATAAAAGATAGAAAAAATTAACATATATTTTCCCTATAGATACTGTTTTTGACTGTGTGTGTGCTAAATCTATTAGTTTTACCGGTGATTTTAAGGTATGGATGCTGTGATTTTGTTTTTAAAATTTTAAAAATTCAAAAAATCTCGATTTTTTTTTTCTCAAAACTGACTTTGCTGACTATCAAATTCAAACAGGTGTTATCTCTGCCATTTTTGTCAGATTCCAACAAATCATACATCGCTCTGAGTTTTTTTTAATAGAGAATGACAAAATATAAAATAATAATTAATTTTTGAAAATTTACTCATCTCGACTCATTTTGCCAGCATGGGTAACGTATGATTTTTTTGAAATGTAGGGACGGAAATAAAGTATTATTCTGGTTTTCATCTATCATTTTAAAGGAGCATTAAAAAAATTGGCTTGATCATGGTGTAAATTAAAATATTTGGATTAAAAACACTCAAATAAAAATTTATTTTGAAGAAACTATGACAGAAAAATGAACACATACTTTAATGAATTAAATGTTTTTAACAGAAACCTCTAACAGGAAAAGCTGCGGGATGAAGTGAAACTAAAGGGTTAATAAACACAAACTGATGCGCTTTCTATATGATGCACTTTACATAATATTATCTGTTGGTTTTTTAATCATGCATGTTAACGTTACTGATGTCATACACCGGTCTGCGTAGCTTAACATAACTTCAAACACGTGACGCACCCAGTCTTTACTACCACATGTGCTTGTAATGCTCACCAGACATCCAAATGCCGCTATAACAAATAAATAAATAAACCCACATGATAATTGTTTTCGTGTTCGAGAACCTGAGCAATCACTAGGTAGTCGTCCAGTTTATGTTTGTAGTTATATGCATTTCAAGCAAACTAAAGCAAAACTCTCCCTCATGTTTAATATATCAACCTAGATCCGCTGGACCGATGTGTTTATAGGGCACCTTTGAAGGCACCACTGCTTTGACATGTGTAGCCTTCTGCAACAACCCTACACAAATGCAATTGAGTACAATGTTTAAATGTATGTATGCATGTAAAAATGCATGTTTTTTACAGTCATTAACTGTGTTAAATAATCAGGATTAGGATTTTTCACATAATAGAGCAGCCCTACCTTAAATCATACAAATTATTTCTATTGTACCATTTAATCACCAAAGCTTAAGTAATATCAAAGAACGATCATGTCAACAGCAGTAAAACATTTTGATCCTTAAAAAGGAGGTCTCATATATGACACAAAAGCTCAAATGACTTCTCTTACCTTGGGAGGTTTAAACGGGTAGTCAGGTGTAAACGCTATGTCAAGGAAAAAGACCCCTCCTTCATACACAGAGCCCGGCGGTCCTAAAATAGTTGACCTCCATTCATAGATGTTGTCTCCTTTGGGACCGGCGCTGTTGTTGAAACAAAAAGAAAAAGACATTTGAGAAGAGGACCAAGGTTGGAACAGCCATTTCAGGAAGATGAATAATCATTAATTCATGAGTGAGACACACTTGTGTCATTGAGTATCTAGCAGACTAAACCAACAGGATTTTATAATTATATTATATTATTGATGTCTAATGGTGTGCGGATACAACACTGACATCACAGTAAGCTAACAGCAAACCCCTAAATTAAATCAGACAAGTGACGACCTGAACACAATTATTTATAAAAGCATTTAATCTCTTGTGTATTTAACATAAACAACATTATCCTCTAAAAATTGAACTACACCACTACACTGAGGTCAGCCCATCACATAGCCATTCACACACATTATTTACATACAAATAAATATCCTTTTTTAGTGAAGTCAAATCACATTTATTTATATAGCGATTTTAAACAATGTTTTGTTGCTACAAAGCAGCATTACAAAGAATAGGGAAATTATTAAATGTAGGATATAGCATATATAATAGAATATATGTGACCATGGACCACTATATATATTTTTTAATGAGATTTGCAGTCAATAAGATTTTCATTGATGTATGGTTTGTTATGATAGGACAATATTTGACCAAGATACAACTATTTAAAAATCAGGAATCTGAGGGTGCAAAAAATGTAAAAACTGAGACATGAAACATGATCTTTACTTAATATCCTAATGATTTCTGCATTAAAAAAAATCGATAATTTTGACCCATACATTGCATTGTTGGCTATTGCTACGATTATACCTGTGCTACTTATGACTGGTTTTCTGGTCCAGGGTCACATATATTATTATTGCAAATTTTATTTTCCTCACAAATAGATTATGATCTATTAAAATGGCATTTACGTTTTTTATTAACTATGAAACATGTAGTAAATTGATAAACAGCTGTCATATTAAACACTTTACAAGAAAAAAAAAACATTTGTAAAGAGCAAAAGTTTGACATAACATAAGACATTTAAATAATACGAACAGCTGTGTAAAATAGAGAAATTAAAGCAACATCATTAAGTGAATTGTAGTATTTAATATTGAAATAAGAAATGCATTTCTCCATGTAACTTTAAATACTCCATCCTAAACTATATTTAAAAACTGCCATGCTTTTGTTTATCTTTGCTTTTCTGTGTTTTCAATTCATGTAAAGCTGCTAAATAAAGCGTAAAATAACACCGAATTGAATTTATTTACAGAATTTACGAATCATTAAACTAAGCTAATGTCAGCAGATCCTAGTAAGCAAGCCAACAGGGTTACAGCGGCAAGGAACAAAAACCAGTTTAATTTCTAAAAGGTCAGAGGAGTACATTTCAAGCCTTGACTAGAGGAATAAAGCGAATGTGGAGACTCATAGACAATACTATTAGAGGTCAGAGATTAATGTCTCAGAATCATGTAGATCAGATATAATTCATTCATAATTCACAGCTCGGGCACATTCAGGTCAGATTCATTCGAAAACAATCCTTTAAACTTAATCAAGACATGCGACTGTGACGCGATAAAGTCTATCAGATCTAAGTGGCGCTTTATGAGATAAATGTCAATCGCTCATGTCTTTATTCCTCAGGCTGACTCCAACATTAATGCATGAAATAATTCACACTTTAGTCTTAAATCTGCTGAAATAATCCTGGCAGCTGAGCTAAAGAAAGCACAGCTGTAGACTTCAGAGAATCACATTTACATTTATGAATTTGGCAGACGCTTTTATCTAAAATATAATTTTATATCCGTTTCCTGGGGATCGAACAACCTGTTGCGCTCCTATATTAATAGAGCTACAGAAACTGTTGTGTTTCTGCAGCCAGATCTGTCTGATTCTTTCACGATAAACTTGATGAATGAACAAGTCAAGCTTGTATTAGCTGAATCTGTGCAAAACATGTCTGTCTCATGATAAACAGGGTGGTGTGTAAAAAAAATCATTGTCAACCCCAACTACTAGAACAACCAGAAAACAGATTTTCATGACGAAAACGTGTCGCTTGTCGAGGCAAAATTCAAAGCTACGATCTTGTTTGCCACAGCGATCGCTTACTATCAAAGTCAAATTGGGGAAAGAACAACATACGAGTTAAGTTCAGATCACTACCCGCATGTGTCAGCAAGAGTAACAGCGTTTGCCTTAACCAACACCAATAATCGGTCTTCTGGTCAAGGCTTTGAACCGGTTCACGTAACGAAAACCAGAAACTTTTGATGTTTTACAAGGAACAGAAACGAAACCAGAAACTTTCAAAAAATATATGTTCCGGAACAGAATCGTTTATTTAAAATAATGGTAACGGTTAATACCATTATTTTTTGTTCTTTGACAAGATTTCTGTGCAATATGACTTCTGGTCGTCGTTGACTCATCAAAGAAATGAGAAGTTTGCCACCAGCAAGTAGCCTACACTCAAGCCCAAGTCTGTAATCCTCAATCATAGGAGGTAAATATTGTAGGCTACCAAGTATCTCAAGATGTTTGTTTTTTAATAATAATTAGTGTTGTAACGGATCGCAGTTGTTCCGTGTCGGTACAGATCACGACCCACAGTTCAGCTCGCACGCGATTTGCGGATTAATACGCAAAATTAAATGGGGTGAAAGTTGATCATTTGCACGTGTTTCAAAGGCTTGCAAATGTTAACATTAAAGGGCGATTTGCAGGTAAAATTTTTCAACGAATTTGTGCAATTTGCTTGTTGATAATAAACATTTAAACTGTTATCCATTGTATTTTATGTTGTTGGGTATCACAAAACCCGAAAAAGTATGAAAAAGTACAGCGGTTTGCAATGATTCTCCTTTCCCACACGACGCACTGTATGACGTCACGCTGGGTAGAGAATTTACCAAAGCCGCCTTGAGAGCATTGAGAATGACTATAGAAAGACGAGTAAAGTACAGTTCTGATAGCGCAGATGATAGATAGATAGATAGATAGATAGATAGATAGATAGATAGATAGATAGATAGATAGATAGATAGATAGATAGATAGATAGATAGATAGATAGATAGATAGATAGATAGATAGATAGATAGATAGATAGATAGATAGATAGATAGATAGATAGATAGATAGATAGATAGATAGATAGATAGATAGATAGATAGACAGATAAACAGACAGACAGACAGACAGACAGACAGACAGACAGACAGATGGATAGGCTAGTATAGAGAGATAGGCAGACAGCCAGATAGCATAACGTTAGCATATCTTCGTGTAGAAAGTAAACAAACAATTAACATACTCGTGCATGCTGGCTTGAGGGGGTCCATGATCCTGCCTGAAATGGGTGTAACTTTATGCGATCTTCAGCACAAACGGTTTTGGCAGCATGTCTCTAATCCTGGAAGGTGAGTGAAGCACGTCACATCTGTTCGCGGGGACCAGTGACCCAAACGCACTCACTTTCTTACAGCCAGTAGCGAATGGCAATCGGGAGTGCGGGACTTTCCGATCTGATAATAGTTATACATTTCGAGTTAACACCGTCTGGCGGCGTGAAACGCGTCCGGTTCCCGCAGCCCGCTGGTCAAACTGTGCAGCCTCTCTCAACAAAGTATATTAAAGTGCTCAACGTGTTCGGCAGGTCCAAACATGTACAGGATTGATAAAAATACGGTGATCAATGAGCGGTTCCTCCTCAAATGGCATAGTCTGTCGTGATGTAAAAAGCCGCCGAACGCCTGTTTATTACAGTATGTATGCGGTCGGATCCGAGTGTGCTGCAGCTGCTGACTGCTGCTGCGTATAAAATGATCGTGTGATTCGTTATCGCATAAACAATACAACAAAGCATTCTTTTTTTTTTTTTACAAAACAATACATTTGAGATATTATTTGATAGACTAGTAAGTGTGGATTAAGGATGTTTAAAAATCTCTAGCCTGGTGGTCAGGACATGAATGGATCAAATCACCAGATTTGCAAAGTTGTATTTATCTCCACATATATCATAAATAATAATTATCATGGTAACTTTGCAGTATAACACATTATATATTTCCTACGATGTATATATGATTTCCAAATTATATACGTAAGTATTAAACAGCAATAAATGTCTCATCTATCTCTATGGCTCTGGCTGAGTCTTTCTTCACTTCTACCCAACGTGACGTCATCGCAGAATTGCCTTAAAAAAACCGTTAATACCAAAAACGTAAAAAAAAGTGGTCTTTAAGACCATTTTTGAGACATTTTAAAAATTATACACATATCTTGAGTGATTTATGTACCCATTAATCGACAGTGGTGGTTAACCTGCAAGACGCACTTTAAGTTATTTTAAACAATTTAACCACAAAAAGGCACTAAAGTGAACAATTTTCTGTACGAACATGCGATTGAATGTGTCCGGTCCAACTCCAATCAAACGTGATTATCCCTAAAAATACATTTGCCAAATAAAGCACTGAAAAACAATGTAATTTTCACTTTATGTGGAGCGACTGTTTATGCTGCATCTTCTTCCAGAAGAGCCGTTTGGAATTCGTCCTCCGTCTGTGTGTGTGCGTGTGTTTAAGTGCACTCAAAAGTGCATACACGGAGAGACGCGTTTCAAAAAGCAAGCAAACTATCTTTCTGTTCTTGATAGGACACATACAAACAATCTCGAAATAAAACAGTATTCTTTTTCTAATAAAAAAATTGTTTAAGTTGTTTGCCAATAAATGACATGGCATAAATTGTCCTTGTCTTAATTCATGTATAATGCTGACAAATGTAGGCGTGTCAGAATTACAGTTATGCTGCTTACATCTAGCCTTTTTTAATGTTTGATGACAAGATAGAGACTTAAGGAAAATTATGTGAACTAATAATTTAAGTTTAATGTTCTAATTAGCAGCCTACTTATTTGTATGTCCCACAGCTGACATGGAACGTTAAACGGTTTGGGAAATTTATTTTTTGTTCTAACCAGTTCAGGAACGTCAATTTTAGGGTTGAATCGAAAACCGGAAACGTTAAAACACCGTTTCTGTTCGGAACAAACCAGTTGGGGAAAAAAATCTGGTTCAAAGCCCTGCTTCTGGTTAGATCACTTGTGCCCTAATAAAGGGAGGAGAAACTTCAGATAGAAATGCGGTGAAACTCGTTTCACTGTAGAAAATTCTGGAAGCGAGATTTGCATCTACCAAAACATGTGAGGCAGGAAATGATATTAAAAAGAATTCTGGAAGTCATCGAATGCAAATCTGGATTTTATTAGAAAATTACACCCAAATTTAAAAGCGTCTCGAGTCTGCATTCATGTTGGTTTTGTGTTAAACTGTAAGGTTTACAAAAATCATGTTTGATCACAGAAACTGAATGAAGCAGCTGGAAACAAAGTTTTTTTGGCAAAGCAACAGAAATAATCCTGTAATTGCAATACGAAAAATAATCTGCGAAGAAACATCTGGAGTGTGTTAGCCGAATGGTGGCGTTTGACAGGCGTGCGGTTCTGCGACGCTCGCTGGGCTTTTATTGGCTGAAAGTGCTGGATGCCATTACGGCTGTAAATCTAGGTGACTTATATTTCATTACATATCCACAGAAAGCAGCCCTGGGCATTGCTGTGGGGTTCTGGGAGGTTTATAACATCGTGCCATTTGGTTGATAGGGTGTTCTGGATGGTTACATTCTGGTCTGTGTCAAATGAGACCACCCGCAAGTCTATGCAAATTTCTGGTCTTTAGATTCATCTGTTGAGAGACCAAACCACAAGTCTTTAGAATTTTTTAGATGTTTATCATCTGGTGAGTGAATGCTAAGTCTAACTGCTAAGAATACCTCCCCAGTAAGACATACGATCTGAGGTATCATTCACATTTGAAGCGCAAACAGTGGAAGTGTGGGAAGTTTTAAGCTGCAATCTGCAACTTTTGCGTCTATCACCATCTCTGTTTGAAACTACTTGCAAGTGTCTGAAATACCTCCCTATACCCTTAAAGTGCTCATATTATGAAAAACTCACTTTTTCTGGGTTTTGGGGTGTTCATTTGTGTCTCTGATGCTCCCACAAGCATACAAACTTGGAAAAAAATCCATCCATGCTGTTTTGAGTGAGATACACGTTTCTGAATGTCCTCTGCCTTGAGTCTCAGATTGCACGAGTTCAAACTCAGCGCGTAACTAGGCGTTTCGTCACATTCCTTTTGAATTTTCCCGCCCACCACCCCACTCGCAGGTCTCCACCCACCAGGTAGCTAGAGAGCACAGAGCAGTCACTTCGCTGATACCATCTATACTGTTATCATGTCTCACGGAAATAACAGCGCTATTTGGATATTATGGATTATACTCCCGCCTACTTTTAAAAACAAAGTTTTAACGCGTGTTTATTGGAACCTAAAGTATAATCTCATACACAGTGTGTTATGACGCAAATAGTCCTCAGATTGTAGGCGATAAGACGTTCATGCGAAATCTGATGTAAGACTATGTATCTATATTTCACGGATTATACACATCTGTGGACAAAAACGGTCATTGGATTTTTTTGGACTTTTATGGATTATTCACACATCTGAAACAGACTTGATTCGATTCGCGATCGTTATGTCAACACAAAAGGTAAGAAGTCACGTTATATTTTGCATGTTGTCCTCTTCTGTCACAAAATACTACATTTAGGATGCTAGAGCATCTGTATCTCAAAACAGAGATCATACATTGATGCTAATCCCGTAAATTATACCTTTTAAATGTATAGTGATGTTATTATTATTGTTTGTAGAGACCGTAGGCTATATAGATACTTTTTTGTAGGCTAACTGTTAGATAGTTTGCAGCCGGTTTCGAAAGTTAAAAAAATATTTAACGGCTTTATTTTACAATTCTACATGAACTAAGTAATAGTGCTTTGCCAAACTAAGTGTTTTGCCAAACTAACCGAGACCGGGCCTTACCGACCCGGCTTTTCTGACGAGGCTCAGTCAGAAAAAAATATTTTTTTTGCAGTGCGTGTGGTGTCAAGAGAACTGAAGCACTTGACATCAAAATACACACAAAAAAAGACTTTTAGTATTTTTGTCTTGTTTTCAGTAAATAAAAATCTAAAACGTCTTAAATTAAGATGTATTTTTGTCTTGTTTTAAGTACAAAAAAATTTACATTCTTATAATTTTCTTGAAAAGCAAAATTAACTATAAAGAAAATAATTTAATTTTTAGATAAAAAACATAAAATTTAAGTGAATTTGTGTTTAAAACAAGCCAGAAAAATCTGCCAATTGGGTTAAAAGAATCTTAAAATAAGTTTACCTTTTTTCAAAAACACTTAATTCAAGAAAAATTAAAGAAAAAATTGTCCAGTGGATACTAACATTTTTATACTTATATATATATATATATATATATATATATATATATGAAGAGTTTGGTTCCAAAACGCCATTTTGACAAATTTTGGTAAAAATGTGTTTTCTATACCAAGAAAGTGACAAGATGAAAACAACTATTTTCTGTTACAAACTTTCACATAGCATCTTTAGGTTATAAAAACATAAAAAATTCAAATCCATAAGTTGATTTTCAAAGATTTATTATAAAAACGGATAATTTTTTCCACAAAATGCAATAAATCCATGACAAGTTTTTATTCAAAATGCTATAAATCTATTGAATCAATAGCCTATATAAATGTGCATTCATCTTTGCCATGTTATATTCATTTAGTTGACTAGTTGTACACAATAATTAAAAATATAAAAATTAATGTCATTAATCAAAACACTTACTTTGTCATATTAAGATCACTGTCATTGCGGTTACTTACTTGGTTGCTTAACGTCTTTCACAGAGATCATCTGTAAAATGTTTTTGGTCCTGCTCGATTTTCGTTGACTTTGAGTAAAATTATGTACAGTTTTTCATAAGATCCTCTGGGGTCAATGTGTTAGCATGAGAAGCTTAATGCTGTCGGGAGAACAAGCACCCGTCTCCCGAGTGCCTCTCAGGGAAAATATTAGATGCTGATGGCTTACGTTTCTTTCCCATCACAGAAAACCATCACAGGTTTATCAATGCAATTAAAGTATTATTTTGTTTTGTTTGTTGATCACGAAGTACAAAGTAGATGAGGAAAACTAGGACTCCGTGGACTCAGCGCGTCCGCCATTGTTTGTTTACATTGCGTGACTGGTGGGCTGTAATATCAGAAATGGATTTATTGCGTTCTGTAAAAAAGGAGCAGTGGCGTTTATCGCATTTTGGGAAAAAAAGGGAGAAAAGATGACAGAATAACACGGCGGATATTGGATTTTGCGTAAAATTAAGAATTTACTTTTAACTACTGACCTGATATAATACTGATTTTGGCAGTAACTCATTTTTTTCAAAAATGGCGTTTGTCGCGTTTTGGAACCAAACTCTTCATATATATATATATATATATATATATATATATATATATATATATATATATAGCTTTTGACAAAGGCATTTTCTTCTCACATACATTCACATATCAGAATAAAAAAAAGAATATAACACAAATAATAATACTACAAATGACAATAACAAACTACGATAGCACATGCTGGCAACCGGAACGACATTTTGAAGATAACGCTAAAGTTTTGCGCAAATCTTTAATGGAAACGCAATACCAAATTAACTCATGCATCTCAACACTATATTAGCGACTATATTAGGGGCGGTTCACATTTCGCGTCTAACCAACCGTTGGTTGGTTCTTGTCACATGACCCGATGTTGTGTGAACGCGCCTGGAAAAAAACGAGCACCTCGCGTTGCGTCGCTTCTGTTATGAGTGTGCAGTGTTTCCCATACATTGATTTATTTGTGGTGGCCCACCACAGAATCAACACTGGCCCCCATAAATAGAATTTTCATGATTCCCATTTACATTTTTATTTCACCAGTGTTTCCGCTATATACATTCTACCGTGGCGGCCCGCCATGCCTAAAACATCCCCGCCACGCCTGCGGTTGTGGATAGAAGGGATACAGCAAACGAAATCTCGCTGGATGACCACTGTTTTATCCTAATCCTTCAACCAAACCGAACTCTAAACACAAAATTTTACACGATTGTAGGATGTATTTGTATCTCATTTAGCCAGAGCCGCTGTTTTCATCGTAATAATCCTACCTCCAAATCTAATCCTTAACTTTTCGGCATTTGCTGTATCCCTTCTAGACAAAACCCACAGCGGCAGCTCGCAAAAAAGCTACAGAAATGTCCGCTCTGCCAGACTGGCTGACTGTCTAGAAATAAATTCCTTTCTGGATTCGCGTTGTTAACTCATTTATAAATAAATCTCCTAAGTATCATAATATCTTCCATGGGTTTAGTTTAATGAACAAATAGATTTAAATCAACAGAGGATGATTAGGCTACGTCTCTGTTTTGAGAAATAATAATAAAATAAATAAGCCTATACGAAATATGTTGCACTTAAATAATTATTAAATTATTAAAATGACAAAACGAATAAAAAAGTATTTGAGTTTCTGTTTTTTTTTGTGACGCGCTGACCAAAGCAGCAGAAAGCACGTCATGTTTTTAATTATTTTAAATAAGCACAAAGTTTTCTCCTTATTGTGAGTTTACAGAAATAAAAATACATAATTTGAAGTTTCGAATATTGTTTTACTTTTATCTTTATGACTATAAATTTAAGGTAATTTAATGTGCAAGGTCATCACGCATTTGATGTTCACCGGCGCATATACACGGACGCAGCGCAGGGCTGCGAGAAAAGACATTATTAAACTTTCGATTTAATATATTACGAGTTTTTTGGACATTCATTTGGAATCACTGTACTCATTTTATCAACTTATCAGGCCATTAGTTATTCAGAATATAGGCTAGAAGCGCAGTAGCGCGCTGCTGACCGCTCAGCTGTCAGTCAATCTTCTGTGCTTTAGATCGACCCTCACAAAGTTTCACATTAAATTATATGATATTTGTCCAAAAACAAAAGGCTGAATACTACTTATATGCGACTGCAAGACATTAATAGTCGAATCTGTTTGTAAGGAAACTTACATTATTCCCGTGGAAGAGAAGAACGTAATAGAAACTTGAGGCAGACGGTGAGACTGTTTTATCTGTTTTCAGACGAAACAGCAGGGTCGGGGTACCCGCGGGGTGAACCGCATAATATTTGATGTAACGGGTGTAATAATAGGCTTTTCGCGCGTCATTTGTGTTGTAGATGCAGGTCGGGACTCAATAGACAAGAGTAAAATGCGGGTCTAACATCCAAGACCAGAATTCGACTCGTTTTTAAATGGCCCCGTGCTTTGTGTTTAAGATCTGTCTGAAGACCGTAAAAGGTTTCTATTCAACTGCGCGATTTGCGGTGAGACCGGCTCGGGGTCTTTATGTCAAATGGTCTGGGTGTGAAATAAAATTGATGCTGATGGATGTTCGGTCAATCAATCACAGCGGTGCGGATTTTCAAACAGGACTGTGCGTGTGTTTGCAAGAGCTCTGTAACGCTAAACATGAGCACATTAAAGTTTTCTAACTAACTAACAACTTGCAAGGCACACTACATTAAAACTACAATGAAATATCCGAACTACGTACGTAGCTATGTAACGTTTTTTAAGAAAATACATTTTAGATCAAACATAGAAAAGCAATATGCTATAAAATTAAAGAAAAAATAAATGACAGCATGAAAATGATAAAAAAATACATGTTAGTTTACTGTAGCCTATATTCTACTTTAAAAAAAATAATGTACATTTATAATCATCATGGGCGCCCCCTGCCGCCACAGCTGAAAAAATCCTAGAGGAAACACTGTTCACCATTTAAAACAGCTTAATTCGGCTTAAAATATAATTTGATATGTAATACAGATCAAATACAGATACAGATCAAAGATTAGAAGTGAAACATATTTCAGGTACCAACACTAGATCAAACGCAAACACGACATGATGACGTCACATATATGCCAATTAGCGGGTGACGTTATTACCACCACAGTCTCCTCAAAAATAAAACACTGTGCATACCGCACACCTACATTTGAAACAACGAACTTGAGTGTGCAAAAGATGCGATAAGTGAACCGCCCTTAGTGGACTAAAATAGGGGATAGTGAGTGAAAGTATAGTATAGGTTATTTCAGACACAGCACTAAAGTCATTTTCTTTATGTAGGTTGAAGTTGAACAAAGTCAAGCTCACATTTCCAGAAAAAAAACATAGCTGACAGCTCAAATAATAAATAATCATTATAATCGTATTGTTGCATATTTGGGGTCAGGTTTTTAGCACTTATTTTTATGTACTTATCCAATCTTTGTTTATTTTTAGTCCCAAAACAGTAACAGTGTAGGCTTGATTTAAAAAACAACACTTATCTCCAGTTACTAATCTTATCTAAATTACACACATGGCTGTTTAATGAGCAAGTGTATTTAAACTTGAGGTTTATGGTTAGATGTGGTATTTACAGCTCTAGGAAGAATAAGAAGGTGGGGCGTTTCCTGTAAAACTCATCGTAAATGCACACTTGTTGTCAAAGTGAAGACACTTAACAGACCCATGTGTGTGATGGCAGACGAGAGGTGCCAGTGGGAAAAACCGCTGTGTGGATCCAATTGGCAAACACTTCTGTGTAAACCCTATGCCAAAAGTTTAAAGTACATGCCAGCACTGGTGGTTGCCTGGCAACAACCCCCCCACCACCACAGGTTCATGGGTGAATGAACACGCAGTTTAAACCCTCAACCGAAGTTAACCAACCTTGTTAGTGAGATTCATGTACTCTAAAAGGAAAACGAAAAGTAACTCACCGGCTGACTCAGTATAACAAACAATATTAAAAACAATGCATTTATTTTTTAATAACTAACAAAGCTGGTTAACTTGCTACAACACCTGTTGATTTAAATGTGCTATATAAATAAACTAAACTACTACTCAGAAAAAAAAACGACTTTAAATATTTACAAAATCCACAAATACTTTTAGGTTAAAATCTCTCATTGAGAAAGAAATGACACGAGACTGAAGAGCTGAAGTCTCCCAGTGGCTTTGCAGTTAAATTCAATCAAATCATTAAATGTTATAAAAGCAAAACAACACTGAGTTATTTAAAGATTCAATGCGTAATCTGCGATCTCTCCTTATTTCCACAGAATGACCTGAGGTTTAACATGCAGCTGTGTGCAAACAGAGTTCATGGCATAAATTTAGCATTGGCCTGGCTGGTAAGTGTCAATTACATCCACTGACCTGATTCTCTTTCACTCTGGAACCGGGCAATCGAGCCAATTTTACTGTCAAGCCCAACTTAAATTATATCCCTGTTTCCACCCAAAATCACGGTGGATGAACAAGTGAACTTCCATCACCGACTCAGTAAGAGATAACGTTACTGTGCCAACCGCATCCACTGATTCTCCCGAGACATCACATCAGCAACTGCTGCTCTATTCCCAAACAAACGCACATTTATAACATAGAGAATAGGAATGTTCATATTGACCGATTAACCGTAGGTCAGAATTTATAATGATTAATATAAAAATATGTGTTAATGCCTACAGACATTTCGCCACTTTTCTATCCTTCATTTTGGAATGACCTGTAAATGATGTTAATTATGCTACCCTGACGGTCTGGTAAAGTAATCATTTGAATTAGAAATCATTTATACTGCATGTGTGTCCTTGCTTGAGTATGGTTTGGAAGCTGCATGGAGACGTGTGTGCGCAAGATGACACCGTCCGTCTCAGTCTCAGTCTCGCGGGCGTCCGGACAGACCTTCTCTGATCGCCTCTGTCCTAGACCCTGACCATAAACATCTCTCTTTTTGCACAAACAGAAAAAGATGCAGCAAAGATGTCCTGCTTTAGAAATGACCACTGTGGTAGATGAAAAAGAGACAATCTGGCCTCTTTGAAATTCGTTTAACAAGCTGTCGGGAAAATTAACTGAAATGAAATCCCTAATAGTGAAAACTAAAACTAGTGCTGTGACAGATCGCAGTTGACCCACGGTTCGGCTCGCTTGCAATTAGCGGATAATACGCAAATTTAAATATGAAAAGTTTATCATTTGCACGCGTTTCAAATGCTTGCAAATGTTAACATTCAAGCGATTTTGAACAACCTAACCACAAAAAGGCGCTAAAGTGAGTAGTTTTCTGTATGCACGGATGCGTATGCGGTTGAATGTGTCCGGTTCAGCTCCAATCAGACGTGATCATCCCTTTAAAAATCAGAACTCTTAATGTATGAACTTTAGCGAGAGTTGCGCTATTGTGTCTCATACTGTAGTCCATTATCATACTGTTTATGCTGCGCTGTTTGTAATTCGCCATCCGTCTGTGTGCATGTGCACGTTTAACTGCACTTAGTAGTGCATACATGGAGAGACGCGTTTCAAAAAGCAAGCGAACATAAACATTTTCTGTTATTGGGCGCATACAAACAAAATGATCTCCTCTGTATTCTTTTTCTAATAAAACATGTGTTTATGTCTTAAGTGTATGTATAGATTAGAGTCATAAACCAGTCTGCTTATTTGGTCTTAAAGAGACAGTAACCTCAATTAACATACTTAAGTCATTAATGTTAATCAAACAACCCAAAATTAATGCTAATTTTGAACCTTACATAATGATGTGCAACATTGTTCTTTTTATAAATGTTTGTAATTTCTTTTTGTTATTAGATTTTTCCCACCCTTTTTTTGCTGATTTGAAAAATTATCCGATTCGTGCCTCAAAAAGCGGAATGTGATCCGAACTGTGAGGTTTACAATCAGTCACACCCCTAACTAAAACACAACCTTATTCCTCAACCTGCATACAAAGTACAGTAGGGAGTACAGTACACTGGTTCAAATTCCAAAAAAGAAACTATATTGTGGTATATTTTCTCATGTGTCCACCTTCAAAACACTCCAAGATGCTGAACGTTTCACAAGTGACAATACAAGCCTTTCAAAATCCTCTTCAAAGTCATGGGAATTGGGAACACAGAGATGGCTTTAGTGTTACTCATACAAATCAGAGCCATGTAGACGTCTGTGGTTTCTTAAAACAAACCCAAATACAAAACTGCACTGTCTGGCCAGGTGCGTGCAGAAACAAATCAACGTGATTTCCTAAAACAACAGAAAAACAAACCACAGGAAAATCACAAATCTCTCATTTTTGCAAGGACAGCCATTGTGCTTTTTGGAAACGGAGATAATCTGCTCGACATGACTGTAAAAGCGATTTCATGAAATCAGTCTGAACTTTTTCCAGGTGGATCTTAAGAGCTTTAAAGGAACGTAAGTATGTTTGAATGTTGAAGCATGTGTCATTTAAAGCTTATTATATATGCTGAAACACACGGGACACTTGATCTATAGTCAAACATATACACCACTACATCTCTAATACTAAACTCTGATGTACATACATAAATGTGTAGACCTGCATATGAAACTGGCATAAGAGAATGTATTCAACATTGAAAAAGACATTAATAAAGCGAAGCTCATAAGAGAGCGACAAAATAAAAAAACTTAGTAAAAAAATAAGAAGCCATCATCTAATAATTTTTGCAAATAAACACCTTAAAACTCAAAAACAATCATCCTCGGTTTGGTTTTGTACTTCTGTTTTCCAGACGCATCCAATTACAGTCAGAAGAAAATGCAACGCAACATTGTGTGATTATTAATGTGTGGGCTGTAGGCAAGGTTGTGCAATCTGTCAATGTGCAAAACTAATTAGTTAGCATGCATTCAGCCAGCAGGTCAGAACCGAACAGAAGCTGCAGGCAGAGTCACAATAAACTATAACAAAGTCAAGATTTTCTGACAAATTCAATCAAGTGCGTTTACATATAAAATAAGCAGATATCTATCAGAACGCCAGTGTACGCAGTCGTACGCACATCCTCACAAAGCATACATCATTTTACTCGAAAACGTACTTAGTCATTGGTCGCATGCAATACCTCTCCTGGCCTACAGGGGTCCATACAGAGCAGTTAAGTAGGTCTTAAGGCATGCCCGATGGTCCTTTAGTCTTGTGATTTTTGTCGTCAGAAGAGTGTGCACCGCTATTTTTTTGTACGTGTAGGTCACACATGCGCATAAAGGAGAATATATGTAGGCAACAAGATGTATTGCAAATTTTTCTATTGAACGTCAGCACACGTGTATGAGTCAATATGCTTTGCAAGGTTATGCGTTCAACTGTGCGCATATGCTCACATGCATAAAAAAAGATTAAACTCATGTAAACATTTTTTGTACTCTTTCATGGTACGGTTGTATATATGAGAGGATACTTCCTGACCTCTTCGCACAATCTCTCATATATGACCTCATATATGTGAGTGCGTGCACCTGGGGGAGTAGGGAGGAGTGACAATCGCGCTGGAGCATGGTTTAGTTTGGTTTGGATAATGTGAGTGCGCCCTTAGTGCCAATTGGGCATCGTTTAAATGCCACGGCCTACCTGAGCATTGTTTCTGACCATGACCATCCCTTTATGACCACCATGTACACATCCTCTGATGGCTACTTCCAGCAGGATAATGCACCATGTCACAAAGCTCAAATCATTTCAAATTGGTTTCTTGAACATGACAATGAGTTCACTGTATTCACCAGATCTCAACACAATAGAGCATCTTTGGGATTTGGTGGAATGGGAGCTTCATGCTCTGGATGTGCATCCCACAAATCTCCATCAACTGCAAGATGCTATCCTATCAATAAGGGCCAACATTTCTAAAGAATGTTTTCGGCACCTTGTTGAATCAATGCCACGTAGAATCAAAAATTCATTACTTAAAAACATCTCTTTTCTATTCCACAGAAGAAACTAAATCCAACAGGTTTGGGACCATAAATGGCAATTATCATATCTGGGTGAACTATGCCTCGAAATTGCTTTTCCTCATATAATCCAAAGATCTACATCTGAGACGACATCATCTCTCTATATTTCAGCATTCAAGTACAGCGCTCTTGTAATTGTGTATTCATTCAGTTAATATCTGCTATTATGCGGCGTAGCCGAACAGGAACTTAATGAAGCAATATTCCCTTCCTCTGACCGTGAAATACCCCGATACCAATTACATCTGCAGTGCAGTCTTTAATGATAGTGTCCAATAGCTCATCTCCTGTACAAATGCCACCATTATACGCCAACAATTAGCGCTGAAACAAGCACTTATGAGGAAATATTTGCTTGGTACCCAAGTGATTATCATCTTAAAGGGATATTTTGCATTTTCTGTATCAGTTCCAGCTGTTTATTCTGCCTGGCTGTGGAATGTTGTTTTGTTATCGTGTTCGATTGTTCGTGTAATCTCATTTCCATGCCGATCTATAAGAAATGCCAGGGGGTCAATATTAAACTTTAAGTATTAGAGAATTTAGAAGTCAAGCTACATTTTGAAATCAAATGCGCCTGAAGGGAAAAGATCAGCTGAACTGAAGTGTAGCCTCCGGGATGGATGAATAATACATCACAGATCATTATAGTAATAATAAACAGGCTTTGCACTGCACACACGAGTGATAAAACACACAACCAGAAAGATTCACAAAAAGCAAATTGCCTTTAATTCTATCAACAGCCCTTTAAACTTAAACTCACTTCAACATCTGTTCGGCTTATAGATACACAAATTACAAACAGCCGTTTAGGATTTATATTAAATCTGAGAGCTCTAATAGAGAACCGATGCCCAAAGCCAATCTCGCTTCCGTGAAAACCTTTACAAAGCTTAGACGCTTTCATTTATGGAGCAACCGTAGATGGGTTTAGATAAACATTACACACCGTGTTAAATAAACACCTCTCTACCTCAGCACACAGCACAAGTTTGGCCCACAGTGTTTAAATAAACAGGTAGCTAACCGGATATTTTAAGTGTCATGCACTGAATACTGTATCACAGAGCCAAATCCTGCTTTCCTGTTTGTTTGCATGTTTTAACACGACCTGAAGAGTGACACAGTGAGATATGCCAAACTGAAAACAAGACAAAAAAAAAACGAATTTTTTTTTTTTTGGCCTTGAAGACAAAGTTTGGAAAAATATCCAAATCGAACGGCATACGGCAATCTTGTCCATTGTCAGCGCTGGGTGTAAAATCAGACCCTGCACTGCAAAAAAATTATTTTCAAGATTTTTTTTTTGTATTTTTGTCTTGTTTTCAGTAAAATATCTAAACATTCTTAAATTAAGATGCTTTTTTTTCTTGATGAGCAAAATGACCCCAAAAAAATAAGTCTAGTTTTTAGACCAAAAGTATCAAATTTAAGTGAATTTGAGCATAAAACAAGCAAAAAAAAAAAATCTGCCAATGGGGTAAGCAAATTTTTCTTGAATTTGTGTTTAAGAAAAATTTTCAAGATTTTCTTGCTTACCACATTGGCAGATTTTTTGCTTGTTTTATGCACAAAATCACTTTTTGATATTTTTGCTCTAAAAACTAGACTTATTTTGTTGGATCAAGAAAATCAAGAAAAAGCATCTTAATTTAGGATTTTTTTGATATTTTTACTGAAGGCAAGACAAACATACTAGGAATTTTTTTCTTGAAAATCATTTTTTGCTGTGTGCTAGCATAAATGTCAAGTGTGCAGGGTAGAGGACTTCTCAGGTACCCGACCCGAAATGACCTGAACCAGACTTGCTTAAATACAATTTTTTTTAAAGACCTGACCCGAGAATATTCAGAGTCAGACCCAAACCAGTGGCAATTTTTTAACCCGAATGTAAACGACATCCCCGCATGCAGCAGTCAGACAAAAAGAAACCCAGTTGGCCTTGCATCCAATTTGGCCCGCTGTGCCCTTAATTTTCTTTGTCATCTGACGACGACACCAAGGTAATCGCTTAAATGTGCATTCAAAATTGATTGACAGGTCTGTCTCAATGAAAATTAACCTACCGCCAGCCACATGATGTCGCAAACGCTCTTGGCAAACAGGGGGGTTGGAAAAGCCCTTGATGTACACAGGATAGTTTGGTTCGTATCAGGTCCATTCGGCAAAAACAGATTCATTTTAAATTACCCAAGGCCTGATGGCGCTAATATAATACCCGACCTTCACGTGAAACTTTTAGACCCGAACCTGCTCTGGTATCGGGTTGGATATCTGGTTTTCCGATCTAAGTGGACCCGTGAAGACCTCTACACTCTAAGAAAGTGTTAATTTTAACACAATGTTTTATGTTAACCTATTTTAACACATTATGTGTCATTTCGTGTTGATTTTGAGTTCACATAAATAAAAGTAACACAGAGATGTATTAAATTAGATGTGTTATTTTAACATATTCGTTTTAAGAGTGTTAGTTAAGACCTCTAGTTCAGGGCACATTAAACAAACAGTTTAGCAAATATGGCTGCAATCGTACATATTTTTTCTCTGTCAACAAATAGTGTAAAGGAAGTGCTTAACCTTTATAAAATATTAAATCGAAAATAATTTTTTTTTTACGGTAGATAAGTTTTGTGTATCTAACATTTCTAATAGCTTTAGATATGCATGTACGTCTAATGCTTTAGTAAATACAAAAGTAATGGACCACCCAAGTGTAGTGTATTTGGGGTAAAGGCCTTCCAATAATTGATTACGTGTTTAAATGAAACGTCCTAAACGAAAACAACACAAAGGATTCCCTGCTCGATTTCAATTCTACCTAACAGCTTTGGTCTCACTCTCGGGTATAAGATGGAGGCCTTTCACACTGAGGATCAAGACGATTTCTCAGAGCGTGCTCTGCCCCTCCCCCCTCATAAATATGCATGTCCCCCCTGCCACAGCTATTGGTCAGGAGGTGACAAATTACTCCCGGAGGATCCCGATGCTAATCAGCAGCCAAGCAGCATTCCCGGGAGAGATGACATTCCGATCAGCTGCTCATGAAGAATCCTCACAGAGAGGACAAACACAGCTGGAAATGGATGCAAGAAAACAAAACGAATGGAGGGGTGATAGATCAAAGTTTTTAATTGAATTTATATTATGTAACAGAACATTATGATGTGGAATTTATTGAATATCATAAATGCCTATTTCATGTTTTTATCATTTCTTTTTACGGTATGTCTATATAAGTAAGGTTGTTATGTTTTGTTAACACTAGTTATTGCATTAACTAACATGAACCAGCAATGAACAATACATCTACAGCATTTATTAATCTTAATTCATGTTCATGTTATTATTACTATTATGTTATATCATTTACTAATACATTTATAAACTCTTAACTTTAAAGATGTAACCGTTACCATTAGTTAATGAACTATATGAACAATTAACTTTGATATCAACTAATATTAGCAAAGATAAATAAATGCTGTAGAAGTACTGCTCATTGTTAGTTTATGTTAGCCAATGCATTAACTAATTAGGGCTGCACGATAAAAAAAACACTATTTCGGTTTAAACACCCACACAATATTATTCCTAAATTATAACGACTTGTTTGTCTATTAAACCTTTAACAAAAAAATTAATGTTTTAAAAACACAGATGAAGCTCGCGTTCATTGCGCTTTGGTTTCACGGATGCACAAGCGTCGCGGATGAAGCTCGCGTTGATGCGTTAACTGTGCTTTGCTTTCACGGATTCCTAAATTATAACAATTCGTCTGTCTATTAAACATTTTACAAAAAAAATCAATGCTTTAAAAACATGGATGAAGCTCGCGTTCATTGCGCTTTGGTTTCACGGATGCACAAGCGTCGCGGATGAAGCTCGCGTTGATGCGTTAACTGAGCTTTGCTTTCACGGATTCCTGAAATTATAACGACTTGTTTGTCTATTAAACATTCAACAAAAAAATCAATGCTTTAAAAACATGGATGAAGCTTGCGTTTATTGTGCTTTGCTTTCACGGATTCCTAAATTATAACGACTTGTTTGTCTATTAAACCTTCGAAAAAAAAAATCAATGCTTTAAAAATATGGATGAAGCTCGCGTTCATTTCGCTTTGGTTTCACGGATGCACAAGCGTCGCGGATGAAGCTCGCGTTGATGCGTTAACTGTGCTTTTCTTTCACGGATTCCTGAAATTTTAACGATTTGTCTGTCTATTAAACATTCGACAAAAAAAATCAATGCTTTAAAAACATGGATGAAGCTCACGTTCATTGCGCTTTGGTTTCACGGATGCACAAGCGTCGCGGATGAAGCTCGGGTTGATGCGTTAACTGTGCTTTGCTTTCACGGATTCCTAATTTATAACAATTCGTCTGTCTATTAAACATTCAACAAAAAAAATCAATGCTTTAAAAACATGGATGAAGCTCGCGTTCATTGCGCTTTGGTTTCACGGATGCACAAGCGTCGCGGATGAAGCTCGCGTTGATGCGTTAACTGTGCTTTGCTTTCACGGATTCCTAATTTATAACAATTCGTCTGTCTATTAAACATTTGACAAAAAAAAATCAATGCTTTAAAAACATGGATGACGCTCGCGTTCATTGCGCTTTGCTTTCACGGATGCACAAGTGCGCGGATGAAGCTCGTGTTGATGCGTTAACTGTGCTTTGCTTTCACGGATTCCTAAATTATAACAATTCGTCTGTCTATTAAACATTTGACAAAAAAAATCAATGCTTTAAAAACATGGATGAAGCTCGCGTTCATTGCGCTTTGCTTTCACGGATGCACAAGCGTCGCGGATGAAGCTCGCGTTGATGCGTTAACTGTGCTTTGCTTTCACGGATTCCTAAGTTATAACAATTCGTCTGTCTATTAAACATTTGACAAAAAAAAAATCAATGCTTTAAAAACATGGATGAAGGTCTCCATGTTTCGTCTCATTTTTGTTGTAAAATATGATAGAAATGTTACATTAAACAGCACTTGTGGTAAAAACAAGACTCCAAACATCTAGATAAACATTATAAATCTCTCACTGAATGACTCACAATTATAGCAGTTGCAAAAAAACAAACACACACCTGTGACCCAGCACCCGTGCATCAGTCCAATCCTATAATAATGCAGCTTGGCAACCATAAACTGCATAAGCCGCTAACAAAAAGCCCTTATTAACAGCACTGACAGCCATGTGGACACATTTCTCCTGTAGCAAGTCACCTGACCGCAATTACATCACACAGTCTGAATTTAGCCGACCAATAAGGCCCATGTCATTCATTCCCCATAAAACCTCAAGCTGGTTTCACAACAGCTCACCGCTCACAATACACCACAGGAAAAGCGCTACAGTATTTATCGCTAGACCTCGGCATCAGTGGTGAACTGCGTCTCTTGTTCTCATTGTGGACGAAATCCTATTACTGACGGTTCGGCTCACAGGCACAAAAGCTCCCCGAACACAAATATCGAAAGAACACCTACAGCTTCCTTTTACAGCCCCCATAAACTCAATATCAATTTGAAGACGCTTTTGATATGAGAACGGTTGACTAGAAAGTGCTCTTACACAAAACGGCACCACTCAATTCTGACTACAGCTATCTAGCAAACGCCTTCACAGTAACAATGAGATGAATTACATCAGCGTCACTTTTATCAAGTGTCTGAATGAAGTAACAAGACAAAACAGCCAAGATATAAACATAACAGCTAGTAATCCTTCATGAAATCACTCACTTGAATTTGAACTTGACATTTCTGAAAAAATGCTAAGACCTATGAAAGTTGCTCCATATATGAGTTTTATCTACGATCTGAAATTACAAGCAATCATTTCTTTTTGAGATGTTAATATTACCTTTATCCAACTATATATACATATTAATCTAAAAAGAGACTACAGATTTAAAAAAGCCCTACAGACTTTTAATGGCAAACGATAAATCCTGCCAAACTAAAAATTGGAGCATGTTTCGTAAGTGTTAAATTTAGTTTTCAAACAATTCACATCTTAAGCCCCGTGTCCACCTAAGATGCTTTGGCATTTTTCCAGAGTGTCGAGAGTTAAAAAAATGTCAATATCACTTGTCAAAGCTCATCAATGTCACTTTTCGCTAAGCCGTCTAATCACAATGGAGGAGGGGCAGGACAAATCGCACGAACCAACCGGTGCATCGTACAACGACTGATAAACAAAGAAACGTTGCCACAGTCGACATTCGCCTGCCGTTTTCAGTCGCATTTAAATGCGTTGTGGGACACAGAGCCTTAAGGGCCATTCACATTATAACGATTACTATAAAATATATCGTAAAAAACTTCTTATATTTAACTATACCGAATTAATATCAAGTTATTGTACAGTGATTAGTGTTGGGCGATATGCCCCTTTTTGAGATTGTCCTATCGTCAGCCTGCGAGACCGCCGATACAACGATAGTATCGGTGGGTGGGGCAGTAGTTTACTCGTTTATTTATTTGTTTATTTTTTCCTCATTTAAGTCACTTGATTGGGCAACACTGTCACGATCGCAACCTTCTTAAAACGGATGCCATTAATCCGAGCGCATCATTGCGCTCTAAAATGTCCTGCGTGCCAGGAGGGATCAACACACTCGCTGGTTTTAAACCCTTTCGCTCCCAACAACCTCTCTAGTGCAAGGAAATGTCAGACCCGCGCATATTAAAAGCTTATGTGCAAGGAATCATGCGCATTACAAGTTCGGGTGCTAGGAGTCCATGCCGCGTGCATTACAAGCTCTCTCGCGCAAAGTGAAGCCCACAAACCCTCTCATGCGAGGAAAAGCACGCAATGCGCATGTTAATGTGAAACTATGATGATAATAATAATAACCATTGCTAACTATCGTCATGAAAGCTTGCTTTTGCCGATATGTCTGACGATTGTCGATACACGATACTATCGTCTATCGGCACAACCCTAATGGTGATGTGGACGCTATTATATATAGTAGTTATTGTTATGGTTAACGTTATAGTATTGTTAAAGTGTGAACGGCCCTTTTGATATCAACAGATCCAGGTGATTAAATCACATTATCAGTGGCGTTGCAAGTCAGTCCCGGGCCCAAATGCAAAAAAAATGTACGGGCCCCCTTAAGCCAAAGCCCCCCCCAACCTTGCCCGTTGGCACTGTTAACTGTGGCGCGCAGGTCTGTTAACAACATAAACTTTTAATAAGGTAGTCAATTATTTTTACTTTATTGTTTTTACTTTAAAGGGTAGATTTAAGTAAAGAAAAACGAAATGTTTTAGGTAGTTTTTGACTCGTGACTAACTTCTCCGCCTTCTCTTTTCTCTTTAAGGCCCCACTTTTATGTTTATATTTGTCCATCCTTAATGTTCATGTAGATTGTCGCTATATTAACCTCTCACACTGTGTTTTCTTTTTTTTTGGCGTGGCGATGCGTCATGTAAAAAAATGATAGCGTAGTAGTCTACGGCAGCCGCGGAGTGCAAAAAAATTATAAACGCAAACAAGAAATTAGACATTATGGAGAAATAAGAAATCACTACACATGATATGCATACAAAAATATATTTATTGCAGCCAGAAATAAAAATTAAATTGAAAAAAAGTTTTAATTAAAAGCTGGGGCGGGCCCCCTATTGGCCTGGGCCCATTTGCATGTGCATACCCTGCATGCCCAGACGCTACGCCACTGCACCTTATAAAGTATTAATATAGCGATATTTTACAACGTTACATTGTTTTAAAGCAGCTTTACAAGAAAGAAGAAGAAACAGCAGAAAATGGGGAAAATAGTAAATATAGTATATAGCATAGAATATATGGCATTGCAAATTTTATTGTACTCCTAAATAAATTATAATCTATTAAACTTTTTATTATACACATCGCATCGCGCTTGCGAGGATTACTCTGATATTTCGCCTCTGAAAGCAGGGCTTGTGGGTAATTATTGTTCTGATACAAACATAGGAGCAATCAATGACAATGTCAGTTCCAGTTATGTGCTTTATTAGGGTCTGGCTCTTTCTCCACGGCCCCTGGGGAGTTGCAGTCATTCAGGCGCGCCGCAGCACATGCGACGGCTCCCTTCTCACTTAAAGCCTGACGGTCTCATCAACACACAATAACCATTATCCTCTCCCTGCTATTATCTCTCATCCAGCGCAGACAGGCACAAAAGAGCAGCGCGCTAAAGAAACACTGTGTGCTTACCTGCAGTTCGGCGGAGGGTCAAGTGTGATTTCTGCAAGCTCCTTCTGAATCCTGCAATGCAAGAAAACATCATTTATTTATGTAAAAGAGATCATTCATTTACTAAGGTCACATGCACACTGCAGCTAAAAAATGTCGAGCGTTTAATTCATCGTTCTTTACGTTCACGGATCTGTTATTTATGGGGGTGAAAAACGCATTATGAAACCAGACGCAGTGTGTACAGAATTAAACTAGCTGTTAATACAGTGATGTCATTCATTTTGGACACGGGCAACTCAAAAATCAAGTCATGACTCGTTCGCAAATGTTAAATTAATGTGGTCAGAGGAACGTTGAGGTTCAAAGAGACGATACGTGACACCTCCATTCATAGTCTTTATTTTAAACAACTACAATCACTAATATCTATTTTGTCAAAATGAGTAAATACTAAAATAAATGCATCACGTTTTTTTGCCAAGACGATAAAACTGCCTCGGTTATTGTTGCATCAACCATCGCAATTTTGGTAGCTCACAGCATGATCATTAAAGGCGATGCGCTTGTGCGTTTACAGTGTGGTTGGCACTCCCAAAACATCACAAACAGACTAAAAGATTTAGACTTTAATTCTGGCATCAGAATGACTGATACCTGTCGTGGAATCCTGCAATGTGTCATTCCACAAAAAAGTGATTCACATACAGGACGACTGTGACAACGCCCGTTCAGGAAACCATGCATCATCTAACATCCAGCTACAGTGGCGGACACTATTTATGATCATTTAAACTGCACGCCATTCGTAAAAGTTATTCATGACACCTGCCACAAAGAATAAGATCTATTGAAGTGCAAGACTATGTCATAACTAAGGGTGTAACGGTACACGTATTCGTACAAAACCGTTTCGGTACAGGACTTCCACATGTGTACTGAATGCAATCCTTAACAGTAGTTTACAGTAGAGCCCGACCGATATGCGTTTTTTCCGGCCGATGCCGATACAGATATTAGGGAGTAAAAAAAGACCGATAACGATATATCGGCCGATATTCTTTATGTGTATATTATAGTTCAGTACACATATACTACAGTATATTATACTACTGTACATAGAAAACACTATATACTTTAACATAATATACTGTATATGAATAAATACAATGCAATGCAATGATCACTCACAAATGTGGTGATCACTCACAAATGTGGTGATCCAACACTTATATTGATGTGACAAAGATATGTACTATAGGCAAGAAGTTAACAATAAACTTTATTATACAAAATGAGTCGGATATCAGTGCACTAAACAGTAAACTTGACTTATTATAAATAACTTTAAAACACAAAGAGAACAAAATACATATAACTTGCATCATTTGCAGTTTTGACGAGAATAACGTTATAAAGAGAAACTTATGAAGTCATTGATTAATTTTGGCTTTACAGTAAGTTGTGTACTTCACAAATTAGTTAGCCACTCACCGTTACGGAGACAATGCTTGACGGAGCACATACTAATGTACGCTATGTTTAATGTTGTGCTTGTGCACAACGTTTTTATAACACAAACCCAGGGTTCCGTGCAAACTTTAGACTTTAATAAAACTAATGCTTTTAGTTTTCTTCGCTCCGCCTCTTTTATTTAGCAAGGGTGTAGAGTTGCGCGAGCTTATTGAATCAATTGCTCTGAAATGAGCGTGTTAACTAACAACACAAGCAGCAGTTATCTCATATAGTGATATATAAGTGCACGGCTGCGCGTAGTTTAAACGTGTCATTTCTCCGTCTCGCGTCATTTCTCCCGCGTGCGTTTTAACTCGCAAGTCGACAAAGAAACAGATTAAAAACACCAAATGTAAGCGGGAATGCGTCTCTCTTGTCCACTTTTAATCCAATCGACCAAAGCGCGTCTTAATACCAGGTGTAAAAATGTTGTGAAGAAGACACTGCGTGACTACTTCCATGTCACCTGAACTGAGAGACTGACTGAAGTGAAGGGGGTGGGGGATTGGCTGGTGTCACTACAGTGAGTGACCTGGGTCGCCATTAGCAACCAGTATGGCGCACTCTGCTGGACTAACAAGTACTTACATCTTTCAAATGCATTTAATGTGTTCTGTAACAAACGTTCATATCGGCGCATATCTGCGGCTTATACACCGATACAGATATATCTGCAACATGCTCATATCGGCCGATAAAATCGGCAAAACGATAAATCGGTCGGGCTCTAGTTTACAGTACGCTTGTTTTACGCGTAGGATCCGAGTTTCTAAATGGACATAGTAAGTAACAGATCGCAAGCTTGTTTAGCAAAGCCGTTAAAGGCGAACACGGTTTTTCATTCCACTTTGCTACTTTTTTTTTGCTTTCTTAGCAAATATGCTAAAGACGGATGTGTTTGATCGTTATGCAGGGTTCCCACGGGTCCTTGAATATTTTGTGAATCTTGGGGGGATTCAAGGCCCTGGGAAGTTTTTGAAAATATACATATATAGATACAGGTCATTGAAAGTGCTGGAATCTATTTTATGCAAGAAGTTTTCTGGAAAAAAATCCATATTATTACTGTGTAGTGTAGGATAATATCATAAAAATTCTAGACTTTTTATGCACGTGCTAAATTGTTCGCTTTAAATGCTTATATCTTCTGTATGTGAATGTTGATTCGTACCAAAATGCTTTTTTGCATAGTTGTGTTTGACACATGAAAACGTCTCGGGTTACGTTTGTAACTGTTGTTTCCTGCGAAGGGAACGAGACGCTGCGTCTCTCTTGCCATACTTCCTGCGTCCCTGTAACGCCGGCTTTGACAATATTTCAGATAGCGATATACTTCCTGGCTCCCGCATAACCCTGTCTTTGTCATTAAGCCTCACCATTGGTTGAATTTGATTTACACATTCAGACGCACTTACCCCTGGAGGCGTCCCCAAAGTGTCACCGCAGTGACGCAGCGCGAGTTCCCTCGAAAGGAAAATGTAACAATGTATCTTAAAAGGTGACACGATGTAACCTTGCTCTTACTTGAAATGTGTCCCCACATTAAGTCATTGAATTTGAAGGTGTTAACTTCAAATCCTGGTTATGTTGTCGTGCACGAGCGCCAGTTTTAAGATGCTCTGTCAATTTAAATGAATTTTAAATTTTGCATGCAGCGCAGCTCATCAATGTCAGGTCCAGAACAGTAGACCAATCAGGAAACCCCAAGAGGTGGGACAAGCATTGCAAGGTTTTTTTACAGTAGCAGTTGGCACAGCAATTTCCATTATTTCCACATGTTCAATGCTGCGTACACACCATCACATTTCTCGCCCTAGATTACTCGCAGGATTTAACGTCATGTCATGCAGATTTTTCACTTGAATTGAATATTTTCAACCTGTGCGAAAAGACACATTTGAGGCAAATAGTGTGTGTTTTCGCTGCAATCGTGCCGGCCGATTCGCGTCATTGGCATCGCCCCGCACGAGTTTGCGTCTATTCGTGTCTCTGCATTGACTTTGTATGTTATGTAATCTACTCGTTGAATTCGCGTTTGGTGTATACACCCATTTAGTCTAATATTTATTTATTTTAACATATCAGGGTTTAAATCTATTTAAAATATATAAACTGTTGATGCTAAAAAATGTTAATAATAAACGATAAAGTAATTTTATGTCTTGCATTGGTTTCCATACATTTTGTGTACCATTATAACCATTAGCAGGTGCCATTTGTGTGATTTTCTCTCTTTTGTACATGCAGGGAGACACTTTCATCCAAAACAACTTTTTTACTTAGTATGCGTGTCTACATGGCACTTCACAGTCATGATAAGCTTCATAGAAACACTAAATCCATTAAATCCAAAGGATGCTTACTGTAGCTGCTAGATGCAATAAAAGTAAATCATTTATATTTGCAATTGATTGAAAGGCATTTCCGGTACCGAATGTGGGAACAATTACATTCCTGGTTAAAATGCACAAGCTTATCGTTTTCATTTGGATGCCAAAAACATCTACACAAGAATCAGGAAGACACTCCTGTGATGTTGACAGCGTAAAGCTCTTCACACCCGCAGGCAAGTGAAATTCAAGCACAGACAAAACCTTCCACAATCTTTAGATCTCAGATGCACTGAAAAGCCGAAGGAAACCGGACGTTGCCGTCACCGTTTTAAAAAGCAGCATGTTCCAGGCAAAGCTTTGCTCGGGCGATTGCATAACGCCAACACGCTGCAGTCTACTGAATCTGGAAGAACAGAAATGCAGCGAAGCAAACTTCAGCGCTATGATCGCCTTCAATCATCTACATACAGTTTACACAAACACACATTCAGGCTGCTAACAGACGCTTTATTCTTTACAGGGATTACAGAGATCCTTCTACTGTAATTGCATTGAATGCGTGCTAACGTGTCATTAAAATTTGCATCGAAGCTGAACGCTTTGACATTAAGACATTTACATATCTGAAAAAGAGGATATTCACAAACGAAGATTGCATGCATTTTTATGAAACCTTGAACAACTAGGCTAAAAAATAAACTTGCAGCAGCAAGCATGCGCTGAGCAAAGCATGAAACCATTTAAAACAAATTTAAAGAGCCATTCAGAAACCAAATTGACATTTTCCTGTTCAGCCCCACTCAAGTTAATAATTCAGCATGTCGTAAGGACATTTCTGCTTCCTTTTCATGCAATAAACAGTCCTGGTACTGTTTTTATTAAATCTAGGCCCAGAAGCACAGACATAGACATCACGTCTTCTTTCTTAACCGCAGACGAACGGAGCTTTACCTCTTGGCACTGGTGGAGAGTTTGGCAGCGGTTTTACTGGAGATCTTGGTCTCTTTCTTCTTGGGCGCCACCAGATCTCGCTCCTGAGGAGGTGCCGTCTCTCGCTGCTCGATGTCTGAACTCCCACCGCTTGTGCTGGGGCTATCATCTGGTCTCTGCACCTCACTAGACATCTTGGCCCTGGAAAAACAACAGGATTCACACACGATGACATTAGCAGACTGCCGGATGAAGTCCACGATTGGGTTCATTCCAGCAGCACCGTGTCAAACGGGAACAGACGCTAGGATTTAATCTTGAATGATAAGCTTTTTACAATAGTACGATATTAATTTGTTGGTTTACATCTTCTGTAATAATGACTTAAACACAAAAAGTTGTCATGATCGTGCTTCACGTCTGAGGCCCAAAACGTTTTTATCAAATATTAGATGACTTCACTGTTCAATCAAACACAATCTCAGACGTTTCCCGAGCTACCAAAGTGAAAATCCTCGAGTTGTTCTCGCAGACATTTGATCACAGTCAGATGATGATTTTGATGTGCATCTAATCTCCGAGGACTTCACAAACCATCGTGAAGAATTTTCTGTTATCTTATCAAAGGACGGCACGGCAGAGAAAACTCACTCATCACAGGCTTTAAAAAAAACACGAGTCCACCTAATAAATACCTGCACACGCATCTCACCCTTTAAACGCAGATAAAAGACACGATGGAGAGAGAAAAGCGATGACTGTGACCCGAGACCTCGGCTTCAAAGCCGTCCAAACTGCTGAGCAGGCTGTCGACTGTAGAAATTTGCACTTGGGTCGTCTTTTTTAGTATCGAGATGTAAACGATCGCACACACACAAAGAAAAAGCGTTAACACGGCAGACGAGTGGATTTTACGGCTCAACTCATTTAGTGCTAATGCGAGACATTTAAAGTGTAGATCACGTGCAGACGGACCGGACGGTAAACAGCTAGTTTAAATACAGTCTGTGTGCTTCTCTTACACACAATACTGCCGTTGCGTTTACAGTCCTGCTAGAGATATTTTTATTCCAGAAGCTCATTAAAGTCAATAATAAATCACATCAATGTGTTCAGATTCTGTCTAGTGACCTTTAGTCCCTGGTTTACTAATTCAGGAGTAATGTTTCCTGATGCTTTAGGATTGGACGACAGTCTTTTAATGCACAAACTGCACCGTTCTTGTCATGTTTTGAGTATAATTTTGCATCACAAAGTACATATTTGCTCAAAATAATTAATTCAAGGCTATTCACCATTTTAAGTGCAGAAGAACGGCTTTATACATAAAGCTATAAATGTTACAAATTTGCCATGTAGTTAAAAAAGACACCGACATGGCATAATAAGGGTTACAGTGTATTACTGTAACCTTTTGTGCTTATATTTTACCACAAAGTGCACAAGTTTTGCACCTCAATAGGGTACCACTGCAGATTTGTATCACTTCAAATACACAAAAGCACATATACTGTACACCAGAGTACATATTTAGGTAATTTATAGGAATTATGTACCCCAAAATCAGACCACTACAAATTTGTATTGTTTTAAGTATCCATAAATATCTCTGTGGTGCATACTGACTAATTATAGCAAAAACTTTAAAGGTGCCAACACAATGTCAAATGTTAGGCCTACTTTATGGGGCAGTTTCCAGGACACGGTTTAGATTAATCTAGGACTAGGCCTTAGTTATATTAAAACATTTAAATAGTTTGTACCAACATACCTTACAAAAATCAATACTGGTGTGCATCATGTGACAAAACAATGACACTGATATATGTCGGTGCAAGATGTTTTTAAATTAAGGCAAAACAAACATGCATTTTAGTCAGGGATTCGGATAAACCCTGTCCCGGAAACCGCCCTATGAGTTCATTGTGGTGCCTTTATGAGTTTATGCTTGTATCCAAAACTAAATTTTTAATTTACAGAAATGATAAATGTGTATAACTTTTGATAAATGTGTAAAAAAACTTTTTAGTATACATTGCATAAATGCCTATTGGTGCATATTTTACACCCAATATACTTAACAACACAAAAGGTGCCACCACAATGTCAAGGTACCGTTTTTGTGAGTACATTGTCCCCAAAAGCATACCACTACAGATTTGTATAATTTTAAGTATGCAAAAAATGCCTCTAAATATACAAAGAGTGCCAACGCAACACCAAGGTTTTTTTTTAACTTAAGTGGGTTGTTGTAAGTAAATGTTTGTACCCCAAAGTATCCCAGATGTGTTATTAGTGTTTAACACTAAAGGCCAAATCGTTTATGCATCTGGATGGAGGCTGTCAGACTGCGCGTAATGCGCTTTCCACACCACACACGCGCGTCTGTTTATGCGGGAGGCCGCGAGCGCCTCGCAATCCCGCAGAAAATATCATAATACGCAGCCGTCGAGACGCATCGCGCGTCCACGGCGATTCCCTTTAACGCCCGGGCGAAGAGTTGTGGCAAAAACCGCGCGACGACTCACCCGCGATCGACCGCGACGCGCAGCTGGCTCGGCACAAAGGGACGGGGCTCTTGCCGCACATCCTCGCACGCGGAGGGGGCCAAAACAGACACTTTCGCGGGACATTCAGCGAGTTTTCACGCGCGATCGACGGATACGGAAGGATATTTACCTGCCGAGCGGCCGTCGGTGTGCGGTCCCGGTTCGCTTGTTCCGTGTGATACCGTGTCGCCAGATTCGGGCCGTCCGCTCGTTCTCGCCTCCGCGCTATTTAACTGAATGTAGCAGAAAAAAGCGATTACAGAAACCGAAGCAGCCGGACCGCCTCTACACGCGCGCCCCCGCTCTTGCAGTGAACGCGCAGCGCGTCCGCGGTTGGGCCCCTATCGGTATACTGCGGATGCTGGATAGAGTGTTTATCAATATTTACCATCAACAGTAAAACTTATAAAGAATCAAAGACTATATTTCAAACTAAAGGCTGTTGCGTTTTCTTCCTAACTCAGTCTAAGTCACAAACAAATATATTTTTGCCTACAAAACATATTTCAAAATGTAAACAAACTTCAGATTAAAAGATTGCATTTACCTCTACAATTGATTAGTCCTAATATGATTTTGATAATATTAACTCAATTAATACTTTGAAAGTAGAAGGCCAGGACAAATAATGACAAAGTGTATTGAAATGTGCAACTACTGAACAGATTAAATAAAATAAATAAATACAGATTAAAATAATAAACACAAATACATATTTATAAATTATATTATAATAAACGATCACTCGTAAATCAATGATCAAAAAAGAGTTTGGCTAAACAAAAAATTGTTTTGCCAGCCACTAAAAAAAATGAATGGGGGAAAAACACAGCAAAAATAATACTTATAATAACAATAAAATAATTTGTAAGCTCTTGCGGGCCACACAAATTAAATTATTTGTAAGATTTCACGGGCCACATAAAATAAGGGGGCTGGCTGGATTTGGTCCGCGTGTCTTGAATTTGACACCCCTGCTTTATACCTTCTATTGTCAACCATCTTTAGACTATAAAGTGCAGTAAAATTCTGGAAAACGGTGAATGTAGGTCTGGTACTGAATCAGACTGTTTGTCATTTTTAGTACTGAGACTTATTCTGCTATATGCTTTGCAGGGTTACAGAAAGACTCTATAAATGATTTTAAATGGTTTTGAATGAACAGGCCTCAGTGACAGCATGCATGAAAGGTAAGACCAATGAAATATCAAAACAAAATGATAATATCACAGTTTTAAATGTTGCGTTTGCTTTACTCTCTTGAACTAATCCAGATTACATGTAATCAGTTTCTATTCAGCTCTGCATATTTTTATTTATCACAAATGTAATTGGCTTCCCTAGATCAGTGGTTCCCAAACTTTTTCAGCGTGCGGCCCCCTTGTGTATGGTGCATTCCTTCACGGCCCCCCAAAGAAAATTTGTGACAAAAACTGTTCTAAACTCAACAGTTTACTAAAACACATATTAAATTACAAAAAAAGTAGTGCTTTTGGTTAGTAGCCTTAATTTTTTATGTTTAATTACACAGAATTCATGATAAATTAATGTATTTTATAAAATGTCATAAAACTGGGCCCCCCCTGGCACCATCTCGCGGCCCCCCTGGGGGCCCCACCCCCCAGTTTGAAAACCCCTGCCCTAGAACACACTAGAAAATTTATCCCAGATGGGATTGCAGTGAAACAGTGGCATTGGGGACCTTTATTTTAGTGTATTTTTATGAAATCCCCAAAAACTTGAAAACATTATGTTCAGTATGTCTGTGTGTGTGTGTGTGTGTTTCCATTGGTTTGAAAAATGTTTACACATTCAAGTATTCTGAACTGGAATACACCGTCCACAGAAGATAAACAAAACAGTATTTGAGACATTACTAATTGGTGTTTGAATTTTTTTTGTAGTTCAATAATGATTAATTTTAGGAAACAAAAATCTATAAATAAATCAAATATTTTTAAGGAAAAATAAAACCTTTCACCAACATAGTTTATGAGCTAAACCGTCTGAGATCACTAAATCCTTAAACAGTTTCAGTGGAGTTGAATTGAAAAATTAAAATAAAATTCAGAATGTCTTAAACATATAGGGGCGGTTTCCCGGACAGGGATTAGTCTAGTCCTAGACTAAAACAATTTTAAGAGCTGTCCAAACTGACAACAACTTGCACTGACATATCTTAAAATATACATGAGTGCCCTTTGTTTTGCCTCAAAATGCACACAAGTAATGTAGTAAGGCATGTTTGTTAAAACTAGTTATATTTCCTAATTAAACTAAGGCCTAGTCCTGGATTAAGCTAATCCCTGTCCGGGAAACCGCCTCATGGGGCTTATCGTAGTCCCAGACTAAAATGCATGTTTGAGCTGCCTTAATTAAAAAACATTTTGTACTGACAAATCTTAACATATATCAGTGCCATTGTTTTGTCTCAACATGCACACTAGTATTGTTTTTGTAAGGTATGTTTGTAATAACATTAATTACATTTTCTAATATAACTAAGGCTTAGTCCTGGATTAATGTAAACCCTGTCCGGAAAACCATCCCTTAATATGCCCACATTGAATAGTTCTGCAGAACTGATGGTTCAGATTCTCCCAGGAGTATGGGTGGACGTTCCAAAAATAATCATGTGTTTCAATGAAGGCAAGCTAATGTGACCTTTTGTACAAGTTAACAAGCGTAATGTCCCTAATTTGCCCACATTTGTGACCATGGATAAATAAGCTTTCTATTGATGTATGGTTTGTTTGAATTGGACAATATTTGGTTGAGATGAGGAATCTGAGGGTGCAAAAAATCTAAACCTTTAAAAGTGTCCAGATGAAGTCCTTAGCAATATGGGGTCAGATTTGTTTCGTATTTCTGAATAAATATACTATGATCCACAAATAAATATAGAGAGTTTCATAAATATTTTTTAAATCCACAAATGCACAATAAGTGAACCATAAATATATGTTAGACATTTCATAAAAAGGAAGGAAATTCACAAATAAATAAAATGGGATTTGCAAATGAATTTTTTTTTATAAATATATATTTTTATTTTATTTATATGTGAATGGCTTCCTGCGCATTTGTGGATCGCTTTCTGTGCATTTGTGAATCGCTGCACACATTTGTGGATCGCTTTCTGTGCATTTGTGAATTGCTGCACTCATTTGTGGATCGCGTTCTGTGCATTTGTGGATTTGAAACATTTCTCACGTCAAGACATGCACAAGAATCCACAAATAGGGGGACTCCGCCCACCGTCTACTACAGCCAATCAGACAACAAGCACACTGTGCTGACCAATCCTGGCAAGATTTCCCTCCAACCAATCACATTTTGTTTTACTGTTAGGTCGGGAACACAGTTGAATTTCATCAGGCAATCTTTTGTATGCTGCATACATCATCATTTTAGAAAATTAACTATTATAAAGTTGACTATTATTCTTAGTTAGTCGTTAATTGTTGTAAAATGCTTATGATTTGCGGATGTAATGCTCAGTTAACTTAAATTAACCAGACGTGATGACTTATGCAGCCTGCATATGCGACCTCCGGAGGCTGCAGCCTTCCGATTGAGGAACGGGCACTGTTGACAGTTGTCAATAATTCTTTACTAGGGATTCTCTTAATACACTTTGTGGTAAGGTATGTCAAGGTTAATATTTGTCAAATTAAATTGATTAAAACCGGTTTTTAGCAGTAGTTTACTTCACACGTGGCATTTTGGTTCCTTCTGTTGCCGTGTTGGTTTGTTTCCTGGCTGATAGTAACTAAGTTTAGCATTTTGTAAATTCTGTTAATATAGCATATAGCCTTTCTTGAAATAATTCGGCTACAATCTTAAAGACGTCTTGGTTTCAATTTTGCTAATCCCTTATGTAATATCAAACTCCTGTTCTCAGGTAATTTTAATCCTTTTAAAGTTCCATTTTAATGTGAGGTGGAAATTGGAAAGGCTTGTATAGTTTGGTCTGTTCCTGATTATTTATATTATTTGACTAAATTATCAATAGTTGAAGAACAAAATACTGTTTTATTAGATTATAATCTATAGTTTGGAATAATACTATATAACCCATTATATTTACTATTAATTTAGTAATTTCCCTGGTTTTTGAAGCAATGCAACTTTGTAAAAAAACACTATATAAATAAATCTGGCTTGGCTTAACTTAAAATTAAATGTACACCCCATTTAGAAATTACAGATGTGTGTGTGTGTTTGTTTACATTTAATATTTAATTTACTTAAGATAAGATATTGTATTCTATATAAATCTGTACTACTTATTTCAGCACACTCTAACAAATGTCTGCATCTAAGCTTACACAAAGGATTAGCTTTTTTATTTATTCCTTCAAATTATTGATTCATAAATAAATGAGTTCATTACACATTTCATTCATTCACTCCTGTCTACTGCAATTGCTGATTGAGAAACATGGCATTGACCTTCAGGCCTTGTTCATTAACACAGTATGACAAAAAAATTCAATATCCTCTTGAACTTGAAATATGAACACAAATGCATCCTTTACTTCAGAGAATTCCCCACTCAGGACCTTCCAGAGGGCATTTTGTTGATCATCTGTAACACCTGGTCAAGTAAAGATGCAAGTCGTAAAACATATAAAAATCACATGAAATGATATGTAGCGTCTGACATATCCCTTTTAGGCAAACATCTACATCAGCTGAATGCACCCCCACTCCTAAAAAACACACAATAAAAAACAAATAACATACCAGTTGTTTGATTGCATATTTGTGTAAAAATCCATCTTACGTCTATGAATTTTACTGTTAATGACAGTAAGAGCACAAGCTTGTTCAGAGCATAAAAGGGAAAATAAAAACAACACTGTAAGACTATCTAACAGCTTTGACATATTAAACCTTCTTGACATTAAGATGTAGACGCCACAGGAATTTCTTGTTCATTTAAAAGATACCATAATGCATAATGTGTAATTAAATGATCAGTTCTGTAGTAGGAGACGAGGTAAAACACATTTGTTTTGTCATGTCATAATTAAATGTACCACGTTAGATACAAACTATCTGTAAGCAAATGTCACTACATAACTATGATGGTAGCGAAGACTACTCTGAAGTGTAGGGGGCTAGTTACGAATGAATATAGCAGTGTACCAGGGTGTCTGTCAGAACACAATAGAGAGCGTTGAACCAACTTGAGCTGTTTATTAGGCACACAAGAGAACATACATCAGATAGGAGAGAGCCAGCATTCAGTATTTATGAGGTAGCACACACCGCACAGAACTCTGAATGAGAGGCACAACTTGGATAGCAGAGCAGTCGTTGATGAAGGTAATGGTGAATATTGGTAGTAGTCCTTTAATGAAGCTCTGCACAGGATGAGGGTATGCTCCTTTAAGAGAGATAGGCCAGAGCTGTATTTATGAGCTTGGTTGCATGGCATGTGAATGGAGATGCATGAGTGCCTGGCTATATTTGAGAGCTTAGCCAGATCATAGGCAGGTGGAGATGTGGTTTCCTGCAACAGATTACAACAGGATTCCCAAAGTAACACTAATGCTAATAAACATACATTGACAAATTAGCTACAGCTTCTCCCCTCATACGTTATCAAAATAAAATAAACAGAGACGTGTCTCAAATGACACATTTTACACCATTAGCAGTGTTTACACAACGTATGTAATATAACTGACATTATTACAGGATAAACACATTGATGAACAGCAAAAGAAAGTGATTTATATAACGTTAGAGCGTAGTAGATTCACAGTTTAGCTAATAACATGTTAGCGCTATTAATAACGGAAATTTTAACAACAAAAAAACATGCAAATCTAACTGTACTTACTCTAATGACGCACATGAACACACCGCGTAACAATCTGGTGCTATTGTCTCCACAACAACACGATTCATGCCTCACACAGCGAGACACTTGTACAAAACTAGCGCTTTTCCGCCATTGCTTTGAGTGAGCGATACTCGCTGTCATAATAAAAGTCCTCCTCCGTCTGGGTCTTTTGCACAATGTTTCTAGAAAAGACTCTATGATTGGTTGAAGGGAGATCGTGCCACGATTGGTCAGCACAGTGTGCTTGTTGTCTGATTGGCTGGAGTAGACGGTGGGCGGAGTCCACCTATTTGTGGATTCTTGTGCACGTCTTGACGTTAGAAATGTTTCAAATCCACAAATGCACAGAACGCGATCCACAAATGAGTGCAGCAATTCACAAATGCACAGAAAGCGATCCACAAATGTGTGCAGCGATTCACAAATGCACAGAAAGCAATCCACAAATGCGCAGGAAGCCATTCACATACAAATAAAATACAAATATATATTTATAAAAAAAATTCATTTGCAAATCCCATTTTATTTATTTGTAAATTTCCTTCCTTTTTATGAAATGTCTAACATATATTTATGGTTCGCTTATTGTGCCTTTGTGGATTTAAAAAATATTTATGAAACTCTCTATATTTATTTGTGGATCATAGTATATTTATTCAGAAATACGAAACAATTCTGACCCCATATAGCAACAACTATTATTAATGATAATATATTTACAGTAGGACATTTACAAAATATCTTCATGGAACATGATCTTTACTTAATATCTTAATGATATTGGCATAAAAGAATTATAATTTGGACACATATAGTGTATTTTTGGCTGTTGCTACAGAAATACCTGCGAGTTACTGTATGACTAGTTTTGTGGTCCATGCAGGGTCACTTTTGATATTTTGGACATCATTTCTGATGTATTTTCCATCATATATTTTCTTGGTTGTAAATTGTTTAAAATGCTAAATACTAAAGTTCTTACACTTTTGGACATCTCTGTATATTATAAATTCGGTGGTAACATATTATCTTTTAAGCTTGTCACAGCCTAGATTTTGCGAACGTGTCTCATTTAAAACTAAGTTCGTTAAAGCGTCTTTGTCTGGCTTTATGTTCTTTAAATAAAGGTGCTTTAAGGTTCTTCACAGTGATAGAAGAACCATCGAGTCAAAGGTTCTTATTTCTTTCATATATTTTATAATCTAACCTTTTTACTCCAAAGAACTTGAACCAGAAAGATTATTTGGATATTAAAGGTTCTTTATGGAACCATTACGCCAAAAATGGTTCTTCAATAAAGCAGCGTTATTTGCGTATGCATCCATAAAAAACCTTCCAACTTCCACAGAACCGTTCTGATTTACAAAATAAGCATTGTAGTGAATAAAGGCAGACTATAAAAACTTTAGAAATAGCATCACTGTGAAAAATCCATTTTTGCCCCATTGAGAGTATAATATTTCATTTTGCTATGTCCTTCTTAAATCAATTTCAAAAGCCTTCATTTCAAGCAATAGCATAATAATAAGCAGCTTGTATTTACAGTAGTCTTTTTATTCATCTGCCCACTTGAGGACTGACCATGAAACCAGGTCTTGCTCTGTGGCTTTGTGTTGCTCGGAGGCGTCCGTCAGATCGGCATGATAATGTGGCAATCAAGCGGCGGAGGGTGGCCGTGTGTCTGTGAGATTGGAGAAGACCTCAGTGCCACTTTTTCCTCTCTCACACCCGTCAGGGCTGAAGGTCAGGGCCACACTTTGAGCCGAGTGCCTTTGTGATGGTAATGGAGGGTGTAAACGGCAGGCACAGCGACTCCCCTCCGCGCTCCCCCCACTCCTGTCCTTCAATTCAGCCACCGGTCATTTGTAACACTGCTGAAAATATACCCAGAAGAATACTTATTACTGTGTAACCTGTCACTGTGGTTGTACCTTTTTGGGAAGGTTTTTACATTTACATGCATTTGGCAGATGCTTTTATCTAAAGAGATTTACAGTTTTTATGCACTGCCAAAAATGCATGGCCCCTTTAAAAAAGGTCTTTATTTAGGTACAGATATGCATTTCTTTGGGGTACCACTCAAAAAAATGAGTCAAGCCCTTCTTAGAAATGACACATTAAAATTGTGTTCAATTAATTTAAAATACCTCATTAAGAGCAATAAGTATATAATAGTCTAACACAAAATGAATATGTACTATAATTTATTGATTTCATTTTAATTGCGTTAACACAATTAGTTTGAGTTTGGGTTCTGGAAAAACAATTTCCCAGCATGCTTTGCATGCAACTGCTTTTGGAGAGTAATTTTTAAATTAAGTGTTATTTTATGCATTTTTAGGTAGAGAAAGCTTTATTTGTGTAAAATGTCAATTTATCTTATTGATTTAGAAGCGTTTGTGTTATATTTTTTCAAATTGTTTGGTTACCATCGTGCAGAAGAGTGCGCTTGTGGTTAGGTTGTGTATGTGACATATTTCTCTTAATGAGCACTAACTGTGTTAATGCCTGTTTTGAGATCAGTCTCTTCTCACATGCTCATCCAAAGTATCATATGTTGTTATTATTAGCATGCTAACATGTGCTTATGCTAATTAGTATGATATAAAAACGTTTTATATAAACTAACAGAATTTAGTTAATCAGACTACACTACATTGAGATATTCAAACTACGCTAAATCGAGTTATTCAGACTACACTAAATTGAGTTGAGGCAACCAATTGAGTATTGCCATTTACTTTAAATTGAGTTGGACTAACGCAATATATTTTTATTGTGTAAAGTAGTTTTTTATGAGTTAGGGGTACACATTCATATTGGATGGAAATCCTGCCAACAATTTTATTGAGTTAATCCAATTAATCATTTTTTTGAGTGTATGAACTCTTTCAGTGCAAAGGTGTCCTTTTCAAAAGGGTACCTCACCAGTAACATTTGAAGTAAGCTGACCCGACCCAAACTGTGGGGTACTATGCAAAGGAAAAGTGTCATTAGGGACCATTTTTTCTCATTGTGTGTTTCCTGGGTTCAATCCCAAACCTTTTAATCTGCTAATGCAATGCTCTACTTCATAGCTATGGATCAGGAATATGCAGGAGTATACAGAAGATAAAGAAACTAATATGTGTTTTGAGTTTAAATTAACACAAATGGCTGAATAAATGATGATTTATTTAACATCTGTAGATAATTTTAAAGGACTGTTTGGTTTCTGCGGTGACTTAGTGATACCTGACGAACTGTCAGATAGCGCTGTGTTTCATTAAACACATCTTCATACTGGTGGCAGCTGGGTGAAAAAAGGACATGTTGGCTTTTCGCAGTGTGAATTAGCAGCGAGTCTCTCCTGAGATCTCTCTCTGTGGTTGATCTGTGCTTGCAAATCCCTGCCTCTTCTTCCACAAATGGATTTCAGCTTCTGTTAACTTTTATAGAAATGACAAACAAAGCAGGCAGCAATGGTGGATGATGTCTTTCATTCATGCCTTGATATTTACTTTAAACCCCAGTCAAAACAAAAATGCATGTTTATTTCATGGTGAGTAATGTGTGCAGTATTTCACAGAGAGGCCCGTGTTACAGGACTCTCCCGAGGCATTTTATGGCTAATCTGCTCATTTAAGATAGTTACAGAATCCACAAACACAGGAAAGTCTTCTGCAATACTGCAGCTTTATGGTGTAAGAGCACAAACATTTCCTCGCTCTGTATAATAATGACTAAACAGAGCAATAGCGAGTGCCTTAATGATTATTACAATAATCTTGCAGGGTTTGGGTATACAGATGCACAGGTAAATATACCTGGGTGACGAATTGCACTGAAAAAAAAAAATATTTATTCAATTTACTAAAAATTTTTAAGTGGTTGCAATCAATTTATTTAAGCTACATTTAAAAAAAGTAAAATAAAATGAAATTTAAAACGTTTGTTTAAATGTAGCTTTAATAAATTGATTGCACCTACTTACCTTAAAAAATGTAGTAAATTGAATGAATATTTTTTTCAGTGTGTACTGTGAAACCATTCTGGAAGTAGTTTGCATAAAAACATGAGAGGCCGGGAGTTTTAAAGTGATTTTAGTACAGTGTCATTTAATGCATGTACTGTAGAAAGAATAAAATATTATACACCCATAAAAAGGTATTAAGTCCAAGTGTATTAGTCTATCTGAATGACTAAATATGGGGCCAGTTGTTCAAAAGTAATCCATTTGAATTTCGGCTATCGGATTAGATCAACATTTCAAAATGGGTTGTTCAAAACAAGAAAATGGATTCTGAATTTGGATTGGATCACAAAATCCAATATAGGTTTTGATCTGGATTAAATCATCACTTTGTGTTGTTCAAAACTTTTTAGCAAGATTGGGATTTGTTTGATCCCAAAAAGTAGGATTATACTGATCCCATCAGAAGGGTGGATTTCAGGAACAAATATGTAATTAAACTTCTAAAAAGATTTTACTAAAACATACAAACCTACAGTGAGTCTACAATACAACATTTCTATCATGTAATGTTTATAAATGTATCATTTTTTGTTGAAATGTTGCTCTTGATAAATCCTTATAATGATAAAGTATAACATTGAGCTATACCATTTAAACGTTCCAGTCAATTAAGAAAGAAAAAAGTCCATATAAATCCCTCATAGAGCAGTCAATAGCAAATAATTTAATTTTAAGAAAAGTAATCTTTAGCTGTCATTGGGCACTGTAAAGTAGATTGATTACAATCACAATCATTAGAGACCAAACAGTCAAAAGTAGTTTTAACAACTGGCATCTCTACAAATGTAAACTATCAGACATTTAGCCTCTTTATGACTTAAATTTCATGTGTTTGGGTATAAACTATATTTGTTTGTTTTTTTGTGGGCCAGAAGAACAGACAATGTTCAATTAAAATAAATTAAGAGAAAAATTAAGGGAAAGTGTGTTTTATTGTCTCTTCAAGTAAAACACTTAGTGACCTGGGGGCGTATTACAGAAACTTTCTATCTTAGGTCTTAACTTAAGATATGATATGTTAAGTTAAGATTTTTCACAAATTCATATTACAGAAGCAAATCTTAAATTGATTTAGGATTCTCATCTTATCTCACCAAATCTTATCTCATCTCTAGTTAGGAATCGCTTAATCATGTTCGGCTATCAACTGTCATGTCTGTTACCAAGCAACCAGCAATGCGTGAGCTGCTGCTACAGTAAACAAAAGAATTGTCCTTTTAATTTCAATGGGCCAGAAAAATACATTTTATTAAATTCATAGTAATCATAGTCTGTGTTTTTTTATTAGTGTTTTAGCACATCATCTATCAGTTACCATTCAATTTAAACATTTAGCAAATGTGACTTACAAAAAATAAAAAAAATATTCTTCCTAAGTGCTAGGATACTATTGTACATTTCAACATTTGATAAAGACATGACAAGAAATAGATGCTGAGTCAAGTGTGTACTGTATTCACTATAATCCCATCAAGTGTTCACAGATAAGATAACTGTTTTTTAATAATGAGGGTTGACAGGAATTAAAAGATCGCTCCACTAGTGAGAAACATTGTGATTATGTGAATGTGTGAAGGTAAAAAACATTCAAAGAGTAATCCAAAAACAAACATTGATGTTTTTCATCCTCAACTTTGTTAAAAATGTAATGTCATTCTCCCGCAGCTCTATCATAATGTGATTGTTTTAGCTGGCTCTCATTAAAGTTTTAAGTTAGGACACCTGTGAGGTTACCCTAAAGTTAAGACCGTTTTTAGGATGTTTTGTCAAGTTAGGATGCTTCTGTAATACCACTTTCCTATCTGCAGTTAAGATAAGATAATGCATTTAGGAACATCATTCTGTAATAGCTTTTGTCTTAAATGAGGTCCTAACTGAAATTACCATGGTTACCAAACAGTTAAGATAAGATTTTAAAGTTAGGATTTTTCTGTAATACGCCCCCTGTTGTATAGCTTATAGTCAACATTGACATGTGATCCCATTTAAAACAATTGTAATCCAGATTTGCTAATCTGAAAAAGTGTAAATCTGGATCAGGTTGATCCAATCCTATTTTGCTTTGAAAAACCAAGACGAAAGTGAGATGGTTTACCTGATCCTGGATAGCAAAACATGGGATTTCCAAATCTGGATAATTTTGATCCAGATTAAACTTTTAGAACAACTGGCCCATGAAGATACAATTTAATAAAAATGGACTATCATATCTAATTTGAACACAAGGTGGCACTCTGACACTACATTGCCTGTATATGATCTTGTATGTTTATATTACAGGTTTAGACAGCTGAATTGTTTCTCTACACACTGAGGTTTTGCCCCATGTCATTGTATAATTCATTCTTCTGTCACCGTGCTGACAATACTGACAGCGTGATGACACTTCTGCTTACTGAGGTGAGGATGATCTGCACTACAGGATAAAAGCCAAAGCATTGACTTACTTTCTTTTTTAAACGGGAATGACAGAAAGATAAAATGACTAAACTGAATAAAATAAACCTGCTCACAAAAAAGATCAGACAACACAAGATTTGTGACAAAACAAGTTTGATTAATTATGCACTGTAAAAATATGCAGCATTTTTGTGAAATCAATATATATTTTTATGTTACTTTAAACTTTAAAAATTAACTTAAACATTTTCAACTTAACTTTATAAGTTATGTTAACTGTTTTAAGCCAAATCTTAAAATAGTAGGTTGAATTGACTTGCAAAACCAATTTGTTTTAAGTTCATGTTGCATTTTTGACTTTTGTGATTTTATTCCCAGCTGATTTTAACTTTACTAATACTTTTAAGCAATCAAAAGTTAACAGGACTGTTCTTCACTTATATAAAAAATAAAAACCAGATGCATCACAAAACCAGATTTATGCATTTATGCATCATCTGAAAATTGAATAAGCTTTCCAATGATATTTGGTTTGTTAGAATAGGACATTATTTGGTATTTGGCTGAGATGCAACTATTTGAAAATCTGAAATCTGAGGGCGCAAACTAAATAAATAAATAAATTGAGAAAATCGCCTTTAAAAGTTAACCAAATGAACTCCTCCTCAGCAACACATATTACTAATGATAAATACACTTTTTAAAAAAATATATATTTACAGTAGGAAATTAACAAAATATCTTGAACATTAACATAACCTTTACCTAATATCCTAATTATTTTTGCATTAAAAAAACATCAATAATTTACTACAATTAATAATAATGCTACAAATATACCCATGCTACTTATGACTGGTTTTGTAGTCCAGGGTCACATTTGTACTGCATTATAAACTGCACAATTTTCCACTCTTTAATTTACATTTTGTTAGGGGTGTCACGATTACAAAATTGTCTTATAAATTGTGATGATTGACGATTAATTGCCTGTGTTAGGGCTTTGACGATTATGACGATAAATTGTCTGCTTTATTGCTTTGACATTTAATTCTCATAATTTTTTTTTTGTTTGTTCTTGAAATAATTTTCACACATTGTTGTGAATATTTAAATTAAATCTTTTGCAAGGTTTACCTGGCAGTAAATATTATTACACATTACACACATTTTAAAGTAATTATTTAATGAATATATCTTTTAAAAACTGAAAATTCTTCATAAGAAATAAACACAAAAAAGTAAATAAAAATAAACTGATTATTCCAGAACAGGCCTTAAATAATAGCCAATCCTATTATAATAGTACTGGACCACATGTCTGTAGTGGCTGCAAAATAATAAATTCCTTACAGATCCTTAAGAATAGCATCCTTTACTTCCCTAAATTTGGAATTGCTGTTTTGGAAATGTATATTTTACCTGGCAAATCAAACTACTTATTAAAGTTTTGCAGCATTTCTTTAAAGGTGCAGTGTGTAATTTTAAGCAGCATCTAGTGGTGAGGTTGCGAATTGCAACCAACAGCCCAGTTCACAGCTCACCCCTTGGTTTTGAAACGCATAGAGAAGCTACGGTAGCTGACACAAAACAAACATGTCATTGTTGGAGACAACTTCTGTAGAAACATGGCGGCACAAAATGGCGACTTCCATGTAAGGGGACCCTCGGTGTATGTAGATGAAAATGTCTCATTCTAAGGTAATAAACACATAACGGTTCATTATGAAAGGTCTTTACACACCCCTGATAATATAGTTTTGTATATTATTTTGCATCTCTGTCAAGAGATCCTTCTAAAAATTACACACTGCACCTTTAAATGCTGTTTTTTACTGTCAGTAAAGGAGCGCCATCTGATACTGTCTCGTTTATACAGGCGCTGCAGCTCCCCCTTGTGTTTTTTAAAGAGATGTGCAATCATTGCGGTGATTTGAAATCATCACGATGAGGTCAAACAATCGCGATGAGACGATTATTTAATCATTGTGACAGCCCTAGATTATGTACTTTGCATGTACGCATTTATCCAAAACTATGACCAGTGCATAAAATGTAAACATTTCATATGTACTGTATGTTGCCTGAACCCCTGACCTTTGTGTTGCCGACACAGTGCCCTACCAATTGAGCTACAGTAACATCCAGTTTCATTTCATTGGATCTCTACTTGCTTTTTTCTACAATTCGCATCTTGTTGGTTTGTTTGTGGGTACTTTCCATATACATAATGACTTTTATACTGTACAAACTGTATATTGCACCCCCTTCCCCTAACCCAAGCCCTTAACCCTCAAACTTTTCACATTTACTTTGATTAGAGTTGGATAAAAGAAGGGCCAATTCTTAAACAACAACATACATTTTTACATTTTTGCATTGATCCAAAGCGACCTACAGTGCATTACATGGTTTTTAAATAGTATGTGTGTTCCCTGGGTTCAAACCCACAATGCTCTACCACTGAGCTATACATGTAGAGAAGTGAAAAAAAAAACACAACAATAAACATTACATAAACATGTTTCAGCATCCAGAGGATGACAGCAGCTTTGACAGTAAATATGGGTCTTTGGGAACGAGAAATGAAAGATTTCTACATTAAAGACTTGCTAAGTCGTCTCTAGGGAGGAATACAGCTGTCACAGTTGTCACTGTCGCTTGCGATGTAAGATAAAGCCTCTTATTTGCCCATCAACTTAAAGATGCTGAAAGTATTTTTTTTTTCAGAACAGCAAAGCATAAAATGACCTGACAGGTGTCACAGAGAAAGGTGAGCGGGGAGATCACACCTGTCTCAGTGACAGCTGAAAAAAGATGTTTTTATTAGTCTATCTGAATCTAAAGCTGCTGTCTGCCTGTCAGTCTTCTGATATGAAATTCTCATCTATTGCAATAAACATATGTTTACGGAGTCAGAATTAAAACAAAGAAATTGTGCACGATATAAAGCTGCTAACAACAGCTGTAAAAACTTTCACTCTGCATTCAATTTGATTTTTGTCATAAAAATGGCTCTGAATTACGATCGTCTCAGTGAAGCCTCTGAAGTGAAAGCATTATTTTATCCAAGCAGACGTTTTGTTTGCTTTGAAATTGGTTGAAGTGTTATATGTGCTTGCTGGCGTGACGGAGCATCTCATTTCAGCCTGCCGCTCCGGTGACTGTGAAATAGAGGAATCTGTTCAATTGAATCTTTTCTATTGTCATGAATGGCTGATTGCTCACAGCTGCTGCGTTTGAAATAAAGTCTGAATATATAATGTTATATTCTGCTTAAAAATGTAAGACAAACTTTTTTTAGGTCAAAGTATTAACAAACTCATCTTTAATTTAACCAGGTGTGTTTCTTTAGTATTGCAATAGGTTTTGTGCTTTATGCAATTGAACTAAAAATGTAAGAGCGCTGCAATATGTTTCTTACCCAGCAGAGGGCAGTAGCGTTATTGAAGGCGATAATAGTCATGATTATTATTTTTAGTGGATTTAACATTTTCCAATGTAATTATTTGTTGCTGTTTATCCTATTAGATATAAGCAGTGGAAACATGGCATTGTTAAAGCTATAATCCACCATCGACCATATTGTGTTGTTACATAACCAAAGTGCCACTTATGTAAATCTAATTAAAAATAGCATCCACGTTGTACTTTGTAAATGAAGCTTTTGTTCAGCAGGAGAACAGTTTCCTACTGTATTTATATTGCACTATGTCATAGCACCAAATCTTAACATGATGGACACTTGACATTTGTGGTCAACCGTGGGAACACCTTAGAAAAAGCCATCAGCGGGTCTGTGATCAAAAATCTCATTCTTCTCCAAACTTCGGTGTTTATTTTACACTCCAGTACAGTTACAATAACACAAGAATGGTTTGCTGATAGTGGCAGGGTAGATTTACATCCACGAAATCCTGTTTCATGGTCGGTCGAGGGACCTGCTGACATTTAAGTATGGTGTTTATCAATGTAGCGTAAAAGCTCATTCTCACCCGTGGATTTGATATGCTTACAAGAATTATACGCAGCTGCATGGTGGTCAAAAGTAGACACTGGATATAGTAACTCCCTAAAACATTGTTTATGATGAAAAAAGGCCAAGATGTAATGTAGTGTTAATAAATACTTAAAATTCATTCCAAAGTATTAATAAAAAATAAGTCAAGTCTAAATAAAATGAAGATATCAGAGTCATTACATTTGCTTAACTAGCAGCATGCTTTCATGAGTTGGTCGAGAATGGTGGCAGCAATTCCAAAGTCATGGGTTTGATTCCCAGGAATGCACATAATGATGTGTAAAGCCAAATAAAACTGTAAGTCACTTTGAATAAAAGCATCTTCCAAATGCAGAAGTTTGTATATGCATTAATCTGTAGCTCACTTCTTTATTATTAAACAAACCAATGTTTAACTTTTAGGGGCAGTTTCCCGGACAGGGATTAAACTAGTCCTAGACTAAACATTTTTTTAAGAGCTGTCCAAACTGAAAACAATTTGCACTGACATCTTAAAATACATCCGTTGTTTTGCCTCAAAATGCACAAGTGGGTGATTCTCACGAAACCATTGAAACACCACGGCACTAATGATTTTAGCTTTAAAATGTGTAATATAATAACATTAAAAAGCATCAGAATTAACACAATACTGTGTTCTACCTTGCACAATGTGTAATTTCAACATAAGAATTTATAATTGTACATTTTATCTCATTTTCTGCTGAAATTCTCATTACCGCAATGTGTCCGGCTGTGTTTGAACATGCGTTATGTTGTAATTTAATCAAATTAACACAAAAATATTAAGAAAAAAAAAATAAATGGATGTTTTGCTAGACTACTTTAGATGACAGAAAAAATATTTACTGAATATTCATGTATAATAATAATGAAGAAAAATTAGGAAAATGATGTGTCCATGCCTGATGTTCTCATCCTCCGCAACACTTTTTGAGAACAATTTAGAGAATTTTAATAAAGTTTGATTTTGAGTGACCAAGCACATGGACCAGTTACTTCAAGATGGCTACAAGGTAAGATCATTTTTTTACAGTTAATTTGAAATATTGTCTTACACGACATTTTGATTATCATTACCGCAACAGATGCTTATTAAATGTTAATTTAATTAATATAAGCATAATACTTTGATTTTAAATGCATGTGCAGAATCTCCAAATTATGTTCTTTCAGAATTGTCATGTGATTTTGAAAATATGTCAGTGTTGATGTTTTCTGACTGTTGCGGTAATGAGATTTTTTAGGACTAATTTTTTAAATTATGTTACAAAAAGTGTTAAATGATAAGTAAATGTTTTTAAATTAATGTTCCCATTTACTCCAGACTTTGTTTTTCAATGTCTGGTGGGAAAAAAAGTAAATGTAAGCAATTTTTACATTTTCATGCTTGACATTTTTAAAACCAAGTTTTCGTGAGAATCACCCAAGTAGTGTTTTTAGTTGGCATGTTTGTTAAAACTAGTTATATTTCCTCTTTAAACTAAGCTAATCCCTGTCCAGGAATCCACCCCTTAAAGCATAACAGTATGTTTAAGAAATGTAGGCCTTGATGTGAATTACTATATTGATAAGATCAATAAGATCATAAGATTAATTGACTCAGGGAATTACTTGGAATTTTTAATAATAAATATAAAGCACTCAGATTTACATTTTATAAATGTGAAGACAGACATTTGTCTCTGTAATTTTGTGAATGCTAAGACTGGGGAGTACTTAATAGAAATAAATAATTAAAAATCTCTCCATCAAAGTTATTAAAGAGCTTTAACAATTTGAGTTTCTTTACGTGCACCTAATGACAATTTAAAATAGAAATTAGTGTTTAAAGGGCCTGTAATGGGAATAAGGTCACTTTATAGGGCTTCATGTAAGGGCCATGGCCAGACGTAAACATTACAATGTCTGAAATTGCACATGTGGCAAAAAAGATGATATATTTCCAATATAATTTTAAATATATATTAAAATATACTAAAATGGCTAAAAAAATATATGCACTGAAATATATTTTTTTACAAAAATTTATTTTTCACCAATAAGTTTTTTGGCCATGTTTTGTATATTTTGAGATATATTTTTTAAAATAAATATATTTTAAAGCATTAATATTCACGTCACATTGGAGAAAAAACTTTGTATGTTACATTTTTTTTAATTAAATATATTTTTAACTGCAAAAATGTATTACGCATATATTTAAAAGATATTTTTGGACAAAGAAAATATATTTTTTTGCCATATGGGTGTTCTCACATGGATTTGGTTATAGTTTAACTGAAGTAACACCATCTAGTTTAAGCGTTAAATTTTCTTTTCTTTGGTTGTTCTGACACAAAATGGGCTGCTCACTCAATCTCAGAGTTACCTTAAAAACTGATTTAGTTTATTTATTAAAAAAGCCCAAATGATTAAAATAAATTATTATAAATAATGGGCTATTATAAATTATAAAGTGGTGGTTTCTCAGACAAGGCTTATCCTAGTCCCAGACTTAAAAGCATGTTAGAGGTGCCATAATTTAAAAACATCTTGCCATGACATTAACATATTTCAGTGCCATTTTGTCTCAAGATGCACACCAGTATTGTTTTTTTGTTTTTTGAAAGGTATGTTTGTAAAAACTATGAAATATCCTTATAAACATAGGCCTAATCCTGGCTTAACCTAAGACCCCAAGTATTATAAAACTACAATTGTTATGATGGTCATAGTGATAGATGTCATGTATGGAAATAAGATAAATGACTTAATAATCTCTTTACTACTAAATGATTTAATTTTTGTTAAGAACGTGAATGCGGCCTCGCGTGGCTACATCACTAATACGTACGGTTGTGTACACATGCGTCGTCGTCAGCTTAAATGTAGTCTACGCGATTTACTTTGAAATTGTGCATATGTGTGAATGTATATTGGTCTGGTTCGCTTCAAAGAAAGTTGTTATGTATTGCAATCGCACCTGTTTCGCGTGTTTTTGAGAGTATAGAGGCGTGTGTCTGTGTTTGATACGTTTACGTCATGTCGAACTGAAGTGTAGGCGGCTTACGCTGCACTGTTTAGTAATTGTTTGCAATTTTATTAAATACTCTGTTAAGTGGTGCACTTTTTTGTTTTAAAACATGTATAGAGATGAATTAATAAATTATTTAATATCTAAATAATTTACTGCTGCATATAGGCCCATTATGGCGTTATTGAGCTTTGTCAGTGAAATGAATAATTGATAAGTCTGAGGATGTGTACACACTTTGTAACAGTGATTACGACATGACATGAATGCAACATAATACCATCCAAAGCTTCTGAAGAGTGAAGATTTGTGTTAGATTTATGAGTATTTTCTCAGGAGAAACATCCGAGATGCATGAGGCTTAAGCAAAATTTCCTTTTATGCTTTCAATTTAATCCACTGCTGTCTCGAAACATGTGAAATATTATAGAGTGATTTTTCTTTCTTAAGGTTTTTTGCATCCTGGTGATAAGTTTTGTACAAATAGGAAATGCAGTTTGCATTTAAATGTTAAAATGTTGAGTATAAAAAAGCAAATGCGTGGTTAATATTATCTCTGTGTTTTGGATGCTGATTCCTGATGCTGCTATTTAAAATCATTAATCATTATTTTATAATGTTTTCTTTCCAACTCAAGACTCCTTGTGACATCACCTATGTTAATACACGATTACTTGAGGTGTCATGCACTGCATCCAAAATTTCGTGTGACAGTACATACTGATTTAGATGAAGTACCGCTTTATTTAAAACATAATGTATACATTTATTGGTTCCTTAATTACTTAAAGTCACAATGGAATTGAAATGAAAAACTTACATTTGTTTTGAAATAATGCTGTATTTTTAACAAATTACTTATCTGTAAGTTCTCAATGGACGAATTCAAGTCCAGACCTACTTTTTTTTTACTCGGATACACGTCACCACCAAGGGGCAACCTTTCAATCGCTATCGTGAAGCCAACACAGAAGTTACCAGTGGCGGCCGGTGACTTCTTTTTTCGAGGGCGCTCGATGCAAAGTTCGTCACAACATGTAGCCCATCATGTGTATGGTTCCTTTTTTCAAAATATGTGTTCTGCGCATCGAGAGATTCTATGTGCATCATGTGTCTTATCAAAATAAGTGCCTGCTGCAGATGCGTCTAAAGGGTTTATGATAAAAGAGACGCTTGCGTTCGTCAAATACTCGCATAATATCATGCACAATCAGAGTTTACTGTTAAGGAAGTGACTAGCATGTATATTGGGAACGTAAGCTTCTATTTTATCATAAACGGCTTTGATGCGTTGTGATGTCCCTCCGCTACCTGTGGTGGCTCTGTTTATTTTTCTAATGTTTGGCTGCTTGGCAGTGTTTTGTTCATTTGTTATTGTGTGCAGGTGTGATCTGTAATGAGTGGGCGGAGGGACACCCTTTAAAACCTTTCGTGTGGATGGAGACTCGAGCCCCGACTACCACGCCTGTGATTGACCTTCCTGCCTTAATTTCTATTTTGTTGTAGTTAATCTCCCATTCTTTGTTTTGTTTGTTAGTTATGTAATTGTTTAATAAATCCCTTGGATAAACGAGTCCAATTGACTTTGCGGTCATTTTGTGTTGTGGCCAGTGTGCCTGATCATAACAATTGGGAGCTCGTCCGTTTTTTTTAAAAAATTGGGTAGGAAGTAATTTGCAGCAGGCACTTATTTTGATATAACACATAATGGACATGGTTCAACAAATATGCAACTCAGAACACTTATTTTTCCACTGGAAGTGACTTAAAGTGCAATTCATCGACTGGCCGCTTAAGGCTGGCTCCAAAAGGAAGTAAATTCTCAAAGACCCCCATGTTAAAATGTCCAACTTTACAGCAGAAAATAATGTCTACAGCCTGGTACAAAAAGTGGTTTTGGTCTTTATAACTAATTTTGAAAAAAAAAACTCTTCACAAACCTATGGGTGATGTCACGGACATTACGTCCATATTCTTTTTACAGTCCATGGTCACCACCAATGGTGGCCGGTGCCTCCTCAAAAAAAGCAAAATGTGATCAGGGTGTCCTGGGAACCTATGTGCATCGTGCGCAAATATGTGAAAATGTGCCTGCTGCATACGCGTCGATAGGGTTCATGATAAAATAGATGCTCATGTCTTGCAAGATACTTATTTAAAGGGACTATCCACTTTATTGAACTTATGCTGATTTTCCAGCTCCCCTAGAGTTTAAATTTAATTTGATTTTTAGTGTTTTGGAATCCATTCAGCTGATCTCCGGGTCTGGCGCTAGCACTTTTAGCATAGCTTAGCACAATGTATTGAATCTGTTTAGACCATTAGCATCGCGCTAAAAAAATAACCAAAAAGTTTTGATATTTTTCCTATTTAAAACTTGACTCTTCTGTAGCTACATTTTGTACTAAGACCGAAAGAAAACTAAAAGTTGTGATTTTCTAGGCAGATATGGCTAGGAACTATACTCTCATTCTGGAGTAATAATCAAGGACTTTGCTGTCTTAACATGGCTGCAGCAGGCGTAGTGATATTAAGCACCGCCCGAAAATAGTCCCCTTGGTGACTTTCAATAACTCCTTGGTTATTTTTTAACGTGATGCTCATGGTCTAATAAGATTCAATGGATTATGCTAAGCTATGCTAAAAGTGGTAGAGCCAGACTCGGAGATCAGCTGAATGGATTCCAAAACGGTAAAAATCAAATGTTTAACTCGTGGGGAGCTAGAAAATCAGCATATTTTCAAAAAAAGTGAAGTGTCTCTTTAACACTTTTTCCATTCATGCCTCCTTCGAAAAGAAGTCACAAGCCACCATTGGTCACCACTGGGAAAATAAGCACTACTTCAGTTTCATGGTGACTTTAAAGAGCCGCCGGGTTCATAGATTTCCTGTATTTTTATTATATAGTGTTCAGACAGTCCGGCACAATTTTACTGTCACTATACACTATTCAGTTGATCGCTGGAAAATGACTATACCAGCTTTCCTGGTACAGCAGGTATCCCGCCAACAAATTAGCAATAACCTGCATGAACCAGCCTGGATCTGCAAAAAATTCATGCTGGTCTAACCAAATAAAAACAAACAGTTTAGCTTGCATTTAATCATCGTCCTGCGGCACGCACAGAGGACATCTTTCTACATCAATACAGACTCTCGGGTTTGTTTTCAGAGACAAACAGATAACACATTTAGGAGATAAAGTAGATGATAACTTTGACAATAGTGCTCTTTACTAGAGGTAAATGGCTGGGGGGAGCGCAGTGAAACATCAAACACACATTTATCTGACTCAGACAGGGTCTCGCGGCACCAAATAATTAATGCTTGTGTCTGTATGAGTTTGCTGTGGGGGAGATGGTGAAGCGTTGGCCCTCGGCATGCCTCCGGTCAAAGCCTCGCACATAAATGTTCATCTGAACATCAACCACGCTACATTAATGTTTGTTTTTAATCACTGATGAAGTTTATGTGTGGAAACCATTAGCTGTAAATTGCTATCAAACATGCCACGAAGTGTGCTTTTAGTAGAAAAAATCTTATTTTGGTTCTTGTAATAGATTAGTCTGGCTTTTAGGCTAAATCAACTGTATATGTGTTGTTTTTGTAAATGGTGCTGCTTTATAATTTGTTGGGAGATTTAATAAAGCCACTGTTATATAACTTTATATCTAAACACAGTCAAATACTGCAGTGAGAGACATATTTTATGGCTGAATGCTTGAGGCTTTCCATCTCTTTGTCTTTTATATAACTAGCTGTCAGTTAATGCCGTGCAATTTAGTATCATTAGTCTGTAGTAACATTAGTTCATTTATGTTGTGCAAATGAAAAGATTTGTTGTCGTGTTTTGTAATAATAAACTCGCAAATGATTTTCATTTTAGTCGAAGAGTTTTTGCTCTTGCAATTAATTCTGGGCATATTTACAGCACAAAACTCATTTCTTATCAAGTCAACCAGCAAACAGATTTATTGTTTGAGGTTTTCAGAATATTTATGCCAGTTTCTTCATATCGATTAAGCCAGAAGCTGTTTTTCCCTAATTCAACTCGAGAAACAGTAAATATGTTAGCTTTCTACAATTTAGATGTCAGTGCCAGGTTTGGATGTCAGGGGTTTAAGATGAATTAGGAGAGACTTTTATACCCAGAGGAGTTTGGATCGAGTCCCATGAGATCTGGGTCTGTGGAGTCAACTAATCCCATCTTGACAAAACTCTCCCCAAATCTATTGCCCAAGGACAAGATGAAAAATTCCTCTGAGATTCTTAAGTAGTTCGCTTTGATTTATGTCTCGAGTACTCTTACAAATACAGGTTCCACAATTTTAGTTCAACAAAGATACCTTCTCATTAAAGACCTCACTTAAGCTGTATTTCCATTATACATTATGGGGGTTTGTAAATTAAGGCAGCTCAAACATTCATTTTAGGGTGTACTCACAGTATCCAAAGGCACCCGGGCGCGTTTGACTCCCAAAGCCTGGTTCATTTGACTAGTGTGATCAGTGGCGTGTTTACCATTTTGGGGGCCCTAAGCAAAGTCCAAGAACCGCGACAAACCAACTAAGCAATATGATGTGTCATCGCACACCATACGACTCCGAATAAAAACACAGACTTAACATTACGTTGGGTTCCGGTGTTAAGAGAGTGCTTTACTTCCTGTTTTCTCAAAACAGTCACATCCTAATGACCAAAGCATGCCCGGACTCGGATTGATAAAAGTACAGACAATCATGCTGGGTCACAGTTTGGTTTGGGTAGTTTGAGTGCGTCCTTAGTCTTGGACTAGAATAAGCCCTGTTTGGGAAACAGCCCTATGTCTTTTCAGACATTTTTCAACAAACATTATAAAAAAAAAACATTGATTCAAAGCCAAGTGTTCCCTGGAAAAATTTCCATTCACACTTTCAGTAATTTTCTGTAGTTTGTGCGTGCATTCAATTCAATTAAATTCAATTCAATTTTATTTATTGGTAATTGTTTCAAAGCAGCTGTACAGTAATAGAAGCAGTGACAAGCACAGAAAATCGACAGATAGCATAACATAATACACAATAGCATAAGCAGCTAATTTTGCTGCAGCTATGAATCAACATTTTAAGCCTATTACTAATGTAAAGTATTGAAGAGGGTGCTAAGTTAAGCCAAAGAAGGCTGCCTCCCCGGGTTGAAAACCCCCCTAGTAGAAAAAACACCGGACTTTTTGCCAGGGAGAAAAAAGTCCTAGGAGGGAAAAACCCTTGGGAGATATATATATTATATATATATATATATTTTTGGGATGCCTCAATTCTCAATACATTATTGAACCGTTCGGTTCGACCCCCACGGTCCAATACGCGCATACTGCCGGTGGTCGTTGCAGGCAACAGCTGGGTATCACGTTGAAGGACGGCCAGTAGATCAGAGGTGTGCCGACCTTCACATTTACCGGAACTGGGTCTGTTCACACTAGGGGTGGAAATCTTTTGAAATCTCAAGATTCGATTCAGAATCAATTCTAAAGGGGGGTCACACATTGGACGAGAAGTGCAGCTTAGCGTCGCGTTTAGGAGAACTTGGAGTTATCGTATACTGGAAGTGCTCATAAATAGCATGTGTCTACTTCAAAATGCAAAATAAACGTTAGCCGCAAAAGTTGTTCGCTAACATTTTGGGACAATTATGATGATATTTAATGTTAAACTATGTGAGTGACCCTCTGTGGCACGACGGGGATTTGAGCAGCGTCCAGAGTCACAGCGAACAGCTGCCGCCGACAGGCGCCACCGGTGTGCATACATCCATAGAAAATAATGTGTTCTGTTTTTAGATTCATGGCGCGACGCGGCGCTTCTCGTCCGCTCTGTGACCCCCTTTTAGAGTCCCGATTCGATTCAAAATTGTTTTTAGGCGTACTAATTAGCATATTTTTGATGTAATTACCTCGCATTTGCACTCAAAGTCAGACTAGCGCTGCGCTTTTGCTACTACTCTCTAAACTGTCATAAAATGCATTTTAATGTTCAAAAGGCCATTATCATTTACATATATGTTATGTTTCTGTTGTCAGACATTAAAACAAGTAAAAAATTAAAAGTTATTAAACGTGACTCATTAATTCTACATGTTAACCGGCATGTGACGTGATGTGTAATGTATTTGTAATCGTGCAATTGGTGTTTTTTTTTAGTATTATATGCGATTTCTCACTCTAAAAACCACACTTGTTCATTTTTTTTTATAATCCTATAATAAACTAGCACATGGCATGCTGTGGATAGTTTCTGGTTTAAACCAGTTTGCAAACCCCCCATGTCAAAGAGCTGAACGATAATGATAATGATATGACACACCCCTTATGGCATGGTATTTGCTTTTGTTCACACGAGACGCGTTCCTAAATGTTTCAGTAATGTTGCTAGGTCCCATTTATGTCAGCTATCAATTCCAGGACGTGTTTGTGTTCACATAGAATATTTTGGCATTTTTTGTGATCAATGCATTGTATGAAATGGGTTTTCGATGATTTATGGTATTGTCAAAAGGTTTGTTAAGGCATCATAAATTCTTTTAGTTTTTTATAGAAACCTAATTTCACGGACAAGACTTAAGGCTAGTCCCAAACTAAAATGAATGTTTGAACTGTCTTAACTAAAAATAATAACTTGCCCTGACATATCTTAAAATATGTCAGTGTCACTGTTTTGTCTCAAGATGCACACTTTTAATGTTTTTTCTAAGGCATTTTTTAAAAAATTGACTTAAATTTACTAGTTTAACTACAGACTGATCTCACAGAAAGTCACACAAAAATGTTATACATTTATTTGTGTCAATGGCACGAAATTCAGCTTTTTTCGTGCCTTGAGCCCGAATGTCTTTTTCGTGACACTCGCACGAATTTCTGTAAATAGTTTATCATGTCCGTTGCACGACTTTTTTCGTTTCAATTTATGTATTGTTTGCTCACCCCCCCCCCCATTTTCTTACCATTGGTTAAAATCACTTTCTGTTACATTTTTAGACATCCTAACCCAAACCCCAACTCAAGGCGAGAATAGTTTTAAAAGTGGAAGAAAAACATGTAGAAACCAATACATACAATTACATCCTAACCCAAACCCCAAATCTAACCCCAAGCAACAATGATTTAAAAATAGGAAAAAACAATACATAAAATGACATTCGTGCTCAAGGCATGAAAAAAGCTGAATTTCGGTCTATGGACATAAATAAATGATTCTAATTTTGCATGACTATAACACGACTTTCCGAGAGATAATGTTGTTTAACTAAGGCATAGTCATGCCTTAAGATAAACCTTGTCTGTGAAACCAGGCCATAGTGCGAGTTGACGGGTCTTATCGTACCCATCATCTTCAGCTGAAAACTCTCTGTGCTTGACCTCAAGATGATCTGGATCTGATAGATGGATTGGACTGATTGGAGATCCTTTATCTTTACTCTTCATTTCCCAGTTTGACAGGACTCAGGAGTGTAGCTCACCCTGGAGTTATGCAGATGTTTGTGTCAATGGTAGAAGAACAGGCTGGGATTTGCGTGTGGCAGTTTCACCACTATTAGCTCAGTGAAAGTTATTCATGTCTCTAAAGCTTCCGATTGGGCTTTGCAGATATCAGCGGGTGACAGGAGAGGTCATCGATTATCTGTCCCAATGCCCGTCTGAGAGAGATTCTCTTCCTCTGCCCGATAACGGAGACTACAGCTAATTGACCTCAAAGCATGTGTGCTTTTAAAGGAAGGACAGTTAAGAGAATGCTCCACATTGTGTGTGTGCACAATGCAAGAATAATTGATTTGTACCTCTGAATAAAACCATTAAGTGCACCAGCTCTGCTTATTTATTTTTAGTGATATCAATTGAATGATTCTTCCAATCAATTGAAGGTTTGTTTCTCGCTGCTTAAACGTTCCCTTGTTTTGCAACACGTTCTGTAAGTGGAAATGTAGCAGATACTTTTATCTAAAGTGACGCACAGGACATTTACCACTAAGTCCGGAAACAACATGAGGTTAAGTGCTCCAGGGAATATTGGTGAGTGTTTTTTTTATATTTTTCCTGAGGGGATTCAACCATTTGATGACCAGTCCTGATGTTTTAACCACTATGGTAAACCACATAACTTGTGGTGAAGGTCTTTAGTGATAAGGAAGCTAAATTACAGATTAGAGGTCTTTAATGTTTTAATTGCTTCTCAACAATGCGACTCAGGCTTTTTGTTTACACAACCACAATATGGTAAAACACAAACATTTCCTTTGTGCTTTTGAAATCATAACAAGAATGCTGACAAAAATATGTTTACAATCTAAAAATCGATTAATGAGACTGTATTATGTGTGCCAGGCCAATAGATGGCGATGTTACTTTCTAAAGAAACACTACACACATATGCATTTTTCTGCAGAACGATTAATAAAAAAACTAAGATGGCAAAAACATTGATCAGTTTTGTTTAGATAGATGATGAGGTAGGTTTATTACTAACGTAACCCTGAACATAATGCGTCAAAATTTAGTAAACTTTTGCGGTCTTGAGCAGCACAGACAGGGTCCTGTAGGCCACTATTGTTAGTGTTGGGGAAAGTTACTTTTAGAAGTAATGCATTAAAAATGTAAGTTGCTCCCAAAAAAGTAACTAATTACGTTACTTAATTACTTTTCATGGAAAGTAATGCTTAAGTTACTTATTAGTTAATTTTGCGTTACTTTTTCTTGGCTGAGGCTTGATCTCTTTCAGGCTTTGCAGGTGTTTTTTATGACTGAAAAGTTCTGCATTCAAAATTACATATTTCATCACAAAAATGTCGAGCTCTGGCCTGCCATCTCAATTTCTGACTCAAACTGTTCCCACACAGGCGTGTACACATAGAGTGCATAATGTGACTACGTTTAGTTTAATTCAGTACATACTTTTTTGTCAACAACATTATTTAAACTAAAAAAGTAACTTGCATTACTTTTTTGAAAAAGTAATTCAAATATTAATGTGTACATTTAAAAAGTAATGCGTTACCCCTAACACTGACCATTGTTGTTTTGGTTATACTCATGCATGCCTATAATAAACACATGCACATGATGTCACCATTATCACAGATTTGCGTTTACCAAGGGGCAACCTTTTCGGTCGTGAATAAAAACACGGAAGTGACTTAAACTGCAATTCAGTGACTGGCCGCTAGAAACTGGCTTCAAAAGTAAGTCGATCCCCGTAGACCCCACATGTTAAAATGCCCAACTTTACAGCAGAAATAAATGTTTACAGCCTGGTACAAAAAGTGTTTTGGTCTATATAGCTAATTTTGCCCTGTTTAAAGGTGGTATATGTAAATTTTAGTGGCATTTAATGGTGATATTGTGAATTGCAACCAACAGCTCACCCATTCATTTCAAAACGCATATGGTAGCCGCCACAGGACAAACATGCCGTTGTAAGAAAACGTAACAATACGCAAGTTTGTCTGTTTAGGGCTACTGTAGAAACATGATGGCGATTAAGGGGACCTGCTGTGTATATTGATAAAAATGGCTCATTTTAAGGAAATAAAAACAATACAGTTCATTATGTAAGCTCTTTATACACCACTAATAATATAGTTATACTATATTGCATTTCTGTCAAGAGATCCTTCTAATTCTGCGTTCATACCAGCCGTGGTAGAGGCATCAAGTGCGAGTAATTTCAATGTTAAGTCAATTTAAAGACGCGTTGACGCGCGTCCGGAGGTCTCTCGGTGCCTTTGAGGCGTTAAGCGCGACGTGGTAGATGCGATTCCGCCTCATTTGCGCATCTAGTTCACGTGGATGACGCGAGTTGAGCGTTGCCGCGGCAAAGGCGCGAGTTGAAAAATGTGAACTTTGGCGGAAAAACGTGCCGCGTTAACCAATCAGGAGCTTGCTCTAGTAGTGAAGTGATTACAGGATGCGAGCGGAGTCGCAGAAGCCCCTACCATGATGCAAATCTCCGCGTGCATGTCTCAATGACTAGAATTTCACATGCGAATGAAGGGAGTAAACTTAAAATGTTCAAGCAGCAAACTAGACGTGTATTTGAACCCTCAAACGCGGCTGGTGTGAACCCACGGCAAAAGTTACAAAATGCACCTTTAAATTATATTCAGCTTTAAATTTCTGCATAATTAAGGGCATGACCATTTGAGTGACAGGTGAATTGCCGCTGCTGTCACTCCCGTCGAGCTTGGTCAGCGTGTCCCACCTCTTTGCCGATTTTCGGTTATCCAGGAATAACGTGCTGCCAAGATGGCAGTGGCAGGCTCCGCCTACTTTGGGCTTCAAAAAAGCTCTCCACAAACCTAAAGGTGACGTCTCGGACACTACATCCATTTTTTTTTACCGGGGGCCTTATGCATTTTTTTTAAGGGGGCACAGTGTGCACAGCTCACAGAATTTAGACATCAAATGAAATATATTATTTCCATGGCACTTACATTTCTAACAATCTGAGCACCTTCATGCAAAAACCTCCAAAATAAAAGTGTTGACTAACTTTTATATCAAATACTAATTATTCAGAATAATGACATATTGGCATCATATTTACATCTAAAACGGCATGTTTTGTTTATTTACGTTTTGTCGAGACGATCACATTTTAAACCATACATTTTCTACACAGAGAAGGTTAACTGCACATTACCGTACTGGGGTTTGAAAATGTTGTGAGCGTGTCTTACATGTTTTAATTCCTCAGATAAGCTTGTGAGCGCGCTCATACGCTGACATCTGTGGCTGTGCTGACTGATCAAAACGGCAAAAATCTCTGAAAAGTGACAAGGACGCAGCACAGAATTGATAATATTGTGCATATTAAACAGATTAAAGGAAAGTAACAGATTAATGGACGCTTCTTTGATTTTGAGGTTGCATGCAAAATACATTTGGCTCAAAAAACTGAGGGGGCACGTGCCCCTCAGTTTGAATGGGCATGACGCCTCTGTTTTTTACAGTCTATGAAATGTATGTAGTTAAGACACAGACAATGTGTCGTTTTCAAAACTCGACTTCACAAGCTTGTGTTTTCAGGATCCTTTATTTTAAAACCAGATTGAGCTATATTAGCAATGCAGTCTATATTTATTTTACGCTCAAAAACATTCCCATTTGTTTCTAGTTCGGTTTCTCCTAAGCCATGTGAGGAGAAACGTCTGATGCAAAATTCATGCTTAAATGAAACATAATTGAGAACTCTCTCAAATCTCCTGAGCTATGATATAGAGCAATAAAATCTTCTCCGGGTGGCTTTAAGATAGTTGGATCACTATAAAAGGAAAGAAATATTGCTGAGAAATATAGCCAAGATAAAAGTTGTAGCTTCTTCCCAGGGTCCATTCGGGAAAGTATGAACATCTGTGATAATTTCTTCCATCTCTAAAATATTTTCCCTCTGGAATACATTTCTCACGTTTTCTGTAATTGATTTGTCCTGATCCCAGTTTTTCACCTATAAAGTCTTCACTTAAATTATGTGTGCCAACTTTTAACCCGGGTCTTGACATTGTCACAGATAACTCACAGCTGTACAGTAGGAAAGTAAAACACAAATGAGATATTGTTTTGTTTCTCCTAGACGACTATGAACGAAAACGAGATGAAAGTTTTCTAGTGATCTCAATGTCTTGTATGTGTTATTCTGAACTCTCGCCTATACTTAATTAGATATTTAATGATTGTTACATCTTTGTTATTTTTCCTGAGGCGTTTTAGGGGCACCATCCTGAGACAAAGTTAATACTTGAACGAAAGATGCGCGCCAACTTCATTAACTCTCTTGAACTGTATGAAAGAGCAATAGACTTTTCCTCCGGTCATCCCTGCGGCTGCGTTTTCCTCCCTATCCATTTACACAGACTGGTGTTTACCGAAGCAATTTAGACTAAGTGCTTTTGTTCATGGCCACAGCTGCCCTGTAACCTCCTGAGAGAATGAGGGTAATGCAATCGCGGTCTCCTCGCCAAACTATAGTCGTGAAAAGAGTTATTCGCTACCGGTAAGCCACCTCCAAAACCGTAAGCCCAGAGATGATGGGCTCCTCCTGTCCCCGTAGCGCAGAAGACAGTGGAGATAATTACATATTGATAGCAGAGCCATAATTAATGATGATGAGCTTTGCGGCGGTGATATCTGCGCAGGATCCCATCCAAATACGGGCCGCGATTGAGCCAAAGGCCTAACGTTGAGATGGGCGCCCATTTGTCAGGTTCGAATCGGAGGTATAATTTGATTCGGATGTATGGCGTCAGTAGTTTCTAAGATGAATTTGGTCTGTTATAGATTACAGAAATCTATTTATTAGCTAGTATTTAGGAGAGGTTTAAGGCGGGTCTGATAAACAGAGAAAGAGAGATTTGTTTGGTTTCCCTTTTTCTGCTCTTCTTTGTGGAGGTATGCTGTGTGTATAGATGCCTTGATTTGATGTGTGTGTATCTGTAGTGTATGTGTGTGTGTGTTTGTGGGCCCTGTAGGGGACTGAGCTTTGTGAGAGTGATGGTCCGTGTCTACAGGACTGCATTGAGGACAGTGTCATCGTGACTGATGGTTGAAGCTGTGAGATGGGGCTGTGTTGAAGCTAGTGGAGCGTGTAATGAACGCTAACTCACTCTCCGCTGTTTCCTTTTCTCTGGCATCCTCGTGCCGTTCTCCTGGGCCAGGTACACCCTGCACAAATGTGTGGGGATTTTTTTAATGAGATATGCTGGGTTGGGTGTGTAATGCACAACCATCGGTGGAGATGTTGCAGTACTGTTTATATTGCGGTGAAAATATTTGCCTGAACTTTGTTATATAATATTAGTTTTAATAGTTTCAAGTTCTTAACTCAGAGCTGTTTTACACCAATGCCAGCGTTTACGGTTTGCGTCCAATAAAATGAGATTAAATTAGTGTAATTTATGTTTAATTAACTAGATTATCCATTGTTACATTTATAACAAGAATAATTATAACGCAATATAAAATGACTCATTGTGAGATATTTGGGCATACCGCCCATCTCTAAGCTTTGGTTATTTTTCAGGCTCCCTCTCTGGTCCTTATTTAAACCACATGCTCTTATTTGAACTGATATCTTTGTTATCATTGTTCGTCTTCTAACCCTAAAATATGTGATCCAGACGTTGCAAGTCACGATCTAAATGCTGAATCCTCATAATACGTGACTTGTCTCCTACTATACCAGGGGTGGGCAATCTACGGCCTAATGGATAATTTGATCTGACTTGTGAAGCAGTATAAAGAGTATTATATAATGGGGGTGTAACAATACATAGATATGGATTGATGCATCAATTACATTTTTTACGATATGATGCATCAATGCCACACATAAAATATATATATGAGGTTTCTTTATTTGGACACTCTCTGCATCCTCATTCCTCGACGTAACGTCCATCTACACATTTCCGTCAAAGCACGCATTTTCGTGTTTTTTTTTTTGTGTGTTAGTGTCAGCAAGTGAATGCAATGCAGCAACAAAGTGGTTGTAGCAGCGAAAACACAGCGAAAGAGGATGTTGTGACTGCTATCGGATGCAAATCATTGCTTTGGAAATAATTTGTATTTGGAAAATGGATTAAAAAACAAATTGGCAGAAAATCTTTGCCAGCTTTGTCAAGACTTTGACATTATCATAATGCTGCGCTCACACCAGCCACGGTAGAGGCGTCAAGCAGGAGTGATTTCAATGTTAAGTCAATGTGAAGAAGCGTTGAGGCGCGTCTGGAGGTCTGGCGGTGCAGTAGACGCGATTCCGCCTAATTCGCCGCGGCAAACGCGCAAGCTGAAAAATTTGCACTTTGGCGAAAAAACGCGCTACGTTAACCAATCACGAGCTTGCGCTGGTAGTGACGTGATTACAGGATGCGAGCGGAGTCGCAGAAGCCCTTCCGAATTTCCGCGTGAATGCCTCAATGACTAGAATTTCACGCACGAATGAAGGGAATAAACTCAAAATGTTCAAGCGGCAAACTAGATGTGGTAGACGTGAATTTGACGCCTCAAACGCGACTGGTGTGAACCCACAGTAAGCTTGATTTTATGTGACATTTTTTCCCCCTCATAAAATATCGATAAATTAATTGTATCGTATCGAATCTTAATTTCACAGAAGAAAAGTTTGATGTATCTGCAAATACCGCATTGCTGGCGGAAATAATCAATACTGTAATTTAATTGCAATGAACTGTCTGATTAACAGCCCTATTAAATAACATTGCATTCAAGCTAGGATTTTGGTCCAAAAGGACTGAAGCCCAAAGTATATCTCGGCCGTCCGTGTCCCGCCCGCATGACATAATTATTGTCATCAGGAATGTCCGTGGTCGAACACACAACCTCTCCATGTGCAACTTAATTTTCGAGACCGCACGGATGGTAATAAACTAATTAAGGCTTAATTAGTCATTAATGTACCTTATGAAATAAATCTTGGTTTTATTATAATAAAAGTGTAGTAACCATGTTTTTTAAGGGATTGATTAGCATATGTAGTTTTAACTACAAGCAAAACCAAAAAGTATGTTTACCATAGTTAAATCATGGTTAATGTTCAAATGGGTTAGATGTAGGATCATCCATTCAATGATTTATTGATATTTAGACAGTGTTTAACTTTCTTCCCGCAATTGACAAGTTATCTCGTCAATTAAGAGAAAACATTTGCATAAAAAATGTGTTTCTGAAGAATTTTTATGTCAATCTGCAATACCGCAATTACCCAATTGTAAGGGTTAAGTCTTGTATTGAGTTCTGTTTTGAGTTTTGTACTTTTATTTTAACACCCTGTTCTGTTCCGGCTTTTATTTTGAAATATCATCATGCCATGCTTCACTTCCCACTTCCTGTTTGTATTGTATAAAGCCACTTCAGTTCTCTCACGGCTGATTATTACATAGCCTGTTTGTTAGCCTCTTTACCTGTTATCCTGAATCCTGTTTTGTGTTTGCCTGTTTTTTGACCTGTGCCTGTTCACTTGGATATTGCTCAACATGATCTCACAAAGTTCCGTGGGATAGTCACAGAATTTTTTGCTAATTTTTCCGTGGCATTCTCACGGATCTCCGCATATTTCCGTGGCCCTGCCACAGACTTTATTTTCCGTGGCATTCTCACGGATTGGTTACTCAACTGCTTTTTCCTATTTTCAAACCATTGTTTAGGGTTAGATTTGGTGTTTGCGTTAGTATGTCACTTTAAGTATTGGTTTATACTATTTTTTCTGATGTATTCTTTTATATTTTCTAAACTTTAAACAATTGTCGCCTGGCGTTGGGGTTAGAGTTGGGTTTGGGTAGGGATTTTATGTACATCTAACCCTAAACCGAAGCGACAATGGTAAGAAAATAGGACAAAACAGTTGAGTAACCAATCCGTGAGAATGCCACGGAAAAGAAAGTCCGTGGCAGGGCCACGGAAATATGCGGAGATCTGTGAGAATGCCACGGAAAGATGAGCAAAAAATTCTGTGACTATGCCACGGAAATTCGTGAGATCATTGCTGCCTGCCCTGACCTATTGCCTGTTACTGGATTAAGGTTTGGATTGCCCCTTTTGGATGTGTTTGCTTGCCCTTTTGGGATTTACTTAATAAATCTCTTTTGCACATGGATTCAACTCTCAATTGCTTTCTTTAATGCACCCACGTTACACGAATTTATGAAAAAAAAACTAAAGTCAAAACGTTATTTACTTATTTTAAACTCTATGTATGTTTTGATAATCGTTCTAAATCTGATCTCTAACAAAATTCCTTCACAAAAATGCTATTTTTTTAAGCTTTTTGCTTACATTTTTTATTTTTTTAAATAAAAATACCCATATTTTAGAGTTTATAAGCAGAGGAAAAATATAGATTGGATGAAGTTTTTTTTTTCCCATTTTGGTTGTTTGATTATTGTTTGTTTAAAAGCAGAGGGTCTGTTCTTTCATTTGATATATTTGTATGTTTATATATTTTTTGAAGAAAATCACACAAAAATGCTGGCGGGAATCTTTTCAAAAATGGCTAGCAAGGAATGAGTTAACAGCAGGAGACGTAAAGTTTGTGCCTCTGTCTTTTACGCTGTGTCAAAATTCTGGTACCTCAAATTGAAATGGGGCATCAATGCATCGTATCGGTAAACATTTGATCAAGGCATTGATCCATATTGATTGTCTATTGATGCGGTCCTTCACAACAGTCCCAGTTTCTTATGTGGCCCTTTTGAAAGAACTCCTGTCTGATTTTCTGCCTTTAAGTACTTTATTGGAGTCAGATGCCTTCAGAGATTTCTTTAAAGCACTTAGTAGTGAATTGACAAGATATTCATGAGCAGAACTGTACATTCCAGTGTGTTTTTATTGACTGTGAAGTGGTACTTAAACCATCTTGACGGACAGAAACTCTGATGACAGAGTCTGTACACATTTCTGCTCGGTCTGTTTATGTGGTATCATCAGTTTAGATATACCCAGAACAACAAAATGTGCTTGGTTTAGTTTATACGTCAGTCTCTTCCTGAAGCCCAGACAAGCTTCAATGTGAAGCAGATTTTATGCTGATGGATTTTATCTAGGTCTCGCTTTTCTCTCTCCGTTGTGACCCTGTGACCGGTGATGTGGAAGTCTCATTATGACACGTCCATGCAGGTGGATGTCAGCAGTGATGTTGGTCGGCCTTCGTTCCCAGATGGCTCCCATATGTTTGAACAGCCCTTTAACTTCTCTGATTGATATCTTACCCACTAAACGTGCTCACACACCAATGCCAAATTTGCATATGTAGTCAGTATGTCCATACGCTCAATGCACACACGTATGTTTTGTTATAGGTTGGTGTTTTCACGAACGTCCTTGACACATTGATAAGTTTGCGTGATAAATGGCATCATGGCTGTCATTGCAGCGCTGCGCGTAATGTTGGCTGAGTGCGCATTTTAAATACAGCTTGTGTCAAGTCAAAAGGTTTCTCCATTTATCTGCAGTTGCTTGCTGAACTGCTGCATGGAGAAGTAATTGTGTAAAGAAAGCAGATGCTGCGTTATGAGCAACACACTATATCATGTGATAAAACAGACAAAATAAATAGTTGTACTGTGTTAGGGAGTAAATAACTAAAAGTATTGCTCAGTTTGTGGAGAACAGAGCTAGCAATGCAAAGTTAATTGATTCGGTTCTCAGAGAATGTATGTACAATGATACAATAATAGTTTTACAATGTTAACCCTTTCCCTGCCAGCGCTTTTTTTGTAGTTGCCATTTTTTATGATTTTCACAAAAGTTTAATGCCTTCCAGAAAATGTTCTTCTTTAAATATATAAACATATGAAGAGTTTGGTTCCAAAACACAATAAATCCATTTGGACAAATTTCGGTAAAAACGTGTTTTCTATACCAAGAAAGTGACAAGATGAAAACCACTATTTTCTGTTACAAACTTTCACATAGCATCTTTAGGTTATAAAAACATAAAAAATTCAAATCCACAACTTGATTTTCAAAGATTTATTATAAAAACTAATTATTTTTTCCACAAAATGCAATAAATCCATGACAGTTTTTTATTTCAAAATGCTATAAATCTATTAAATCAATGTATAAATGTGCATTCATCTTTACCATTTTATATTTATTGTTTGTTTACATTGCGTGACTGGTGGGCTGTAATATTAGAAATGGATTTGTTGCGTTTGTCGCATTTTGGGAAAAAAGGGAGAAAAGATGACAGAATATCACGGCAGGTATTGGATTTTGCGTAAAATTAATTATTTACTTTTAACTACTGACTTGATATAATACTGATTTTGGCAGTAACTCATTTTTTTCAAAAATGGCGTTTATTGCGTTTTGGAACCAAACTCTTCATATATAATATAAACACTGCAAAAAATGACTTTCTTACTTAGTATTTTTGTCTTGTTTTCAGTAAAAATAAGATTTAAGAATATACAAAAATAGACAAAAATATAACATTTACCGTACTATAAGCCGCACCGGAGTATAAGCCGCATCATTCAAAAATGCGTCATTAAGACGAAATAACATATAAGTCAATATACGTCGCGTTTATTTAGAAAATTATTTCACAAAATCCAAGCCGAAGAACAGACATTTAATCTGGAAAGGCAAGTTATTCAACAAAACAATAGCAGAAAGAACAGCAGGCTGAAAAGATGTCTGTACATTAAAGTAATATAATCAGTTATTTAAACGATAAACCATAGCATACAGAACTTACCTAGAAGGTTGAATAGTCTACATTAACCGTACAAGCCAATTAGCGCGAAGTTGGCATACTCGTCATTCCACATTACTGAATCTATAGAATTACATAAATACAGAAGCAGCATATGGCGGACTCTCGCGGCTGTAGACGGTAATGATGTCTCTTGCCTCATAATTGTCAAAATTAATTCATACTGACTTACAAGGCGCACCTGACTATAAGACGCAGCACCAGCCAAGATATGAAAGAAACCGCGGCTTATAGAGTGAAAAATACGGTAAGCGAATTTGTGCTTAAAACAAGTAAAAAATCAGATTTTTTCTTGAATTTATGTTTAAGAAAAATGTTTAAGATTTTTTTGCTTACCCCATTGGCAGATTTTTTTGCTTGTTTTATGCACAAAATCACTTAAATTTGATATTTTTGGTCTAAAATCTAGACTTCTTTTCTTTGTTCGTTTTGCTCATCAAGAAAAAGCATCGTCATTTAAGAATTTTTAGATATTTTTACTAAAAACAAGACAGAAATACTAAGAAAATGTTTTTTTGAAAATCTTTTTTTTTGCAGTGTACACTGCAACACTGCAAAAAATGATTTTCAAGAAAAAATCTTTCTTAGTATTTTTGTCTTGTTTTCAGTAAAAATATTTTAAAATTCATGGGGTAAGCGAAAAAATCTTGAAAATTTTTCTTAAACACTTAATTCAAGAAAAATTCTAGAAAAATTTGCTTACCCCATTGGCAGATTTTTTGCTTGTTTTATGCACACAATCATTTAAATTTGATATTTTTGGTCTAAAAACTAGACTTATTTTCTTTGTTCGTTTTGCTCATCAAGAAAAAGCATCGTCATTTAAGAATTTTTAGATATTTTTTACTGAAATCAAGACAAAAATACTAAGAATTTTTTTCTTGAAAATAATTTTTTTGCAGTGTAGTTGTAGTAATTTTTTTGCAGTGTAGTTGTAGGTCATTTGATCCAGAAAAATGTTTCCTCACATTCTGATAGCAATCACTATGTTAAATTGTCTAAATGTATTATGAATATATGTCATATGTGAAAACAATGTGCAACCAATCATTGCATTTGGACCGAATGCAATGATTGGACGAATGCAAATTTTGCCTCTCTATCAACGTATTTTTGCATACCACTCGCACCTTGTTGTTCACACAGACATCATACTTTATCAGTGTGTTCATGTCTGCTGTGTAGGGTGAATGACAGGCAAACAGCAGCAAACTAATTTTACATGATAAAGTGGGCTTCCGGTTTGTCTTTTTTCATGTTTTTGCAAGGAGGTCTGGCTTTGGATTGTGATTTCAATGCTAGCAGGCCAAGTTTAGCATTTTTCAAAACGAAAGACCAATTAGCTGATAGTCGATTGTTTCACCAATGAACTATCGGTGCCGATTAATCGGTCTACCTCTACAAATTACACTGCAAATAATTTTTTCCATATTTGTTTTCTGTTATTTTAGTTATTTCTTATCATGCTGATGTACTTTTAAGTGTTTGTTTGATTTATTTAGTTATAAGATGCTATTAAAAAGTGGTGTGATGATGGGCGGGACTTTAATACCGCAGCTCCACTTCACGATCACTACTGTGCAGACTCAGGCTTCAAATGACGTATTTGGCGCAAATGTTTTGGCCATTTTTAAATGTGAGATTTTGGCCTTGTTTTTCTACAGTGGAAGTTTATAAAGACTCCTCATATCTAAATAATAAATCACTGTCAGGTTTAAAGCAAAGGAACATGGACAAGTTGTTTAAAAAATATGTCCAAACAAAATAAGTGTGATGCATTTTCAAGCTCATATGAGAGAGACATCTGGACCCTGTGTTTGTTTTATAAATCTTACAGCTTATTTTAAATGTATATAATGGTGTCTGTTAGTTCAGTCCATGACTCATAATGAATGTTTCTGCTTTTTATAGAAAAGAGCGCTGTTCATATTTGTGGTTAGTTAAAGGTGTGACGTTTTTATCCAGAAGCCTAATGCTTTCTTTTAAAAACAGCTTAGACTAGCTTTACAAGTAAGTCATCACATTTTTTATTCAGACTGGTCTTAAAGGCGTAGTTCACCCAAAAATAGTCCCCATTGACTTGACCGTAGTAATTTTTATTTCTACTTTGAAAAGTCAATGGGCTACTCCTTTAACTATTTTTAAGCTAAACAACAGAATGATTGGTCTAGTTTGAATCCGAAAAGTACTTACTAACTGGTAGTTGGACAGACTCGTTTTAAAGAAACAGTACGATTGTTTAGCTTAGTGGTCGAGCATTGGGTTAGCAGCGCAAAAGGTCATGGGTTCATGTGCTCACATACTTATAAATACGTATAACTTGCAATACCTGATGCATAAATGTAAATGTCTTAACTTAGCGCCTATGTTTATGCAACCAGCCACAGCATGTACATATTTTAAATTAAAAAATGCTTATATGTGTCCTTATAAAGCTTAACATATGAGATGGAGTGATCATCATTGCCTGTGTTATGTTTTTCACTGCAAACAATGTAAACACATTTTCATGCCTGTATGGATCATATTGAAGAAGCGGCATCCAAATTTAGTTTTGGTTGTAAACAATGATGGGAACGAACGCTGTCCATCACGCATTAATGCAGAAGAACATTGCACAGCGACTGTCTCATCAGTAGTAGCTCGGGGAGACGTTTTTACCACAATAAAAAATCTCTGACAAAAAATCTCTGACAAATGTGTCGACTCCCCCCCCCCCCGCTCTGTCTGAAGTCCTGTATGAGATTAATGCGATCCCTCCAGGAGGGTTGCGAGCACCAAGATGACTGAGTAATTGCTTCTCTCGCGGCCTGCTGCCTGGAGTACACTCATATAATCGTATAAATATTACATGTGCTGCATTATATTTGATTGTCATATTTAATGCGAAGCATATGAGATTGGCTGCTTTTACTCCTACAGAGAAAATGGCTCAAGTTTAGTGAATGGTCCATCGTGAAAGTTAAACTCTAACTTGTGTTGTAATTTATATAAAGAATATATAAAAAAGGCATAGCAGACATAGAAATGTGCTGATGTGTATTGAAATATGTGGCAGCCATGCAGAAAACAAAAACTACAGTATTTGCGTAAAGGCAATAGACTTCTTAATTGCCTACGTCACTGTGACATCACCGCTCTAGCTGGAGGCAAAACATAAGTAGGAACTTAAGTAGGAAAGTTTGAGGTTTTGACTTTAAAAAGTCATCTTCTTGTGTTTTTGGCTGCCAGAATAGAAAGAACAGCACTTTTGGTTCAAAGCAAAAATTTTACCGGATACCGGCAGACATTCCTTCACAGAAATCAAGAAGACAATTGTGGTTGAATGTAATACGGCGTACAGACTGAACGGAGAGTCGGAGACGATCATAAATAATGTTCATGTTTGCAATGCACACTTCATATCAGGTAAAATAATCTATGCATATGTACTGGTGTTGGTTTTATCTAGTACAAATCAGCAAGTTTCTGTTTTATAGGTGAAAAGTCGCCAACCTTCAGCGCTATTGTTTAGCTTAAATGTTAAACAAACATACAGCGATAGATGTGTGTGCGCCATCCTTTGAATAGTCTCTTAAAATAATTCACATTGCTAATCATAGTTAGCCCAGCGATAGGTTACATTAGACAATAAGCCTTGACAAAATTCCCCAAACTACCCGATAGTAATTCATATGTTGTCTAGGAAATATCCCAAACCTGGTTAAAATCGAGTTAATTTACAAAAATAGCTGTCACGGTCCCGCAGAATCAGTGACTGTCATATTCGGACAGTTCCTAAACTTCTTCTGCATCCATGTTTAATAAATTCCTCCTAAAACGTGCTAGCTTACACTTGTCAACATTGCGTCCACAGCTCTTTTTGCCTCCAGCTAAGCCCCGCCCACCCAGAGACATTGCAATAACTACAAACTTTTAAGGGCTCTATGTAGATTTTACATTAAAATATGCGACGATCACTAGCACAGTGTTATATAGTTTTGATCACATGTGTACTTGCATTATCCCAAATGTTTTCAACAATGTTTAAATCCTCGTTCGTCAGTAGTGTCATGTCCGGGTTATCCTCGGCTTCGGCTTTTGCTGCCATTAAAATCATAGGTGTGTTTGACTTCATGTGGTGCTGCACAGACCGATCACCTGGGACGGCAAAGTAACGTGAGAGCGATTGAAAAGCAGTACTTTTGTGATAATTTGATGTCATACGTCGATCAATTTGCGCAGTGCAGCTAGTGCTTGAAGCAACTATCATGCAATTCTGATATAGTTTCTATTAAGCCAAACTGTGGTCTTACATTAAAAATTAACCGTTATTTATTTCATTATCTCACCCATGAATTAGTAGCTGAGATGATTCATACTAATAATACCTGTCTGAAACCGATTCTGATTGCAAATACTTACAGGTGACTGTGGAGATTTTTTAAATTTAAGAAAAATCTGAATTTAGGAAAAAAGGATTGTAAGGCCCTACATAGATACAACTTTTTTGTTTTCCTCCATATAGTCCACACACCTTGCTCGTCTTTCCAGTGGTAAATTCTGAGCCATGCGCTACTGCACCACTGACATGAAGAAAAGGCACGTCAGATCTAAGGTAAAATTTCCGCTTAGATACACTTTTAAAAATAATTTATTAAAATATTTCACTTTAATGCATTACTTAAAAGTATGCTTTTAATCGAAATTAAAAAAACTAGCCTGAATTTCCCCATGCTGCCATGCACACAAATGTATTCACGCTGCAAGTCTTGCATGGAAACTATGGACCAATTTTGCCCCTGAAATAGGGAACCAATCACAGAACGGGGAGGGGGCAGCAAGACGATGACATGGCAGCAGATGCGAAGTTACTTTTCAATGCAGCCTTAGATTTTTTAAGTAGTTTTGAACGCAAGTTTATATAAAAAAGAGCAACTTTTGGCGTTAAACAATTTCATATCCAAGAAGGATGTTTAGATATGGCAAGACATGATTGCCACAGAGTTTTATAGGACCAACCTGTTAGGCATCGTCGCTGATGAAGTACATTTAACTTATAAATGGTAAGTGGTATTTATTAATATCATATTGTCATTATGCCTGTACTGTGGTTGTCATAGTGCCACTAAGTTTTGTTGCTTTTCAATATCAATATACAGCTACCGGTTTAGTTGCATAGCTTTCACCTGTGTGCACACGCACCCGATAAAAGTTGTTTACGTTTGAATTTATGTCGCTCTACATACGTCATCTGGTATAATTGAAACGATTGGCTTTGAGCTACGCACATACGCAAAATGAGCATGTGGTTCCAAGACCACGTCTCTCTCTCTCTCTATGAGACTGGTCTGGTGTTAGACAGGCTATAAAATGACAGTAATTAGAAAAAATAGAATACTTGTATTTTTCGCGTAGTCGACTACTGTTTTAGGTGTCGACCAGTAGCAGCTGTACCATTTAGTCGACTAGTCAACTAGTCTCGCACATCCCTACCATGAACATGATTTGTAAGTCTTGTCAGATTGATTCCTATCGACACTGAAGGTGAAGACTTCCATCATTCCCTGCTCTTTAATGGCGTCATCAAGCTACGCAGTTGCGGTTGTTGTTTAGCGACCTCTAGGGGCAAAAATGAAATACTGTGCCTTTAAACCAAGTAATGAATGATTTAAAATTTATCCCAGTTTACTTAATTGTTATTTTGTGAAAATATTATGAATTCCATCTTTTAAAATCAAAGACTAGAATTGACTTGCATGAGTATTTTCACCTCTCAGGTAATGTTAGCTAAACTCAGAGGGTGTTAACAATGTTCCTCCATAGCCCTGCGGCTTGGCACCAAATCAAACCCTTCATTTAATTGGATGGTTTTGAATTTCTCTCCATCTTGCTACGAGGCTTTTAAAATGATCCCAAGCGTGGCATCAGTGTCCCTTAGCTGAGAGAGAGAGAGAGAGAGAGAGTCCATCAGCCACGCTTACAGGACAGGAAACCTTTAGCTCACCATCTTCATTGTTCTGGGAAGGTCAGACGCATCGGAGTGGAATGAGATGACAGGACGGAGAGATATCGCACAATAGAGTTGGGCACCTGGGTCACAGCTCCAGTGTTTTACTGAACCTTTAACACTCAGAATGATGACTCAGTCGTGATATAGTGCTTACGGGAACAGTGCTCACTTTAAAGGTCACCCCGCTGGGCCTTCAGCGAAATTATCACCTTAAACATCAAATCAACGTCGTAAACATGGAAACAGCCTTGCATTTATTTTCATGCTAGCGTGCATGTGGTTTTATGGCTTATTTTTGATAGTTTTTCTTCTTTCTTGCTTTTGCGTTTTAAGATAACTTTAGACATTTCTGAAAAAGAAATCCACTTTTTTTGGATGCATGTCATCTGTCGTCATGGTGACTGCTTGCATAATGCATGCATCACATTCAATCACAGAAGTGCCCTGGAAAGAGTTGCGTTGATTTTTAGCAGCAGAATTGTTTCCTAAAATAAAAAAGTAAAAGAAAAAAGTAAAGCGGCTAGGCAGAGCTAAACTAACAATATTCAACTGTTTCTACAAATTCTCAAGGATTTGGTTTTGCAGTGTGAATATGCAACACTAAATCATGAGAATTCGTACATATTTTACGAGTTGGCTAATTCGTATTAATTCATACCACCAGATTCGTAGATTTTTGTATGATTTGCCTTGACCCCTGTGACATTGGGGTTATGGGCAAGGTTAGGGTCGGAGTTAGGGTTGGGTTTCGTTATTGTTTTTTGCATAAATATTATACAGTTTTGAACGATTAACGGCGTATGAATTCATACGAATTAGCCAACTTGTAAAAAATTTACAATTTCTCGTGAGATCTGGCTGGAAAATGCCAACACAATCTCATGGCACTTCGAACATATTTTACACGGTGGATAATTCGTATTAATTCATGCGACCACGTTTTTGTATGATTTCCTTTTGCCCCAGTGACATTGGGTTTAGGGGCGGGGTTTGGGGTTTCAATGTTATTTTTCGTCATTAATCGTACGCTTTTGTACAATTCGTATGTTTTTGTATGATTTGCCCGTGTGACAATGGGTTAAGAGGTGGGGTTTGGGGTTTCAATGTTATTGTTTTTTCAATAACCGTACGCTTTTGTAAATTAACTTCGTACGAAATTTCCAACTTTTAAAATATGTACGATTTCTCGTGAGATCAGGATGGAGTAGGCCAACACAATCTCATGGCAGTTCGAATGTATTTTTCACAGTGGCTAATTCGTATTAATTCGTACGACCACATTCGTATGTTTTTGTATGATTTGCCCGTGTGACATTAGCTTAAGGGGTGGGGTTTGGGGTTTCAGTGTTATTGTTTTTTTCAATAATCGTATGCTTTTGTAAATTAACTTTATACAAATTAGCCAACTTTTAAAATATGTAAAATTTCTCTTGAGATCAGGCTGGAATATGCCAACACAAACTCATGGCAGTTCGAATGTATTTTACATGGTGACTAATTCGTATTAATTTGTACGACCACATTTGTATGTTTTTGTATGATTTGCCCGTGTGACATTGGGTTAAGGGATGGGGCTTGGGGTTTCAGTGTTATTGTTTTTTTCAATAATCGTACGCTTTTGTAAATTAACTTTATACAAATTAGCCAACTTTTAAAATATGTAAGATTTCTTGTGAGATCAGGCTGGAATATGCCAACACAATCTCATGGCAGTTCGAACGTATTTTACACGGTGGCTAATTTGTATTAATTTGTACGACCACATTCGTATGTTTTGTATGATTTGCTTTTGCTGCTGTGACATTGGGTTTAGGGATGGGGTTTAGAGTTTTAATGTTATTGTTTTTTTTTTAGTAATCGTATGCTTTTGTAAACTAACTTTGTACGAATTAGCCAACTTTTAAAATATGTACGATTTCTTGTGAGATCAGGATGGAATATGCCAAATCAATCTCATGGCAGTTCGAACATATTTTACACGGTGGCTAATTTGTATTAATTCATACGACCACATTCGTATGTTTTGTATGATTTGGTTTTGCCCGTGTGACATTGGATTTAGGGGCGGAGTTTGGGGTTTCAATGTTGTTGTTTTTTTTCAATAATCATACCCTTTTGTACAATTAACTTCATAAATTAGCGAACTTTTAAAATATGCGCGATTTCTCATGAGATCAGGCTGGAATATGCCAACACAATCTCATGGCAGTTCGAACGTATTTTACACAGTGGCTAATTCGTATTAATTCGTACGACCACATTCGTATGTTTTTGTATGATTTGCCCGTGTGACGTTAGCTTAAGGGGCGGAGTTTTGGGTTTCAATGTTGTTGTTTTTTTTTCAATAATCATACTCTTTTGAACATTTAACTTCATAAATTAGCCAACTTTTAAAATATGTGCGATTTCTCGTGAGATCAGGCTGGAATATGCCAACACAATCTCATGGCAGTTCGAACGTATTTTACACAGTAGCTAATTCGTATTAATTTGTACGACCACATTCGTATGTTTTTGTATGATTTGCCCGTGTGACATTAGCTTAATGGGTGGGGTTTGGGGTTTCAGTGTTTTTTTCAATAATCGTACGCTTTTGTAAATTAACTTTATACAAATTAGCCAACTTTTAAAATAGGTACGATTTCTCATAAGATCAGGCTGGAAAATGCCAACACAATCTCATGGCAGTTCGAATGTATTTTACACGATGGCTAATTTGTATTAATTCGTATGACCACATTCTTATGTTTTGTATGATTTGCTTTTGCTGCTGTGACATTGGGTTTAGGAGCGGGGTTTGTGGTTTCAATGTTGTTGTTTTTTCAATAATTAACTTCGTACGAATTAGACAACTTTTAAAATATGTACGAATTTCCTATATGCAGTAAATCTCTGCATGTGCATATTTTGTCTGTTCTTCAAAATACAATGACATTACATCAACAAGAGATGATTGCTATTTATCACCATTTCAGGTTGTGATGTTTCCATTTTTCTACATAATGTAAAAATGGCTTTTAATCAATATTTCAGCAGTTGGGTAAGAAAGATAAAATAGTCTTTTTTTTTTTTTTTTACACATTTTTGCTTTCTAAGTAAATGTGCCTTTCAGAAGATGTGTCAGTATTATTACTGTGATTAACAAGCGTTTGTTGTGCAGGTACAAACACAAAACGGATGATCAGCAAAGATGGCAGATATCAAATCACGTCTTTCCGGAGGGTTCTGCCATTGAGATAAATCTGAAGGTTTTATAGACCTCCTGGCTTTATCTGACTTATTTGTTGCCATTTTTGCTCTTGGGCACAGATGCTTTTGAGATGTTAACTGATATCTCTGTCCAGTTTTAAAGACCTCCTCAGATGTGGCGTCACACCACTGCTGCTTACCAGTAATGCGTTTAATCCCAGTTAATGATATGCTTTCATCATCAGTCAAAGCAAAATAAAGTTAAATATCTCCTTCCTTCCTCCAGTTTGCCCAAGCAGAAGCTTGCTTGATTATTTTTGGGTTTACAGAGGGAGAGAAACTCAAGGTCTCCGGGCGAATACTGTATGCAGTGAGATCCCAGCGTTAATTAGAAAAGGATGATGTGAGCGAGAGAAGACATGGAGGTTTGGAAGGCAAAGATTTGCACTGGGATCAAAGGGTGGATGAGAGATGACAAATATCAGAGAGCCAAAAACTGCTGGAATTCAGTTGAACCCCAGGAGAAGGGAGGAGGGGTCTTAATGTTTGGCCTGCTCTGAGATGTTTGGCAAAAAGGAAAATACAAAACATGTGGAGTTTTCTTCTGTAATGTTTTGCTTGAAGCAACAATTCACCCCAAAATGAAAAATTATCTCTCATTATTTTCTCATCCTTGTGAAATTAACGCTTTAACCTGTAAATCTGCACACTCTTACTTGCTACATGATGCCATAGAAGAACCATTTTTGGATGTAAGGTTACATAAAGAACCCTTAACATCCACAGAACTCTTGGACTACAACAAACACACGGATTGTAGGCAACAGTTTACTTCCTGGGATTGGTGATGTAGACAAGACCGACATTATCATAATTCATCCCGCTTCCGACTCACAGCCTGTAAGTTAACTCCTGTTAGCATTGCATTGTGAACGAATCTTTCAAACATGGTAAGAAGCCTCACATTTCTATCTGAAATCAGAGGTACACTGCAAAAAATTATTTTCAAGAAAAAAAAATCGTAGTATTTTTGTCTTGTTTTCAGTAAAAATATCTAAAAAATTCCTAAATTAAGATGCTTTTTCTTGATGAGCAAAACGACCCAAGAAAGTAAGTCTAGTCTCTAGACAAAAAAAATTCAAATCTAAGTGATTTTTTGCATAAAACAAGCAAAAAAATCTGCCAATGGGGTAAGTAAAAAAATCTTGAACGGTTTTCTTAAACACAGCAGATTTTTTGCTTGTTTTTTGCACAAAATCACTTAAATTTGATATTTTTGGTTTAAAAACTAGACTTATTTTCTTGGGTCGTTTTGCTCTTCAAGAAAAAGCATCTTAATTTAAGAATCCCCAGATATTTTTACTGCAAACAAGACAAAAAAACTCAGATTTTTTTTTCTTGAAAATCATTTTTAAAAATGACTTTCTTACTTAGTATTTTTGGCTTGTTTTCAGTACAAACATAACAAAATCTTAAATTTAGTTGCATTTTTTTGATGAGCAAAATACCCTAAGAAAGTAAGTCTAGTTTTTAGACAAAACCCCCCATAAAACTTAAGTGAATTTGTGCTTAGAACAAGCACAAAATCTGCCAAGAGATAAGAAAAAAATCTTGAAATTTTTTTCTTACACACGTAATTTAAGGAAAAAAAAGTCTCACCCCATTTGTTTATTTTTTTTCTTGTTTTAAGCACAAATTTACTTTTGTGTTTTATTTATTTTTTTTCTAAAAACTAAACTTATTATTATTCTTTTTTAAAGAATTTTTAGATATTTGTTCTAAAAACAAGCCAAAAATACTTAATAAGAAAGTAATTTTTTGCAGTGTAGCTTTGTAAAACATTTAGGGGCGGTTTCCCAGACAGGGATTAGCTTAAGACAGGACTAGACCTGATTTTAATAGGGAAATATGACTAGTTTTAACAAACATACCTTACTAAAAACATTACTTATGTGCATTTTGAGGCAAAACAACGGACACTGGTGTATTTTAAGGTACGTCAGTGCAAGTTGTTTTGAGTTTGGACAGCTCTTACATTTAATTTAGTCTAGGACTAGTCTAATCCCTGTCTGGGAAACTACCCCATAAACATTTTTTATATGGGTGCACCGAAATTTCGGTCGCCGAAAATTTCGGCCGAAAATGGCATTATCAGTTTCGGGCCGAAAAAAAAAATCCAGCCGAAAATGTCAACCAAAAATGAATGTCAACTGCGCCCCTCCCATCTGTGCGGTAGCGCTTGGGTTTCACTCACGATGATCAGTCGTCACCCACCCCTCCCCTTCGTGCTCAAGCAGGTTTCACTCACGGTCGAGCTGTTTGCACGTGTCTGCAAAGATTAAGCATGTCTTTATGTATAAACTTTAAAGAGAGTCGCGCTAATGTGTCTCATACTGTAATCCATTAACATACATTTGGCAAATAAAGCAATGAAACACAACGTAACGTTTTTATGTGGGGCGACTGTTGCGCTGTTTGAGATTCACCCTCGCGCTGCGTCCGAAACCGCCTACTTCCATACTATATAGTAGGCAAAGTAGTGCTTTTTGCATACTATATAGTATGGTAGTAGGCGATTTCGGATGCAGCATCGGTCTCTGTATGTGCACGCGTTTAAGTGCTCTTAATAGTGCACATACAAGAGAAACGCGTTTAAAAAAAAAACAAGCAAACATAAAATCTCGCTGTTATTGACAGGGCACATATAAACAAAATTCTCTCCTCAGTATTCTTTTTCTAATAAAAACATTTGTTTATGTCTTAAGTGTATGTATAGATTACAGTCAGATTAACCTACTTAAGTCTGTGTCATTAATGTTGATCAAACAACCCATGACAAAGAGACAAATAGCTCTAAAAATAATAATATATTTAATTTATTGTGTTATGATTCATTTAATATGATTTCTGTACCTAATGCTAATTTCAGACCTTATTAATGTACAACTTTGTTCTCTTTTATAAATGTTTGCAATTTCTTTATTGTTTATTAGATTTTTCCCACCTGCTTTTTGCTGATCCGAAAAATAATTTGATCTGTGCCTCAAAAACTGTAATGTGATCCGAACTGTACGTTTTTTTTAACCGTCACACACCCCTAGTAAAGTTAATACACAGTGATAGCCATAAATGCAATTGTACTAATAATTGGCATAATAATTTATTTCGGTGTTTCGGTTTTTCGGCCTTGGTTTCCTTTTTTCGGTTTTCAGTTTCGGACAAGAATTTTCATTTCGGTGCATCCCTAATTTTTTATTATTCATTTATTTACCTTCCATGCCCATATTACAATAAATAAATGCAATCTATATCTGAAAAATCTGTTTCAAAAGTTGAGCTACAGAGCGAATCTTCAAATGTTTTCACCTTTGTGCTCCACAGAAGAAATATCTGCATGCAGCTTTGAAACCACACAAGGTTTATTTGATTGAACAAGACAAGCACAGATCTGCATTCAGTTTTTGTTTTCATGCATCTTGTGTGCTGTAGGATATGGTGTGTAGGCTAATAATCACTTCATCATCCGGTTTCTAATCAACAGCCTGCATATTTTTGCAAGGCATATTTGCATATGTATTCGCTCATACCGTGTTCACTTGTTGACTGTGCCGAACGCTCAGCATGGTTTCGAAAACAGGAAGGCTTTTCCCGATTTCAAACATTCAGGCTCCCCTCAGCTTTGGGAAAGATCCCAGCTCCTTCACTGCAGGACTCCTGACGGTTCACGCACTTCCCCCGTTCAACCCAAAGTGAGTTTTATGAGGGAATTCATTGTGCTGCTGAAGGGCTGGAGGACCAGGCATTGGATAAAGACAGGCCTCTGAGGATTTGCCAGAAATGTGACGGCCAATGACCCTTTTTCGAGACGTGACAAATTTTGGATGGGATTAAGAATAAGGAATTGAATATCGGGCTTGCATGTTTATTTAGTTTGGCCGTGTTGAGGGGTTTGTGATATGACTCATTAACTGAATATCGTCCTCTAATTAGCTTTCCCGTCGTGTTCATGTGGATGTGACTGGAAAACACAAGCGGATGTTGGCAGGACGCTGGAGGCTCTCACTAAACGTGGGGCAAGTTTTAACAAAGGATCCTAAGGAAATTGCATTCACCTCTGAATTTATTAAAATGTATTTTTCATTGGTGGACTTGTCAAAGCGATGACATTGGGTCCTGATGTATGTTGTAGACTGTTGGGAAACAGGGACTAAATTTAGCCAACATCTTAAACAAGACCATATGAACAAAGACATCTGGTCCATGGCTGTAATGTATCGTTTCTGAGGCTGCTAGATTTTTCTTTACGCTATTCACGTTTGTGAAGTGAATTTAAAGCACATATTGCTTGCATTTGACTTAGTTAGCCACTATCCATTGGTTTTGTTATCATGTTTGGTATCTAACGTGATTTTTGTGGGGCTTAAAGAAACAAAATCTTGACCCCGCTAGTTCTGCCATTGCAGTCATGAATTATTATGCAAGGAACTGTTTTTTTTTGCCTCGTTATTATACGCAAACATGCCTTATATAACGTAGGGAAATGATCGTTTGTCCTTTATTTTTTTATTTTTTTGCAGCAACCATGTCTGTGTCCTTAAAGGAACTCTGTCAGGTACAGATTAGAACTATGAACTTGAAAATCAACCATTCTGATGACTGGCGTCCCCATCCGAGTCGAAAGATGCCTGATTCTTGGTCTTAATCCTGCGTGAATTTCCTTGATGTTTATTTCCTTTCAAATACAAACTAACTCGGTGTTTAACGTTTAGATGCTATTTTCAAATGCCAAAACAAATCAGTTTAAATGAACTGGTGGTTTGATAATTGGTGTAATTCATTGTACTTTAAAGGCAAGCAATCACATACGAGTAAAGCTCTTTTTAACATTTTGATACTGCACTTGTTGTCTTTTAGTTTATTACACATCAAATTAGTGCGTCTAGTCAAAGTTGTGAGCGTGTGCATCAACACAACAACAAAAAACAGACACTGTGACTCAAAATATAGGCAGGCGACGAGCTTTACGCTTGTAGCGTGTATTTAATTGAGTATAATTCAAAACAGGACTTAACTCTCAGGCTCAAGACGAACATAAAAGTTTTTGAATAATTTCCTTTAGTGAACAAACTTCGAAAGGAAAAATGGTGAACTAAAGCCAACTATTTCTAAGCTTGGCCAACAATCTCACATCCATTTTTAGGCCTTGTGGTTGTGTGTTGGTGAACTGCACTTTATCTAAGAACCAAATCTAATTTCGATGACAGATTTATGGATTGCACTGCACCGTTTTTTCAATATCCGGCTCAGCTGGCATTATGGTGGTCCTTGTGTTGTTTTTAGCGAAAGCTCCCATGATTTCATCATTCTCAGCTCGCTCTCTAAACAAAAGACAACAGACCACATCAGAGTTTTGTAGCTTAGTGCCACTTCAACAGAACCATAAAATGCTTATGAGACTGTAAATTGTTTTGGTTGTTTTTGAATGGCGATTCAATCAGCGATGTGCTGAACACTTTGTGTTTGTAATGATACTGGGAATTCCAATTATGAAAATTAATTCTGTTTTTCTCAGAATTGAATAAAAAGGCAGATATTGTGTATCAGGACACGGCATCCATTAAAGAATGATTGTCAAATTTTGTAGTTGTACATAAAGAGCGCTATATGCTAATGAAGGAAAATTGCTTGTGGTCCGACTTGGGAATTGATCAGTAGTTTATGAATCATCTTTATTTAATATTTTTCTGTGACACATTTTTTTATTTAATTTGACATTTTCTGCCTTATACACTGACTTCTTTTTCGAGGGCACACAATGCAAAACTCATCAAAACATGTATTAAGCCTGTCATGTGTATGGCTCCTCACAAGGGCATAAGTTTGATTCTGGCATTGGTGGGGACATAAATAAAATTGTCACATTACAAAAACTATTTATTGCTGTTTGACTTAAACAACAGACAACTCAGTATGCACTTTACTCAGTGACATCTGACTCGCCACCCCCGGTGCCATCCCAAATGTAATGTACTATAATAAACAATGTTGTAGAGCCTAATAAACAGTACCTGTTTAAGTCTTTGTCAAAAAGAAGAAAAGCTTCCTGAACAACTTTTATGAACGTTTCTGTAGTTAAATCTTCTTTTACTTCATTAACGGACAGCTAATCAGTGTAAAACAATAAAATGCAATATTACTTTATGTCTACATCTGTGCAAGTAATGAACACAGTGCAGTAATGTAAAGTATTCAGCAATCATGACATTAATTCATGCTTCTACCATGTTGAGGTTATTTTCATTCATGGATTAGGGACCCCCTTAATAACCTTGCCATCCCATTTATAAAATGTTTAGTTATACTATCTAAACTCCTCTCCTCAGGTTAACATGGGATTGTCGTTTATTGGGGAAAACACTGTCCTTGAATCATTATGTGACGCAACTTGTTCCATATTTTGTGCATGAAAGAGTTACAGAGGGTATAATAATGCTTTCTTCCTCACTTACCTGTAGCCCGAATAATCATGCGCGTCTTGTTGAGCGAGCTTTGGTGCGTTGTACAAAGTCAATGCATCTTACATTACATGCTCGCGAGTAATGACAAGCCAATCATTAAGCGATGTGAGCTAGAGAGGCGGGACTCAAGAAATGCTAATCCAATCTTATTACTGATGTGAGTTATGGAGGCGGGACTCATTGCAGAGAACGAAAACATTAACCGTTTGTGTACCACATATAGAGCGTTATTTTTACAGAACTGAATTGCAAAAGATTTCTAATCTCATTTAAATGATTCCTGAATAAGATATAATAAGTAAAACATAGAAAACACAAGAAACAGAAGGACATCAGTGGTTATATATAAATACAGATTAATTGTTTGGGCGAAATTATTACTAGGGACAATTCAGTATATCCTGAATACTGGTAGCTAGCGTCCCTCCCTAAATCTACGCCCATGGCTCCTCATGTCAAAATATGTGTTCGGCACGTTAAGTGAACCATGCGCATCATGCGTCTTGTCAAAATAAGCATATGCGTTTAAATTATTTATGATAAAAGTGACGCTCGCCTTTGCCAGATACTCGCTTAATCTCATGTGTCTTGTGAGTACTTTGTAAACGTGAACGTCTCTTTTATCATAAACCCTTTTGACGCGTGTGCACCAGGCACGTATTTTGACTAGACCCATGATGCACATGGTTCACATGACGCAACAAACACATATTTTGAAATGATGAGCAATACATATTTTGGATTTGCGTCACCAGCCGCCACTTTTTATACATCCAGATAAATGTTACAAAGCCTCCATTTAGTCCTTATGTTAAGTTTATACAACAATTAAAGTACCCCTGTGGTTGATAATGAGAAATAAGATTTTAATTAGATTTTTTTCTTACCCCATTGGTGGATTTTTTTCTTTTTTTTATGCACAAATTCACATAAATTTGATGTTTTTCTGTTTCAAAATTTGCCTTATTTTCTTAAGTTATTTTGCTCATCAACAAAATATATCTTGATTTAAGAATTTTTTAATATTTTTCAGATCATTTTTTGCAGTGTTGTGACGTTGTGTTAGTGGTCTTATTATTTTTTTTCGTTAAATAATCGTAGGTTTTTGTATGATTCGCTTTGAACGAATTCATATGAATTAGACAACTCGTAAAATATGCACAAATTCCCATGGGAGGTTTATTCAACTATAGGTGTTTGAACCAGAAACTAGCGTGGAAAATATAGAGGAAGAGCAAATTACAGGGTCGTAATCAGGATCTATCAGAATGCTAATGCATTTTAAAGGCGGGGTGCATGATTTTTGAGAAACGCTTTGGAAAAGAGAGTCGGGCCGAGTACCAAAACACACTTCAAAAAAATTTTCTTATTACTTGTTTTCAGTAAAAATACAAAAAAAATCTTAATTTAAGATGCTTTTTCTTGATGAGCAAAACGACCCAAGGAAGTCTAGTTTTTAGGTCAAAAATATCACATTTAAGTTGATTTTGTGAATGAAACAAGCCAAAAAATCTGCCAATGTGGTAAGCAAAAAAAAATCTTGAATTTTTATAATTTTTTGTAAACACTAAATTCAAGAAAAATTTGCTTACCCCATTGACAGATTTTTTTGCAAATTTTTGCACAAAATCACTTATTTGTAAGTATATTTTTTGGTCTAAAAACTAGACTTATTTTCTTGGGTCGTTTTGCTCATCAAGAAAAAGCATCTTAATTTAAGAATTTTTAGATATTTTTACTGAAAACAACACTGTAAAAAAATCCGTAGAAGTTTGCAGCTGGGTTGCCGGTAATTTACCGTAGATTTAAATTTATGTTATTACCGGCAACATTTTGTTCAAAGTTAAATGAACATTAAACATTTACAAGTCTTTATCTTTACAGAATAAAACTAGAAAACAGCATCAAGCAAAACATTCTGGGAAACAAAATCTGAAGCAAAAAACAGAAAAAGTTTGATGATGATTTCTCGTTCCCAGAATGCTTTGCATGAGGCTGTTATTGTATAGTTTTATTCTGTAAAGATAAAGACTTGTTAATATTTAAAATGTATTCAACTTTGAAAAAACTCTTGCCACTAAATAACATTAATTTAAATCTACGGTAATTTACCGGCAACCCAGCTGCAATACCATTGTAATTTCTACGGATTTTTTAAGACAAACATACTAAGAATTTTTTTTCTTGAAAATCATTTTTTGCAGTGTGTGATTTCAAATGTCAACATTGGCTTTCAGAGATCATGTATCGCTCTTTACACAAACCATGGACAGAAAACTAAATTATACATATGAAGTATATTACGATGTGTGACTCTTAAAGTGGTGGAAGAGAAACATGGTTTGTGTAACATTAGCTATACATTATTAGCTGTAGCCATAGTCATATAAACAACATTCATAACTTGATGTTCACTACAGTTTTTCTATAATTTTTTCTTTTTTTAAGAAATAACAGTAATGGATTTCCAATAGCTTTACCTATCTGGTCTTAGCTAGTCAGATAATTGTTCTCTATGCCTAAAAGCCATGTAAAAGCAGATTTAGAAATGGATCAAGTTTTTTCTGCAGGTTTTCTTTCCCAGTTTATTTCTTTATCGCTTTTAACTCATGCTGACCTGTATTTATCTGTTTGTCTCAACTGGTTTGTCTCGCATACAAATATTCTCATAGATCTTTTCTTATGAATAATTCTGCTCTTCCCATCTCTTCAGCGCATTATCCTGCTTTAGACCTCAAGCAGGTTTCTCAACATCACTTAACCATGACTTAAGCACGACTCCCATTGAGCTAGAAGAGGATGATGTGAAATAATATAGGGATGCAGATGTCTAAGGGTTTTCATTTTCTTCACAGTCTTTCAAATAGACTTTGATGGGTCTTGCTGTGTTAAGGGAGCAGCTCTCGAATAGCAATTCCCAGACCTCTAGTTTCCGATATTTCCTGCGTTTCGCTGCTCAACGGATCTGTCGATAGCATCTGAAGAAACCGAATAAAAAATGTTTCAGTCCAATGAAAGTTTATAGTGACTCAATACAAGTACATGCAATTTGCTTTGCTCTGCAATACAAGTACACGCTATGCTGTTCTTCTTCTCTTTTAGTATTTGCTATCAAAAATACAAACAGTTTGTAATCATTAACTTTACCGTTTATTATTTTAGTTTTTTTGAAAGCTCATATGTGCCTTTATTTTTAAGATTTCAGAAATTCTTATAGTGACAGTAATGTCTTATTTGTCATGAAAATCAGAGTCCATACCTGTAAAATGAAAAATGACCCTCAGTCGCAGTCATTGTGAAAAATGTGTGCATATTTGGATAATTATTGGTTGATTTTATATGTTTAATTCTAATTTCTATAGAAAAGAGTAATATTTAATCTTATTTAACGCAATGATATGAGCCACTGAGGTTGCTAAACTGACATTTACACTATTCATACATAAAGCCTGAGGCCGCCCTCGTGCGGAAATAGTCAAAAATTGAACGAAACAATGAACAAAAGCTTGGATCCGTTTCATTATGGTACACCCTTATAATGGCATAGCAACCCTGCTGCTAAAAACGTATATATGTTTTTATAAAAATGTATATATATGGTGCATGTTCTTAAGTCGAAAGTATACTAGGGACGTCCGCGTATGCGCGCCGTCTGCATGACATCATTTTCGTCATCAGGAGGGTCCGCGGTGGCTATTGCAGTCAATAGCATTCATCTGGAGATATGAAAAATAGGTTGTAGGAATGATTTTGTAAAGTAAAGGTCATGTTTGTATCTATTTTAGTTTGGGTATGATATTTCTGGGAAGGTAAATGCAGAAGTTAGCCGACACTTCAATTTTTGTGCATTTTCTGAAGAACGACAAACCCAAAGTAAAACGTCTGCAGCTCTTAAAGCCTATGGTCTATATTCATAATTCTGGTCTTGTTTGAAATTAGACACTTGAAATATTTTTGCCCTATAGTCATAACAACTTACAATAGGAACAGAGTAAACACTATACACCATAGAGGTAAAACTGAATGTCTGACCATGTTGTTTAAATTTGAAAATGATACTCCAACACATGTAGTTTCTGTGAGCTTTTATTTCAAAAAAGTCCAAGCGTCCTTTCATAAAAAAGTGCACCTGGAGACTCGAAATAGACACATGATAACAAAATGACATGATAACCAAATGAGAATGAGTCAGCACTACATACTACATGAAGTATATCAATTCAGAACTTCTCTGCCCACCAAAGCACATAGAAAAAAACTATTAAAAAAATTACACCTCGCTTACCCAGTGATGCGTTAGTTTCAGGCATTTTAAGTTCTCAAACCTTATCTAATTGACAAAACAGAAAAAGAAGGTGCCATTTTGCTCAGAAGAGTCTAAAGGAGCAGAAAGGCTTAAAAAAAACATGACTTTTCAGTGATAAGAATTAATTTTTGATTAAGAATAAACATGATCTATCATACTAACCGGAAGTGTGCATGTAAACAAAGGAGGATCTTTTTGGATTTTCCCTATTTTAAGGTTTTTTTTTTGGGGTTAAAATGTGGGATGCATTTTGAAGAGTGGACGTTTACGTTGCAATGTATGCTGGTGTTTCTTGGGTTCGTCCAAAATGATCAGAACCATTTGAAATGATATGTAAGTACTGCCATTCATATTATTAATGCATTTCATTTCAATTCAATTCAATTTTATTTATATAGCGTTTTTCACAATTGGTAATTTTTTCAAAGCAGCTTTACATTAATAGAAGCAAGCATCCAGTCACTAATATCGCTGATGCAGTCTGTTAGCTTAGAAAACTGGTGTGGTTCGCTGGGATGTGAGGAGATGTAAAGCTGGGTATCATCCGCATAGCAGTGAAAACGTATGTTATGTTTCCTGATGTCTCCTAGAGGTAGCATATACAACGAGAACGGGATAGGACCTAAAACTGATCCCTGTGGTACGCCTTATTTAACCAGGGAGTGATATGACTCCTCCTCATTTACATAAACAAAGTGAAACAAAGTGATTTAATCCTTTCCACTCCAGTGTGTTGATTGCAAAAACAAGATCAGAACATAATTCTTGAGTGTTTTAGCTTTCAAATGATGCAAAGGTCATGATTGTTTCCCGGTCCGGGAAAGAAGAGTAGGCCATTTCTGTACTCGTCTTTTCATACGAGTTATTGTTATTGTTAAAAGCACCTTTTAGTTACAACCAAACATTAGAATTTTACGACACAGATGAAGATTATAACTGAATCAAGAATTACTGTATTTAATAACACAGAATATGACGTTGTTTTGTTCTTGTATGATATGAGAAGCTCAAACATTATAGGTTGTTTTCCCAGACATGGATTAGACTAGTCCTAGACTAAAATAAATGTAAGAGCTGTCAAAACTGAAAACAACTTGCACTGACATATCTTAAAATACACACAAGTTATGTTTTTAGTATGGCATATTTGGTTATATTTCCTAATTAAACTAATGCCTAGTCCTGTTTTAAGCTAATCCCTGTCTAAGAAACCACTCCTTAGTCTAACATCTCTTTTGTGTTTCACTGAGGTAAAATAATACAAAGTTAAACTATAGGAAAGATGAAAGATAGCTCTGTAAGCATGTTTTGCTGTTTAAATCATATAAATATCGGCTCCTTGTCTTTCTCACTTCTCTCTTGCATTCCTTCTGTTTGTATTGTAGGCTAACAATGAAGAAAGGATTTCTTTTTCTGGCAGCGTGCGACTGGTTGTTTTTGACAGATTGAAACTGGTGTGTGTGTGTTTGTGTCATCATTCAAAGCTCTTGTATTCAGCAGTCTGACTGGTAATTACAGCCGCTCATCTGTGTCTGCCTAATAAACATCTCGCTGGAGCTCCTCAAGGACGTCCACCCTCCTTCATTCCACCCAACACCATGACCATTTCTCAGCTGTCATTTGAGCAGCGTCCCGTGAACACTCAACATTCGGTCCCGTCTTCTGTTCTCTGTGTGAGGATTATGGCACAATACTGTGAGAGGGAATGACGGGAATGTAACGATTCTGGTTACGATTCCAGTAATTTAATGATTCATGTTTTAAGTATTCTTCTGTTTTGGAAAGAAATACCTTTTCTGACTACAACAAATATGTGTTTTTGTTTTTATTATCATGCAGATTTTCATGATAAACAACAGTATCTCCATCATCGCCGTGAGTTTTGGGTTGCGAGTGGCTCTTTACTGCCAATGGCAGATGTGGGAACTCACCGTGCCGTAATTATTTGTGCCCATCAGGTGTGTCGACAATGAAATGAAAATGAAAGATGCAAAGTGGCAAATGTTTTCGGTCATATGTGACCTTTCTCAATGCCAGATGTGGAAAACATTCAGGAAACTTGGTTGTAGGTAGGGCTGTAACAATTAATCGTGTACGTGTCCCATTAAAAATACCTGTCTGAAATCGATTCTGAATCGCAAGGCTGTGATTATGTGTTTCATGCACAGCTTGTGCGTGTACTACGGCATTTGGTCAGTAGGAAGTCTTTATCGATCTAAAATCTATACGAGTCGGAGTCGTTTATAACGTGCATTCACATATTCTTTATTACCATGAAAATACCTAAAACAATTTGAAGAAATGTGATATAAATATTCCTATAGACATTTCCTGGAATAGCGTTTGTAATGCTACTTCTTCTGTGGCACAAAGGGAGTTTCTGCACGAAAGCGCCCCCTGGCTTTAGGATGTGCCGGGATTTCACCGTAATTCATTAAAATTCATTCATTGAGAAAACGCGCATTTGCACGATTAATCGTAGTTGTAGGCATGCAATTCAATTAGAAAAATGAAAATTACCCCAACGATCGTTGGTTTTCGATACGCGTCATCATATGCATTGTGGCGAAACATCCAGTTATGAGACCAATAATCATCTCACATACAGGTGCCGTTTTAAAATCAAACATGATGTATCGATCGCTAAATATGCTTATAAATGCAGATACAGTATCTCTTTCTCTAAATAAATATTCACTTATGAGTCTTTCTGGTGTTTTAAATGACATTGTATTTGATATTTTGCCGTCAAAAGAACAAAAAAGTCTTAACTTCCTTTAGTTTCTACAGACACTATCGCACTGATATATGAACTTAGAGTCACAGCAGTTAGTAAATACAGTCATTTATTTCCGACACTGAGGGTTTGAATGTACCGCTATCAGAGTATTTTAGTGCAATATGCCATCTGCGTCAGCACAAGAATTCGGACGGTTAAAAACCGTTTATCAAGATAACTATTTGGTTCCAGTTTTCCCCAGTCCTAGCAAGGCATACTTTAGTCTCGCAAGCACGGAGAAAAGAAATGATAAAGAGTAGTTTCGTCTTTATGAAAGTCATTTCTTCTGTGGCTGTGACAGTAGCTGGGAGGATCGGATAATCAATCTTCGCTTCAGTGGCTTCCTGCCGATTTATTGGGCTTTCGGTGTCAAAGGTTGACGACGTGCGCGTTCTTTCCTGGCATTAACGGCCATATGACAGCTGTTAGAAAACTGTAAATAACCTTGAGCCTTTGAGCTTCGTAGAGTTCGTCTAAATTTACGAACGCAAGGATATCCTTTGGAAGATCTTTGTTGCTGGAAATGAATCAAGAATTTAGAGATGGACCATGAAAATAAAATTTAAATGCTTGTTGGCGTTACTACAGCTCAGACTGAAGTGATTTTGTAAATGCAGTTATATTTATAGACACTTTGTGATATAGTCATAGTGGCTTTGTTGATGGTATTGAAGATCATGACTCTTGAGAAGATTTTAATTATCCTTATTATTTGTTTAGTAAGTTTTCGAAAACCTGTGTCTGTAGATGCTTGATCTTTCTTCTCTCTGATGCCCTGTTTATACCTGGTATTAAGATGCGTTTTGGTCTCTGACGGCCGGTGACTTCTCTTCGGAGGGGCGCAGATTTAAAATATGTGTTCGTTGCATTATGCGTCATGTGAAAAGACGTTCATGTTTACAAAAAATACTCGCAAGACACTAACTTAACAATAAACTCTAATTACACATAAGATTAAGCGAGTATGTGCGAGTGTCTCTTTTATCATAAACCTCTTCAAAGTGTCACAGCAGAGACGTATTTTGACATGATGCACATAGGTTCACACCTGGTGTTGTAATTTATCTCTTTTGTCCACATTCGACCACTTCTGTCCTGATCACTTCGAGGGGATGGTTTATGGGTGAGTCATTAAATATGTGTTGTAGTAAACATGTAAATGTAACGCCCCATTCAGACAGCCAGCAACCAGCAGTAGCAGAGCGACGCGATCTCATTCATTTCAATGGAAACCTGCCGACTTCCGGCGACACGAGCGAAAGTGACCGCTGGCGACCGTATGCAAATGTTCAGCGAATTTCGGGAGCGACTACCAATGAGAACGAAGCAGTGGAGTTCACGTCATCCTTCTCTCGTCAGTTACTGGAATAGATGGTATTCATTTGTTCATGACAACCAGATTTAAACACGCCTCATTGAAAGAGACGGGCGACACACAGCGATAACGTCGCTGGCTGTCTGAATGAGGCGTAAGAGTTTTCTCTGATATTTTAGTGCGATTGATGGAGTAAACTTACGCAAATTCACACGCTTGTGAAAAATAAAACAGAAATGAAAGAAATGGAAAGTGGTCCCTTTAGTTTTTCAGTGAGTGCATAAAGACCATGCCGAACACTGTGGGTTTGCGTTAAAATTCAGGACTAATGTGAAAACGTTGTGCTCGTACATCACACATTAGGTCAAATTGTGGCTTCTTGAACCACATGAGTGTCTTCACCACAAAGCAATCCGGTTGAATGAGTTTTCGACTACCTCTGAATGTGGTCAAAAGGGAACAAGCTCAAAACCCTTCACCCGTTTACACCTGTATAGCTTCGTCTACTTCTGATCCGATTGACCAAAACACATCTTAATACCAGGTGTAAACAGCCCCAGACAGCTGTAGTAATATTATATTGAAATGTTAAATTATATATGAGTAAATGTTGCAGTTTTTTTACAGATATAAAAGAGAAAAAATCCAGATAATTTACTCACCCCCATGTCATCCAAGATGTTTATGTCTGTCTTTGTTCAGTCGAAAAGATATTAAGTTTTATGAGGAAAACATTAGGGGTTTTCACACTGCGCTTAACCCTGGGTTATCTTCATTCTAAACCCTGCTTTTAACCCTGGGTTAAGGAGCGTTTCACACCTGTAATTTGAAAGCGGTGTTAGCACCGCTTTTTACCCAGGGTTATGAAACCCTGCTCTGGAGCAGGGTTAGCACCGCATTTGTGGTGTTAACCCCGCATTGTGGTGCCAAACGCATGCAGTGTGAAACGAAGCAGGGTTAGAATGTTATGACCCTAATTAAACACAGCTGAAGTAGCTAATCAAGGCTTGATAATTACAGACAGGTGTGTTGAAACTGGGTTGGAGACTCCTGACCCAGGGTTTAGGAATGCACAGTGTGAAACGTCAAATTATGAATACCCAGGGTTATCTTTTAACCCCTGGTTAAGTTTGAACAGTGTGAAACATGAAAAAAAATAACCCAGGATTCCGTTAACCCTGGGTTTAGAATAACCCAGGTTTAACAATTTCATGTGTGAAAAGCCCTATAGTGGACTAGTGAACCTCAACAGTTTACAGTTTCAATGCAGCTCAGGGTCTTATTTAGCGAAACAATCGTCATTTTTAGAAAATGCTTTACTTTTAAACCACAACTTCTCGTCTTGCACTAGCCGTGTGATGCGCCAACTTGACCTTACGTATTACGTAATCATGTCGAAGGGTCATGCGTTACATATCATCGCTGTCCGATGAAAACCACGTATGTCCATTTTGCCGATTTTGAGATTTTTCGACAGATTGAATGTCCAGGTTCATTTCCGTATACAGTATGCATCACATAACTAAATGGCCAATGAAAAGTTGTGAAATCATGTCATCTGATTTTCACGTATATCCAATCACGCCGTGTATCTCCCACCTGTGAAGCATCTCGCCGGTCTCGTAAAGTTTCATTGAAGCTCAGCACTGCACATAGCCGAATAAACATAGCCTGGTGAGACAATGACTTTCCTTCATCGAGGTAAACGTTCCCCCTGACGCCAGACGTACGTCTAGGAGTGACTAAATTATGGTAGGACTGTGCAAACAAAGTATCTTTCTAACATAGTGTTATTTACACTGGGAACATCCCACCGCTTTTTGAAGGCGTTTGGTTAAAATGTTCTGAAAAATCAAGCAATGCTTAAGACTGGTTTTGTGGTCTAGTGTCACATATGTTGCGTTGTATGCTGATGGTGTGTTTTCTTGTACATATGTAATGAAATTCATTGTAATCATTTATTAAACGCGCTGCTGTTTTCTACGGTATGGTGCTTTGGCATTGTTCGGTTGAGCTGGTGTTGCAGGGACTGTTGCATGTGTGCAGGCGACATTGTTGAGGGTTTTATGCTGAGTATTTTCTTGTTGTTGACTGGCCTACGCTATGCCCATTTTTGATGCGCCGTTATTCAATATTTTTCCCGTCCTGCAATAATGTTTTTTTATCTGATCTTTTGTCCCCACCACTTTTCAACACAAACTGACGCCCCTGCTGTCTAGCATTACCATGTCAGTGTATTGATTCATTGTCCCTTCATAGCTTGCAAGAGACATTTAATACACTTATAATTAATATTAAATAAAGTAAGCGTATGTAACTAAGACGTAGGCTATTTAATAAAGTAAGCGTATTCATCGGTCAATATAAAGCGCGACTTGGGCATTCTAATTAATGATCGGAAAAACGCGTATCGACCACCGTTACTGTAAAATATGCACTTATGTCCATTTAAACTCAATTTTGGTCAAATGTGGATTATATCATTACACTGGCAAGAATATGGTTACATGTAAAGATGCCGTACCATGTATGACAACGCTACATTTAACTGCTTTTGATATACAGTGTTTTTTTCACTTCCTGAAAAATAACAGTTTTGGACATACGTGAGTTTCATCGGGCAGCGACGATATGTAAAATGCACACTTGCTGACAATTGTAAACAATAAACTGACACAAAGACATTAATTTGTATCATTCCACATACATCTGAACAGTCCTCTTTCTCCACACTTAGAAACACTAGGGCTGTAACGATTAATCGTGCAAATGCACATTTTCTCAATGAATGAATTTTAATGAATTAAGGTGAAATTCCAGCACATCCCAAAGCCAGGGGGCGCTCTCATGCAGAAACTCCCTTTGTGCCACAGAAGAAGTAACATTACAAACGCTCATAGATATATACACTAGTATATATACGTTCGAAACCGCCTACTACATACTATATAGTACGCGAAAAGCAGTAGGCGAGGCGAGTAGTATGTCCGAATACATAGTATTCGAAAAACAGTATGCGAAAAGTACCAGGATGACCTACTACTTCCGGTTAGATTTTGCAGTGTGCATACGATGGACGCTTCACTATCCCATGATGCCCCGGACGAGGAGTTATCCAACGAAGAAGAAGGGGCACGCGGCTCTTTTCGCGCTGAAATGACATGACGTGATGACGACGTATGTCACGTGATGTAGCAACATGGCGGATGTAGTACGTCCGAATCTCATTCATACTACCAGGATTCTTACTACAGGGAGTGCAGAATTATTAGGCAAGTTGTATTTTTGGGGATTGCTTTTGTTGTTGTACAACTACAGTGCTCTTGGTCAATTCAAAATGTTAACAAACCCTCAAACCTGAACATTTAAGTAGTAAAAGTGAAATGTTGGCTTTATTAAGAGAATATTTCTATGTACATCATTATTAGGCAACTATTAGTGTGCAGAATTATTAAGCAACTAAATGAAAAACAAAGATTTTACCATCTCACTTGTTTTTTTCACCTGTTAAAGTGAGAATAATAGACAAGCTCTACATTTACAAAAAAAATAATAAAACAATAAAAAATAAAAAAATATATAGACTCAGTGACCAATATAGCCTCCCTTCTTTATGATAACAGTCACAAGCCTTCCATTCACAGATTCAGTCAGTTTCTTGATCTGGTCTGAACCAACATTTTGTGCAGACGCAACCACAGCCTCCCAGACACTGTTCAGAGAGGTGTACTGTTTACCTTCACTGTAAATGTCCTGCTTAAGAAGGGATCAAAAGGTCTCAATAGGGTTTAAGTCAGGTGACTCATGTCATTAGTTTTTCACCTTTAAGGCCTTTACTGGCCAGCCACTCAGTTGAGTACTTTGATGCATGTGCTGAAGGGTTGTCTTGCATAAAAAAGTCTTATTGAAAGATGAAGATTTTTTCCTGTACCACTGCTTGAAGAAAGTGTCTTCTAAAAATTGGCAGTAGGTCTGAGAGTTGTTTTTTATTTCCATTTTCAACCCAAAAAGGTCCAACAAGCTCATGTTTAATAATACCTGTCTGTGCCTGCCTGCCTGTAATGTAGAAAACACTTTCTTCAAGCAGTGGTACAGAAAAAAGTTTGCATCTTTCAAGAAGACTGATTATTTTGTAAGACAACGCTCCATCACATACATCACAAGTACTCCACTGCATGGCTGGCCAGTAAAGGCCTTAAAGGTGAAAAACTAATGACATGGCCCCCTTCTTCACCTGACTTAAACCCTATTGAGACATTTTGATCCCTTCTTAAGCAGGACATTTACAGTGAAGGTAAAACGTACACCTCTCTGAAAAGTGTCTGGGAGGCTGTGGTTGCGTCTGCACAAAATGTTGGTTCAGACCAGATCAAAAAACTGACTGAATCCGTGAATGGAAGGCTTGTGACTGTTATCGAAAAGAAGGGTGGCTATATTGGTCACTGAGTCTATATATATATATTTTTTTTTTTATTGTTTTATTATCTTTTTTTTGTAAATGTAGAGTTTGTTTATTATTCTCACTTTAACAGTTGAAAAAAAAACAAGTGAGATGGTAAAATCTTTGTTTTTCATTTAGTTGCCTAATAATTCTGCACACTAATAGTTGCCTAATAATGATGTACATAGAAATATTCTCTTAAGAAAGCCAAAATTTCACTTTTACTACTTAAATGTTCAGGTTTGAGAGTTTGTTAACATTTTGAATTGACCAAGAGCACTGTAGTTGTACAATAACAAAAGTAATCTTCAAAAATACAACTTGCCTAATAATTCTGCACTCCCTGTATACAGTACCTACTGTTTTAATGCCAAGTAAGTAGGTACTTCATCTAATTCAGTACCTACTATACAGTATGCGGTTTCGGACGCAGCCCATATGTTGCCTTGGGGTTCTAAGCATGCGTTAAAACCGCCACCATCTTGGAACAGGGGTCTTGTCATAGGAAGTAGCTGGGTAAAGTTGCTGTCTCCGCCTGTACTCTGAATTCATGGACGATGCCGATTTTTGTGCGGCGTATGGATGTTAGACCTTCTAGCACTATGCATTATAGTTAGAAAAAAAACATTTTAATAATTTCAAAACTCTAATTTTTTTCTGGACTCAATGCTAAATACATGTCTGACTGTTGAAACGAACCAAAGAAAACCAAGAAAATTGCATTCATGACGATTTATGGTGATTTTATTTCCGTTTCACCATTGCCTACAATGACCCTGATGCGGGGTTCCCCTGTTTAAAAATGGCGGCTCTACCTGAAGCATTAGGTCTAATGAACTGCCGTAGCATTGTCTTATTTTTCAGTTCAATATTTAAACATCTTTAAAAACAATATTTTATGCTTAATAGCATATGCTTGAAGAACTTATCATACTCAACTGGGTCTTGCTTTGCCCATTAAAGTATGTTATATAATTTGATATGACTCTGGTCTTGAGAATAGCACAGTCAGAAATGCACATCGTGTTAAAACAGCTCTCTGCAGACGCACGTGTGCAGGGGCGTCATGCACCAATTTTTTTTAAGGGGGCACAGTGTCAACAGCTCACAGAAATTTGTGCATACACAGACATCAAACGAAATATTATAGAGCTTTCAGTCTTTTCCTTGGCACTTACATTTCTAACAATCTGAGAACCCCTGCTTTCATGCAAAAACCTCCAAAATAAGAGTGATGAATAACTTTAATATCAAATACTATTCAATCGGAATAATGACACATTTGCATCATATTTACATCTGAAACGGCATGTTTTATTTAAGTCTTAATGGCTTGTTTAATTGTGTCATTAATGCATTTTGCACAACAACTACATTATCATATAAAATGAATGTAATTTTAAATCCATAAAGTATATAAACAACGAAAATGACATAAGCTATAGCCACGTGATTATTTTTAATGTTCAACAATGATTTAAAAAAATATGTTTAGATAAAATTATTAGAGGAACGGATTTTTGCATAAAATTTTACCTCATGTGAGCATGTGAGATTACGCGCCCGCTTGAACTCTGCGAACTTTGGCGTTGTGCCAAGAAGATGAATCTCTACTAATATAACGTTGAGACGGTCACATTTAAAACCATACATTTTCTACACAGAGGAGGTTAACTGCACATTACCGTACTGGGGTTTGGAAATGTTGTGAGCTTTTCTAACACGTTTTAATTCCTCAGATAGCCAAATGCAGCAGCAAGCCAGCAACAGCAGAGAGCTCGTGAGCGCGCCCAGACAGACGCTGATGACGTCTGCGACTGCGCTGACTGCAGCGCCAGCTGCCACCAGAATAAAAGTAATGTAACATGATCAAAACACTATCAAAACGGCGAAAATCTCCGAAAAGTGACAAGGATGCAGCACAGAATGTATAATATTGTGCATATTAAACAGATTAAGAGTCAAATAACAGATTAATAGAAGCTTATTTGATTTTGAGGTTGGATGCAAAATCCATTGGCTCAAAAAAACCAAGGGGGCAGGTGCCCCCTCAGTTTGAATGGGCATGACGCCTCTGCACGTGTGTGTACGGTCTCTCTTTAACATTATGCCTAAAGGTCTCTACAGCCCGGTTTTATCTTTAGTCATGTGTATTTGGCTTGTGCTAATCCGTCTATCCGATATCTTCTCTCTCTCTCTCTATTCCTTTTGCTCTCAGAAAATGTGATTACATACAATGTTTTGGTCCCCGTAGGAGTTTCATAGCACTGTCGTCTTCTCTCCGGCACAGGCATTATCTTCAAACATCATCCCAGTCGATATCTGCATCCCAAAGCCACTTTTGTCGTTTCAATGTTCTCTCTGCTGATGCAGCTGCCCAGTGCGTTTGCGGTTTGTATGTTTTCTGCAAGGCCTGACTTGTTTTAAACTTGCGTATATCAAATCCATATTGACCCGCCGTGCTGAAGGCTTAAGAAGCTCTGGCAGAAATCGATGGCCTCTACCGCCGAGAATCGGCTTCATCTCTGCTTCCCGATCCATCACAGCGCGGCTCCGCTGACTCATGTTTACTAAAACTTGCTCCACGCCAAACCTCCAATTAACGCCCGATTGGCTAAACTCAAAGAACGAGACAGCTGCGCCTTATAAATATGGAAGAAAACAGCGAGAGGCTGATGGACCTCGGATCCCATTGAGATAATTAAATTTCTTGTGTTATTCTCTGATTTGTTTTACGTTACTGTCCACACCGATGACGAAGACGGCGAGATGCTGAATATCGATCTCTGTCAGCACTCGTTGGTTTTAAAGTTAAATTCACTGCTGTTTATTTTGTGTTGTTTTTGCCGTTGTAGGCTACCGTGTGGGTTAGTAGAGCAGTACGGCAATTGCCATTTCAGTGATGTATTGTGCCTGAAAGCTTAGTGAGTTACCTGTGCAGGCAGCATCATAGGCAGGCTTGCAAAGGTAGACAACGTGATTGACTTCATTCAGAGACTTAATGCATACAGCCCAGTGGAAAAATCCATCTGGGTTGGCGGATGATGTGGAAGAAATACATATGTTATATATTGATGTTGCTAAGCGTTTTTCCAAATGCATAAAGTATTATATAAGCACTATATAAAGTACAGTAGTGTGCAAAAGTCTTAGACCACCGTTCCACCATCAGATTTGCTTTGTCAATGGTATAATCTCACAAAATTATGTACCTATAGTCACCTTTTTTGATTCTTTTTTTTATAATGTCACGAATTTTTGCGTTTTTTTGTGATCGTATCATGAATTTTTGTTTATGTGTCATTGTCACATATTGGTTACTCAACTGCTTTTTCATATTTTCAAACCATTTTCGCTTCGATTTAGGGTTAGATTTGGTGTTTGCGTTAAGATGTCACTTTAAGGGCCCTATTTTAACGATCTAAACCAGTGGTCCCCAACCTTTTTTTCACCACGGACCGGTTTCAGCTTTAAAAAAATTTTGCGGACCGGGTGGGGTGACATTGGGGGGGGGGGGGGGGTTGGGGTCGCTGATTTGCTGTTCAAACGTGCTAAAAAAAATCCTCCTTTTCGAAATGTACGTTTTAAACGGAAGTAAAGATAACAACCATGTATTAGGAAAATTAATAATTGTTTTATTTAGGCTATAGTATATTTTCTATAGACGTGTAAAACCATATTTTGGCGGATTGTTTTTTACTTTCATTATTTGTACTAGTTTGCCTGCCCATTTAGTCTTAATTGAACCTAAACGAACTTGGCTTGCTGTTGAAGGCAGCTCGAATCTTGGTCGGGCTCGAGACCCAATTCCAAGTAACAGAAGAAAAGAAAAATGCAGTGAAGGAGGAGAGATGCCAGAAGAATTGCGGCTGGGCGCAGAGGCACGGAGACTCACGTTTACCATGAGTAATGATGATTGACAAGTTTAGGTTCCTTTCAAACCTACGTTAAAAGTGTAGCCATTAAAATATTATTAGCCTAATAGTTTATTTTGATCATGGTGCTACGATCGATGGATAATTCTGAAGTTGTTTTAAAGAAGAATAAAATAATTACTTTTCAGTCATTTGCGCTGTCACACAGTTGAACGTGCCCATATGTACATCATTGCGACGTACATTTGCAAATGATTCATAAAGTCATACCTCCGCAATTCTTAGATCGATTGTGTTTTAGAAGTACTGTATGCTCAAACTCTAATGACAGTAATGTGATCGCTGATGCGCTGGTAGAGAGAGAGGCGGAGAAAAAGAGAGAGAGCGCGGCTCTGTTCAAAAGTGGAAATGATCGCTGTTATTTGAAGTCAGCTCTCAAAGTACAAAATACCCGGTGGCAACTTGTACACGACCCAGTACTGGGTCGCGACCCGGTGGTTGGGGACCTCTGATCTAAACGGTCTAAACGGGTGTGGTCGAACCCACTTTTGCTAATTTAACAACAGGAAAAATGGTTTATGCGCCAAGCGCACGGCCTAAAAGGGTTGTTCCTATTCTCCTAATGAGTAATGGTTGAGTAATGAGTCTCAGCTCTCATCCCCTTTAAAAGCCAGTTGCACCTGGCGCCATGCCTAATCCCTATTTAGAAAGGAGAATTTGTAAACTGAAAAAAAAATAAGCGGAGGAAAAATACCAAAAGTTTAAGATCAGTGTTAAAAAAATGTTTTGTTTTTGGATTAAAACATTTAAAAGCTGTTTTCTTTTAGTCATGGAAGTAAAAATAGCAGGCTTTTAATTGGTGTAAATGTATTGATATCCTACATAATCATTGTAATCTCATAAAATAATTTCCAAATTTGCAAGAAAAGGTTTGTACACTAAAAATACAAACAAGAGATAAAGAATTTACAAACGTGCCGAGAGCCTTCAGCACTCGGACAGCGCCATGGGATTTTTAAAGCATTACTTAAAAATGTTTCTCATCTCACTATATCCACAGGTACAAAGTCATCATATACAATAAATCCGTAGGGTAGCATTAAAAAAAAAACATTTAAAAACATATGCATTTGTTTAAAGCAAAACATTTATTTACTTACCAGGCTACAGGCGAAGCAGCTCTTTACGCCTTCTAACGTCTCATAATCGATCTTCATTTATGTCCAAGAGACTCAATAATAATCTTTTACATTCAATCCTTTAATCTTTCATATTTAAAAGCTTTTTTGTGCTGCTGCGCATCCATGTGTGTGATAAGCAAACCCGAGTTGTCGTCCTGTTTAGGCGCATATCACTAACATGCTCTTTAAATAACAAAAACACTATTGCGCCATTGACTTTAGACTTTAGAGTAGGTTTTTGTTGGTCAATGGCGTAGTCTATTTTAGTTGCCTCAAAATAGCAACGCGCCAACAATGTGCCTGAACACACCTCATTTTCAGACCAGAACACCCATGGGCGCAACATTGGGCACAAATGCATTTGCTATTTAAACAACGTGGCGCTAAACGTGAAAATTATCATTGCGCTGAGTTGAAACTAGCAAAAGAGACTTTTGGGCCGGGTGTATGATAGGGCCCTTAGTATTGGTTTAAACTATTTTTTCAGATTAATTTTTTTGTATTTTCTCAATTTTAAAACATTGTCGTCTGGCGTTAGGGTTAGATTTGGGTTTGGGTAAGCATGTCATTTTATGTAAATCTAACCCTAAACCGAAGCGAAAATTGCAAGAAAATAGTACAAAACAGTTGAGTAACCAATACGTGACAATGACACATAAACAGAAATTCGTGATACGATCAGGAAAAAAAGGGGAAATTCGTGACAGTATCACGAAAAAGAATAAAAAAATTACGTAACTATAGGTACGTAATTTTGTGTGACTGGGCTGAATGACCATATATAATTATTTATATGTGACCCTGGACCACAAAACCAGTCATAAAGGTACATTTTTTAAACAATACATCATTTGAAAGCTGAATACATATGCTTTCCATTGATGTATGGTTTGGATAGGACAATATTTGGCTGAGATGCAACTATTTGCAAATCTGGAACCTAAGGGTGCAAAAAATCTAAGTACTGAGAAAATCGTCTTTGAAGTGTCTAAATGAAGTCCTTAGCAACACATATTACTAATGATAAATACATTTTTTATATATTTACTGCAGGAAATTTACTAAATATCTTCATGGAACATGATCTTTACTTAATATCCTAATGATTTTTGTCATTAAAATATCATCATTTTGACACCGGTTTCCCGGACAGGGCTTATCGTAGTCCCAGACTAAAATGCATGTTTGAGCTGCCTTAGTTTAAAAACATCTTTTACTGACATATCTAAACATATATCTGTGTTATTGTTTGTGTCAAGATGCACACCAGTACTGTTTTTTGTAAGGTTTTGTAAAATTACTTAAATGTCCTAATATAACTATAGGCCTAGTCCTGGATTTTTTTTAACCGTGTCTGAAAAAAACCCGCCCCATTAAGTATTGTTGGCTATTGCTACAAATAAACCAATATGACTTATGACAATATGACTTATGACAATGTGACTTATGACAATATGACTTATGACAATATGACTTATGACAATGTGACTTATGACAATGTGACTTATGACAATGTGACTTATGGTTTTGTGGTTCAGGGTTGAATATAATCTGTTGTGCTTTATAGTAAATATAAGATGATAGCTAGTTTACACTGATGTGATGTAAGACCCAGTCTAGTAGGTAGGCTATAGTTTTTTTCTATGAATTGAAGGGCTAACGTTTAACATCTTCACTATAAGGTTAACCAGTGCGACCGCCCATATAATAACACTACTGTACGTAAAAAAAATCATGTTTCATTTGCTTGTAGTGCGTACTGGTGTACAAATGTGCTTGTTTACATTAGACTGCGTCTTAATGAAGCCTTCTTAGTTTTTCTGGTTGACATCTGGTGCTGCCCATGACCGAACACATCAGATCTGAGATCTGAGATGATGTCAGACACACATACGATTTTAATTATCAGCCATTCACGTTGGGAAATAGTCCTGTAGAATTTGGCTACATTTATCTTTTTCCTTTTGTTCTGAGCGCTCACCATGAAAGGAAATTGTTTATCTTGCGTAATGGTGACAGGGTTGTTATAATCCGAATTAGCAGAAAACTCAATTACCGCAGATAACAGCGTGATTACTTACAATTTAGTTGTCAGAGATGTACAATTGATCATTCTTTATAATGAATAATTGGAATGTAATGGACAATTTAAACGACTTTTTCAAGATGGTAAACACTTTTGGTTAAGGATTTGTTTTAATCAACACTGCCCTCAGAATAAAGTTCACAATTGTTCAAAGCAGCTTTGCAAAGAAACAGTGAAAATAAAGAAAATCAAGGAACAACAAGGCGTTGGTTAAAAAAAGACAAACCCAGTTGGGTTAAATGAACCCAGAAAATGTTTAGATTTGACCCAACAACCGGTTAAATTAAAAGCCAGGTTTTATAACCCAGCATTTATTATAATATGATGAATTATGAAAATGTCGGTCTTGTCTACGTCAACAGGCCCAGAAAGTAAACTATTGTGTTTGTTGTAGTCCAAGAAAAGAGATTTACTTTGGAGACGATAACTTGCGTCATTGTTTACTTTGGGGTTTGTACCTTTTGCATATCGTTAACATGAACTAATACACACTTACACACCAAAAGAAATGAAAAAACGTGAATCGGACCATAGTTGTGAATATGAGCATTGCGATGCTGGTCACTGTATTAACACTTTCAGAAAGAACCAACTATGTCACAGATAAGTTTTGTTTAAATGTGGTTTGATTTACATTAATGTCACTGATTTAAGAAAATATACTAGATTTGATACCGAACAGTTTGATAAGACTTCACACTAACATAAAAAGTGAAAAGCTTCCTTGATCACAGTGATATGAAATGCTTCTCTGAGCACAAATAAACAACTACCTTGTTTTCCCTGAACTACAGCCATTTACACGCAGAGAAATCTTATTAAGAGAAGCTGTGAGAGAATGATAGCACAAGAGAGAGAGAGAGAGAGATTTCTGCTGCATGTTTAATCTCTAATGTTCGAGGGTTTTCCAGTGAGGTCGGGAGGAGGTGCTTGCAGAAATGTGATGCATATCACTATACACTTACCTCACTGAAAATGTGCTTTTAATAAAAGGAGTTTGCATGGACTTACATGATGCATAGTATTAATAGATAACTTTCAAAAATACAATACTGACTTTTATGTACGTTTAAACAGATGCTGAAGCATACAACGTAGACGTATTTGCAACATTTAATCGTAGCATTATTACATTTTTACAGCTACAAAATGTAAAACATTTACAAATCTTTCATACCATAAAGATTGCTGTAGAACAGTGGTTCTCAAACTGGGGGCCGCGAGATGCTGCCAGGGGGGTCCCAGTTTTATGACATTTTCATAAAATACATTAATTTATCATGAATTCTGTGTAATTAAACCTAAAAAAAAAATAAGGCTACTAACCAACAGCACTACTTTGTATACTTTAATATGTTTTGTCTTAAAATGTTACGTTTTAGAACAAATTTGTTATAAAAAAAATTGGGGGGGGGGCGCGAAGGAATGCACCATATACAAGGGGGGCCGCACACTGAAAAAGTTTGAGAACCACTGCTGTAGAATTCCCTTTAACCAATTTATCGATAACGTTACCACCCTAATGGTACATTCACACGGGATGTAAGCGGTAACACTTTCCGTTCACTTTTAATGGGTGACGTCATGCATTGCCGAACTGAATTGTGGATCCGTCGGCCAGAAGTTGGACATTTCTCAACTTTTCAAGCGGCAACGTGTGCGTGAGCCAATCAGATTGCCTTATGCAAATAACTTAAACAGAGCCAGCCAATTACGTTTATGGAAGACCGGAGCATGTGTAGCGGCCACTGGGATTGGCTGTTGGCCACGCATCAAACAAGCCTTCCGTCAAGCGTTAACGCTTTCGTCCCTTGTGAAATGTACCGTAACCCTACAGCCAAACCTTTCCCTAGACCCAAAAATACGTAATAGGTTTTTTATATATTACGCAACATAACGAATAGTAATGTGTAGAAATAGCATTTAAAATATATTTTAAGTAGCTACAGTCCCACCCAAAAAAATTATTATTGAAATCATGTACTGTTATAAATTAAAAGCAAGTGTAAGAACAATAATTTATTTATTATATTTATTTATTTTCAGCTGTGAGCCTCCCTTGAGCTTATGATGAAGTTAAGAAAAGTATACATTTATTAATCAACTAGAACATTAATCCAGCTTCAGTCTGTCAAGGCGCTTATTTCAAATTTCAAAAGTACATTGACTGAAAGACGGCAATGTCGCTAATCTGTGACGTAGCGCACAAGAGCCAATGAGCTTTGGATATGCCATAAAGGAATGTGTCGTAAAGCTTTTTCAGGCGAAATATTTGAATTAACATTCATTCACAATTTGACGTTTATGGTGCTGATGAGAAATGGGATCAAGATCACAGGATTAAGGGCTGAATTTGGATCTGTTCCTCAATATGAATTTTAAAGATGTGGATTACAGCGAATTAATAAATGAACATCTTTTGTGAATTTGTGTAATTGCATAGGAAAGGACTGCATAGGAGAAAACACATTTTGTGCGTCATGGCAAACACATGGCAAATATTTTCCAAATGGTTAAATGATTACAGAAATGTTATTTTTTTAAATATTTTTTTTAATTTTAGATTTTAAAGTTTCAAAGTGTGGTCTTGTCTAAAATTATGTAATTATTTTAAGTCATTCATATTTCATTAGATAAATGAGTAAACTGTCTTAAATAAACAAGTCAGAAAATAGACTGAAAACATGCCATTAATATGCGTAAGAAACGCCAATGCTTAGTATTTATGAATAGGAATACGTACAAATGTGTATGTCTGTAAAGCTGTTAATACATTAATAATTTACACATAACTCCTGTCAAGACGTCAGTATTATACGTTTGAGTGTGTATAAAAAGTAAGTAAATGTACTTGTGGTACATCCACACTTTACGTAAAAATACACACATCTCATGAGATCACATTGGACTACAATGGTCAACACAAGCATCTACTCGTGTAGCTATCACAAGATCATCAGTGGGTATATTAAAGCCACTAAAGGATCTGTGTTACAGTGTTTTTTTTTGAGGCAGACATAGACTTATAAAAATAAAGGTGCTTCATGATGCCATAGAAGAATCATTACCGGAATCATTTATGTTTAGCAAAAGGTGCTTTGTGGAGAAAGGTCTTTAGATTATAAAAAGCTACCTGTATGAAAGAAACCAAAAATGGAGGAATCGTTTTATAAGTGTATAGTCTGGGCCACATTGCATCGTAGCTTTCAATCTGTAAGAGATCTTCAAAAGCCGCTCCATTACTCCTTTGGGTTTAATATAGTTATAAAATCACAGAGCCTCTCATAAAAAACTCTTAATGACGGTCAATCTTAAATGATCACTAGAGACTTAAAGTGAGATCTCTACTGTTTGCTTTTGAAGTTATCAACCAGAGATTGATGTCGGCTCTGTTAACATTGTAACATGTTTTCATTACACTACAGTAAATACTTTAAATGTAAAACTTTAGGTATGCTCGACAGGTGACAGATTTTATCCAGGCTATGTTTCGACATTATTGTTGCTCACCATCATCTCCAGAGGACTAAATGTCGGCTGGTCTAACATCATTATCATTAACCTCTTCCACACAGTCTTTTGGGTAAATTACCGTAAATTTACCAGACCGATTTTACCCGCAAAAAGATGGTAAGCTGTTTTAAACAACTTTGGTAAAGAGATGTGGACATTAACTTCAGATGTGCTCGACTTTAAGCAGCGCGCATGTGGTGAGATACGTCCGTAAACAGTGCGAGGGTAAACGTGTCATCTGTATCAAAACATTATTATTGGCCCGAAGCTGTCAGCACGTTCCGACGTTGTCCTTTCTAATGCGGGTAATCCTATTTTTCGTTCACACATAGCATTTACTGGTAAATTACTGGCAATCTTACAACCTCTCTTACTGGTAAATTGGCAGCACTGATTTACCAGTAAATTACCACTAAAGACTGTGAAAGGGACTATTGACCTGTGCATCTGTGGATGTCCGCTGAGCTCTCGTGCTTGCTTTTATAGCCCAGAGTCACAGCCGACAACAGCCATTTTAAATGCATGCGCTTGTTTCTCATTGTGTGGGAAAATTTTTTCTGTAATGATGTTTTATGCAGAATAACAAAAAGGTCGTTGTGTTGTTGCTGCAGAATTACTTCACCAAAGGCCATTTCTGCTGATCGAATCATGATGTTATTTAATTTGTATGAACATGGCTTTTATTGTGAGTGCATGTTTACTGAAGTCACTAAGGCTCGGGCTTGATGTTACGAAATAATTCAGTCGGGCATTTATATCTGTGTGTGCAAGAGATTTTTATTGCTGAGACGTTCAGTGCTGCAAGAGCTTGACCATGCAAAAGACCAGCTTAAATAAAATATACAACTTGCTAGACCATCATAAACCAGATAAGATCAACAGGAATGCTTAGGCTGGTTCAGACAGGGATGCTTTTTGCTGGAATTTTGCTTTTCATGAAACAATGCATTCTTCAATGACTTCATGGTATACATATTTCGGTATGTGATCGAACCCATGAGCTTCACGCTGTTAATGCAATGCTCTACCAATTGAGCAACAGAAATGCATCATAGAAACGTTGAATGCTCCTTTTCAGATTCATGCATCTCTTGCAGGTACCAGGTTAGAGCTTTCAAACCTCCCGCAACCTGCCTGTTAATCAGATAGTGGCGTAACTAATGAAAATTGTCATGAAAGTGACAGAAAGATTAATGAAGTTCCCCGCGCTGCACTTGCATGCGGTTTAGCGTGGGCTCCTCTGGGCACAGCTGCTGTTAAACGCTATTCATGGTGACAAATAATGCTCTATCTCAGCAGTGACACCTCTGAGTCAAGGTTAAAAAACACATTTGCCAGCCCGAACGAGTTGAGCCGGATGAAGGAGGCTCTGCGGCTGCAGATACGGAATAAATTTATTTACTCGGAGCAGCGGCTAGAGGTGGGACGAGAGGCACGGGAACGATCGGGAATTCGGGATTAATTGAAAACATCTGTGTGACGATGCAAAATATCTGCCGTGTAGCATGCAGCCCTTGGAGACAATGAGTTTTGGTTTCGTGTTGTGTTTCTCTCTCTCTTGTACTTGTAAGTGGAGAAGAGAGCATCATGATGAGTTTTTCTCTGCTTAGCTGTTTGTTTGGTTGTTTGAAAGTAAAGCCTCTGATTTGTAGGCAATACGCGTGGGCGGCTTTAGGACGGTCAATTCTCCCTGACCTTCAGAAAAATTACAGTGAACCAATCAAGAAAAGATCTGAGATGCGGGTGAAAGGCAGGGGTTAAGTGTGTATTTGTGCTGTACATCATCTCTTAAGAGCACATACAGTATGTTTGCCTTGATCCCTTTATTACCTGGCTACTTAGTTAGTGGACATACCTTAGATGTCTATTGCATTTTATATAAAGCTAATGTTTACTGTCTGAATGAAAACTTTGGGTTTTAAAGGTGCAGTGTGTAATTTTTAGCGACATCTAGTGGTGAGGTTGCGAATTGCAACCAACGGCTCAGTCCACTGCTCACCCCCTCGATTTTGAAACGCATAGAGAAGCTACGGTAGCCGCCACCAGACAAACATGTCATCGTAGGAGACAACTTAGTAAAAAAAGTTGTCCATAGGCCTATTTCACAATATGGCGGCCGAGACCGGATGTAGGTAAAACGCATTTCCGGTCGCGCCGTCGCCGGCTAGGATCTCATTCATTCATTCATTATCATAATCATAATGGACCGCCAACAGCTCGTTTTTTCTCAGACATTAAATAATTTTCCTAAAGTAAGAAAAGCAGATGTTGTCCGTTTTGTTGATAGTTTTCAGGGAGAGGTAAGAAGATCAAAATTAGATAAAGGGTACAATTTTTTTTGAGCAATTTATTTAGGTAGGTATTATGCTAGGCAGTTATCATGGCAGAACGATCAATGTTTTTTTATGGATGATTTAAAAGTGTTCTTAATAAAAATAATTTAAAAAACTTGTTAACTGTGTATTTGTGTGTCTTCAGTCACAAACATTATTTCAGGGAAAATTGTTATTAGGGCCAGGTGTTATAGGTCGTTACGAAAGCGAGAGGAACCACATCAGCTTGAGGTAAATAACAAGTTACTGGATGTAATAATGAATGGTATGTTTTCTGATAAACAGATTGTTTCCAATGTATTACTTATATCAATGTATGTATTAAAAAAAGCTAAATAGTTTTGTTATAACAGCACCAACAGTTACCATTAACATAACATAGCTTTTACATTATAATGGTCATTGTAACGCTTGTACATTGTTTAGGGCATTTAAAATTATATTAAAAAGTTGGTACTATAAAATGTACACACAAAATAAGAAAATAAATAAATTAGAATGATGTCATTGTATGTTAGTATGAAATTGTTAGTATGATGTTATTTTAAGTGTTTTTCCCCAGTAGATGGCAGCAAACTTTGACTAGACTGGGTCAATGCAAATATTTACATGGAATTGGACTAGAAATTTTAATATTGTACAAGTAGAATTATAAATATAAAATGTAGCTACAAATACACATTGTACTGTTGGGAGTAAATAGTTCAGTGTACTTCTTAAATGAACAGCAAAACAAATAAATATGTAAAATACATGAAGGTCTTTCTATCACGTTCTTCAGATCACACTTGAAACAATCACACCACCTGAACTGACAGCATAGACATGCTCATGTGCTGCTGGAAGAAGTTTATGCAACCTTCTGGTTGCATTGCTTTATCAGACAGCACATTTTAGTACGCATCAAGACTGTTCCAGCTGCCATTAAAATATAATGGTAAAATATAATAAAATAAGACAACAACTCATCTTTCAAACACATTTAATAAATTATCAGTTAATCCACAGCCTGTGGAGTAAGGTATTTACGAACAGACTCGGGGTGGACGCGGACTTCATTCTCCGTGAAGTGCATAGCACACACAAAACTGCTGTCCCTTCTCACTGTAAATGATGCTCCCTCATCTCTTCGAATAGCCCAAATTCAACGCTTTTTTGCATTTTCATCGCTCGGAAAGCTGTTAAATGACAAGTATGGTTGTTTTTTCTTTGAATTTAAACACAAAGGCACGCTAAAAGACTGACTACTTTTAGTCTCCGCCATTGTTGTGGAAAGACTTTCACCGGAATAGCTTTCACCGGAAATGCGTTTTACCTACATCCGGTCTCGGCCGCCATATTGTGAAATAGGCCTATAAAGGGCTTCTGTAGAAATATGGCGGCACAAAATGGCAACTTCTATGTAAGGGGACCCCCGGTGTATGTAGATAAAAAGGTCTCGTTGTAAGGTAATAAACACATAATGGTTTATTATGAAAGGTCTTTATACACCACTGATAATATAGTTTTGTATATTATTTTGCATTTCTGTCAAGAGATCCTTCTAAAAATTACACACTACGCATTTAAGATGTATGAAAAGCTCAGATGCAAAAGCCACTAAACGTCACATCCGGCAAAAATTGAGATAATGATATTGACAGTGTTGGGGGTAACGCATTACAAGTAATGTGCATTACGTAATAATATAACTTTTTTGAAGTAATGAGTAAAGTAACGCATTACTTTTTAAATGTACACGTTTTTCAAAATTTTTCAAAAAAGTAATGCAAGTTACTTTTTTAGTTTAATTAATTCGATTAAAAATATATATGTACTGAATTAACTCTTTCACCACCAGCGTTTTTTTAAAAAGTTGCCAGCCAGCGCCAGCGTTTTTCATGATTTTCACAAAAGTTTAATGCCTTCCAAAAAATGTTCTTCTTCAAATATATAAACATACAATATACCAAATGAAAGAACAGACCCTCTGCTTTCAAAAAAAAAAAAAAGTTTCATCCTACCTTCAGTAGTTCTTTTGTAATCAGCTTTTGAATATGGGTAGGTTTCTGCAAAAACACCACATTTTGAGCAAAAAGCAGAGATAATTCCATTTTGGTAACGGACTTTTCATAGAGATCCCATTCAGAGCGATCTTTAAAACAGACACGGACATGCAGCAGCTTGCCATAGGGCAATACTTCGGGTTTTAAAAAGTTGCGGAAGGGCGCCACCTAGTGGATAATAGTGGTATTGCGGAAAGACGGAAATACTCATCAGTGGCAGGGAAGCGTTTTCTCTTGATTGACGAGATATCTCGTCAATGGCGGGGAAAGAGTTAAACTGAATATAGTCACAAAGAATTATGCACTCTATGCGTACACACCTGTGTGGGAACAGTTTGAGTCAGAAACTGAGATGGTAGGCCAGAGCTCGACATTTTTGTGATGAAATATGCAATTTCTGAACCTTTCAGTCATAAAAAACACCTGCAAGGCCGGAAAAGTTCAAGCCTCAGCCAAGAAAAAGTAACGCAAAAGTAACTAAAAAGTAACGTAAGAATTACTTTCCATCAAAAGTAACTAAGTAACACAATTAGTTACTTTTTTTAGGAGTAACTTAATATTGTAATGCATCACTTTTAAAAGTAACTTTCCCCAACACTGGATATAGACTGAATGCTCTTGGCACGTATTACTTGTTGATCAAACACTTTCGCTTCATAATCCTGGCCTCAGGCCATTCAGAAATACCAGTTTGTTTGCAGAATCTGTTAAACACCACATCAATTTTCAGCAAAGTCCTCTAAGTGCACAGAAGAATAATTGGATTAACGATGGCGTGTGTACATCAGGTTTCAATTGTCAAGCTGCAAGAGTTTTTACCTGGTTAAAGGAGGTTTGCCGAATATATTAGGATATTAAGCTATTTTATTAACGTTTTTACTTTATTCAGAAAGGACAGTGAAGAGTCACTGAAGACTTTTTTTTTAGAATTGGAGATGTTAGCCAAATAACTCGCACATGGACATAAAGGGTTTTGCAGCTAAAGACAGTCGAATTTGATCAATACCAATGAAATGACTACCAGTGAAGTGACATTTGTGAAAATAAAACATTTAAATTACTGACTAATAACCTTTTCATTACCATTAACCTCCTAAGCAGTGTTGGGAAAAGTTACTTTAAAAAGTAATGCATTACAATATTAAGTTACTCCCCCAAAAAAGTAAGTGTGTTACTTAGTTACTTTTCATGGAAAGTAATGCTTACGTAACTTTTAAGTTATTGCATATTTCCATCGCAAAAATGTCGAACTCTGGCCTGCCATCTCCGTTTCTGACCGAAGCTGTTCCCGCTCAGATGCACATGGCAGTGATGCACGGGTTGATCCGAAATAAGCGTGTGCCTGTGGTCACCCGCGGTTGCAAGTCATCCAGAAATATTTTTTATGATATTCGGGTCGAGTTCGGTCGGGTCCTTTGAAATAAAGAGTCAAATTAACTTTTTTAAACAATTACTACTTATAAAAAATGCGGACCAGGGAGCAGGTCGGGTTACAATATTTAGTTTAAATTTTTTTGCAGTCCGAGTTGCGGGCGGGTTTGTTGAAAACGTTAGTCGGGTGCGGGTTGTTTATACATTGAGTCAGACATATTTATGAATAAAGACATTGATTTTGATTAATAAAACAATTAAACTCCTACTTACAGTCCCTTTAAGTATTAAAGTGCAAACAACCAAAAATATTGTGATGTCCACGTAAAGGTTAAAGTGAAAGGGCTGAACCTAAACAATAAAGCCTGATAAAAAAATCAGAATTTCAAGAAAAAATACCAGATGCACTTAAAGGGTTTTGCATCTGATTTCCATTTATATTAAAGGATTAGTCCATTTTCTTAAAATAACAATCCAGATAATTTACTCACCACCATGTCATCCAAAATGTTGATGTCTTTCTTTGTTCAGTCGAGAAGAAATTATGTTTTTTGAAGAAAACATTGCAGTGCTTTAAAAGTGTATATTTGTTATTTTTATTGTCAAAAATGACAATCGTTTCGCTAGATAAGACCCTTATGCCTCGTTTGGGATTGTTTATAGTCCTTTGAAACTCCGTTGAAAAAAACTGTTAATTGTTGAGTTAAGTATTAAATGTTGGGTTCTATTAAAGTCCATTAAAATTAGAAAAATTCTGCAATGTTTTCTTCAAAAAACATAATTTCTTCTCGACTGAACAAAGAAAGACATCAACATTTTGGATGACATGGTGGTGAGTAAATTATCTGGATTTTTCTTTTAAGAAAATTGACTAATCCTTTAAAATACATTAATGGTGATTTTGTAAAGGCCAGCATGACTATTGCTTATCCGTAGGATTTAAAGTTTGCAAACTTCTAGCAATAACCCAGAACATCCTAACAACCAGCATTGGTAAGACTTAAACCAATCAACGGCAACCACCTGCAATACCACAGAAGACATTAATGATGTTTTCTTACAGGTAAATAAAGTACAATGAAAAATGTTGAGGAACGTCCTCAGATGACCGCAGACAGAGAGAGAGAGAGAGAGAGAGAGAGAGAGAGAGAGAGAGAGAGAGCTCAAAGGGGGCTGTGTACAGTTTTTGTCATATTCATGCCAATAAAGCACACTTAAATTGAAAAAAAAAATATTTGAAGGAGAAAGAGAGAGATTAGAGGAGAGGGAGAATGATTAGAGAGGAAAGGGAGAGAGAAAAGAAAGTCAGGGTACGGTGAAGAACCAGACAGAGATTAGAAGAGAGAGAGAGAGATTAGAGAAAAAAATAGAGAGAGTGAAGTAAGGGGGAGGTGTAGAAACAGGACGAGATAAGAGAGAGAGAGAGAGAGAGAGAGGGCGCTGTGTCTGAGAAACACTCAGACAGAACATATGAGCAGTCGCGGCTCGTCTCGCGCCAGAGATGCTGATATCTGCACCGGTGCAAGAGCTCTTTAAACACAGACTCACATTACAGCTGGAGAGAAAACATCTCGCTCAGAGACACAGCTGAACATTAGACAAGATAGAGAGGGAGAGAGAGTGTTTGAAAGAAAAATTGAAAGAAAACTACACTGAAAAAGAAAGATCATTAGAGACGTGTTGTGGCAGTTTCACATTCCCACACAGATGAGATGGATTCACTCTTAACATCACTGGTGTGCAGGGACGCCACACATCTGGACGTCTGATGATCATGGAGAGCATGTTTATTGGTAAGTCAAAGCTTTAATCTATATTATCTTCTGTCCTGGAGCTCCAAAAGGAGAGATGGAGAATCTACTCGCTCCCTAAAACAGTGCTGGGTGCTTGAAGTTTCACGCTTGGTTTGTACTTTGAAACTCTGGGGATTTGGGTTCATACTGTAGAGGTTTTTCCTCCAAACACATCAGGAGGAGAGAGGACAGAACAGACACCTGATTTTCTGCAACTGGGGACAGAAGCAGAAATGTGGCTTGCGGGGAAAGAGCTTGAAATCTTCTTGTGTTACAGCTGAAAGGGATTAGAGGGTTTTAGGAAACATGTTGTGCGGTGTCTCAGCGTGTTATCTGAAAATGAAGCTTCCCGCTGAACGGCTCATTTGCGGAGGAACGGGAAATATGTCTCTCGTGATGGGAAGCTGGTCTAGTCTGATGTGTCACCTGCAGTCTGATAAAGTTATTGTTATATTCTTTAGATGAGTGTTTTACAGTTCAGAAAAGTTTATTGTTTGCAATAATGGAGTACATCGTGTCACAGTGATGTCTTATCTTGTCTTATCGTACCTTTGATGTAAAACTTAATTCTTCCATGTCTACACTGGCAGCATCCGATCATTTCTAAATTGTTAGATATCTATACATTATTATTATTTTTTATGTTCTGCAGAGCTGCTCTGTTATATTTCATTTCTTTGTAACTTTTGAGTGTTGTATCAGAGGCAGCTTGTGAGGTCTGCATGTGGTTATGTTTAGATTTGAGCCATTCAGTGCTGTATGATATAAAACCTGTTCAAAACCTAGACATACATCATAGGTACGCTTTGGATGTAAAATCTATTGCAAACTTCTAAATGTGTCCTTCTTACTGAAGCATGCTTGTTGATGAACTGTATTCGAGTTTTGGTGTAGTGTTGTGTCTCCTGTTCGGTTCATGTCAAGGTATTTGTATGACTGCAGGCAGTACAGTCAAGATTTTGGTACTGAGCCACTTTGTCATGTACAGTAAACTACACTCCACACATTTACCATGTTTATACACTATACCTTTAGGGTAGGAATTATCATTTATTTATGGCTGAGCACTCACACGTAAATGCAGATTTAGGGTCAGATTTACTGACCCAGACAACTTCCGGCAAATTTAGATTTGCTCTGCAAGTAGTCTGGCAAAGAGGCCATTCAAGCTAATTTCTAATGCCGAAAAATCGCGGCACCAATTAGAAACGTTGGGGCAGGCTTTACACGATGGCGACAGCCCAGCCACGGTGAAGCAGATTTTGTACATTACAAAGATGGATGCCGCCGTGGAACATCACTCGTTCGAATCAGCTATCGTGTCTGTTTTAAGCAATTTAAACTTTTTCTTTCGAAGCCTTCATATCTAAAAAAAGATGTTATCACTGTCTTACCAACTGGATCCGGAAAAAGTCTGATATAGCTCTGCATACGTCATCTCCTTCATCGCTGTGATTGGTTTTAGGTCTATCCAATTGGACACAGAGGCATTTGAGAGACGTCCTTTGGTGACGCTCCTTTGGAAATGATTTGTCTATGAAGCTTTGCCAGACTATAACTCAGTTACTATTGAGAATGGTCTGGTTTTAACTATGCTACTAAATGGGGCAAATTAGCCCGAAAGCGCAATTCTAAAAAAACGCAATGGGAGTTTTAATATATGCAGTTATTTACTAAAATTAAATAGCATCGGCGCAACAGCTGATTTCCATGATGACCAACGCAGTCTACCGAGAGCAGCGCAAATTAGTTCAGGGTCGAAAATAAGCACAGCTGATGCTCCTGCAGGTGGAAGTGATCCACTAATGCCTGATGCGCTTGAGATCAGCACCACAGACATCACAGCTGAAAACTGGGGTGTAAAATCTCAGCTAACAAAGCCATAGTACACTGAAAGGAACCGGAGGACAAAAAATAAAGGTTAACAAGAAGTTTTGAAATGTTTGGCAAACAATATATTTGAATAATATGTTCCTCTGGCATTCACAATAAACTGATACATGTTAAAACAATCCTCTGCCTTGTACCACACGCTCTCTGATGCCTCTCCTATTAGCAATAATTGCAGCCATTTTGAGCGCAAAATGAATTTAGACATGCTTTTCTCGCCGTTAAATAATGGCACAAATATCAGTAATATCACACGCACAAACATTAGTAAATCAATATTTAAAATAATCTCCTTCCATAAATTTTGTGTCATTTTGCGACAACATGATCTCATAAAAAATTGGATCACTTTATTTTACCACGGGTGTCTTTTCCGTGTCACTCCCAAGCGACAATGGTAAGAAAATAGGAAAAAACTCTGAGAAAACAAAACAGAAAATGACACGAGAAATCTGTGGGACTGACACGGAAAAGACATCCGTGGTCCCGTCACGGAAAAAAGCTGAAATCTGTGACATGGTCACGGATAAAGTGATAACATTTTCCATGACTATAACACAGATTTTTGTGAGATCAGGTTGGTCTTAAAACAACTCTATGCCTATTATCATCATTGTTTAAACAGCCGATGATCAGCAGATTATATCTTGGCAATTAAAGGGGTTAAAATCGCATAAGAACTAAGAATAAAATTTTACGACATAATAAAAACTTGAAACAAGGAGTAAAAAACAAAACTATCACTATCTATCGGTATCAGTAGATGTCATTCTAAGTGTCATCGAATATCAGTATAGGCACAGAAATTTGGTATTGGTAGTATTTATTTATAGTTCAATATAAGTCAATGGGGCAAGGCATTCTAGAGAATTTGTAACTTGTGTTTTTGTTAGGTCACCTTAAAGACAGGGTATCTGATTTTGAAAAATGCTAACTTAAGCCTACTAGCACTGAAGTCACGAACCCACGTAGGGTGGCCATTCGTGCCAGTGTCGCCGGACAAGTCCCGAACATGATTTTTAGTTAAAGTATTTAACTAAATGTGAGAACCTCGATGACGTATGCGGTCGAGCAACGCGACTTCCGGAGAACGCACCCGAAATCCTGTTTGGGACGTGACCGGCGAAACTGGCACGAATGGCCCCCTAAACCCACGCCTCGTCCAAAACACATAAACATGCACAGACCAGAAGCCCACTGATGTCTCATTCACCAGTGAGAAAACTTTGCAGTACAAAGTGAATAACATCACCAAAATAACCAACATAAACAACTGTTTTAAATTACGGAATTAACAGCACGTTTTCGGGTGTATAGACGTAGTAGTTTGCTTGTAATTTAATTTAAAAACAGAAATATAGTTACGCTAATTCGTAAATGAACACGAACTACATGAATTCATCTAAATAGAAACATATTGCGTACCTACCTTTCCAAAAGAAACACTGCAACGACCCTTTCAGACCCTTTACAGGGTGCATGCAAAAAACGTTCACAGAAGAGGAGCAAAAATTGCATGCGTCCAATTATTGCATTCAGTCCGAGTTCAATGATTTGTTGAACATTTTTTGGTCCTACGCCTTTCACAGATTACATATATTTATGTATTTACATATATTTATGAAATCTGTGGATGAACCTTTGCTTACGCATTAGGCGTAAATCCCATGGATGGATATTACGGTAACGCTTTAGATTACAGCCCAGAAAGTACTGGGTAGGTACAGCGAATTTACAGCGTATGTTTCTGTAAATATAGTTTACTTATGAAGTACGTATGTGTAATTATAAGGGAACAATTTATAATATTTGGGGAATAAAGGGGTAACAACCTGGAAAGATACAAGTAATATATGCTGTAAAGTACTGCGTAAGTACTGCGAATTTGCAGCGTACATTTCTGTGATTATAGTGTGCTTATAAAGTGCATACGTGTAATTTTAAGGGAACAATTTATAATATTTTGGGAACAAAGGGGTAACAAGTGCCACTTTAATTTACAGCCGACAGATGTTGTATTTACTCTTTAACTATGTGAAAAAAGGGGGTAACAAGTGCCACTTTAATTTACAGCCCGCAGATGCTGTATTTACTCTGTAACTACGTGAATACTTAGCATATGCCTAAATATATTTTAATAGCCTACATATATTATTCCAGAAATATATGTGGTGTATGACTATGGTTGAATGAAGACCCACAGTTTGCAGAATCCATGTGAAAGCAGCCATGGTATGACGCCAGTGCGATCACCACGCACCAGCTATATGTGGAGAGGAGTGTGATCAAGCCAATTCAGTGAATGTGTGTGTTCTCACTAAATTACTCTCAAACATAAGATTGTTTTGCATGTAGCCTACACCATATCATGTAGGCCTAATATTTGAATCGTTAGTCCGAAGTTATGAATTACTTACTGTATAAATAATTTTTTTAGCATATAAGTCATACATACCATGTAATATTAAAATAGTTAGCCCTTAGTTATAAAATACTTACTGCATTTATTATTTGTATTTTTTTTGGTTGTTACACCTTTGTTACCCAAATATTATAAATTGTTCCCTTATAATTACACGTACATACTTTGTAAGTATACTATAATTACAGAAACATACGCTGTAAATTCGCTGTACTTACACAGTACTTTCTGGGCTGTAATCTAAAGCGATAACAAAATATGTTTTTATAAACACGTTTAAGTGAAATTCAACACCAACCCTTCATATTTTTCAGTAAAAGCGATTTGTTTGGAGTGTAAATGAAAGTTCATGGCTCTCTGTACAGTGAGTGTAAATGTGTGACAGGGTTATAAAAACACAATCAGGGAAAGCAGACTGAATCAAGTCTGGAAGATTCAGATGGACAGGCAAACAGAGCGGACGTCCATTAATTATTTACGTGCCGTCTTGTCCAGCAGACATGATTTTTTCTCTCCGTCAGCACAGCTCAGAGCAGCGAGAGATGTTTTAAGATGATGGGCACATCTGAAGCGAGTGATGGAGATGATGCTACAGGCAGAATTCCTGCGCACACACTTTTCTTCATTCAGCTGTGACAGCTGTGTTTTAGTGAGGTTTTTACTGTGGGTGAGAATCACAGCTGGTGGGTTAAAAAGAGGTCAAAGTTCATTCGGGGATACAGGACCACACTGAAATCTTCTAAAAAGACGTTTTAGTGTCTCCAATGAATATTTAATCTAAATCACATCTACAAATGTTTTTCGCAACCCATTGATTTTTAGGTGAACTAAGGAAATGTGCTGATTATGACTGCTTGTTGAGTGTTTTGTTAAAATAGAAACATTCAATAAATATATGTGACCCTGTTTGTGAGATTTACTGTTTCTGCATAAAATCATCTTACATTATGTAAAGAAGAACATTCTGTGAAAACATAACCTTGATATCTTTTAATATTGACTGAGTAAGATCATGTCAAAGATTGAAATCAATGTGAAATGAATGGCTGAAACAAACTTTGAAGCTCATTATATTGATTTTGACACTTTAGCATGGTTTTCACAGGCAGGATCTCATAAAACAGATTACTAAATGGCATCTTTATAGTAATGATGCTAGAGGTTTCTTTTTTAATGTTGTTTAACCAGCTGGTGTGATTTTTAGTTGATGTATGAAGGCAGTTCCTCCCATGTTTACTCCGGTGTCTTAACAAAGTCCCAACAGTAAACATTAACAACCCATTCTCACTCCCCAAGGCGTCAAAATCTGAAGCATGTTCAAACGCCTTCAGTGTCAGTATGAAGACGCGAAGGGTGCCCCTATGCGTCACTATATCGACGAAATGGGAACTTATGCGACGATCGGCAGGATCATGCCGCTTCTGGACGGTAACTACTCAATTTTCTCCAAAGTAACTTTACTCTTTCACTTTACTCTTTCACTAATAATAAACATTTGCATAAAGCATCAATATTTGTCTACGCCCATCTTGATTAGAGTATTAAAAAGTGTTAAATGAAGGTAAATATAGAGCAGATAAAAATGTGCAATTAATCACAAGTAAACTCATGACAATCATGTGATTCATCTAGATTAAACATTTTATCGATTGACAGCCATAGTTTAAATGCACTCTAGATAGCAATAGACTCCGCACCAGGCCGGATCCGCACCGGAGGTAAAATGGAGATGCAGATATCAGAGTCTATTGTTTTCTGGGATGGTTTAATATTTCATCTACAGTTTAAAAAATGAGTTTTACAAAGTAACTTTGCAACTTCTTGTCAGTCATTGGGCCATGTGGCGTAATAGTTAGAGAGTCGGGCTTATAACCCGATAGTTGCCAGTTCGAGTCTTACGACCGACAGATTGCAACTGAGGTGCCCTTGAGCAAGGCACCTGTTCCCCATATCTCCCCAGATGCTGTAGGTATAGCTGGCCACTGCTCCAGGTGTGCGTGTGTTCACGACTCACTGAATGGGTTAAATTCAGAGGTCATATTCCAAGTGGATTACCACGTTGGTCATACGTCACTTTCACTTAAAGTATTAGGGGCCAATCACACCAAACGCATTTTAAACGCTTGAAAACGCAAGGCGTACCGCAATGCCTTTCTTTGGTCACTTTAAAAAAGAGCAATATTTTATATTGCTATGCAACCAAGGAGGCTGTCTTGTCAATCAAACATTGAAGTGTGAGTGCTCTTTTGCTGTTAACTGTCATACTATTAGAAACTTAGGGGCTGTCCACACGGAGACGCATATCACTGTATACGTATAAATTTGTTATCGTATTGGCGTTTCATCCACACGGATCCAGCCTTTTGGGAGACTGAATCCGCTATTTTTTGAAACCGGGTCCTAAAGTGGATAAATCTGAAACCGACACCCTTGCGGTTTCGTGTGTACAGCCAATCTGTATATTTTGTAAAGCGAAAACGTCATCACATCACGCGTCGGAAGCGTCACACGTAACAGCAACAACAATAACGGCGGACTACGTGATTGTGTTCGTGCTACAGAAGCTACTAAAGCCTACTAGCTTTATTACAGCAATATCTATTGCTTCTATGCAATTGTGGTGACCAACAAGCAATAATGGACAACACTATACGTTGGTTATGCGCATGCTCAAAGTCTTCTTCTCCGTGTATAGTGTATATCTGTGGCAGAATTACAGCGCCCCATACTGGTCCGGCATATATACTACACCGCTTTCAGTCGGTTTCAGTGGTTTCGTGTTTACGGATTATTTTTTTAGAGCAAGGAAAAAATGATCAGATAGGGAATGCACCGGCTTCGTGTGGACATAGCCTTAAAAAGAGGATGCTTGCTCTGACCTTGATCAAAGGTGAGAGGTGCACAATCAAACATACAGGAGAAAGAAGTCAATTGTAAACTTTTGTCATCACAACGAAAGGCCTGTCTTTCCATCATTAGATTGGTCAACGGAAGAACGCGGATGACTTCGGGCGCTTTTCCACTCTCAGCGCTCCTTCAAATACGCGTGCTGTGACAGGAGACAAAAAAACGCAAGCGCCCATTAAACTCACTACCCATATAAAATCCTTCAAAAAAGGCACCTGCAATTGTCATAAACACGTTTGGTGTGATCGGACCCTTAGAAGAATGTTTGCTTAATATCTGCTAATGTTTTATTGTGATGATTCCTCAACAAACATTCAATTGAATACAAGTATCTTTGCAACTACATGTCAACTTATTTCACTAACCCTAAACCTTTCCATAACAGTCTACTAATGCTCTAATGAGAGTTAGTTGACATAGTTACAAATTAATGATAGATAAAAGGAAATAATTTTCGACTGAAAGGTTCTGTGGATAACCAAAAATGGTTTTTCTTTGGCATTGCTTTAAGGATCCCTTTTTAGCACCTTCATTTCTAAGAGTGTTATGCAGTAACATCTAGACTTTTAAGTTTTGGTGTGGTATGTTAATCCTAATAGGGCTGTCTGTGATCAAAGTGATTTTAAATGGGTCTTTAGATGTGTTAAACATTGTCTTCAGCACTTGAAAGAGAAAGAGAGCTGGTCTCAGTAAACGACAGAGAGGTGATAATACAGCTCACCAAAAACAAAACAATGACCGAATGCAGGAACATTTTTTGGACATTTTCCACATTATAGTTTTTTGAAACCTAATACAAAACCTTTAAAGTAAACCTTGTGCCTTCTCGTGTAACAGGCTCAGTGTCAAAAAGCCTTAAAATAATCGAAATGTTCCCATCAACCTAACAAGTCCTGTTCCCTTAAACCCAAACCTCATGTGTCCAGCGCTGATGTTTTGGCTGTTTGCTTGAAATGTTCTTTGTCTAGATTTTTCAGTGTTGTTTTATGCGCACACATAATTATTAAATGTCGTAAGGCTTTTCAAAGCTCAATGAGACAAAACGCAGATGCTTTGTTCTGTGGACGGCCCCTGGTTAACGCCGGGAGATTGGCGAATGCTCGGCTGCAGTTTTTTGCTGTCACTCAGCGTGCGGTTTCGCTCACATGTTTAATTCGGTTTTCTTGTCCAACGTCTGGATCCGTGACAGCATTCTTTAATAGTGATGTCATCTGACGTGTCACAGTCAGTTGTGGACGTGAAGGTCTAGTTGACGTGCTTTTGTCAAACACGGACGTGCTTCCACTTGCAGAAAGGCATGCGGCATGAATTCAGAGAGCTAGGGTGTGTTTTTTATTTCTCATCTCAAAGGACCTGAATGACTAGAATTAATATCGTTCATAATCCGTTTCAAGCTGGTGCACAGACATAAAAAATAACAAAGATGTCTTTAATATCTCAACTGTTTGTTTTAGGCAGAAATAAGATCAAATAGAGACATTTCTTCTCATCTGCCTCTCAGATGTTCTTCAGGGATAAAGACAACCGAAGTATTATGCCTTTCCTCACGAGTTTGCCACAATCTGCCTCTCTGTCTGCCTTTTAGAAGAAACATGTTAGATGATTCTTAACAAAAAAAACACAAATGAGAAGTTGATCACATCTCACAAGTCCTGAAAGAGAAATCTCTGAGCAGTCCATGTATTCCCGTGGGATCAAATTCTTTGCATTTCTCATTCAATTTTCTTCTCTGCTTTTGTGTCCGTTTGGATATGAAAAGCTGTTTCTTCTTCTTGGAGGTGCTTTTCAAACAATCACACTATAATAAAACAAACCATTTACTTTTGCTTTCCGTTACTTGTTTTTATCTGTCCTGCTCGGTCTGCAGTTTTGGTGTCACTATCACGGTTAATCCTGTCTCTTCATCTAGTATGTGCAGAAGTATTTATATTACTAGGTAGTGATGTAGTACTCGTCTCGGACTTGTTCCTTCAAAGACTTAGTCTTGACTCGGTCTTGGACCACAGTGAGAGGAGAAGGACTCGTAATTTCAGACAGAGTCCTCAAGACCAACAAATTTTTTTATGTTCATATAAAAAACACACAACACATAACAATAATAATAAAATGCAATGTTGACAGGCATTGTTTGAAAATGACATCCCATGGTGAAATGCAAAGATACTGCCATCAGAGCCATTTATTTATCTCTAGAAAAATAGGCAGAAGATGATTCATGTGGTAGGGATTTTTTAATGATAGTAAAAGCATAGTCCATATTAAGACGTTAAGACTGCTCCTCTAAACAATTCCCAATCTTGCTTAGTCTGTAGACCTAACTGTTAATTATTAACTAGGTTAATATTAAATCATTAATATGAAAACTGACATGTTTTTATGGTCTTTGTCTCGACTCGGACTTGCTTCCTCAAAGACTCGGTCTTGACTCGGACTTGACTCTATTTGAAAACCAACTGACTCGGTGTCGACTCGGTCTTGACCCTTCAAAGACTTGGTCTTGACTCGAACTTGGCATAGGCGGCATAGGCGGTCTCGTCCCCATCACTATTACTAGGGATGTACGGTTTTGGGTTACAAGTGAGTGGCAGGCCAGATAGTTTTGAGGAATATCGTATGAAAGTCATTATGTCAAGCTTGCAGCTTGTGGTAAATCATTTTGGCTTGTGCATGAAATTGTTCCAGATGATTATTTTTGGTTGAAATGATTTCATGACTAACGTGCGTACCTTCATTTCAACAGGTCAGAGATGTTTCTGGATGTGTAACAGTACTGGTGTGTTTTGCACATTACACATTTTGTTATTGGCAACATTGTAACAGAGTTCTTTCAGTTATATCGAGCAAACATGAAGAAAATACTTTGTGTCATGTTGTTGCTATAGCACATCAGTTAATCTGTATTGTGTGTGTGTGTGTGTGTTTGTGTGTGTGTGTGTGTCTACTTATCTATATTTTGACAAATTTGTACCCAAAAGTGAGCAAGACTCCACAAAACTGAAAGGGGGGTCACTGCAGAACAAAAAGAGGCATTTCCCAATTTTGGGGCGTTTTCAAACTGAAATAGGTATTAAAAAATAATGATTTCAGGGCTTCTGTACATTTTTGATGGGATGGTTCCAAAAACACCATAAACGTATAGCAAATATTTTTTTGTACATTTGTAAGGGTTTGAAAACTCTTATATACGTACCTGAATTACATTTATTTTTTATTAATCACAGTTTTTTCTCGAAAAGAACAAATCAAAAGTAAAACATTGCCCTTTTTTGAAATGCTGCTTTGAATCGATGCTCATGACATTGGAATTTTAATTGAATTGAATAACCGATTGTTCCCGAGCAACAGATTTCCTGTATAGCTGCGACAGTTTTATGCATCTGGTATTACTCAGCGTTCTCTTTCTTCTCATATAAAATTACTCTCATCAATATTTCATGACCTGTTATTTATTAATTTGGTAAGTACAGGCGTAAGCAAGCAGGTTAATGTACAAAAAACTTTTAAGGTTGAAAACGTTCAGACCTGCTCTCCCTGTCAGTGCATAACCAGACCCAGATGAAATCTGTTGAATATTTTCACATCTTCTAGGCTGATTTTATGAGAAAATCTGTTTACATTCATGCCAGATGCTTTTATCCAAAGCAAGCTGTAATGATGGATGTACATATCCCACACGGCAAAAGATATATGTTTATATTCATGTTGCATTGAAAAAACAACATTGTATGTTACAAACCTGCACACCTAAAAAGTTTAAAAAGGTTCAAATCTACAACCTGATCAACTCTATGTGAAGGAGATGTGTTTCACTGAGTAATACCAGATACTGACTACTTTTCGAACCCCCCAATACAGTGAAACTGCACATTTTAGAATGGCCTTTTATTGTCGCCAGCCTAAGGCACACCCGTGCAATAATCATGCTGTCTAATTTACATCTTTACAAAGGCAAAGAAGTGCTCACTAACACAGATTTAGACAGATTTGTGAACAATATTTGAGGAAATAGGCCCTTTGTGTACATAGAAAAAGTCTTAGGCCTAGTCCACACGGACACGGGTATTTATATACGAAAGTTTTTTCTCTTCCTTATAAAAAATCCCATCCACACATGCTCGGTTTAAAAGAAATCTCTGCCAACAGGAAAACGCAAAAACACGCTATCACGCGCTGTCAAGAGCATGCCACACCAGCAGGCGGTGATATAACCCTAATCGTAAAGCCACGTTGGCCAATCAGAAGCCTTGATCAGAAGCAAAACCCCCAGTTTTACTGTCTACACAACAACATTGCAACCGGCGTTTCTAAAAATCCTCACCCTGGCAGAGGTTTTCAAAAATGTTCGGTTTCAGTGACCTGATACTGCGTTTCCATTTGGACGAACGGCCGAACCGCGTAAAAAAAAGTCACGGTTATAAAAATACCTGTCTCCTTGTGGACAAGGCCTTTGATTTTTGAGTTTAGCTCATAAAAATGGGGACAAAAACAAAAGTGTTGCATTTATAATTTTGTTCTGAATGTCAAAATGGGAAAGAAAGGTGATTAAAGCAATTTTGAGCGTAACATTGTTGATGGTGCCAGGGCGACTGATTCAAGCTGATAGAAGAGCAACTTTGACTTAAATAACCACTCGTTACAACCGAGGTATGCAGCAAAGCATTTGTGAAGCCACAACACACACAACCTTGAAGCGGATGGGCTACAAGAGCAGAAGACCCCACCAGGTACCACTCATCTCCACTACAAATAGGAAAAAGAGGCTACAATTTGCACGAGCTCACCAAAATTGGACAGTTGAAGACTGGAAAAATGTTGCCTGGTCTGATGAGTCTCGATTTCTTTTAAGACATTCAGATGTTAGAGTCGGAATTTGGCGTAAACAGAATGAGAACATGGATCCATCATGCCTTGTTACCACTGTGCAGGCTGCTGGTGGTGGTGTAATGGTGTGGGGGATGTTTTCTTGGCACACTTTATGCCCCTTAGTGCCAATTGGGCATTGTTTAAATGCCACGGCCTACCTGAGCATTGTTTCTGACCATGTTCATCCCTTTTTGACCACCATGTACCCATCCTCTGATGGCAGGATAATGCACCATGTCACAAAGCTTGAATCATTTCAAATTGGTTTCTTGAACATGACAATGAGTTCAGTTCACTGTACTAAAAAGGCCCCCACAGTCACCAGATCTCAACCCAATAGAGCATCTTTGGGATGTGGTGGAACAGGAGCTTCGTGCCCTGGATGTGCATCCCACAAATCTCCATCAACTGCAAGATGCTATCCTATCAATATGGGCCAACATTTCTAAAGAATGCTTTCAGCACCTTGTTGAATCAATGCCACATAGAATTAAGGCAGCTCTGAAGCCGAAAGGGGGTCAAACACAGTATTAGTATGGTGTTCCTAATAATCCTTTAGGGGTGTGCATTTTCAAATTCAAAAATGTATGTAATTAAGCTTTACTTTCTGCAAAATATATTTAGCATATATTTAAAACATTTTCAGCAGTATTTATTTGCGGCATGCCATGGGATTCCTGAGATTTAAAACCTATGACCCTGGTGTTGCTAGCACTATACTGCCAGTAAAAGGTACAGGGCAATACATTTTAATATGGTATATTGCATTCTCAGCTAAAAGCTTGATCAAATTAACCAGAAGATATTTCATTAATAAACATGCTGTTCAGGGTGTGTGTATAGTTGGAATGCAGTGTGTTCAAGTTCCATGTGTGACAGTTCCTTCATTTTTTCATCCTCAGGTAACGCTTGCCAGAGCGGTCTGGTGCCAGCGCTGCTACGAGCTCCTCTGCCCACCGTGACATCTTCTCTGGGCATGAAACAATTCCTTTCCTTCCCACTGGACAACGGTTCAACACTGGGTCTGATGACTGGCTTCAGCTCTGTAAGTCTCACACGTACAGTATACAGACACTGTGACTGAGGTGATAATAAGCTTCTGCTGCTGGTTACACACACTGTCTATGGTGGTTTAAAGAGGATGTCATTTATGATCATTATCATCTGGTTGGTTGTTCTGGGACTCTTCAGAGTGAAAGGATTTGGATGACCATTTTGTTATAGAAGCAGCTGTTGTCATAGTCAGATTAGGTGATGAACTCTGTGTGAAACAGCTGTTTGTATTAACTTCACATTAAGTTGGGGTAAAACAGAGTCGCAGTGACTCATTTGATGGAGATTTTGCAAATCTAACCTCATATTAAAAATATTACACAGGCGATTTCTTTAATTTATCAGTTGTTTCTTTTAGACAGGCTAAGATTATATACCACATCTGTCTGTCAGGTTGAGTGATCCGAGCTTTGCTTTCACATGAATTGTATTGCGTCATACTCTTACTCAACAGTTGTCTCATTTCCTTTCTTTTTGGTGTTCTTGTAGCTCAACTGATATAGCATTGCATTAGCAGTGCAAAAGGTAATGGGTTCTAGCCCCAGGGAACAGATATGTATACATTTAATGCACTTTAAAACTCACTTTGAATAAAAGTGTCTACCAAATGCATAAATGTAAAGAAGTTTTTGAAACATCTGAGGCAAAGTTAATAGTTAAAGGAAGTGTAACTAAGACCATTAAATCTGTGTTAAGTTATAAAAGAGCAACCTGTAAGATATTCATTTTTGTATGACACTGTTATGGCTTTTTATCGCTCATCTGCATTCACTGCTTGTGCTGTCAACAGATGGAAAGCTTTTAGATTATTTCTGCATGTCTATAAAAGACACAGACACAGAGTGTGAAGACGCTGTGATGCTGGAATGACAACAGAACTGGCTGAACATTCAAACATGCTGTGTGTGGACCAGAGAGGCAAAGTCTGCATCACAAAAGAGTTTAGACACACACATACACACGCACACACACACACACTCGTGTGCGCACGCACACACACACACACAGAGATGTGATGGCAGTGATGGTCGCCAGACTGACATTGGCTCTGGAAATCTAATCTGTATTTAACAGACTTTTCCTTTAATAATAAGTTACGCATTGGGAATCCTCTGGAGCCAGATATCTGATACTAGATTAACTCTCCCTCTCTCTCTCTCTCTCTCTCTCTCTCTCTCATTCTCACTCACTCACTTACTTGCTCACTCTCCAAAACTCTCCCTTACTCACTCACACATGCATACTCACTCACTCACTTGCTTTTTCACTCACCCATTTATTGTTACTCGCTCGCCTCGCTCACTCACTCATTCTCACTTGCTCACTAACTCACTCATTTGCTCCCTCACTCAAATAACAGTAAACTCATTCACTCACTCACTCATTCTCACTCACTTGCACTCACTCACTCATTCTCAGTCACCCGCTGGCTTACTCACCCACTCACTTATTCACTCGCTCACTCACTGACTCACTCACTTGATCACTCATACTCCATCCATCCATTCACTCACTCACTCACTCACTCACTCACTCACTCACTCACTCACTCACTCTCATCCATTTATTCATTCACTCATTCATTCATTCATTCATTCACTCACTCACTCACTTAATCACTTACTCACCGACTCTCATCCATTCATTCACTCACTCATTTATTCACTCACTCACTCACTCACTTACCCACTCACTCACTCATTCTCATCCATTCACTTATTCACTCACTTGCTTGCTTGCTCACTCACTCACTCACTCTCATCCATTGACTCACTCACTCACTCACTCACTCACTCACTTACTCACTCATTTACTCTCATCCATCCACTCGCTCGCTCGCTCACTCACTCACTCATTCTCATCCATTCCCTCACTTGCTGCTTGCTCACTCACTTTCATCCATCCACTCACTCACTCACTCACTCACTCACTCACTCACTCACTCACTCTCATCCATCCATCCATTCACTCACTCACTCATTCTCATCTATTCACTCACTCATTCACTCACTCATTCATTCACTCGCTCGCTTGCTCACTCACTCACTCACTCACTCACTCACTCATTCACTCACTCCTTCTCATCCATTCACTCACTTTCTTACTTGCTCACTCACTCACTCTCATCCATCCACTCACTCACTCACTCACTCACTCACTCACTCACTCACTCACTCACTCACTCGTTTGCTAGCTCACTCACTCACTCACTCACTCATTTATTTTCATCCATTCACTCACTTGCTTGTTCACTCACTCACTCTCATCCATCCACTCACTCACTCGCTTGCTTGCTCGCACACTCACTCACTCACTCACTCACTCACTCACTCACTCACTCACTCACTCACTCACTCTTATCCATTCACTCACTCACTCACTCACCCTCTCGTTCACTCATTCTCTCTTACTTAAAGGTACTTTTTTGGCATGGTTGTGTGTGTCTACAATATGTGCTCACTCGCTAACACTGTTTGATTTATAAGCTTGTTTCCTCATGGGGACATCAAAATGTCCCCACAAGGTCACAAAAACACTGGTATTCCTATCTTTGTGGGGACAATTGGTCCCCACAACGTGATAATTACCAGGTACACACACACACACACACACACAACTTACACTTACTGCTCACTCAAGAGCCTTTATTATGCACCTAAACTTTTGAAGAGGGGTGTACATAACAGTACACTGTCTAAAACATAATGAATCACCTGATATTAACGAGCTGATTTGTGAAGTTTAACACAAGAGTTATCATTCAGAATCAGTTCAGAGGATTTACTCACTAAAGTGAAGGTTATTATGTGCAACTCAAAGCTACAGTAAGAAGAGAACTGTTACTGTTTTAGAAATATTTTGCCACAATATTTTGCCACAAACTTTCATCCAAAATGGCTTACAATGCACACAATATTTACATTTTATCTGTGTATGTCTATTGTTAGTGCCATGAGTGAGCTACAGGAATAGTAGTGGATGTTGTTTAGGATGTTCTCAAACCCAATCCAGTATGAAACACTAGTGCTCACTTGTCCCGTGGGTCACTGCGCTTAAACAAGAGTATTATACAGTACAGCAGAGTTTGCTTCAGCTCTTCCAGATGGAGTGAGATTGTGTTTTGCTGTGTGTGTATGCTGCATATGTGTTTATGTGAGTGTGTATGTTTGCTATGCAGAAACAGTGAGGTCAGATCTATAGCTGGGTCTCTGAGGCATGTTAAACATTTGCTGGATTTAAATCGTAAACCTTATAGACTATGACAGCAGGGATTTTCCAACCCTGATCTATGTTAACAAGGATTTTACAGTGCTGGAATTGTGGGAAGTTTTTCCAAAGTACCACACATGCAGGACTCTGAAATGCACAGATGCAGCAATAGAAATCAGCTTACAAAACAGTGTTTACAAACATTTTCAAATAAATAAGAAGCAATACTTATACAGTAAGCAGCTGCCAAATCTCATTAGTCAGAATAGCTGTCAATTAAACAACCAAAGTGTCCTAATTGGTTGAAATAGGAAAATGTCTTTACCCTGAAAAGTTGTAGTGTTGTGTAAACATGTACACATATTTACGAGTCTCTGGGTTGTGCTTATAATAAAATTTGGCTGCTAGATTTGTCCTGATCACACCAAAGTCTTTGCTGATGAAAATCATAAACTGTCATAGGAGAGATTTTACTGGACACCTTTTATGCAAAATCCATGTTTACAAAGTGTTTGGACATAAATGTGTGAACACAACCACACTAAAATAAAAAATATCCACCCACTTCTTTTTTAATCCCCATTAAACCAAAGCAGTCGAATTAGAGAAGCAGTTTTGATTCTCTTGTTAATGTGATGTCACCCTGATAAAGCCCCGCCCACGGCCACAGACTGTCCTGCATTACCATAGTTTCCGCCCCCAGAGAGTTGTACACTGTCCGCAATATCTCAATAGTGAGACATGAATCACATCTATTTAAACTGAAAATGCTTAATGTGTCTTTTGGTCAGGGAGTGAAGAGCTGAAGCTCATTTACATTTAAAGGTACACATGAAAGAAGCACGTTTGTGCTCCCACCCAAATTGAGGCATTTTGGACATGCTAATAAATGCTATAATAAATGTGGGGTATTTGGAGCTGACACATTCTGGGCACACCTGAGACTTATATTACATCTTGTAAAATAGACATAATAGGTGCCCTTTAAGTGTGTGAAGATAAAAGAGATCAAGAAGAGTAATGCTTATCAGAAGAACAGTCGAGTGTTGAGAGGTCATTTCAGCCAGAGGTCACATTACAAATGATCATCTGTCACTTTGGCACTGTGGGTTGTTCATTTTTCTGGTTCTGTTTTTTATTAGTTGTTTCCTTTTACCTGAAAATTGTACAGATTTGCAATGATCCGGATCTGACATAGGCTGTAAAATGATTTTGATAAACTAAAATTGTGGACCGATAATTACAACTTCATAAGCAATTTGGTTGACAAAATCAGTGACAAAACCTGAAATTTGAAATGAGTTTCTTACGATCTTGCCAGTTTTTAGTAGTTACAGTATGATATTTGAATTTAAAGGAATAGTTCACTCCAAAATAAAGATTAGCCCATATTTTACTTACCCTCAAGCTATCCTAGATGTATATTGTTTTCTTTTTTCAGTCAAACACAATCAGAGTTATATTAAATAATACCAGGCCCTTTAGCTTTATAATGGATTTAGATAGTGCCCAATTTCTAAAGCTCTAATAACCCATCCATCAAAAACGAATCCATAGAGTTATTAATTGTCTGCCAAGGTGAAGCGATAGTTTTTGTAGGGAAACTTTTTTAAACTTGAGAGTGACTAAAATATGGGATCATTTTCATGCTTTTTTAGCTTAAAGCCCCCTAACCTAAAAAATGCACTTTTAAATGTGTATCAGGAAATGAGTCACCGTGTGTGCAGAAACATCCTCTAATTAAACAAATCCATCTATTCTTTTTCCTTTAAACCGCAACAGTCACACAAAACAGTCTTTTGGGGATCCCCTATCAATGTGATGTCACATTGTTAACGCCCCAACCATAACGCTCACAGACTCCACCTTATGAACGCATAGTTCAACCTTCTGCCAGAGACATGTAGTCCAAAGCACTTGTTTAAGCACTCTACCCATTACTTGTATACGGGTAGGGTAACAGAAGCTTTTTTGCATTTAAAGAGACACACACACATTTTTCATTGCATCCACAAATGGCTGCTTCGCGTTGTGCCGCATTACCACCTTGGGTGTGCATTATTTTCGTATAATTCAATGGCCCGTCGTCAATTATTCCTTACATATAACTCTGACTGTTTTTGACTGAAAGAAGAAAGTCATGTACACCCACATGGCTTGAGGATGGCTAAAGTATGGGCTAACTTTTATGCGTTTTTGAGCTTAAAAAATGGGGCACTATCGAATATCTTTATAGAGCTGAAAATAGCTGTGATATTATTTAAAGGTGCCATCAAATAAAAATCTGTATTTACCTAGGCATAAGTGAATAATAAGTGCTCTGTACATGGTAACGACATATCGTGATCATCAATCGAGTTTGTTTCCTCATTTTTATGTAAACCTCGTACATGCAAAAGACTGCTGGAAAACAGGCCAATCTCAACATAACACCGACTGTGACATTACAGATCAACCTGATCTCACAAATTTCCGTGGCATAGTCACAGATCTCCGCATTTTTCCGTGGCATTCTCACGGATTGGTTACTCAACTGCTTTTTCCTGTTTTTAAACCATTTTCGGTTTAGGGTTAGATTTGGTGTTTGCATTAGTATGTCACTTTAACTATTGGTTTATACTATTTTTTCTGATTTATTCTTTTATATTTTCTAAACTTTAAACAATTGTTGCCTGGCGTTGGGGTTAGAGTTGGGTTTGGGTAGGGATGTCATTTCATGTAAATCTAACCCTAAACCGAAGCGAAAATGGTAAGAAAATAGGACAAAACAGTTGAGTAACCAATCCGTGAGAATGTCACGGAAAAAGACAGTCCGTAGCAGGGCCACGGAAAAATGCGGAGATCCGTGAGAATGCCACGGAAAAATTAGCACAAAATTCCGTGACTATGCCACGGAAATCCGTGAGATCAGGTTGCACAGATGTACGGCCCAACATTAAATTACACATTAAATTATTTACAAAGTTGTTAAAATGCTGAAAAACAAAGTTGTGACTGCTGAGTTAGCACTACATGCTAATAATGCTAGCGTTTAGCCTGAAGTTCTACTATTGATGTTACAGTTACGTTTTGCAGGTTCATAGTAAGAAAAATACAAACTTACCTGTCAGAAATGTCCATTAACAATCTTCAAATAATTGATTATTCCTCAAAATCAGTATTTTTGTCTGATACAAACTCAAAAATGTTTTCTAATGTGAGCTACTGGCATGAGCCTCAGAGCAGAGCAGAGCCAATCAGAGCAGAGCTCAACATTATTATTCATGACCCTTCCAAATAGGGCAAAAATAGACCATTTAATTGAGGGACAAATCCTAGGGTTGTACATGGACATGTAAAAACCTTTCTGGGTCATTTTGCACTTAATAAACTGAAATAACTTCTATGTAAATGTCAAAGAACAATTTAACACATTATTTCAATGCATTCTTTGGCACCTTTAACATAAATCTGTGTTTGACTGAAAGTCATACTGTATGATGGCTTGAGGGTAACTAAAATATCGTCTAATTTAGATTTTGGGGTGAACTGTTGCTTTAAGAAAGATCCGAAAAAGAGACGAGTGAATAAATGAGGCAGAACAGTTTTCAGTTAAAGCTTTTCTTCCACTCCTGAAAACACCATTTATCTCTCCTGAAGCTCACATTTGTCTTTGAGAAACAATACAAACTCTATTTCCCCTGTAGAGCAGTCAGCACCGTACGCTATTGATTTCTCCCCGAGCTGTTATGTGGAAAATTGCTCTGGAGTGAAACGCTGTGAGTGACACTCGGGCCTCGACACGAACCGTCTGTCCTCGGTCTGCTGGTCGGATGCGTCACGAGTCACGACCCGTTTACTGAATGAACCGTGAGATGAATAGGGCGTTTGCGGGATCTAGGTGGGGTGCGTGTCTTTTAACTTTCTCGGTCTTTGTTTGTGGCTGCGGCGCAGTAAACAGACTCGTCCAGCTGTGGCAGTTTCGTGTTCCCGCCCTGTGTTCTCTGTGTCCTGGTGATCTGCCAGCAGTCTGAAATTCGCTGATAATACCCTGGAGCACATGCCGAAATGTACGATGATGTTTTCTCTTTCAGTTCATGCAGCTGTGCGGCATGTGTAATGTTCGACATTTTGATTAAAACAGTTTGTGCGGTTGAGGAAAACAGTAAGATGTATCTGAGCCTGGAGGGGTTTTAGCTCGCTAAATTGAAAGGTTTTCCTGAGCCTTATTTTCTGTACATGTGCCGCCTTCCTCTGGGTTTGAGTCATTTGTATTATTGTTTTTAATGTATGAATAATTGGTTCATCTCCTGGTGACACCCGAGTAATGACTAAGCAATCATTCAGTGCTACCACATTGTGATTTCACAATAGATTACATTTGACAACTTATAACATAAAGTTTCTGTTGTGATATCAATGCTGTGAACATTGCAAACCTCCAGGCCACAAAGCTGATATGGATTACTGTCAACGGAGTACTTACAGTTGACCCTGCACATACTGCAAAACTTGAACAGGAAAATATATCCAAATATCAACACATCACATTTTTTGTGTAACCCTTGAGGATATTTGAGTTGACATATATTTCCTTTAGTAGAGGTTTTGTCTTTAAATCACGCAAGGCTCTTGCACATGTGAGGATCAGATTAGTATGTTTTCCCAAGCTCGACATGTTTCTGGGAATTTTGTTCTAGGACCATCAAGGATGTTTTGGACCCCGTTTGCCTCAACCCATAAAGATGTTATTATGTAGAATGCACGGCACAACATGTTCACTGTTAAAGACATCTGTGTTGTAATGCAAGAGTTTTGCACCTGCAGCACTTCACAAAAACGCACTGAGAAATGAAACACACGGTGCCACTACCGAGAACCTTCCTTAAGTCTTTTAATGCCGGAGTCTTGCTGAGATTTATGACGTCGTTGTAAGTTTCAAGAGCACAGGACTGTTTGTAACGATCGCTTGAAGCCATGCAAGCCTTTGCAGAGGGGTTAATGTGTTCACCCCCATCACAACCCGTTTTTGTTTTACATGCAGAGTGACATGATTGACAACCCTGAACTCTCAATCCTTTAGGGTCAAGTTTTTCAAAGGGTTGTTTTTTGTTGTTTTGTGTTGTTTGATAAACAAGCAGACAGACAGATGGATGGATGGATGGATAGATAGACTGATAGGTGGATGGAAGTATGGATGGACAAATGGACAGGCGGACAGGTAGATGGATAGATGGATGGAAAGGTGGATTGATATGTGGATGGAAGTATGGATGGACAAATGGACAGGCGGACAGGGAGATGGATAGATGGATGGAAAGGTGGATTGATATGTGGATGGAAGTATGGATGGACAAATGGACAGGCGGACAGGGAGATGGATAGATGGATGGAAAGGTGGATTGATATGTGGATGGAAGTATGGATGGACAAATGGACAGGCGGACAGGGAGATGGATAGATGGATGGAAAGGTGGATTGATAGGTGGATGGAAGTATGAACGGACAGATGGGCAGGTAGATGGATGTATAGGTGGATGGAAATATAAATGGACAGATGGAGAGGTAGATGGGTAGATTTATAGATGGATGTATATGTGTATTTATAGGTTGATGGAAGTATGGATGGACAGATGGGCAAGTAGATAGATAGGTGGATGTATAGGTGGATTGATAGGTGGATGGAAGTATGGACGGACAGATGGGGAGATAGATGGATAGATGAATGGATAGGTGGATTGATAGGTGGATGAAAGTATGGACGGACAGATGGTCACATAGACGTGAAGATGCATAGATGGATGTATACGTGGATTGATAAGTGGATTGAAGTATGAACGGACAGATGGGCATGTAGATTGGTAGATGGATAGATGGATGCATAGGTGGAAGCGTAGGTGGGTGGGTGAGTGGGTGGATGGTTGGATGGGTAGGTAGATAGATAGGTAGATGGATGGGTGGATAGATAGATAGGTGGATGGGTGGGTGGGTGGTTGGATAGGTAGGTTGGTAGGTGGATGGGTGGGTGGGTGTTAGGGTGGATGGATAGATGGATGGATGGGTGGATTGGTGGATAGGTGGATGGATGGATAGATAGGAATACCAGTAAATTTTGACCTCGTGGGGACATTTGTGAGGTCCCATGAGGAAACAAGCTTATAAACCAAACAGAATGATGTTTATTGAAAAAGGAGAATGTTTTCTGTGATGGTTTGGGTTAGGGGAAGGGAATAGAATATACAGTTTGTACAATATAAAAACCATTATGTCTGGAATGTCCTCACAAAACATGGAAACCATGTGCTTGTTCGTGTGTGTTGTATTACATTGTGTTTTATAATGTGATGTTATGTGTTGGGCTGCACTATGTTTTGTTTTTGTGGATGCCTTTGTGTTGTGTTTTTTTTTTTTTTATTATTGTGTTCAGTGGCCTGTGGTAGTATTCACATTTATCACAGCATGATCAGTCTTGTACCACCGGCATCAGAAAAAGAAACAGGCATCAGTAGATAAGTGGACTTGTATCTGATCTCATATATCTCATGGAATTCCAGTCCGTCTCCCTGAAGAACACTTAAACCGTGAATGGAATTCCAAAGGAATTCTGCAACAGTGGCGAGACAGAGCATGTTAATTTAACATCAAAAGATCGGTTATTAAGTTTAAAGTGTGATGGGTTGTTTGGAATAAAAGGTAAATTAGGTTCATATTTTAAAAATAGGGGGAATTGGTTGTAATTGTAATAAAAAGATATAGAATATAGAAAATATTTGAAATATATTAGATTTTTGAATGGCTCTTTAAGGGGTGGGAAAAAAATAAGCTTTTGCTTCATCCCGCTCATTTTCGAACACATGAAAGTAAAAGAATATTTTGGTTTTTTTATGTGGTAATGCAATTACTGTATGTTCAATTATTGTATTTGCAATTACTGTATGTTCAATTATTGTATTTTCATATTTTATTTTATTTTATTGTATTTTTGTTATTTTTATTTTATATATATTTTTTTGTTGTTCGAAATAAAAATAAAAAAAGAAAGAAAGAAAGAAAGAACTGCTGGGAAATATATACATTGTGGTTCAAAAGTTCACGGTTTAAAATTAATTTAAAGCCTCTGAAAAGAGTTGAAGGATTTGATTGACCAATCTCCAACCAAGCAAGCATATCTGATAATATTGGAACGCTTCATTCATGCTGGTTTCATATGGATGAAGTTTTGCACAAACCTCACGCCAGCCAGTCATTAAATCACACAAAGGCTCAAATATATGAGTAATATTATTCATAATGGGTGGCAATTCAATTAAAGGGGAAAATGTGAAACAAACATTTCCCCCGTGATCTTAGACTTTTTAAGCTCATTGTTTTAAAATGATTCTGCTGGCCAAATGTAAACAGTGTTGTAAGTGCAGCAGTTATTTTGATAGAAAGACTGAATCATTCGACTTGTTTTACAGTCTTTTCTTTTGTCAAGACCTGTAAATATTACACAATTAAAACAGACACATAACATCTTGGAATCAAACTTTTATTATTTTATTATTAAGTTTAACCTTGTAGTAATGAAGTCATTTTGTAATTCAATCCAGAATTACTTCTAACTATTCAGTTTAACTCAAATCAATATTGATTTACACATTTAGTAAATAGCCGTGATCATTATCCATGATGCCCCCTCCAATGATTTGAAATCATTTTGGATTGATTTTTGTGATAATAATACGCCTTACATAATGCTTCTAGCTTTACCACCAAGGGAACATTGTCAGTTTAAGTCAACTTTAAAGTTTGTTTTGCGAGTCTAAAAGCACTGATGAACTTTGGAAGGGGTTTGCTGTATCTCAAATGTTTTCTGGATCTAAACATATCTCTATTGTTGGTGTGTTGAGAGGCGTGTAGGAGGTTTTTGTGGCAGAATCTGTGATTATGGTGCGTGAGTTCAGTGAAACAGCCCACTTATGAACGAGAATTGAGATAGATATGAGTGGGTAGAAGCTTCGCCTGGCTCGCATAAACTGCTCCAGGAAGCTTGACCCCTGGATGAAACATTATAAAAATATAGATCCAACTCTGAGGATTACTGAATCACTTCTACGCAGTTTTGCAGATTCCAACTAGTGCCTGAAACAAATCCCTTGATATGATTTAAAGTGTTCTTTATTCATAGACGCAGCCCACTCCCTACATGTCTTTTTTTCGCAGGTTCACTGATATCAGAATCATTAGTGCAAAATTGTAATATTTTTTGCTGACTGTTTAATAACAATAAAATATTAGGAGATATGCTTTGTTTTACAATTTTATAATTGTTAATAAAGTATTAGGGCAGTTTTGTCCTACTGAGGAAGTTTAGAGATTGGTGTTAGATAAACATCTCTAGAGACCCAACTATGTAATAATGATTGGTAAAACACTCATGTATTTAAAGGTGCACTTGGTAACTTTTAGAAGGATCTTATGACAGAAATGCAATAAAATATACATAACTATATTATCAGTGGTATACCTTACAAAATGGACTGTATTGTTTTTATTGCCTCGTGGTGCATTCACACCAGATGCGAATGAAGCGTTAAGCGCTAGTGATTTACATGTTAAAGGAATAGTTCACCCAAAAATGAAAATAATGTCATTAATGACTCACCCTCATGTCGTTCCAAACTCGTAAGACCTCAATTCATCTTGTGAACACAGTTTAAGATGTTTTAGATTTAGTTTGAGAGCTTGTTGACCCTTCATTGAAAATTTGGATGGTATACTGTCTATGTCCAGAAAGGTAATAAAAACATCATCAAAGTAGTCCATGTGCCATCAGTGGGTCGGTTAGAATGTGTTGAAGCATCGAAAATACATTTTGGTCCAAAAATTAAAAAAAATACGACTTTATTCAGCATAGTCTTCTCTTCCGCGTCTTTTGTAAAGCGCATACGCGAGACTAAAGTCACTTGACTGCAGTGACGCAGATGATGTATGACGTGGCTGACGTGTTATCTGGTGTGCCCCAGCTGTTTTTTTTTTGGGCTTCATAGTCTGAGGGAGACGCATGCTGTAAGTTTGAAAAACTTTGCAAACATGTCTGAGGATAACACGGCATACTCGTCACTGCAGTCACGTGACTTTAGTAAAAACATTTGGTAATGTTTTTGTTGCCTTTCTGGAGGTGGACAGTGAACCGTGCATAGATTTTCGGTGAAGGGTCGGCAAGCTCTCTGACTGGATATAGGGCATCTTGAACTGTGTTCCGAAGACGGACAAGGGTCTTGCGGGTTTGTAAAGGCATGAGGGTGAGTCATTAATGACATTATTTTCATTTTTGGGTGAACTATCCCTTTAAGTGAATGCAAAGATGCAATAGACATACTTTTTTGCGATTCACATGAATGAGGCAGCGCAAATTACGCAGTCCGTGCGAATTGATAATTTCAGGCGTTTGACGCGCATAACGTGTGATTTACGTGAAAGTTGAAAAATCTGATTTTTGCCAAATATTCATGCCGTGTTAACCAATCAGGGGCTTGCTCTAGTAGTGACATGATTACTACGTAGCAAGCTGAGGCAGAAATTTGAAAAAACAATGGAGGACAAAATCATTGTTGCTGTATGTGGACAGACACGTCTTTAATAAAAACAGGTATTAAAAGGATCTTACTTGGAAGAAAGTGAGTGAGAAGGTCGGACAATCCAGTAAATAGTAAAAAAAAATACATATACATATTGAGACTACAAGCTAGCTAAAACTGTCAAATTAAACATATTCGCATCTTAATTTACGCACGAATGACGCAAATTTCATGCACAAATGAAGCAAGTTCACTCAAAATTTTCAAACGTCCAACTTTGCACAAATAGCGTGCTTTATTCGCTTCATTCGCATCTGGTGTGAACACACAGTTAGAATGAGACTTTTTTCTTCATCGTGGGTTCCCTTATATGGAATTTGTAATTTTACGTCGCCATGTATAACAATGCCGGACAAACTACTCTATAGAGTGCATTTCGCCACTACGTTGTCTCAGACTGTAACTTGTTTGTCCTGCGGCAGCTACCGTAGCTTCTCTATGCGTTTCGAAAGGGAGGGGTGAGCTGTGGACTGAGCCATTGGTTGTAATTCGCAATCTCACCGCTAGATGGCACTAAAATCTGCGTCACGTCAGAGAGCATCCGGTGTCAGAATTCATTTATAACTGTAAGAGTGGAAGGGCAAGCTGAGTGACCAGACGATGGCAGAAGCCGCATGCTTCCTTATTTCTGTTATAATTTACATGTTTAATATAAGCGAGATTGTGGTTGTATTTTTCATTAAAGGTGACTTAGAATGATTGAACAGAGTATTTATCCTTGTTCTGTGATGTGACATGTAGACAAATTTTTTTCGTTTGGGTCTGTAATGCCTTAGAAGCTTCCTAAAAACCTCTCTCAGATAGCTCTATTAAGGTGGGGGATTTTAAACAAGTGGTTTTGCACCTATTTGGCTCCCCCTACTGGCTTAACTTGCAATCTCATTACTAATTGGCTGACTTTGCTGCCACTCAAAAAATGTAGCCAATTATTTTAAAGTGGAGGGGCAGTTAGATGCCTGTGATGTCATAAGCATCAGTTTTTCAGATTGGGCTGTTTTCTGGCTGACATTTCTAAAAGAGGAATTTCTATGAGACTGAGATGTTTAGCATGTTTAGCACGTTTTGTATGTTTGTGAATGTGGGTAGACTACCATTATTCAACAAAGACAAGGTAAAAATGTTTTTTCATTCTCTGTCCCCTTTAACAATAATAATAAACCCTTTATTCAAGCAGCGCTTTAAATGGAGAAAGAGATAAAGTTACTCAGCTTGGGACTGGTGGATTTCCGCCACTGGCTTAAGCACTTAGTTAAAACAGCTGTTGCACTCGCATTGCACGTGGATTCATAAGCGATTTATCGCAGTGTACGCAAACAGTTGCGTCTAATTCAAAAGTGAAAGTAAAATGCGCAGGTCTACTTGCGCATTTATAAGCCCCTCCCACCCGATGATACTGGTATCACCAGGTTTGTCACGCGCTGATTAACTGGTGGGAAAATTCTGTCACCTCAACAATCCTAGTCTTTAGAGAATTTGTTAGCACTTTTTACAGTATGTGGATGCTAGAGGACCTATATGTCTTGATTATAGTCAACCTCCCTAGATGGTCACTCCAGGTGCATATCGCTGCATCTATTGATTGAATGTTCACTAGAAGCGTTTCGTTTTGATGCAGGCAAATAAAAAGTTACACATAAGCGGACAGGACACATACACAAATTAAAATCTGCTTATCTTTGTTAACTAGATTTATGCCCTTTGGTACTTATTTATGGTCAAATGCGCACGTGCGGCATGCCTCAATGACGCTTTCCTTACGGTTTTAATAAAACACAGCCAACTACACCAAACAGATGTTGATTATTCATTACTTTTCCTTTAGTATGTTGCCACTATGTTCCTGTGAACAGCAAGTTCTTGACATACTGCTGAATAAAATCAATCCTGACATTAAAGACATCTGACGTTTATCCTCCACAGTCAAACAAGCATGAATTTAAGAATATATGGCAATGATGTTTAGTCTTGTCTGCCTTGTAACCTGCTAAAAAAGCCTCCAGTGCCTCTAGTGGGCACTTAAAAAAATGCAGCGATATGGAGAGGCAGAACTATGTAATTCCCAACGAGCCTGTGTAGCAGATGTGCGTGTGTCTCCTTTGTAATTTAAATATTTTTTTACCATAATGTTAGTCAAATTGATAAAAAAGTTACTTGCTTTTAATGAGTCATGTTGCACAACAAAATTTAATAAGCAGGGATTTTTTTAATGACTACTTCTTTGTTTTAGCTGGATATGTCCAGGTTTTTTCATCATATCATTAAAGGGTTGTGTTTCCGGCACTAGTAGCAATAGTAATATTGATCTTGCCCAGGCTGCCCTGCTATTTCTTTACGCATCCCATTTCTTAGCTTGTCGTAGTTTTAAAATGATGAGCGGTTTCTGATGTAGTTCGGCAAGCCACAGTTTCACAGCTATCACATCAGTAAACAGACTCCAGTATGCCAGCATAACCCATATCACAGCCACACAGTCAGAGCCGCCAACAGAAAAGTAAGACACCCATTCGGTGTGTAATGAAAGGGTTTGGTACAGCAGCCAGTTTGTGACATCGGCTCTATTCAGGGTATTGCTTTGTATTTCAGCATGTGTGGGCAGAGGTTGTGTGAAAGCATTTCAGTAAAACCTTCTGCTGTGATGCCCATTTACCCATATTCCTTTGCTCGCTCATCTCATTCATCACTAAGTGTTCTTCGCAGGTCAAGAGAGCATGCTGGTGTTTATCCGGTACGCCTGATGTTTTCAGCAGCACCAGACCCCGCACGCTGTCAGATTAGCAACATGCATTTCATTTCATTTTTTTAGTTGCTGCATTTGTCTCACAGCTTTTTAAGCATCTCACAGAATGAAATGTTTTTGAGATGGTGTGTCGGGGCCGGACGATATTGGCCAAGGTAATTTTGGGACAAAGTCAGAGTTTTTCCAAACTTGAACTTTGGAATGGTGCGAAATGCCAAATGTTTTTGCAGGAGCTTGCGTTTCCGGTCTGTTGCATTCACAGGCGTATGAATAGAAGTTAATGAAAAGTCTAGTGTGAACGCAGCATTAGTTGACATGTAGCTACAAAGTTCCTTACAGTCAGTTGAATGTCTGTTGAGGGATCATGACAATAAAGTGATATTAAGCAGACAGACAACTAATGCTGTAATGACTGAAGTAGTTGCATAGTTAGAACAATGCGGACTATTGAAATTATTATTGGCAGGGGCGTCATGCACCAGTTTTTTTTAAGGGGACACAGTGTGCACAGCTTACAAAAATTTGTGCATAAACAGACATTAAATGAAATATAGTGTTCAGTTTTTTCCTTGGCACTCCCGCTTACATTTCTAACAATCTGAACAAATCTGTCTTCATGCGAAAACCACCAAAATAAATGTGTTGACTTACTTTTATGTCAAATACTTAAATCTATGGCTGTCAAAAGATTAATCGTGATTTATCACATACAAATTGCATAATATGCACTCACCTAAAGGATTATTAGGAACACCTGTTCAATTTCTAATTAATGCAATTATCTAATCAACCAATCACATGGCAGGTGCTTCAATGCATTTAGGGGTGTGGTCCTGGTCAAGACAATCTCCTGAACTCCAAACTGAATGTCAGAATGGGAAAGAAAGGTGATTTAAGCAATTTTGAGGGTGGCACGGTTGTTGGTGCCAGACGGGCCGGTCTGTGTATTTCACAATCTGCTCAGTTACTGGGATTTTCACACACAACCATTTCTAGGGTTTACAAAGAATGGTGTGAAAAGGGAAAAAACATCCAGTATGCGACAGTCCTGTGGGCAAAAATGCCTTGTTGATGCTAGAGGTCAGAGAAGAATGGGCCGACTGATTCAAGCTGATAAAAGAGGAACTTTGACTGAAATGACCACTTGTTACAACCGAGGTATGCAGCAAAGCATTTGTGAAGCCACAACACGCACAACCTTGAGGCGGATGGCCTACAACAGCAGAAGACCCCACCGGGTACCACTCATCTCTCCAATACAAATAGGAAAAAGAGGCTACAATTTGCACGAGCTCATCAAAATTGGACAGTTGAAGACTAGAAAAATGTTGCCTGGTCTGATGAGTCTTGATTTCTGTTTAGACATTCAGATGGTAGAGTCAGAATTTGGCGTAAACAGAATGAGAACATGCATCCATCATGCCTTGTTACCATTGTGCAGGCTGTGTGGTGGTGGTGTAATGGTGTGGGGGATGTTTTCTTGGCACATTTTAGGCCACTTAATGCCAATTGGGCATAATTTAAATGCCACGGCCTACCTGAGCATTGTTTCTGACCATGTCCATCCTTGTATGACCACCATGTACCCATCCTCTGATGGCTACTTCCAGCAGGATAATGCACCATGTCACAAAGCTTGAATCATTTCAAATTGGTTTCTTGAACATGACAATGAGTTCACTGTACTAAAATGGCCCCCACAGTCACCAGATCTCAACCCAATAGAGCATTTTTGGGATGTGGTGCCCTGGATGTGCATCCCACAAATCTCCATCAACTGCAAGATGCTATCCTATCAATATGGGCCAACATTTCTAAAGAATGCTTTCAGCACCTTGTTGAATCAATGCCACATTGAATTAAGGCAGTTCTGAAGGCGAAAGGGGGTCAAACACAGTATTAGTATGGTGTTCCTAATAATCCTTTAGGTGAGTGTGCACTGTGTGTAATTATTTTTTATATATAAATACACATCTATATTTTTTATTTATTTTATTTATTTATATTTTGTATTATATAATTATATTTTTATATATAATAAATTATATACATAAATAAATAACATTTTCTTCGAAGTATGTGTGTATTTACATATACATAATAATTACACACAATACACACACACACATATATTATGGAAACACAAACTTTTATTTTGCATGCAATTAATCGTGTTTAATCTTTTGACAGCCCTACTTATATCAATTAATTCAATCAAAATAATGACATTGGCATCATATTTATATATATATAAAATAGCATTTTTTGTTTATATATTTTCTGTTTTTATGACTTGTTTAATTGTGCCATTAATGCATTTGCACAACAACTGCATTATGTTATAAAATTAATGTAATTTAAATCCATAAAGTATATAAACAATATAAAACAATTTAAAACTTTAAAAAAATATGTGCACGTTTAATGCATGTTTCTTTGATTTGGCTCAAAAAACTCAAAAAAAGTTGTGTCCTGTCTTAACTGTTTATAGCACGAGTGAATCCTGTGTTTGCCTTTATATACCACCCCAAACTGAGAATCATCATGTGCAGTCTTGACATACTCTAACCAGTCTGACCGCAAGTTGCCACCCAGATTTTATGAGAAGGTTCTCAGTTGCTTGGGAAGACTAGCGCTAAGGAACCGCCTCAGGAAAAACGTGATGATGTCTGGGCGCTCCCTCGACATTGTTCCACCGTGAGAGCCAGGATTTATATTTATACATCTCATTTAATTTCAATTCTCTTTTGCTACAGCGCTCTCATGGTGACATAACTCATCGTTACATCTGCTATAAGTCAGATAAGCGGCTCAATATTTAATATGTATCCCAGAGATATGTTTGGGTTTGATATGGGTCTCATGGGTGCAGATGATTCACATGCCCACCATCGCTCTTTCGTGAATCGACTGGCTGTGGGCTAATGTTACACGTGTTTATCAACACACAGGAGAGCACGCGCTGTTCATCATCTCGGCCTGCGCTGGCCTCATCGTCCCGATCTGAATTGCAAATTCGGTCGGTTAAAATCAATAGGCGCACAGATCCTGATTCACGCGTGTGGGTGTGTAATTGGAAAAAACATAAGGGCTGCTATTGCTTTTGACAGGTCATTTATCCCACTTTGGTTAATGGTAAGTGTGGCTGGCAGTAACGTGGCTTCAAAAGCGCGTCTCTGTTTTCTCTCGCACATTGTTTTTGCAGTATAAATGTTTTCTACCTTCTGCTGCACTGTTTACCAGCAAGGTGTATGCCTCGGACCGCACAGCCATGAGCTACGTTCATAAAACAATAATCACAACAAAGATGTTTAATATTTCATTGTTTGGATCGCTAGCAGATAATCGTTTAGTACAGTGCTTCACTAAAGATGCCACATAACAGAGGAGTTTTATTTACATTACATTTACGCATTTGGCAGATGCTTTCTTCCATCGTGACCGATACAGTAGCAATAAGCTCTGGAACGGATCCACAACAGATCCGCTCCGAAGCCAGCAGCTCCGGTCTGGATCCGTTGCGGATCCGCCCCGGGGCCCATTGCTATCAGCATGTTTATCAGTATTTAATCATTTCTGTGAACGTGTTGAGAGACATCATGACATTAGTTTGACTGATTATTATAATTTATTCTCTCCTGTGTAGGAATAATATTTCTAAATCTAAAATATGAGAAACTAATATTGAGAAAAATCACCTTTAAAGTTGTCTAAATGAAAATCTAGGCAAGACATATTACTAATGATAAATACATTTTTTTATATATTTTACGGTAGGAAATTCCCGAATATCTTCATGAATCTTTATTTAATATCCTAATGATTTTTTGCATAAAAGAAACATTTATAATTTTGATGCATACAATTTATTTCACATATTGTCTCAGTCGTCCCTTGTTTATGAATGATATTCAATGAGTGTCTTGTAAAATCCTGGTTGATTCCTCCTGAAGTCTTGTGACAGCTTCACTCATCATGACGCGAGACACATGAGTGAAATGCTGTCGCACAGCGAACAGACGTCTGACAGAGCTCAAATCTGTGTTAAACTCTATGTTGAGATGAATGAGATGAGGAGGTGCTCCATACGCCACAGGAGCTTTACAGACTGACATGTTTGCGTTGCATAAAAATGCTGTATGTTAGAAAACATCTCAGATCTGTCAGCTGGCAGAAAGAATCTGATTCAAGAAAGATTAAAATAGTCTGACATTAGTGACGGGAACCAAAAGAAATGTATACTGCTGTCTATACCAAATATGACCCTTTAAGGACAATTAAACAAAGTTGAACAGTTATGCTTCCTAATAGGTGATTTTTTTCAATGACTTTATCATACCCACATTAATATGTAGACGTTACTGTTTTGTGACATTTTATGTGGACTTCTGTGAAAGGTATAAAGACAGTTTATCATAAGTGCTAGAATTCCTCGTTTTATGTCTTTTATAAGACAGTGTTTATTACTCACATTTTAAAATTAAAGATTGAATTGCACTGATTCAGATTTTTTTGTCTTATGAAAGATGTGGTCTATATGGACATAATAATGAATTATAAAGACTCTTATTTATCCACCTGTTTCTTGACGTAAATGTGGGCGCCGCCATCTTTGAGCTTCCTGTTTATGACTTCCGGTGAGCCGCTAAAGCTAATGGTAGTCTATTGCGAAGGACACAAGGGTGCCATTTTGAATGGCTGTTTAATTATTATGAAAATCCAGGAAGACCGACATAATTTGTGCAGTTGGGGTTGCCATAATAGCTAATACAAATGCAGTAAATCTCTACAAAACATTTGTTTTAACCATAATCCATGCACAAAAACTGAATGTGTATGTGGCGCACGTGCACTCATGATCTGTATTTACAAATCCATCCAGTAAAATCTTTCATAGAAGTTAACAATAAATACAATAATTGATTAAAAACAACTATATAATGCTGATAAAACATGCTGATTTAGCTGATTTATTTATTCTGCTACTATATATTATTACAAAAATGTGATTACAGAACAGAATATATACGACATAATCTGCTAAGTTAATGTTTATAATAGTTTGTAATGTGTTTGCGGCTACTTTGGTTATGTTTTAAATTAAAAAGCAAATACTTTAAAAAGTAAGCAAATAATTTCATAAGCTCATGCACCTAGTGAATATGAAGCCATGTAATAATATTTTCATAAAACGAAAACAATACTCAATACATGTAGTAGTTTAATATGTTTATTATGGTATTTTCGAATAACTTACAATGTGTTGAATGACAATAATAATACTGACTATGGCGGACCGCGTGAAGCTCGACGTGTCACCATAAACAAGTCCATTAAAAATTGCCGTTTAAAAACATGAAGTCTTGGTAAATTGCATGTACAAACACTCAACAGACTTTCCCATTGTAAAGATACTGCTATGTCTCTGTGCTTTTATATTTGCGCATTGAAGACCCATCACCTCCGATCAACAACACGAAATGATTGAATATATCTTCATATATCAAGCCACTTCTTAATTTCATCCTCACACTGGTTCATATATGGCAGGTGTAGTAAATATTAAGTGTTTAAATCGTGTTTTAGGTGTGCTCCCACTACACTGTTTTTTACCGGCTGGCTATTGAACTAGAAATCTCGCACCGGAAAGGAAATCCGTCACATCACTTACTTCTGCGTTCGAGAAAAGGGTCGATATAAGATCCTTATACACTTACAAGGAAAACCTTAGCTGTTAACAGGAGGCACCTTTCCATCACCATGATTTTATGTGCATTTTGAAGTATCACATCAAAAACGAGTGATGGAAACAGCAAATTAAATCCTTTAATTTCCAAAAAAATGTACGCTCTATTGAGGTGGTTTTTGACTTATGCGAAAAAGAGTAAATGGGAGATTAAAATGCATTTGGCGAATAAATTCTGACATAGTGAACATTAAACACACATCGATGCAATGTCCTTGCTGTTAGTGCCTTCATCAAAAATGCTGCATTTCTTCTTATGTGCACAGCATTTATTTTAGCAATTACAAGCTGCACTGCTAATAAATAACTTGCCCCATCGTGACTACATGCAGTCTTGTCTCCATTTTCCAAGCGTGCCTTGTTTTATTTCTTGTTGGTTACTAGATTACCAATAACTTGATGGAAACGCACCTAATTTGCATTTGTTTGTTTTTCTATTTTTGCAAATTTTGAAACAAATTGATGTCTATTGAGGTGTAAGCAAATTTTAGTGTTGGCACCCTCCAAAGTTTTTTCCCCCACACAATTGTATTTGTGCCTGTAAATGAAAATTAATCAATCTAGTATAAATATGCAAGTAAATACTTATGAAGTTAAATTATGGAGTTATTTTAACTTTATTTTAAATTACATTTTCTTAACAGTGCTACTTTTGTTTGTAATAGTTGAATTAGTTCATTAGTTTTTCTTCAGTGCCCTAGTGTGTCGTCCCATGTGCTACTGCATACCCCATTTACGCGCCCCTGTGAACACCATAACGACATATGAAACATCAAACCTCAGTATGTTCATGAATCTGGCCACAATTTTAATTTCTTAAAACAAGTTTCTTTTGTAAAATGTTTGAAAGGAGAAAGAATTAGGCACAGCAAAAGAGTTATGAAAGTAATGCTGGAAATAACAATAAACAGACTCCTTCCAGTCAAACTAAAAGCATTGGAATCAGCATAACACCTGTAGATATTAAACGGTTAAGGCAAAGCATTTGTGTTTCCATGCCTGAAGCTCTGTGTTGTGGAGTATTATGTCAGTGGTGTGATGGTATCTTCACCAACACTGCTGTCAATGAGGAGACACCAGATCATCATGTCATTATCCTGCACAGATGCTTTCTCTCTCACTTACTATTTCATCGGCTTTCCTCCAAATCCTTCAGTTTCCCAGCAGCTCCTCACTGCACTGCAAAACATTGTTTCCTTAATCAGAAATGTCTGGCTTTCCAGGAAAAATATTTAAACATTAAACATAATTAAACATATTAAAAAACAAGACCGATTTACTTATTGTAATACTGTTGCTATCAGAGAACATATCTTGAATTATAGGTTTACATTTTTTAATACTGTTTTTTAACATAAACTTCAAATCATAAGATTTGTAAATGCATTAACTAACATCAACAGACAATGAACAATATAGTTTTCAGCATCCATTAATTCTTGTTAATGTAAGTTAACTCTTTCCCCGCCATTGACGAGTTATCATAGATTAGGGTTAGGGTTAGGGTTAATCATAGATTTGGTCCGAGCCTTTTTTGTCCCTCATCCGTAAGCGTAATTTGAATGCCACCACGCAGCTTGTTCAGACACCATATGTCATCGGCCCGTTCACGTGCCCTCCCGTCCCGTCTGTAAACAGAGGGAGAATGGCAAACTTTCCTGAATTGACAAACTGCACAGGAGCCACAAAACGAAAGGCATCTTAAAAAAAAACTGACTAGAGAGCAAAAACCCAAATTAACATTGGTAACTTTACTGCTTTACCACGAGATGCAAAAAGCTGCAGGAGGCAAAGGGTCTGAAAGGGTCGTTGCACTGTTTATTTTGGTAAGGTAGGTACGCGATATGTTTGTATTGAGATGGATTCAGATATTCTACTTTGATGAAACATTGTGTTGCTTATGAAATTTTGTTTCGTTTACGGATTAGCGTAACGATATAGTTACTACGTCTACACACCCGAAAGTAAACCAGTTGTTTATGTTGGTTATTTTGGTAATGTTATTCACTTTGTTCTGCAAAGTTTTCTCACTGGTGAATGAGACATGAAATGTGACTGTCTGATCTGTGCGTGTTCATGTGTTTTGAAAGAGGCGTGACTTTGGATGGCGATTTGACTTCAGGGTGAATTTGTGATTTCATTGCTAGTCGGCTACCGTTAGCATTTTTCAAAATTTGATAGCCTACTTTTAAGAGAAAGCAGTTCCTTGCCAATGACGAGTTTTTACGGCAATCCATATTTTCGCTATTATCCACTAGGTGGCACTCTTACTCAACTTATAAAAGATTTAAGCATCCACTGATCCAAAAAACAGTGTTTTGATCGTTTTGAATGTAATTGCATTTACAAAAATGCAATTATCTATTTTTGTAAGTATTTTTGGAGAAACCTATCAATATTTGAGAGGTTATAAAAAAAGAGAACAAATGAAGATAAGATGAATTTTTTTTGTTTGTTAGAAAGCAGAGGTTCTGTTCTTTTATTTGATATATTGTTTGTTTATATATTTATAGAACGAAAAATTCTGGAAGGCATTACATTTTTTTGAAAATCATAAAAAACGCTGGCGGTAAAAGAGTGAATGTCAATACAGTTATTTATGTTAGTTTATTACACCGCTTAATTTTATAAATGTATTAATAAATGCGGGAATAAACATGACCTAAGATTAATAAATGCTAAAGTCTTTTCCATTGTTAGTTCATGTTAGCTAATGCATTAATTGCAAATACAGCCTTATTGTAAAGTGTTACCAATGCTTTTTATAGGGTGATTAAATGGATGTTCTCCAAAACTTGCACTAATGTATCGTCTCCATTTTAATCATATGTAAGATTTATACCACAACTGAATTATGTAACATCTTCAGACACCGTGTCCAGCAATTTATATGCTCAATTGAAAGACGTTTACACATGTGGTATCAATAAGACACGGTCGGGAGCCAAACTGACAATGGACCAGGACTACTTGCAACTGATTGGTCTGATTTTGTTGAATAGAGAAAAGCGTATCAGGCTTTTAATCTGCATATCTCTTGTTGGGCTTGAAATTGATTCAAAAACTCATCTGCAGCTGTTTACAAAAGATTTGTCAGTCAAAAATAAATGTTTGGTTGTGTAACACTGACGATCTGGCCGACATCTGTGTCTAGCAGGTTGAAACGTCAGCAGACATCAGAAGATCCAGACAGGCCTTATATCAGTCTGTGAGAACAGAAAGAGACGCCAGTTATCTGATAAATGGACATAAGAATGCAGTGAACAATAACTGAGAATGATGAAATGTCAAAGTAAAAAAGAAAAACTAAATGAGCGTTCTTTAAAAATTCTCCTATTGTATTTCACAGAAGAAAGAAGGTTATGTGGGTTTAAAAGACACGAAAGTGCGTAAATGAAGACAGAATTGTATTGATGTATTGGATTAACCCTTTAATCCATTCTTTTATTCCCTTTGATTCCATCCAAATTGCACACATGAGATAATTAGGAGCACGTGTGAGCTGTTGTGAATGTATGATCTTGATTTAGGCTCTCATTAAATGGTCCTCGCCGCTCTTTCCCCATTGACTTGATTGAAGAGCGTTTGTGTAAAGCTCATTGGCCTTTAACGTTTTCCAGGCGTCTTTCTCTCTGTTTCTGGTGAAGCCCCTGCAGGCAGCGTTTCATCAGGTCATCAGCGGGGTAACAGGGTTGACGTTCAGCGTACGGCTGTTGTGAATGAGGGTAATAAAGTCGGTTTTCCGTTTTGTGTTTCCCTCAGATGGACCCTGTTCAGAAGGCTGTTTTACATCAATCGTTTGGTGTTCCTGCTTCTTCTAAAAAGAAATGTGCTTCATGCGGCGTTTGCCAGCTGAGATTTAACTCACAGGTGAGCATCCACACCTCACGGTACAGTAACACCATCAAATGATTTTGCCTAAGAAACAGGGCTGGCTAAAATATACACTGTTGATTTGCAAAGATTTTGCTGGCAATAAAAATACAAAGCAACATTATTGACATTGCAATGATAGTTCGGATGCACAACACACTGAGTGCGTTTGACGCGTTTTTCATTTTTTATCAGGCTTTTATGTTTAGGTTCAGTAATTTTACTTTAATTACAAAGAAGGTTATTAGTCAGTAATTGAAATGCCTTATTTTCCTAAATGTCACTTTTTAGTCTTTTGCTGCAAAACCCTGCACTCTTAAAACGGATGTTAGAAACAACACATCAGTGTTAGTTTAGGGACAACGCACTAAATGCGTTGTCAACACATCTCTGTGTTATTATTAGAATAACACAATTTTTAATACAACTTTATTTTAAAGGGACACTTCAACTCATTTTCCAGCTCCCCTAAACATTAGATTTTTATTGTTTTGGAATCCATTCAGCTGATCTCCGGGTCTGGCGCTACCACTTTTAGCATAGCTTAGCGTAAATCATTGAATCTGATTAGACCATTAGCATCCATTGTTGTTTTCGTCAACGATGACGATACCGAAATGATTTCGTTGACGCACCTTTTTTTATGACGCTAACGTGACGATGACTAGCTAAAAATGGCTCTAAGATGACGAAAGCATGACGAGACGCTTTTGCGTTTTCGTTGACGAGACGAGACGGGACAAAAATGATTATAAGTCTGACGTTCACAATGCATGTCATTTCTGCCTATTTTGCGTGAAATCTGTCTGTTTTTAGCTAAAAAGTATCACGCTTCCTACTCTTGTTTTGGGTACGCCCACCACCCAGCTGCCGCCATGTCGCGCACCAGATTTCACACAACACACCTGCGGCTGTGGCGAGTTCGAAGGACCGTGGTGGCAAGATGATTTATGGACATACTTTCAGTATAACTCATCAGAAAGAAAAATGCATATTGGGAGACGACGGTAAATACCACCAACCTCATGCGGCACCTGAAGGCTCATCACGCTAATATTTTTTTAAACGTAACTAACAAGTGACGCTGTTAACATATCATATACATTCAATTTTACTCGACAATCGGCTTGTGACACATTTCATGGTAAGCTTATGGTTTTACATGTATCTACTTGTCAAACCTTAGCCCATTTCCAATACTTTTTGTGGTGTATTTAAATAAGAAGGCAAGGCACGCGTTTCTCAACTTTGTAAGCAAGGTCTCAGTGTAACACACAAACTCAACATAAGGGTATATCAGGCTCAACGATTTGGTTATGACATGCGCAGAAGGCACACCGACTAAAACAACGGTAAGCCCTGAGGGACAACCTTAATGCACATTTTATTAACTTAAAAATTGACTTAAACTTGACTAAAACCTTTTTGCGTTTTCATCAACTAAAACTTGACTAAAACCTTTTTGTTTGTTCGGCGACTAAAACATGACTAAAACTATCTAAGTGACTAAAATGTGACTAAAACTAAAAAGCATTTTCGGCCAAAAGACTAAGACTAAAACTTAAAGGGCTGCCAAAAACAACACAGTTAGCATCGCGCTCAAAAATAACCAAAGAGTTTGGTTATTTTTCTATTTAAAACTTGACTCTTCTGTAGTTAAATCGTGTACTAAGAACGACAGAAAAATTAAAAGTTGTGATTTTCTAGGTCGATATGGCTAGGAACTATACTCTCATTCTGGCGTAATAATCAAGGACTTTATTGCAGTTCGATGAGTGTAGCAGGCGCAATATTACGCAGTGCCCAAAAATTGTCCCGTGGGGACTGTGTAATTAAGCACAATGCTAATGGTCTAATCAGTTTCAATAGATTGTGCTAAGCTATGCTAAAAGTGGTACCGCCAGACCCATATATCGGCTGAATAGATTTTTTAACTCTAGGGGAGCTGAAAAATAAGCTTACTCCATTTAACCTCAATTGTTACCACGACATATAATGTATTACAAGCATAACACAAAAAAATGTGTAAAAAATAAACACATCCTTGCTAAGAGTGTTTAAGTGCATTCAAGCTTTTTGGCAATGCAAACTCCACTTCAAATAAATATCCACTTCTTTGGACAAAACAAAGCAAACAAAGTAAAGTGTAAAGTGATTTTCAAAATCACTAAAGATGCAACTAGAAACAATGCAAATGATCAAAGTCAGAATTCAGATGGTAAAAATAAAGAAACTCAAGCACACATTAGGGGCCGCTATGATCCATTTGGCTGCCAAATTCGGGTTGTATTGTAACCAAGTTTGATTATGATTCATGGCAGTTTCAGATTTGTCTTTTGTGCACTTAGAGGATTTTGCTGAAAATCGTTGTGACGTTTGTTGTTTTTAGAAATATTCCATTCTCATTTAAAAAAATCAGATAATTTACCCCAATGTCATCCAAGATGTTTGTCTGTCTTTGTTCTGTCAAGAAGAAATCGAGTTTTTTGGGAAAAACATTCCAGGATTTTTTTCCATATAGTGGATCTCAACAGTTTACAGTTTCAATGCAGCTTTAAAGGTTTATTTTCGCCAAAAAAAAAAAAAATTTTAACCACAACTAGCCGTGTGATGCGCTAATGCCTTACATATTACGTTATCACGTTAAAAGGTCATGCATGACGTATGCAAAACTACCGCTCCAGTGTTTACAAGTGTGGAGAAAGAGGAGCGTTCAGACGTTGTTGTATGTGGAATGATACTAATAAATGTCTTTGTGGCAGTTTATTGTTGAAAATGGTCTGCAAGTGTGCGTTTCAAATATGTAACGCGCAGAGCTGGGTAGATTACTTATGAATTGTAATCCGTTACTGATTATGAATTATATGACAAAATTTGTAGTCTGTAATATAATCTCCTAGATTACACATCGTTGGTAACATAATCTGACTACTTTTGGATTACATTTAGATTACTTTTGACATCTTATTTGATTTCAAATAAATAAAGAGGGGAAAATATTCAATTTTATTTCACCAACAAGAGCCTTAAAGACTCATTTGTAAAGTGCAATGTACTGACAGTTAATACTTCACAATACTGACTCTGATTTACTTTTATCATAAACTTATTTTTTAAGGTTACAGGCCAAAAACAACAAATATACAATAATTTTATTTTATTTATTATTTTTGGTTAATTTTTACGTTTGTGTGATGCCAGTAAAAATTCTGGCATGGCAAGTTAAAAACTGAACCAATTTTTTTTTTCTTCCAGATCTGCTTTATTTTAAATAAAATAAGTAATACATAAAAATCAAACAGACATCAGTGGTTATATGTACATATAGATTAATTGTTTGTTGAAATTATTGCTAGGGACAATTCTGTGTTCCCTGGATATTGGTAGGGACATGTCCCTCGCGTCCCTACCCAAATTAACGCCTTTGCATCCAGTGATCAAACGGTGAGTGCTGCTCCATTTTGCATCTTGTACGTAAGCGGTAGGAAAGTTTATTATGAAAAATGTAAAAAAAAGAGAGATTTACAAAAATGTGAACATCACACTGCCATATTGTGAATAATATGTAATCATGTAATCCATAAAAAAGTAACAGTAGTCTGATTACGATTATTTTAAAATGTAGTTTAATCCAATTACAAGTACTTGATTTTTGGAATCTGATTACGTAATCCAGATTACATGTAATCCGTTACTACCCAGCTCTGGTAACGCGCAACCTTTTGACGTGATTACGTAATAGAGGGCAAGTACTTTTTTTGGCAATAATGACCATCTTTTCACTAGATAAAACCCTTATGCCTCGGATGGGATCATTTAGAGACCTTTGAATCTGGACTGAAACTGTAAACTGTTAAGGTCCACTAAAATCCACTACATGGAGAAAAATCCTGGAATGACTTCCAGTTGAGAAGCACTGCTATTGGCTGTAATTCATACACTGAGTCATTGAAATTGACTTTGAATAGCAAAAAGGACATTTTTATTTTATTTTATTTTTCTTTAATCTGCTGTCACTCTCAGCTCAGGAGAACTGCCAGTGTGACATGTTTTCATCAGAGGTATTTAATCCAAATAGGATTATTTAGAAACGGCGTATCTCATATCCTCTCTATTAGAATATCCATTCATCCTCTTACTTTCAGAAATATTAAGCTGTAACATCCCCATTTTTGAGGCCTATATCACAATAATAACACCCTATCATAGGCATCAATCAACAAAATGAAGAGGCGGGACAGTCGTTGGCCAATCGCCGTCCAGTAGCCAATCACAGAAAAAGGCTCGAGAGAGATTATGCATTCAAAGCACGGCACACCTAAAGCAAAACTCATTATCATTGGTTGCTCGTGCTTCAGATCCAATCTGAGCTCGGGAATCACTGGAAGCTCTTTATGCTGCCCATTTCCAAAAATTAAATGACTTTTGGAGGGTTACAGCCAGACATATACGGTACAGCCAGACGGTCCTGGCGACTTTCAAAAAGGACATTTGGTTTTCATAACGCCGAAGGTCTATTTGGATGCAAGACGCTTGGTTATGGATTCTTCCAGACGTATGAATTATAAATACAGTATATAATGGCGAGTAGAAGAGAAACCTTGTAAGTTCCCGAAATGCTTTTCTCAAAGCCTGCCAAACACAGCGACTGAGGCCCTAATTTGCTTGTCTGTTGATTGATTGATGGCATCATTTAAACCGACTCCCATAGCAGGTGCCCATCTTAGTTAAAGGCTCGGCGAGCAAAGCCGCGTTCCTCTCACCTGGGCATCAACTCTCGCCCGTCACAGAGACGGCTCTTACATGTCAAGCCTGTAATGAATGGTTGATTGCGGCACAGATTACACATGACATTTATCTGTGTCACTGCTTTCTTCACTGTGATTGGACGACGGGTCCGAAAGCTGGAGGCTGTCGTGCAACAGCCCATTTATCTCAACGTTAAAGTCATTTTCATAACAATATCCTGCTCAAATGATGTGTTACTTACAAACCCCAGTGATATAAATCCGTATGATTGTAATCCATATCTCGCACCGTTGTTTATACAAGAGCAATAAATCAAAGGAGTTTAGCCGTCGTCGATTTTTATTGCTTTACATAAATGCTCGCCTAAACTTGATGTTTTTCACGAAATTACTGGTAATGTAAAGGAATGTTATGAAATGTTGCCTAGCCAAGCAACTGATCAAATTTAAAATGCCTTTGTGAGGAAATATGGCAAAAATACTTGGTATTGACTAGCGTTTCATACACAATCTCATGGCAATTGGTTCTCATTTTATGAGGTGGATAATTTGAATTAATTTAGTAGGACCACATGTGTGCATTTCTTGTGGGATAAGGGGTGGGGCTTCATAATAATAATAATACGTATTGCACAATTCACTTAATACGAATTAGCCAGCTTGTAAAATATGTATGAATTTCTGTGAGATCAGGCTGGTGTTTCTCTAAAATCTGCCTTATTTATTCAGAAAAGTGTTTTAGCATCTCTTGATCGTGTCCTTTCTGCCGCCAACAGCAATGTCAGATAAACGTCCACGAGTTAGCGCTGAGGTAAACAAGGGCGACTGAAAGACATTGCATATGGCCCGGTCCAGGAGAGTCATAATAAATCTGTTGTGAAGGTGATCGCACATGACACCGACCGCAGGAACCTTCCACCATTGCGCCTGCGGTTATTAAAAGATTTGTTTCTGATGTTTTATGTATAGCGGTGTGTCAGATGGGTAATGACCTCACGCGCTGAAGGCTGGGAGATGGGATCTTTCTTTCTCTGTCAAACTCTTTATTTCACACCATTACTCAGCAAGTGAGGCCGTGGTCCAAAACTTAGCGCGCTGCCATGCTGTCTGACTTCTACATATAGACAGCTGCTTTACAGGGTCTTGTGCCGACAGGCAGCAACATTTTTTTAAATGCCCAGGTTTGGGTCCTTTCTCTACGCCCAGACAGCATAGCAACCTGCATACTAACTACTATACACTCTCAGAAAAAGTATAAAAGCTGTCACTGGAACGTTACCCTTTAAAGTCCATGTAAAGTGATATTAAATATGTGTTCTGAGAAAAATGTGTTTTTAACCACCCAGCTAAATTTGAATGATTAAAAAAACACCAAATAAAATAAGTAAAATAGATAAATAAAATTCTCTGCTCTCAAACACTGGGGGCGTGTCTGCTAAAACCACACCCACTCACAGGAAAGCTGCCGGTCTCTCTCAACTTTCAAATACTGCTACAACCTGAATGGACGCTCGCAGTTGTGTTATGGGCGGGGCCATGGCCGTATCCAGCTATGAGGTCACAGAGGTCCGGACCTTGGTAATTTTTTCATATAAAAAAATTAAATTTGAAGTTCTCTGAATGACTAATTCGTTTTCAAAACGAATCCGCATATATAATTAAGGGGCTGTCCACACGGAGACGCGTATCACTGTATACGTATAAATTTGTTATCGTATTGGCGTTTCATCCACACGGATCCGCTATTTTTTGAAACCGGGTCCTAAAGTGGATAAATCTGAAACCGACACCCTTGCGGTTTCGTCTGTACAGCCAATCCGTATATTTTGTGAAGCGAAAACGTCATCACATCACGTGTCGGAAGCGTCACACGTAACAGCAACAACAATAACGGCGGACTACGTGATTGTGTTCGTGCTACAGAAGCTACTAAAGCCTACTAGCTTTATTACAGCAAAATCTATTGCTTCTATGCAATTGTGGTGACCAACAAGCGATAATGGACAACACCATACGTTGGTTATGCGCATGCTCAAAGTCTTCTTCTCCGTGTATAGTGTATATCTGTGGCAGAATTACAGCGCCCCATATTGGTCCGGCATATATACTACACCGCTTTCAGTCGGTTTCGTTTTTACGGATTATTTTTTAAGAGCAAGGGAAAAAAATGATCGGATAGGGAATGCACCGGCTTCGTGTGGACATAGCCTAAGTTTGGACAGTTTAATGTATAGTTTAGTGTAAAATGACGAAGATTGTCTTAAACTGCGATGGCGCGGGTACAAAATTTGCAGTGTTGCCAGATCCCATTGTTAAAAATCCTCTTTAGACATAGTGTTTTAGCAATTAATGTGACACTTTGACATTATCTATAAGGTGATTGTTAGGTGTAGGTTTGTATTAGCGATTTCTCTGATTTATTTCTGAAATACAAGGTTTGGACAAACTTTTTTTGTTTTTTTAAGGCCAATTATTTTAGCTTGTTTTTCGTACTAATATCTGGCAACATGGAGACTGAAAGTTATCAAATAAGACGCATCATTCAGCGCGAGCAGGTTATTGCTGATACTACATTAAGATAAAAGCAGTAGTCATCATAATTGTGTCTATATCAACAACACTATCGAAAAACAGAAAATAACTCTGGCACAGAGATGTAGAAGAATTGGGTTTAAATAAAATATGCCAAATATGTTAAAACACATAGTGTAAAACGGTAAAGCTAATCTCAACAAAACAAAACATAAGCATTAAGAATTCTGTTATTTCATTGAATTTAGAAGTTAACCTTTAAAAAAGTCATGCTGAAAACAATAAGAGCACTAAACAAGTTCATGTTTAAAATCTTGTAACGTTTTTGTTATATAATATTGCTTATTAAAATGATTACAAAATAAACATTGTTGCATGAAAAAGTAATAAGTAATCCAGCAGTCCCAGTCCATCCCCCAAAACAGAGTGTGTACCCAAAGTATAAAAGTTAAGACGGAATATTTTAGATCCCAGGTCAAAATAAAGTATACTTCAGTGTACTTAAACCACTTAAATACTAGCAAGTACATTTGTAAGTTATGTAAAGTTATGCTACAAATATACTAATTAAAAGTAAAGTTCTACTTGAGCAGTACTTCAGTTTACCTGAAAAAGTAAGAATACCAGTACCAACTAGATTTTTATTGAGATAAATGACGTCTCAAAATAACACGTAGATGTTTTTAACTTAATTTTAAGAAGTTTCAAAAACAAATGTGATATAAAAACCACAAAATGAGTGCACGAAAATAGTACATTTATTAAGTGTACTTAAAAAGTGTATTTTATTTTTATGTGCACTTTTTTCACCTGGGATAGCATTTGTTATCTCTTAACACCCCACCCTGGACCTCGGTAATTTTCAAACACTGGCTACGGCCATGGGCGGGGCCATGCTCAGTGGCTCTGGTGTGTCATCAAGGCACCCTTTTTGCCCCGCCCCAAATAATCCTGAACACAGAAATGTGGAAAAACTGTTTAGCAGTGTACGGGGCAGGACACACCAAAGCTTTTGTATACAGCTGAAAACGCCTGCACTGCAAAAAATTATTTTCAAGAAAAAAAATCTTAGTAAAAATTCTTAAATTAAAAGTTCTCTAAGCGAATTCACGCGTTTTAGACCATAAAACATTTTTTGTTACATACAGCAAACATCTCCTCACTATCTGCTTGCTTCCTGTCCGCTGATCAAACTGTAAAAAAAACGTGATCTCTGTAGACAGCCCAGGCTCCACAAACTGCAATAATAACAAACTGGCCAAACCTACACCAGAAACCATAACAAAGTGTTCTAACCAATAAACGGCAAGAAGGATTTGGGGGTTGGATTTGGGCGTGTTCATGAAAGCACGGAAGGGAAGGGGAGGAGTTAACTACGCTCAGTTTTTTTGAAAACACATTTCAAAAATCAACACACAGATTCGCTTAGAGAACCTTTAAGATGCTTTTTCTTGATGAGCAAAACGACCCCCAAAAAAAGTTTTTAGACCAAAAATATGAAATTTAAGTGATTTTGTGCATAAAATGAGCAAAAAATCTGCCAATGGGGTAAGAAATTTTTTCTAGTGACTAAGAAAAATTTTCAAAATTTTTTACTTACCCCATTGGCAGATTTTTTGCTTGATTTATGCACAAAATCACTTAAATTTGATATTTTTGGTCTAAAAACTAGACTTATTTTCTTGGGTCATTTTGCTCATCAAGAAAAATAACCTTAATTTAAGAATTTTTTGATATTTTTACTGAAAACAAGACAAAAATACTAAGAATGTTTTTTTCTTGAAAATCATTTTTTGCAGTGTGCCAGCTGTTTTTATAGCTTAGCGCCAGCTTTCTTCAGCTAAGCGCTTTAGTAGCTGTGATACTTGAGCTGTGAGCCAGTTGGTTGTTGTGAAACTTGTCCCGGCCTCCTTCGATGTGATTGGACGGCCGTATAAGAACTGACAATGACGAGCGGGGCTTTTCGCCCAAAGTTGAATCTCTTTCAACTCTCGGCGCTCAGCGCTGAGCACAAAAAACGTTGAGCGCTGGCTTTCAGTGCGAAAAAAATGCTAGCTGCTGGCTTTTTTGAAAAACACAGAGCTTTCCATTGGAAACAATTGAAAACATACGCAGGCCGTGAGTGTAAAAGCTTTGGTGTGTATGCCCCCTTACTCCACAATTCAGTACTACATAGTTCACAGGCTTTGTAATGTGTTTTAGCAACACATTTCTAACATTTAAAATGTGTTTAGAAAAAATTCTCTTTAAAAATATCCTAATGTTTACTGTTTAGGTACATGTACCTGTGAGGTACCAATATCTATCTGCAAAGTACTAGTATATACTCTTGATTTTAAAATGTATAGCATAAACCTTTAACTCTTTCTCCGCCAATGACAAGTTATCTTGTAAATTTAGAGAAAACGCTTTCCTGCCAATGAGTTTTTATGTCAATCCATATTTTCGCTATTATCCACAAGATGGTGCCCTTACCCAACTTATAAAACACTGAAGCATCCACTGATCCAAAACAGTAAAAACTCTATGTATGTTTTGATCATCGCTCTGAATCTGATCTCTATCAAAAGGCCTTTACAAAAATGCAATTATCTCAGCTTTTTGCTAAAAAAAAATGTATAGTTTTGAAGAAACCTACCCATATTTGAGAGGTGGTAAAAAGAGCTGCCGCTGGCTGGCAACTTAAAAATACAACGCTGGTGGGGAAAGTGTTAAGATTTGGCTTGAAACAAGAAAAAACTTGCCAGTACTGAAAAATAAATGTAAAGCAATTTTTTTCTCTATGTGAAAAAGCCTTTGTGTTGGGAGCATTCCTTTGATGGGTTGCTGGTCTATGTAGGCATTTTTGCTAGGTTTTTCAACACAGCCAAAGACCCTGAAATTAAAGGTGAAGCACAAAGATTGCATCGGTCATGCTGGTTCCATTATAGCAGGCTGTACTGAAGATAAACCTGTGCAGATCTGAAAGGCTAGTTGTCACAGATGGGTGCTGTTTAGGGGTTTGATGTGATGGTGCCACGTTGCAGTCATGGTTTCAGCAGATTGTTCAGAGCTCTTTTGCTTCACTGTCTGATTCTGCTAACACCTGCTCTCTGCTGGCCCTCGATCTGGGCTGGCCCTTTCTGTGTTCCCTAGAGCCAGGCACTGGCCCACTACAAAGGCACCAAACACGCCAAGAAACTGAAATCCTTGGATGGCCCGAAATGCCTCAAACAGAAGAGCCCGGTCGCCAGGGAAAATACCAACAAGGAGCCACCTAGAGGTCTCTCACCATTGACGATGGCCAACAACACAGACAGAACAGGTAAAAGATATGATCTTATGTTTTGTTCAGTATAAACCAGAATGATTGCCTAAATATTTGGCTTGTTGAGAGGAAGTGTACTTTTTGAAATAAGACTTCTTTCTCCTAGTAGATGATAAAATGGAATGAAAAATCCTGCACTGTAAAAAATGATGTGACTGTTAAGTCACTATTAACATGTTTTAGGAAGTGCACAACAAAGCGTTTAGACGCGGAAGGCGGACACCATCTGTAGGCACTTCCCAGCTTAATTCAGCTGAGCGCTTTGGTTACTATGATAGGCCTACTTTGTTGAATAATGCGCTGGTTGGTTTTTGTGTTATTTGTCCCACCCCTCCTCCATTGTGATTGGACGAACAAGTGAGAAGTGACATTGACGAGCTGAACGTTTTACCCAAAATTGAAAATTTTTCAACTCTCAGCTGCCAGCTGCTGGCATTTTTGAAAAGTGCTGCGCTTCCTTTGGAAACAATTGAAAACGCCTAAGTGTGCACAGCACGCCCCCTTTTTGTTAAATTAAGTTAAGCTATTTAATTTTTAAAAGTATTAAAACATTTTAAAAAATCCTAAAATGACAACATTTTTTAAGAAATGTATTATTTTGTGTATTGGTTAATGGCGTGACGTTAATTATTTTGTGTCCGTATGGTTCAGTTAAATGTAAAATGGTTAAAATTTCAAAATAAATTTGCAGATTACCTGCATACATTCTCATTTTTGAGGACCAAGTCTAAAATTTTCTGGTTTTACTTAATTTTGAAAGAATATTTGGGGGATAATTGCAAACATGTCAATGTGGTGTAACCAGATGGCGTCAATTGGTGTAACTAGTATTTTTTTATTAAATTATAAATATATTCATTAAAAATGTTAAATAAAATATAATAATCTAGTTTAGTGTAATATGATTTTTTACATACATTTTTACATCATTTGTCAAAGATTATTTAGAAAACAGAGCTGTTTTAGCATATGTTTGGACAAATATTACAAAAATGCATAAAAAATTTAATTTACACTGCAAAAAATGATTTTCAAGAAAAAATGTTCTTAGTATTATTGTCTTGTTTTCAGTAAAAATATCTAAAAATTCTTAAATTAAGATGCTTTTTTAGATATTTTTACTGAAAACCAGACAAAAATACTTTTTAATATATTTTCTTGAAAATAGTTTTTTGCAGTGTAGAACTAACTAATAAAATTATATTTTAAAATGTTTTTATGATGATTATGCTTACATTCCATCAAGGTGGATAAAATATTTAATATTTCTCATTCTTTGGCACAATTGGCGGTTACACCATTTTACATTTTCAGGTCCATTCAGTCTTAACTTTCATAAAAATGGTGCAAATGTAATTTTGTATTGCATAAAATTAACATAAATACACTATGTGCATTGAAATAAACATGATGCATGCTCCATGCTTTTAAAACAAGTCTAAAAAAAATTCTTTCTCATCTTGCCAAATAGTTTTTGTCAATGACCCGTATACTGAATATGATTAGGCCATAAAATGTTGATTATTTTATTGACAGGACTTTACAAATACTTTAGTGTTTGTCTGAAGAATTTTACATTAAACAATGGTTTAAAATTTCCCAGCATGCTTTGCAGCATACCAATTATGTGGTTAATATTATTAAAAAGGATTTACTGTATTGTTTGTTCTGCATTCAGTAAATTTCCCAGCAATGTCAAGTGTTGACCTCTGCTTTTTATTTTCGTCATAAACTTCTCTGTCTGACTGGAAACCGGTCATACGGTCCAAGAATCTGCTTAAAGATCGTAATATGTATTATAGACACAAATCTTGCCTTCAATGTGCTTATATTATACCAATATCTTTAAAGTACACAATTTCCAAGTTTATATGCGCCAGTGGAAAAAAATGTGGAGCCCACTCAGGGTTCTCGTTTTCATCGACCTCGACTGACCTCCATGTTCGTCTGGTTAATAAATGCAGCATTATTAACCCCAGTAGAGCAGGATACTGTATAAATCCCTCTCTCGGTTCTTTATAGGAATCTTCATCACTGGTTTAGATGATTCAAAGCATACAGTGTCCTCTCTTTATTGTTTATTCACAATCCATGGGTTGGCCAAAGGCTGTGAAGGATTATAGCCGGATCAGGACATTGAAATCTCATGGAAGTAAGCACATTCTGGAATAGGTGCACTCAACACACGTCTGGAACCAATAATATATTTCATTTATAGGCACTGTAGTCAAGTTGACCCAATGGAAATGACAATTTCTGCTCAAAACCTGTATTTGAGACTGTTTGGAAATCATATTTCACTCAAAAATTAAAGATCTCTCATCTATTTTATCACTTTTATTTGAGTTTTTATCTTTTGTGAAACACTAAGAACATATCGTCCACATCTTTAAAATGACAAACAAACGCTTTATGACAGAAGACTTCAAACTTTTTCAGTCCAAGGACCATTTATTGTATAAACAGATACAACATACTACATAACATTTTAAATTTACTGAATAGATTTTAATGGGGTAACATTAATTTCATTTCGTTTTATATTATTTTATATTGGAAACTTGATTTCATTATTTTATAATTTCTAGACTATTCATGTATTTTTGTTTAAAGGGACAATAAGTAGTATTTACCCCCATATAGTGGTGAAATTGTATTTTGCATTCAAACAAATAGTGCTCTCTAGCGCCTGGCTTTTACAAATGCGTGTTGCAACTACAGTAGCCGTTTTGTACCCACTGATCTCCTTGTGCGTTTTAGCTAGTTCACGTGTTCTGAGTGAAAACGCTTTGTGGAAACACATTGGTAGGCTAGTGCTTTTTGTCCCTCTCTGCTATTATAGTATATATTTATTTTACATTCAAAGAATATTTCATACCACCTTGGACCCCCAAGTGGCCCCGGACCCCCTGTTGAAGATCCATGCTTTATGATGTTTTCCAGAAGTTTACCATTTGCGACAGTAGCTGCGTATCCAGTACTCTTTAATTTGTCCAAATTGACATTGCGAATTAAAATACAGGCAATGGAAACACGTACATTTTGTGAAAACTCCCATATATCCAAAAAAGTTTTTACGCTCGCATGAGATGGTTTTTCAGGCAATTCAGAAAAGGTGTATTTCGCAAAACTGCGACACTGCAAAAAAAATTATTTTCAAGAAAAATCTTAGTATTTTTGTCTTGTTTTCAGTAAAAATTTCTTAAATTAAGATGCTTTTTCTTGATGAGCAAAACGACCCAAGAAAATAAGTCTAGTTTTTAGACCAATAATATCAAATTTAAGTGATTTTGTGCATAAAACAAGCAAAAAAATCTGCTAATGGGGTAAACAAAATTTTTTTAAACATTTTCCTTAAACACTAAATTCAAGAAAAATTTGCTTAAAAGAATTTTGTTTCTTGAAAATCATTTTTGCAGTGAATGCACTGCAATAAATGACTTTCTTATTTAATATTTTTGTCTTGTTTTCAGTAGAAATATCTAAACATGAGATTAATGAGAAAATAAGTCTAGTTTTTAGTAAAAAATTTTAAGTAAATTTGTGCGTAAAACAAGCAAAACAATTTGCCAATGTGGTGAGAAAAAAATCTTAAAATAAGTTTTCTTTTTTCTTAAACACTTAATTTAAGCAAAATTTTACTCACCCCATTGGAAGAAAGTTTTGCTTTTTTATGCACAAATTCACTTCAATATTTTTTTGCATAAAAACTAGAATTATTTTCTTAAGTCATTTTGCTCATCAAGAAAAAAAACATCTTGGTTTAAGAATGTTTAGATGTTTCTACTGAAAACAAGACAAAAATATTAAGAAAGTAATTTTTGCAGTGTGCAAACAGTTTATTTGCATTTTCATGTCACCTGATGTAAGTAAAGGGCTCATTATAGTTGTGCGTAGGTCCTACACTGCAAAAAATGAAATAATCTTAGTATTTTTGTCTTGTTTTCAGTAAAAATATTAAAAAAATTCTTAAATTAAGATGCTTTTTCTTGATGAGCAAAATGACCCAAGAAAATAAGTCTAGTTTTTAGAACAAAAATATCAAATGTAAGTGATTTTGTGCATAAAATCTGCCAATGGGTAAGCGTTTTTCTTAAACACTAAATTCTAGAAAAATGTTCAAGATTTTTTTGCTTAGCCCATTGGCAGATTTTTTAGCTTGTTTTATGGACAAAATCACTTAAATTTTATATTTTTGGTCTAAAAACTAGACTTATTTTCTTGGATCGTTTTGCTCATCAAGAAAAAGCATCTTGAAAACAAGACAAAAATACTAAGAATTTATTTTCTTGAAAATCATTTTTTGCAGTGTACATCTCTTTTGATTTAAAATAATCTACTATTACACCTATATGTTGCCACTCCTAAGTATATTAATACTCTAAAAATAATGCCTAGTTCCGTGAATGTGATTAGTAAACCTATCAACATCAGTTGACAAGATGTTTGGAATGACTTAATGCGCAAGAAAAATCTTTTCAGTTTCAGTCGCATATCATCAGTTAATGGAAACATTTGTCATTTCGCAATATAGTATTTGTCAACATTTAGAAAGTAACGCTTAAGTTTTGCGCAAATCTACAACGGACACGCAGCTAGTAATTCATACAGTATGGACTTGAAAAAATATGAGGGCCAATAAATAATCATTATTTTTGGGCAATTTATTCCATAAAGACAAAAGCATATAAAGCCAGATTATATCCTCCACAAACATTCACTGTCTTACATTCTCCATCTTGCAAAAACAACACACCATCTCTGTTAGATAGAAAAATCAATTTGTTTAGTCTTGTATGTATGTACACATAGATAAACACAGAGATGTGTTAACGTCAGCAGTTTACGATGTGCAAATCCACAACGACACCGTTCTGCTAACAGAAGTCTCGGGAACATCTTGTATCTCAAATGGAAATGCCTGCCTCCGCTGTTATCAAAAAACTAATCGGCCTGCTATTGTTTGCATTAATCAGACCTGCGAATACAGAAGGGCACGGTGACCCGGTAGAGTACATGATCGCACGAGGGCCAGAAACACCCGATAAATCCTGACACATCATCGAACATCCGATCGTCTCGCTGCGTTTGTGAGCTGGGCGTTTGTTTGTCAAAATGCAGTTCGGTGATGAATATTAATGTCCAGAGATGTCAATGAGATGAATTGTGGAGAGGCTGAAAGCTGCATTATCTGGAGTTTATTTGCAGCGTGTAATGAAAAGCAGAGAGTCGGGTGCTAATAAGGAAAGCACACGGGAGATAATCTGCTGTTTCTGAGAGGCTATATAATGTGTAAGGTTTTTGCTGTTATTAAATAATTGTTGTTTAACGGGCCTGGGGAAGAGAGTCTTGTGTGCAATTGTGTATGTGCATGTCTCTTATCTTGATATTATTGATTTCTTTAGATACATTAACACTGTCAAGCTGCTTTTATTTTTTTGCATTCGCACAGTGTGTGGTACTTTATCTAATATGCAAAGCACTCTAAAAATGTCTAATTTATTTGGACAAAAAAAATTACATTAACCCCCTAGGACCTGTTGTGTCCACATACGTAATACAAATGTTTTTTGTTGTTTGCCCCAATAATATTTAATTCTGTGTAACTGGTTGTACACAAATGTGGATAATTACACTGCTTGATGTTCAAAGAAAAATATTTGGTTATTATATTTATTGGTTCGTCCTAACCCCAAATAGCTGGAAGTAATCTAAAATTCAAGCCAAACCAAAGCTTGGGACTTAGGAGGTTAATAAGCATAAATCAGTATTCAATATATGAGTGAAAAGATTAAACATGTTCATGGCTTGCTGACAGTCTTGGCTTGTGGCTTGTTTGAAAAAGTCTATTTGTGACCCTGGACCACATAACCATATGGGTCATACGGGTAAGATGTTTTGAAATTGAGATTTAACTATCATCTGAAAGCTGAATAAGATTGTTAGGATAGAACAATTATTGGCTGAGATAGTTATTTGAAAATCTGGAATCTGAGGGTGCAAAAATAATCAAAATATTGGGAAGATTGCCTTTAAATTTGTCTAAATGAAGTCCTTAGCAATGCCTGTTACTAATAATAAATACATTTTTGATAAATGTATTTATTATTTGCAAAATATCATCATGAAACCTAATCTTTACACTGCAAAAAATGACTTTCTTGCTTTTATTTTTGTCTTGCTTTCAGTAAAAATATAAAAAAATTCTTAAATCAAAATGCATTTTCTTGATGAGCAGAATGACCTAGGAAAATAGGTCTAGTTTTTAGACAAAAATATACAATTTAAGTGCATTTGTGCTTAAAACAAGCAAAAAATCAAGTAAGAACATTTTTCTTTAATTTTCTTGAATTAAGTAAAAAAAGTTTTTTTCTCTTACCCCATTGGCAGATTATTTTGCTTATTTTAAGCACAAATTCATTTAAATTTAATTGTGTTTTTTTTCTTAACTTATTTTTGCTCATCAAGAAAATGCATCTTAATTTAAGAATTTTTAGATATTTGTACTACAAAATAAAAATACTACACTACAAAAAAAATTTTTCAAGAAAAAAATTCTTAGTATTTTTGTCTTGTTTTCAGTAAAAATATCTAAAAATTCTTAAATTAAGATGCTTTTTCTTGATGAGCAAAACTACCCAAGAAAATAAGTCTAGTTTTTAGACAAAATCAAATTTAAGTGATTTTGTGCATAAAACAAAAAAATCTGCCAATGGGGTAAGAAAAAATCTGGGGAAAAAATCTACAAAAATTTGCTTACCCCATTGGCAGATTTGTTTGCTTGTTTTGTAAAAAAAAACAATTTAAGTGAATTTGTGCTTTAAACAAGTAAAACATTGCCCAATGGGTTATGAAATATTTTCTTGAATTAAGTGTTTAAGCAAAAATTAAACTTATAGATTTTTTTCTTACCCCTGTCACGATCGGTTTAACCCCGGAAAGTGAAAACAAAAGGAGAACCCAAACGCAGAGGAATACAAAAATATAACTATGGATTTATTTACCAAATAACAGAAACACCCACGAGGGGGTAAAACAAGGAATAACAAAAACACTGTGATGAAACACAAATCAGACTGGAACAGGTAACTAGAAGCATAACACTAAATATACAACAACGCACGCACCCCACACAGAGAACACGAGGGCATTATATAGGCTATATCCACACGAAGCCGGTGCATTCCCTATCCGATCATTTTTTTTCCTTGCTCTAAAAAAATAATCCGTAAACACGAAACCACTGAAACCGGTGTAGTATATATGCCGGACCAGTATGGGGCGCTGTAATTCTGCTACAGATATACACTATACACGGAGAAGAAGACTTTGAGCATGCGCATAACCAACGTATGGTGCTGTCGATGATCGCTTGTTGGTCACCACAATTGCATAGAAGCAATAGATTTTGCTGTAATAAAGCTAGTAGGCTTTAGTTGCTTCTGTAGCACGAACACAATCACACAGTACGCCGTTATTGTTGTTGCTGTTACGTGTGACGCTTCCGACACGTGATGTGATGACGTTTTCGCTTCACAAAATATACGGATTGGCTGTACAGACGAAACCGCAAGGGTGTCGGTTTCAGATTTATCCACTTTAGGACCAGGTTTCAAAAAATAGCGGTTTTACTCTCTGAAATCGCCGGATCCGTGTGGATGAAACGCCAATACGATAACAAATTTATGCGTATACAGTGATTCGCGTCTCCGTGTGGACAGCCCCATAGACAGCACATCAAATGGGGAACAGGTGAACATAATTAATCACGTAAGACACGAGTACATAAGGGAGTAGGGTAAAAGTGACAAGACACTGGGAACACGTGTCACACATACATGATGTGAAAACACACGTGTTCCCACATAAACACAATGCTGCCATAGCCTTGCCCTCTAACATCCGACCTGGATAATAACCAAGGTCAGGCAAGACCATGACAGCCACAAAACACTGGGAACACGTGTCACACAGACATGATGTGAAACACACGTGTTCCCACGTAAACACAATGCTGCCATGGCCTTGCCCTCTAACATTCAACCTGGATAATAACCAAGTCAGGCAAGACCATGACAGCCACCAAACACTGGGAACATGTGGAAGCCACACAACTATATGCCTCCACATGCTCCCACACAGAACACAGTACTGTCATGGTCTTGCCAGATACACTCAGACCTGAGTCTAGTACAAAAGCTCTGGCAAGCCCATGACAGTACCCCCATCTACAAAGACGAATACCAGACGTCACAAACAAAACCAAACAAAGACATTAAACACGAGGAACGAGAGACTGCACAACGGAGGACAACCATGACAAAATAACAATAAATAACAATGGCAAACAAACATAAATGACAAACGGGTTGGGATGATTCAACAAAAACAATACATGATGAAGGGGTGGTGGGGCAAAAACAGGGGGAACAAAATGTCCAGGGTGCATAAAATGAGTCCCAAAGCTCTGTTGCCTTGATGAGGCATGACGTAGTCCGGGTTGCGCCTGCGGCTGCGCAGGCGGCTGACGTGTCCGCGGCTGCGCAGGCGGCTGCACCGGCGGGTGACGTGTCTCCGGCTGCTCCGGCTGCACCGGCGGGTGACGTGTCTCCGGCTGCTCCGGCTGCACCGGCGGGTGACGTGTCTCCGGCTGCACCGGCGGGTGACGTGTCTCCGGCTGCACCGGTGGCTGCGCCGGCTGCGAGGCTCTCCTTGTCCTCCTCCTCCTTCGTCCGGACACCGGGAGCTCTGAGAGGCCACTGGTCACTGGGGTAGTCTCTAGCGTCGGGGAGACGGGAGTCGACCTCCCCATCCTGATGGCCCCGGTCATAATACCTCTCACGCTGGACTGGGTCTGGCGGAGTCCAGCAGATCCAGTATGTGTCCGCCTGGCGTTGGTTTCGGGTCCGCATACGAGTGGGTCATAAAACTCGTAACCCGACTCGTATGCGGGACGGGAACCTCTTCCCCGAATGGCCAGGCGGCTACCAGCAAACATCCTCGCTGGGTTCAGTGTGGTGCGTGCGTTCTGTCACGATCGGTTTAACCCCGGAAAGTGAAAACAAAAGGAGAACCCAAACGCAGAGGAATACAAAAATATAACTATGGATTTATTTACCAAATAACAGAAACACCCACGAGGGGGTAAAACAAGGAATAACAAAAACACTGTGATGAAACACAAATCAGACTGGAACAGGTAACTAGAAGCATAACACTAAATATACAACAACGCACGCACCCCACACAGAGAACTCGAGGGCATTATATAGACAGCACATCAAATGGGGAACAGGTGAACATAATTAATCACGTAAGACACGAGTACATAAGGGAGTAGGGTAAAAGTGACAAGACACTGCTGCCGTAAACACAATGCTGCCATGGCCTTGCCCTCTAACATTCAACCTGGATAATAACCAAGTCAGGCAAGACCATGACAGCCACAAAACACAGGGAACATGTGGAAGCCACACAACTATATGCCTCCACATCCTCCCACACAGAACATAGTACTGTCATGGTCTTGCCAGATACACTCAGACCTGAGTCTAGTACAAAAGCTCTGGCAAGCCCATGACAACCCCAGATTTTTTTTTCTTGTTTTAAGCACAAATTCACTTAATGTAATATTTACACTGCAAGAAAATGATTTTCATGAAAAAAATCTTAGTTTTTCTGTCTTGTTTTCAGTAAATATACATCTAAAAATTCTTAAATTAAGATGCTTTTTCTTGATGAGCAAAATGACCCCAAAAAATAAGTCTAGTTTTTAGACCAAAAATATCAAAGTTAGGTGATTTTGTTCATAAAACAAGCAAAAAAAAAAAAAATCTTGAATTTAGTGTTTAAGAAAAAAAATGTATGCACAAAATCAATTAAATTTGATATTTTTGGTCTAAAAACTAGACTCATTTCTTGGGTGGTTTTAAGTCGCATCTTAATTTAATATTTTTACTGAAAACAAGACAAAAATAATTGGGTTTTTTTTCTTGAAAATAGCTTTTTTGCTAATCAAGAAAATGCATCTTGATTCAAGAATTTTTAGATATTTATACTGTAAACAAGAAAAAAATACCAGGTAAGAAAGTCATTTTTTGCAGTGTATAAAGTAAATCCCTTCAAAGCGTATGTTGCTTTCCTCCAATCGCTGCTCCAACAGCTTTTATTCTTCTGCATGAGATGTTGAAACATGGCAGCTGGGATTTGTTCCCATTTATCCTTGAGAGCTTCAGTGAGGTCAGGTGTTGATGTTAGTGATGGGATCTGGCTTATAGTCGACCTTCCATTTCATCTCAGATGTGTTTCGGAGGGGTTCAGGTCAGGCCTTTGTGCAGACCAGTAAAGTTCTTTCACATCGGACTGGAAATAATTTCTGTCTGGACTTCTCTTTAGGTGGCATGAGGGAATTGTCATGATGGAATAGAAAAAAGCTCCTCTATAAACTCTTTCTACACAGCAAAGAAATCACTAGAAATCTATTGTATGTTGCATTATATCTGTCCTTACAGAAAGGACTAGAAAAGCAAAATATGCTGTGGACATGCTGCACTCGCGCCAAACGCAAAGCATCACGGTCCTACCTTTAGATTACTCGCGGGATTAAACTTCATGTCATGCTAATTTTTCACAGGTGTTTATTTTCCACTTGCTTCAGACATTCTTTGTTTTAAGGCAATCGCGCCGTCCAATTAGCATCATTTGCTTAAACTCGCATCTATTCGCGTCTTTGGATTAACTTTGTATGTAATCTACTCACGCAAGTCTTTGAATTCCGTTTGGTGTGTACGCCCTATTAGACCAGCACAAATAAAGTCTCATTGTCTTGTGTTCTGTGCCCAAAACGAGCAGAGAGACTGGCTGTAGATTAGAAGATGAATCAGCAGATATCCTGTATTTGTGTGTGTGTGCATGTGTATAACAGAAATCCCTTCATCTCGCTGTTCCAGTCCAGTGCTGCAGGAAATGTAGCCTGATATTAGCTATTAAAGAGCAGGTTGTCAGGGGAGGCAGGCCAGCTCAGACAGCCGTACAATGAAGGCAGAGAAGGCCGATCGAGAACAGTCAGGGAATAAGAGGCCCATAAGACAGTAAAAATAGAGTCTTGGGGCTCTTTCACATGAATCACATCCAGGGCTGAATTATGGATAGGGCCCGGCGGTCACCTTCAGTACATACAGCAAAGTGAACATTTCATATTACAACAGAGCCAGGTGTTTAAAGAGGCAGAGTTCAAGTTAGAGAGGTTTGTCAGTGGGAAAGAAAAATTCTTGTTGTCCTAGTAAAAAAAACAATGAGTACAGTGCCGGTTACATTATGCATGATGTCGATTAAAGATCACCAATTGACCAATTCATGTTTTTACATTTCATTCTTTTCAAATCGATGAGTTTTGTACAAAATCAATCCAGAAAAGAATGTGTTTTACCATGCAAAAACATTGTACTATTCCAAATACACAAAATAACGTTGATTTTAGCAATTAAATAGGTGCCCTTTAAAGAGAATAGCAGAGTAACGATAAAGATACAAGAGGCGATATTGTTGGGATCACTTTCTAAACATTTTTTCCCAGCTGATGAACGATAAACCATTGACAGCATCATATATTTGAATTAAAGTACACACGTATCTAAAATAGCAGATGGCACTGTGGAGAAGCTCATTGCTTTTCAATTCAATTTTATTTTATTTATAAAATATACCATTCACAAGTGTAAGTTGTTTCAAAGCAGCTTTACATTAATAGATGTAGGAAAAAGCATAGAAAGTGAGCGTAGTAATAATGTATCGTATACAGTAAAGTATTAAACCCTCCTGGCTAGTCCAAGGGGAAAACTTCTAGGAGGAGAAAAAACCCTGAGTATATATACTGGGTTTGTTTGTCTCATTGTCCTCGAGGTCGAGACAGGTAGAGAAATACAGAATCCTATTAGCGTAGGGGCCGTTCACATGTAATGCAAGTGTCACACAGTGTTGTGGTTTAAATCAGCTCAGCTCCAGACAGGCTACACTGAAAAAAACAACTTGTAAAATTTACTTAAAAAAATCCTCGTAACAATTTGCACGAACTTTTTTTAAGTAAAATTTACTGCTTTTTTATAAGTAAAACTTACCTACTAAAATCAAATAAAATGTACTTAAAATTGCATGATAAAACATATGTTAAATAATTAATTAAATGTTACTTCATTATTTTATTTAGAAGTTAGATTTATTTTAATCGTTTAGGTAAAGTCTATTAGTTTGGGGGTTTTTTTGAAAATGGAAGCATTGCTGTCCTAATAATATTAAATAAATCGTATTTTCTGTTTGTTATTTTCTTTAACATATTCCTATGGACCTAGTTATTTTTAGTGTTATAAATGGCATTATAACACAAAATTCATGACTGACAACAAGTCAGTCATTGAATAAACTTGATTCAGAACAGGAACGCACACAAACTGTGTTTCTGACATGCATTATCAGCACTGTGGAGAGAATTACAATACAATGTTCTGAACAGGGTTCATGTAAAGAAACACTGATCACCTGAACGGTGACTTCACAAAATTATTATTTACAACAAAACAACATCAATAATATAAGAGCTTAAACCTTTATGACATTTTGCTAACAAATATTTAAGTAGTTAAAGTTCTTATCAGTTCTTATTCTGTGATAAAGGTTAAAAAATAAAAATATTCAGGCGCAAAGAATTGTGGGTATTCCTTACAACATGTGCAAATAAATGTAAGTAAATTTTACTTAGATTTTTTAGTGTAATGGATTTAATATTTTTAAGAAAAATTAACTAAGATTTTTTACTTGAATCTGCTAAAGTTTTTGATTAAAATTTACTTAATTATTTTAGGACTATGTGCAGTGACTATAAAACAGTTAAATAATACAAGAAAATATCTAATAAGACTTATTATTCTAACACAGTTAATTTTTTACATGAATTAATTGTGTATTTATCATAATTTTACTTAGGAAAATCTAGTTCTCAATAAATGTTAATATTATTATGTAGAAATTATGAGAGTTAATCTAATAAATATTACTACACCAAAAAGTTCGTTTTTTCAGTGTAACTATTGCAGCATAAGTATATTACCCAGATGAGTTATGTGAATGCTTTGTTCTGCACAAACTAACTATTGCGGGATAAGTACATTTACTGGACATTTTATGTGAATGCTTTGTTAAAGAAGAATGTCTTAAGTTTAGATTTAAATTGATCGACTGTGTCTGATACTCGAACATTATTTGGTAAATCATTCCAGAGCTTAGGGGCTAGATATGAAAAGGATCTACCACCTTTAGACACTTTTGATATTCTAGGGATAATTAAGTGTTCAGAATTTTGATCGCAGTGTACGTGATGGATTGTATTCTGACAATCTGACAATTAATATACAAGGGTGCAAGGCCATTTAAGGCTTTGTAAGTGATTAGTAATATTTTAAATTGTATGCGATATTTAACTGGTAGCCAGTGTAAAGATGCCAGAATTGAACTTATGTGGTCATACTTCTTAGATCGAGTAAGCACTCTTGCAGCGGCGTTTTGAAGTAGCTGAAGCTTGTTTACCTGATTTGCGTGACACCCCCCGAGTAACAAGTTACAATAGTCTATTCTAGAGGTCATAAAAGCATGGATAAGCTTCTCTGCATCTGATGCAGACAGCATATGACGTATTTTTGAGATTTTTCTAAGATAGAAGAATGCTGTGCAGCAGACATTGGAGATATGATTATCAAAAGATATTGCTGTCGAACATCACACCTAAGTTCTTAACCGTGGAAGATGGCACCACAGTGCAGCCATCTATGGGCAATTTGTAATCTGACGTTTAGAGCGATTTGGTTCAATAATAAGTATCTCTGTCTTATTTGAGTGTAGCATATGAAAGTTATGTGCCATCCAGTCCCTAATATTACTAATGCAGTCTGTTAGCTTAGAGAACTGGTGTTTTGCTAGGATGTGACAAGATGTAAAGCTGGTTATCATCCGCATAGAAGTGAAAACTTATGTTATGTTTCCTGATAATGTCTCCTAGAGGTAACATATATAACGAGAATAGGACAGGACCTAAAACTGATCCCTGTGGTACGCCGTATTTAACCGGGGAGTGATATGACTCTTCCTTATTTACATAAACAAAGTGATAGCGATTGGTTAGATCTAAACCAGGCTAACGCCTGACCACTGATGCCAACATAGTTTTCTAGTCTATTGAGTAAGATAGACTAGGTCTAAGTTTGAGGTCCATAACATAAAATGACCTCAGGTGCCCAGTGCTGATGCAGTTGAATAGAATTTTACTTCATAAAACTGCAACAAGAACAGCATGTTTATACATTTAATGACATGTAAACAATTTCAAATGTCTTTGGTGTCCTCAGAATACATGTTAAGTTTTAGCTCAACATAGCATACAGATAATTATTATAAAATGTTAAAATTGCCACTTTGTAGGTGTGTCAAAAATGTTCCGTTTTTGGGTGTGTCCTTTAAAATGCAAATGAGCTGATCTCTGCACATAATAGCAGTGCTGTGATTGGATCGTGCAGATTAAGGGGCAGTATTATCCCTTTCTGACATCACAAGGGGAGCCAAATTTCAATGACGTATTATGCTTGCAGAGAATGGTTTACCAAAACTAATTTACTAGGTTGATATTTTTCACATTTTCTAGGTTGATAGAAGCACTGGATTATAGAACTTAAACATGGAAAAAGACAGATTTTCATGAAATGACCCCTTTAAAGGAAATATGCAATATTGGTTAATGCCATTGAAGGTAAATGATTTGCGCACACAAACATACAACCGGCTGGCAGTGCTGATGTTGTTAGGAAATAGGTCAAGTGCTCATCTGTTGTTAAATAAAGTGAAGGGTCTGTTCTGATTTGTGCACATTCAGGAAGTATCTACTAATTGCTTATTCAGAAGAGAAAATCTTTAAGTGCCATGCCGAAAGAACCAAAATAAATGCAAAGTTTACTCATAGAAAAACAGATTGGAAGTTTGGAGCACGCTATTGACTACAATTACAGAAGATTGTGCTTTAAATGTTTTGGATGTTGACATTTCACAAGACTTTTTGAAGATATCAAAAAGTGTCCCCAGAGTGCTTATGTGAAGTTTTAGCTCAAAATACCCCAAAGATAATTTATTATAAAATATTAAAATTGCCAATTTGTAGGTGAGCTAAAATGTGCCATTTGTGGGTGTGTCCTTTAAAATGCGAATTAGTTGATGAAATGCAAACACTGATCGCCATGATGGGGGTTTGTTGAAATGGAAACTCAACTGTGCTTTCAATTATTTCTCTCTCTCTCTGCACTAAATGGCAGTGTCGTGGTTGGATAGTGCTGGTTTTTTTTTTTTTTTTGACATCACAAGGGGAGCCAAATTTCAATGACCTTTTTTCACATGCTTGCAGAGAATGGTTTACCAAAACTAAGTTATTGTGTTTTTTTACATTTTACATCTCTGTGCAACTGATACAGACCATATTTAGGTTTAAAAAAAAACAAATCCATCTGAGAAATAGCAGGAACAGTTTTCTGGTTTTGTCCGTATATCCAAGCACTGATACGTATTGCATACAAAACTGGCAAACACAATCTGTATGTCTGCCGTCCAATACATTCTGATCTCTGAGTCTCAGCGGCTTAGCAGCATTCACAAACAGAACGGTGTGTTATATTTTCAGAACCGCGCATGCAAAATAATCACAGCTGAATTTCATTTTGGCCAGAAAACATTTGTGATCACCTGTAGTTTATTTATGTTCTTCTACTTTTCCAGTGTTTCAGCGTACAAGTCATTTTACATCCAGCGATCAGTGCTTGGATTAAATCAGCTTTAATGTGAACCAGACCATGCTGTGTAAACGTCTAGCGTCTCTTACAGTATGTGACCGTGCAGTCTGATGATGTCTGTAAACACATGTGATCTCCCTATAGCCATATTTTACATAAGCGTTCTTGATATAAAACTGTGGAGAATTTCTAAATGAGGTTTTCGTGCGATTAATAATAAAAGCAGGGGTCTGACAGGAACGTGCGTCCCTCGGGTGCTGATTTGACAAGTCTGCGTGATTCATAATGGGGCGTAATCTTTATAATTAGAGCACTTAATCCAGGATCATGATGAAAATGTAATCACAACTCAAGGGAACTTTCTGATTAGTGGATATAATAATGAGGGTGGAAGGATTATAGAGGCGACTGCGTATTACTGCCCCTGTAATTAAAGAGAAGAGATTGGCAGCGCGCTGGCGGATGTCATGAAGACAGATGCTTTTAAAGCCTTACAAACATTCATGCATTTAATGCATCTTTTATTTGTTATAGCTGTTGTTTGACTGCTATTAACAGTCACCCTTTTCACACCAGAAGTGCAGAAATCCACTATAACGCCGCAGGTGAGCTCTTAAAAATAAAGGTGATATAAAAGGTTCTTCACAGCCATAGTAGAACTATTTTGGTCAGCGCCGGCACCTGAATGTTTGAACGGGGGGGCTAAGACTCCTGCACGGGGGGCACACACTCTCAGTGCCAGTGGGCGTTAAGCAATCACATATTTTTCAATTAAAATCACTAAAGTCCTGCACTTTATTTTCTTATGGATGTTCCTACGCACTTTACTTATCATGAACAACGGATTATTAATGTTTATACCACGGGGCTGTTGAATGCTTTATTCTGATTGGTTGAGAAATGTTCTAGGGGTGTTGATTATTTTTCTGTAAACCGCACACCTAACTTGTCAAATGTCTAAAGAATAGGCACCAGAGCAATGTTTTTGGTAACCGTGGTATAAGCAGAATAATTGACTAATTGGATTATTTGAAAATAATGCACAGGTGTAACTCCGCTTCGTACCACATTACCACCTTGGGTGTGCATTATTTTCTTATAATTCAACAATCCATCGTCATTTATTCCTTAATTGATGTATTTTATTTAGTCAATACAGTATGTATTATAGGCTCTTTATGTGTATCATAAAAACTCTCAGAAAACGTGCAAATGTAGATAATTCTGGATGTTTAATTTCTTTTTGTAGCATCAGGATCACTAGACGAGAGCTAAATAACCTTATTTTTGTGCACATTCCGACTACTTTTCCCTGTCACATATAAGGGAGAATTCCAATTGGAAGTGATCATCCCTATACCCTATTTTCCCTTTAAAGGCAGGGTATCTGATTTGATCCAGAAACAAGTTATGCTGGTTAAAAGTCTCCTCACATCCTGATAGCAATCACTATGTTGAGTTGTTTAAATGTATTTGTAGAAATTTATGTCATTTGTCAAAGGCGTAGGGCCAAAAAATTTTAAACCAATCATAGATTTCGGTCCTAACGGACGTTGCCTTTTTTGTTCCTCATCCGTGAGCGTAATTTGAATGCCACTGCACAGCCTGTTCACGCAGACATCATACGTCATTGGCACGTTCACGTGCCCTCACCTCCCGTCTGTAAACAGAGGGAGAACGGCAAACTTTTCGGCTGAATTGACAACATTGTATTGCTTATGAAATTTGTGTTCGTTTACGAATTAGCGTAACGATATAGTTACTACGTCTACACACCCGAAAGTGTGCTTTAACTAATTCTGATGTAAAACAGTTGTTTATGTTGGTTATTTTGGTAATGTTATTCACTTTGTACTGCAAAGTTTTCTCACTGGTGAATGAGACATGAGATTTGACCGTCTGATCTGTGCGTGTTCATGTGTTTTGAAAGAGGCGTGACTTTGGATGGCGATTTAAATGGAGGGAGGAATCATGATTTTATTGCTAGTCAGCTACCGTTAACATTTTTCAAAATTAGATACCCTATATTTAAAGATCAGAGCTCTGCAGAGAGTTTCGGAACTGTGTCTCATTGTGTGGCCACTAAACAGTACACTTGGAGAACAAAGCAATGAAAACAACATTATTTTCTTTATATCTGGAGCAAAAGTTTAAAGAGTGTCCCCTTCGCTAAGTGCCCTTCAAAGCACTCTTTCAAAAAGTACACATTTGCACATAAAGAATGCACAATAGTACCTCAAAGGTACATTGGTACCAAATATATACATATCTGTTTATATAAATGGTACAAATTAGGATATAGGGCAGTGGTTCTCAAACTGTGGGGCATGGCCCCCTTGTGGGCCCTGAGATGGTGCCAGGGGGCCCAAAGTTTAATGACTTTTAAAATACATTAATTTATCATAATTTTTGTGTAATGAAACCCCAGAACAATAAGGCTATTAACCAACACCACTACAATGTATAATTCAATATGTTTTATTTAATTGAAATGTTAAGTTTTGGAATGTTTTATGTGGTAAATTTTCTTTGGGGGGGGCATGAAGGGATGCATCGTACACAAGGGGAGCCGCACAGTAAAAAAGTTTAAGAACCACTAATATAGGGTACTGCCACAGTGACAGCCTTTTTTGACCTTATTTTTGACAGAAGCAAAATTCTGAAATATGAGATCCTCGTGGGAAAAACAGGTCATCCGGTCACCCCACGTTTTTCTTCCTCAGCACCACAGAACGTGGATTGATCACAGCCATTATGGTCATTAATGAGGGACAATTGATCTGTCTCTGTCTCTCTGTCCTCTTTAGTTTATCTCTGTCCCTTTCACCTCATGTGTCTCAGAGGTCAATGTACCTGGAATGGAGATTATCACAACACCGGCAGACAATCAAAGCAGCCTGTTCTCTCGCAAATTACCTTTTAATGACTTATTTTCACACACAAATGGGGTTCAACTTCATCACGCACTATTAAAATCGCACACACTATTTTATTCAGGGCCATTAGGCAGCACTGTATGTGGGTTTCAGAGAAATAAATGAGTTTAATGATGTTGTTCATCAGTATGTTTTTAAATTAGTTATATACATTAGGGTGTATTCTATTGATTTTAGTTGTTTAGTGTAAATTTATCTGTTGAAGTTTTAAGACTCTGTATAATTAAAGAGAACACTGCCATTGTGTGTTTGTGATATCATTAAATTTATATCTTAAATTAAATATTTATCCCTTAAGTAACTTGATTTACTTTATAGGAGCTTGTAGTTATGATCTGGACTTTCTCTCTCTTTTTTTGATTTTCTACTTTATCTCTTTCTCAAGGTGATTTTCACCATAAAATGACTTTGCAGGCATCTTGACGTTAGCGGTGTTGATTAATGCCGAGCAGAGCTGTGTTTAATGTCTCTTCATTGTAGAAATAAAACCGAGACTCCCCGCCGGATGGAAAATATTCACAGAGCAGTTAACTAAATTGCTCAGTCTGTTCACATTATATATTTATCTGCACTTGGGTTTCACTGTAAGTGAGGGATTAGCACATTTAGATCTACTGTAGTATTATTGATTGTTAAAAAAATATGTGGAAAGTCATGAATCATAGCACGTGTGTATTGCCAGCATTGTTCGGGAATAACTAATTTACAGTAGCAATGCCGCAAACAACATTTACAACAGCAAGACCTCAATTATGTTCCAGTACACTCTTAAAAATAAATGTGCTTAAGAGGTTCTTCATAGTGATGCCATAGAAGAAACATTTTTGGTTCCTCAAAAAGTGATCAGCCAAAGGTTCCCTAAAACAAAAACAATTTATTTCATACCTTTTTATAATCTAAAGCACCTTTTATCAAACTGAAAGGTTCTTCAGGTGTTAAGGTTCTTTATGGAACCATTCAGCCCAAACTGGTTCTTTTACTATATGGCATCATGAAGCACCTTTAGTTTGGAGAGTGATAACAAACATGAATTTCTGTTTTCTATTTCTGTTTTACCCAATTTTAAAGGTGCATCGTGTTACTTTTACAAGGATCTCTTGATAGAAATGCAATATAATATACAAAACTATTAGGGCCGGAACTCGATTAAAAAAATTAATCTAATTAATTAGAGGCTTTGTAATTAATTAATCGAAATTAATCACATTTTAATCACATATAAATATTTGACCTGAGAACATTGAAAAGTTATTTTTTCACATGTAATTTTAGTATACCATGAATGATGACTTTAAGCAACAAAATGTTGTTTATTTTTGTTCAACCAAGTCGTTGTACTCGGAGTCGGGCTAACGTTCACGCTAGCTGCTATATGTTTTGTATTGAGATGCTACTTGAGACTCGATGTGCTGCGGTGATATGTGAATTCCTTGTTGCATAGCTTACACACAACCATGCTCTTATCGACGCTTCCATCCGTTCTTTTTTTATAAAAAAAAAAATCCCATCCACGGGGCCAACCAAAGCGATCTCATGAGCTTCTTCGTTCATGTTCACTGTTTGTTGTTGTCTGAAGTCATGAATGCTAGTTGGTGCTCCAGTATAATCGTTCCCCCGAAACTCATCCAATGAGAAATGTTCCGCGGTGCAAAAATAAGTGTGATTAAAATGCGTTAAAAATGTTTAACGCGTTATTTTTTGTGTCATTAATTAATCTTAATTAACGCGTTAAAGTCCCGGCCCTAAAAACTAAATTATCAGTGGTGTATACGTTGTCTCAGATGATGTCATGTTTGTCCTGGGTTGGTTACCGTAGCTTCACTATGGCTGGATTTAAACTGCAGATTTTGATTTGTTGACTAAATACGATTTTTTTGACATCATCTTTTAAAAGCGACTCACTACAGTAAACATTTGGCAAGCAATTCGAGGTAGACATACTGTCCTGGAACAACTATTGCAATATGCAGTGGACACAGAGAAATTGATTATACAAGACTATGGAGCTTTATTTCTGTAACAAGACATAAAAACTTCAACATTACAGCACTAAGGGGGCATGCACACCAAAACTTTTAAACGCGCCTGAAAACGTCTGGAGGACGCCGAATATCAGCTGTTTTTTCAGCTGAATGCTTTGGTAGCTGTGATACTTCAGCTGTGAGCTGGTTGGTTGCTATGGTAATGTCCCGCCCCTGTTCCACTGTGATTGGACAGCCGTCTGAGAACTGACATTGACGAGCACCGCTTTTCACCCAAAGTTGAATATTTTTCAACTCTCAGCGCTGAGTGCGGAAAAACCGCCGAGCGCCGTTTTTCAGCGCGAAAGAAAACCACTAGCTGCTGGCTTATTTGAAAAACGCTGAGCTTCCTTTGGAAACAATTGAAAACATGCGCCAGCCGCGGGCGAACTTTTGTGTGCACGCCCCCTAAGTGGAGCATCGCGCCAAAGATGCACTGCTAAGAAGAGTCATGTGATCGCGTCATTTGCCAGCGTCGCATTTTCAATGACGCACGACACGTCTTGAAATGGTAACATCCGATCTGCCTGCTTACATTGCGGATGCGAATGCATGTATCCGATTCATATCCGATTTATTTCCACATATGAATGAGGCCTAAAACCGATAGGAGAATATCAGAATATATGCGCTTTTTCCTGCTTACACGTCTGTGGGTTATATCCAATCTGTGCCACTTGACGGGACAAATCGAAATTGAGTCTGGCAGTGTAAATGTTTTGAAAGGGAGGGGTGGGCTGTGGACTGAGCCATTGGCTGCAATTCACAATCTCACCACTGGATGGCAATAAATATCCACATAGTGGACCTTTAAATATTTCTGGAAAAAAGCCTGTTGTTTTATCCAGTTTTGCTTCTCCAGTAAATTTATTTGTTGTACAAATGGGATTTTTTTGTGGGACATTAATTGCACTAAAATACTGTAGCCTACATCTTGCCAGCCTACATATGTCATTATAAACTATTTTTTGGAACCTGATCTCACAAACTTCTCACAGAATATTTTGCTCATTTATCTGTGTCATTGTCACGGGTCTTCACATTTTTCGTGTCCGCACCACGGACTTTCTTTTCCGTGTCAGTTTCACGTATTGGTTACTCAATTGTTTTTCCTATTTTTAAACCATTGTTGCTTGGGTTTGGGGTTTGGGTTAGGATGTCACTTTAACTTTTGGTTCATGTTTTTTTGGATTTTTAAAGAATTGTTGCCTGGCGTTAGGGTTAGAGTTGGGTTTGGGTTAGGATGTCATTTTATGTAACAAAGTCGTTCCAACCACCAAACCCAAGTGACAATAGTAAGAAAATAGGAAAAACAATTGAGTAACCAATACGTGAAACTGAAACGGAAAGAAAGTCCGTGGTACGGACATAGAAAAATGCAGAGATCCGTGACAATGACACGGATAAATGAGCAAAATGGACTATAACACGGAAGTTTATATAATTTTTTGGTCCCATTAGGCACAATTTTATATTAATTTTATATGCATTCTTTGTACATACATTTATCTTTTTCTTTATCCATATATTTTTGGGTTCATTGTGTTAAAAAAAACAATCCTGTTTACTGTCAGAAAAAATGGTCCCAAGCTGTTTGGGGTACTAATATGAACTATTTAGGTGCAGATGTGTACTTTTTGAAAGCCCCAGTGACAGCAAGGGACCATTTATCCGACAGTGTAATCTTAAATTTGTCTTTCTTTTTTACTGTGGGTAGAAATCATAAGCAATTCACTATGCATGTCATATTGTGTTTGTGACCAACAAAGTTTGATTGAAGTTTGATGAGGTTTCTCATAAGATCCAAATCTTCAGAAGAGTAGTGTAAAGTCTCTTCACAGTCTGAAGTTAAGTGTCCAAACTCAGCTGAAGTTTCTGTGCCACTGCAGATTTAATAGAAACTGGAGTGTAAATGAAATTCTCGGTGTGCCGAGGAGTCATGGCCAATAATGCTTTTCTGGTGCTAGAGAAATGGCTCCATTTGCCGCTGGCATTGCCGTCCCAGTGCATGGCTCGACAAGCTAATCTCCTTTAGTCAGCCGGTGAGCCTTTCAACACGGATGAAGAACTCCGGCTCTGCGCTCCAAATGCATATGTTGCTGCTAGACAGGTGCGAAGATATGCTGTCGCGTCCGTGCTCCTTTTCTTTTAAAGAAGATCCAGAAGCATGGGTCAGAAGACAGCTCTGGGATAAATAAAAGACTCTACTTAATGGGTCGCCAAAATAGAAAGACGTAATTCAGTATCGATCAAGTCCAAGTGTGGCTTCTTTGTGTTATTACTGTACAGAGTCCAGACCCCATCTATAGACATTGATCAGAGTACCCTGCCAAAACCAGACCTCATCTGAGGAAAACCAGAAAGCAGATTATCTTTTTCTGGGTAATTCGTTTTGATGTCAACTGGTTTTGGTAACGCCGGTTATCGATCAATATTTGACATAGTTATTTTCCAGGCGTTATCTCTTCGTGTGGATTAAAGGAATTCCTTTAAGCTATCTGAGTCCAGCAGTGAAGACCTGCAGCCGAGATAAGAGAGATTTAATGGACTTTTGCATTATTGACTAAAGTACTGGAGGAACATCTAGAGGTTAAGAAGTCTTCAATGACATCATAGCTTTTGTTTTTATGGTGTGTCTGCAGTGTACTTACTCATCCACATGCAATCCGATACACAAACATTTTTTGTATGTAATTGAAAAAAATCGATAGCATTATTGTGAGTCTTAGTGTTGTGATGATTCAATCACATTAGTGGACACTAATATGATCAGATTTTTATATCATAGAGTATTTCACAAATATGATTTTTTTCTACCCAGTCTCACGAGGTTTCGTGATATAGTCCGTTTTTTTTTTCTTTTTTCGTGATATTATCACGAATATCCGCATTTTTTCGTGATCGTATAACGAATTGCTGTTTTCGTGTGATTATCACGTATTTGTTACTCAACTGCTTTTTCCTATTTTTAAACCATTTTCGCTTTAGTTTAGGGTTAGATTTGGTGCTTGCATTAGAATGTCACTTTATATATTGGTTTATACAATTTTTTCTGATTTATTTTCGCCTGGCATTTTATTGTCATTTTATGTAAATCTAACCCTAAACCGAAGCGACAATGGTAAAAAAATAGGACAACACAGTTGAGTAACCAATACATGATAATCACACGAAAACAGGAATTCGTTACGATCACGAAAAACGTGGAAATTCGTGATAATATCGCGGAAATTTGTGATAATATCACGAAAAAATAATAAAAAAAGTACATGACTATACAACAAAATTTAGTGAGACTGGGCTGGATTTTATTTATCCAGATAATATTATGTATGCTAGAGATCTTAAAAATGTTTATAATTTACTATGCAAAAGTCTAATCACATTAGATGCGTTTTCAAAATGTTTTTTTTTTTTGGGGGGGAGGGGGCATATATCAATAGGAAATGTGGCAACATCTCAGAAATCCTCCTGAGCAAATTTGTAGTTGTGCAAAAAACATTTTAAAGTTTTGATTTGATTTAGTTAACATTATTTTTTAAAACATCCTCATTTTACATCATGCACCTTCTCATGTTTATTTCTAAGGTATGTTGTTTCAACCATCTGACACATAAAACTCAATCATATTTACCCAATTTCCTTTTTTTTTCTACAGATGGAGGTCCTGAAGATCTCGTTGCCCCTGCATCTCCATCTTCTGTGCTGATTTCTGGCCCTAACATGAGCCCCACAGAGGGAGAGTCTACCTCAGTACCTCAAGGAGGCGAGGACGCCCCCATGCCCAGTCCTCCTCAGTCGACAGAACAGGAAAGTGAAGTGACTCTAGAGGAGGAGGAGTCAGAGGAGGAGAAAGCGCTGCGTCTCCTTTACTGTTCGCTCTGTAAGGTGGCCGTCAACTCTGCATCCCAGCTGGAGGCTCACAATAGTGGTGAGGAACATCTTAGTCTGATCCATGTCTGCATTTATACCACGGGGCTGTTGATTGCTTTATTCTGATTGGTTTGCATTATTTTTTGATAAACGCACACCTGACCTGTCAAAAGTTAAAAATACAAAGATAGCTTTTCCTCACTATTTTCAATACTGATAAAGACTTCCTCAGACACAGAAAAGTAAAACTGAACTATCATTACTATTTTTAATGTATATGAAATACTATGTAAAGCAGATGAATTCAGACCCCCAGATAATTCAGAGGTGAAAACACGTGATGCCAGTTGTGCCCCCAAAAAAAACATGACACAAAAATAAGCACCATTTGTGTAAAGTGCAAGAACACAGAAAGCACATGCTTGATGTGTGCACATCATGTAAACAAGGATTTCTTAAATTAGTTCAATGCGCGTCATGAAAAGAAGATGAGCCTGTTTAGCAAATAAAAGCTTAATTTTATTTCACAGCGATATTACATTGTTTATTTAGGATGTCTTAAACATGCATGGGCTCTATCTTACACCCGGCACAATGGTCTGTTGCTAGTTTCCACCCTGCGCAATTTTCATTTTCACGTTTAGCACCACGTTGTTTAAATAGCAAATGCATTTGCGCCCTCTTTTGCGCCCATGGGCGTTCTGGTCTGAAAACAAGGTGTGTTCAGGCGCATTGTTGGCGCGTTGCTATTTTGAGGCAATTAAAATAGACTACACCATTGACCAACAAAAACCTGCTCTAAAGTCTAAAGTTGCGCAATATGTTTTTTTTTTTTTGTTATTTAAAGCAACACTATGTATTTTCCATGGAAGATTGGCTCCCCATGTGGTTAAAAAGCGCAACAGTGCCTGGTATCAGACACTCTTCTGCAGGTGGGGAAGAGGAGGGACTGTGTACTCTACCCGACCACGCGACTTTCAGAGTGTGCTTGTAGCAGCTAGGAGGCTGCTCAGGTTGCAGCAGCAGTAGAATTCATCCAGTTAAGAGTTGTTCTATCACTTAAATAATTTTAGAGAAATTATTTAAAGGTCAAAAAACTACATAGTGTTGCTTTAAAGAGCGCATTAGTAATATGCGCCTATAATCGGGACGACAACGCGGGTTTGCTTATCACACACATGAATGTGCAGCAGCACAAAACACTTTTAAATATGAAAGATTAAAGGATTAAAATGTAAAAGATTATTATTGAGTCTCTTGGATATAAATGAGGACTAATTATGAGACGTTAGAAGGCGCAAAGAGCTGCTTCACCTGCAGCCTGGTAAGTAAATAAATGCTTTGCTTTAAACAAATGCATCTGTTTTTAAATGGTTTTTTTTAATGCTACCTCACAGATTTATTGTAGTCTATATGATGACTCTGTACCTGTGGATATGATAAGATGTGAAACATTTTTAAGTAATGCTTTAAAAAAATCATGACGCTGTCCAAGTGCTGAAACGTGCGGAAAGCCGTTTGTAAATTCTTTATCTCCTGTTTGTTACAAATAAAGTATTTTTAGAGTACATTTGATGATATTGGATAGCCATATATTTAAAGCAATTAAAAGCCTGCTATCTTTACTTCCATGACTAAAAAAAACAGGTTTTAAAGGTTTTAATTAAAAAAATAACAATTTCAATACAAGTAAAAAACAACACAATTATTTAACATTAATCTTAAACTGGGGATCTTCTTACTCCGCTCAGTTTTTCAGTTTACAAAGTCCGTCATCTAAATGGGGATTAGACATAGCGCCAGCGCAACAGGCTTTTAAAGGGGATGAGAGCTGAGACTCTCATTGGTTTATTGCACGTTATGCCCAAAACACACCCATTACTCATTAGGAGAATAGGAACAACCCTTTTCGACCATGCGCTCGACGCACAAACCATTTTTCCCGTCGTTAAATTGCAAAAGTGGATTCGGACTCGCCCATTTAGACGTTGCGCTGTGCGCTTTAGACAATGCGCTTAGATCGTTAAAATGGAGCCCATCGTCTCCAACGTAAATCTCTTTTCTTGGACTACAACAAACACACGGATTGTAGCCAACATTTACTTCCTGGGATTGGTGATGTAGACAAGACCAACATTATCATAATTCCTCACACTTCAGACTCACAGCCTGTAAGTTAACTTCTGTTAGCATTGCATTGTGAGCAAATCTTTCAAACATGGTAAGGAGCGTCACATTTCCTGCTGACGTCAGAGGTATTCAGGCAAATCACAATGTACAGATTAGCTAGCCAATCAGGGACACACAACTTTTTTTAAATCCATGCGTTTCAGGAAGAAAATAAAATCTGGAGCTACAAAAATGTAAGGGAATGTGTAAAATAATGTTTTTTTTAACCATAAACCACGCAAACATATTGTATTACACCAAATACACAAAATAATGTTGTTTTTAGCAATGAAATAGGTGCTCTTTAAACATGTACCATAACTGTGAGCAATAACACTTTCAATATCTCAATAGACACATTGAATTTTGGTAGGTAACATTAGCAAACTATAGCTAGCGATGATAAAACTAAAGCTTTTTCAAATATTGTAATAAAGTATAAATTAATAAATCTGGCTTAATCTTTAAAACATTTTAAAAGTTGCTTTTTTGAAGGCTTTTGTATGAAAAAATGACATTTAACCTCTCGAAGAATTCAATGAGCACAAATGTGTTGTTTACAGCGCTGTATACACACCTCGTTGTGTTGTATTGTAATGTTGTGATTTAACCAAGTTGGTTGGTTTGGCTCAAGGCTTAAATTCCTTTATTAAAGCATCATTTTAATGAATACAGATAAAATGGAGTGTGAAAAATACCTAATTTTTATGATCTATTATGACTCTGGGCATATTACCGTAAAATAAAGGCAGCACATTACTTACACAGTGCAGCAGAAAATATATTAATTTATCCCGAGTACTAATAATACATAGAAAACAATTTACAATGGCATAATAGTTGCCACAAAAAAAAATATTTCTTTGATAAATTAAAAGTAGCAGTCCAGAAGACTATAGTTCAGTCCGTATGGGTTTGTTTTCTCTTGTGTCTCATTAAGATGATAAATGTTTTATAGATGCCATGTTTTGTTCCTCAGGCACAAAGCACAAAACCATGCTGGAGGCTCGCACTGGAAGCGGTTCCATCAAATCTTTTCCCAGACCGGGGGTTAAAAGCAAACTAACGACACCCACCAAAACAGACACGGGCCTGCAGAACAAGATGTTTCACTGTGAAACCTGCGACGTGCACGTCAATTCAGAGACGCAGCTCAAACAGGTGAAGATAACATTTTTACGTAAAATGCAATGCGTCATGTTTCAATAATTATTCTTATTGGTAATTTGTTTGTTGGAACTAAAAGTAAAAAAGCATGCACTGCAAAAATTGGCATTCTTACTTAGTATTTTTGTCTTGTTTTCAGTACAAATATCAAAAATTCTTAAATTAAGATGTATTTTCTTGATAAGCAAATTGACCTTGATTATTGAGGAAAATAAGTCTAGTTTTTAGACCAAAAATATCAAATTTAAGCTAATTTGTGCTTAAAACAAGCAAAAAAATCTGCCAATGGAATAAGAAACATTCTTGAATTAAGTGTTTATGAAAAAAGTAAACTTTTTCTCACCCCGTTGGCAAATACTTTTTGCTTGTGTTAAGCACAAATTCGCTTAAATTGTATATTTTGGTCTATAAACTAGATTTATTTTCTTAGGTCATTTTGCTCATCAAAAAAAGGTTCTTAATTTAAGAATTTCTACTAAAAATCAAGACAAAAATATTAGGTAAAAAAGTATTTTTTTGCACTGCACTTACAGATGCAAGAGAGCCATACAAACAATAATACAAGATGCAAAAAAAAAAAAAAAATAAAAATTCTTAGTATTTTTGTCTTGTTTTCAGTAAAATTATCGAAAAATTCTTAAATAAAGATGCTTTTTCTTGATGAGCAAAACGACCAAAAATACAAGTCAAGTTTTTAGACCAAAATATCAAATTTAAGTGATTTTGTGCATAAAACAAGCAAAAAAGTCTGCCAATAGGGTAAGCAAAAAAATATTTTCTAAATTTCTAAATCTAAATTCAAGAAAAATTCAAGAAAAATGTTGATCAGCAAACATTTTGATCATCACACTGCAAAAAAATGATTTTCAAGAAAGCATTTTCCTAGTATTTTGTCTTGTTTTCAGTAAAAATATCTAAAAATTATTAAATTAAGATGCTTTTTCTTGATAAACAAACGACCTAAGAAATAAATTAGACCAAAAATATCAAATTTAAGTGATTTTGCGCATAAAACAAGCAAAAAAATGTTAAATTTTTTGGTGTTTAAGAAAAATGTTCAAGATTTTTTTGCTTACACCATTGGCAGATTTTTTTTGCTTGTTTTATGCACAAAATTACTTAAATTTGATATTTTTGATCTAAAAACTAAACTTATTTTCTTGGGTCGTTTTGCTCATCAAGATAAACCATCTTAATATAAGAATTTGTAAATATTTTTACTGAAAACAGGACAAAAATACTAAGATTTTTTTTCTTGAAAATCATTTTTTGCAGTGTACCAACAGAAGAATAAATAAATGCATTAAATAATGATTACACTGTTATAAATTTGTTTATCAACTCTTCACATTGTGTGATATTGACCTCAGCACATCAGCAGCAGACGTCACAAAGACAGAGCAGCGGGAAAACCAGCTAAACCTAAGTACGGTCCTTACAGCAAAACCCAAAGAGGACCAATCAAACAGACGGTGAGTATTGTTGGTGTCTTATTTATTTCACTGGCACCAGCAAATTGGTCAGATAATTGTTATTGACAGATAAAAGCAGGAAAAAAACAGGAAGGTTTTTGTTTAAAAACAGCTGATTATATTATATCTTGGCAATCAAACGGGCCAGCTTAAACAGATTTAAGTTGTATTTTAAAATCAATAGACTTTGTAATTAACTTCAATCTGATTTAAAGCTGCAATCTGAAATGTATTTTCTTTATGTGGGTTGAAGTCAAACTTTACGGTCATTACCCGTGAAATTGTAGCTGATAGCTTAAATTAAAAATTATTGTTATAATCTTACCGTTGTGTATTGTGGCAATGTAAGGAGATTTTGGAGTTTTCTGATTTTATTTGTTCAATAACCGATTTATTTTTTTTAACCAAAGAAAAAGTTATATTTAAAAGATACAGTTGAATGTAAAATAATAAACGCAACCTGTTCTGTACTCAGCAGGTAAAGATGCCAATAGGAAAAGATTTGTGTCCATCTCTGACAGGCCGGATATTGCCATCGCACCTGGCAGCTGTCGCTGCGGCGGCCGCTGCCGTAAGCTCCGCCTTTCCGCTGCGTGCCTGCCATAACCCCGCCCTCTTTCAGACTCAGACCCTCCCTGCCACTTTGCTCCGTCCCTCCCCGGGGCCAATCAGGACTGCTCACACGCCTGTACTGTTTGCCCCTTATTGACCTTTGAACTCTGACCTCATGTGCTTGGATCATCGCACCATTTCCTCACACCGGGCTCACAGTCCACGTCTAATGCGACATATCGCAATAATTGGAAAACAAAAACCCAAACCAGGTAACTATGCATTGTCATTTTTATGCGACACACTGAAGCTATAAATGTCCTGGTGAATTGTTCGTTCATTATCATCATGGTACAATGTGTACAACTTTGAAGAAAATGTGAGTATAATATACGCACCATCATGTTGATCTTAACTGTATTATTTTCTGTCTTCTGTGAAACACAAGAGTTGATGTTATGCAGAAGGTCCGAGCTGTTCCTTGTAATGGGAACAAGATCGTGATTTACATTGACAAGCCCCAGAATGATAAAAATACCACAAATCTTTTACCATATAAAAATATCACAAACATATTTGAATGAATCATGCTATTATTCAAGCCAAGAAATTGTTGCAGTCAATATGTTTCAGTGCTTTGGAGGACTGACTCAAATCTGCCACACAGATCTGTTTCTAATGCTTTTATTTCAATGTGCATTTGTTGTACAGAAAGTAAGAGCAGTTTTTGTGTTCAGTTTGTGTTTACTGAAGAAGAAAATGATACACAATGAATATGTGTATGAGTATATACTGAGAAAATGTACTTTTGGGATTCAATTTGGGATGTTATGGGAGGTTTTATTTGACTGCTGTCGCACTTTAAGCTGTTTTGGTTGTAGATGTTCACTGCTTTACATGACTTTCAGCTGTTAATGTAATGAGAGGATCAATACTTCATTTGTAATGATGGGTGATGGGTCCAGTAGTGTGAGATGGGATGTCTGTAGGAGTTGTCACATTACAAAAATGAAAAAAAGTCTTTGAGTATTTTTGCTAGTATGGAGGCCCTAAGGGGACATAGAGCAAAAATTAAATAAAGTTTAGTTTCGCGAAAACTATAGTTTTGTGAAACTATCGCGTGCACACGTGAAACTGTCATGTTTAGTTTCGTGTGCGCACGTGAATCTATCGCTTTCACGTGCACATGCGATAGTTTCACGAGCGCACGCAATAGATTCGAGCGCACATGCGATAGATTCAAGTGCGCACGCGATAGTTTCACGAGGGCACGCAACAGATTCGAGCGCACATGCAATAGATTCATGTGCGCACGCGATAGTTTCACATGGGCACGTGAAACTAAACTTGAAAAATAAATACTGCACATGAAGGTTTCACGTGAGCACATGAAACTAAACTTTAGATTTTTTTAATTCCAATGTCACCTTAGGGGCTCGGTATGCTAGAGCTCACTTTGTGTCCGAAAAAAATAATGAGACAGATAAGAAAATGACTTTAAGGCTGGATTTACATAGCAAATTTTGATGCCCAATTCCAATTTTTTTAATTGTATCTGATTTTTTTGCCAACCCGCTTACATCATCTTTTAAAATGCAGCTCGTATCCGATATCAGCATTTACACTAAACACTTGGCAAACCAATTTAAGGTAGACATACTGACCTGGACAGCTTAAAAGGAAGTAAAATTTTGCGTTATGCAATGGATACAGACAAAATGATTATACAAGTTTATAAAGCTTTATTTCTGTAACAAAACATAAAACTTTACCATTACTCCACTAAACGGAGCCGTCGTCCCCCATTGCGCTGCTAAGAGTAGTCACGTCACCGCGGTGTATGGTGTCCATCTGAGTTGATGTCATTTGCCAGCGTCACATTTTTAATGACGCACGACATGTCTTGACATGGGAATATCCAATCTGTGCGCATACATTGCGGACGCGAATGCATGTATCCAAATTCATATCCGATTTATGTCCACATACACTGCAAAAAATGATTTTCAAGGAAAAAAATCTTAGTATTAAATTAAAATTGATTTTTCTTGGGTTTTCTTGGGATTGGGTTTGATGAGCAAAACGACCCAAGAAAATAAGTCTAGTTTTCACACCAAAAACATCAAATTTAAGTGATTTTGTGCATAAAACAAGCAAACAATCTGCCAATGGGGTAAGAAAAAAAATCTTGAACTTTTTTCTTAAACACTAAATTCAAGAAAAAAATGCTTAACCCATTGGTAGATTTTTTTGCTTGTTTTGTGCACAAAATCACTTAAATTTGATATTTTTGGTCTAAAAGCTAGACGTATTTTCTTGGGTCGTTTTGCTCATCAAGAAAAAGCATCTTAATTTAAGAAGTTTTAGATAGTTTTACTGAAAACAAGACAAAAATACTAATAAACATTTATTTTTTTTGAAAATAATTTTTTTGCAGTGTATGCTCTTTATTCCTGCACACCACAAGAGTCCCGGTCGTCTTCATGGTTGAACCGATTATCTTGTCAAATTTTCCTGTGGTGTGCGGTGTGTTAAGAGTGTCTGAATCTGCTCTGAAGCACGTAAATCCAATTGCAAATCGTAAATATTCAACATGTTCAGAAATCTTGTTGTGTGGGGGAATCCCCAAGGACAAACGCACACACGCTGTTGATTTTCACGTGAAACGAAACGATACCGAATCAGAAAGTGAGCTGAAAAAGCAGTCCATTGTATTAATTTCTTTATGCCCTTGTTTGCCATGTTTGTTTACTGTGAAGTCACGTTTGGCCACGAGAAACATTGTGAGATCTTCGCGCGATTTTCTGTGTTCTCAGCTGAGACTTGCGTTATTTGTTAAAGGGGCCGTGGCACGAAAATCTGACTTTTTCCATGTTTAAGTGATATGATTGGGTCCCCAGTGCTTCTATCAACCTAGAAAATGTGAAAAAGATCAACCCAGTAACTTAGTTTTGGTAAACCATTCTCTACAAGCGCATGCAAAAATAAGTCGTTGAAATTTGGCTCCCCTTATGATGTCATAAGGAGCTCTTATTATGATAATACCGCCCCTTAATCTGCACTATCCAACCACAGCACTGCCATTTAGTGCAGAGAAAAGCACAACTGAGTTGTAACAAACCACCATCATTGTGATCAGTGTTTCAATTTATCAGCTCATTTTCATTTTAAAGGACACACCCAAAACGGCACATTTTTGCACACACCTACAAAGTGGCAATTTTAACATGCTATAATAAATTATTTATATGGTATTTTGAGCTAAAACTTCACATATGTGCTCTGGGGACACCAAAGATTTATTTGACATCTTAAAAAGTCTTATGCCATGGCCTCTTTAATCTGATGTTGCGTGGTGTGCTGTCATGACCACATAATGGCACTTCACAAACTATAGGAACAAATGTGTTAAATCAACGATTATTTTTCATCATGTTCACATTTTGAAAATCTGATAAATTTAAAAAATCTTTTGGTGTGGCAAAATCGGAATTGAGTCACTTCAAACATGCAATGTAAATGCGGCCTAACACTGACATTACATTGTGTCAAATCTGTGTAAGTTCATGAACGCAGACTCCATGTATCTGTAACATGTCATTTTTGATATTACAATACTTCAATCCCAATTTAATTTTCACAGTCATTACTCACAGGTTAATTTCTCTAAAAAGTGTAAACACTGTAATCTGGTCTGTACTCTGTAAAAAGTGAAAGTTGGTTTAAAATTATTTCAATTGGTACCACCTAAAAATGAAAGTTTTTTTCAACTAAAAGGTGAATTGTGTAACTTTTAGAATGTTCTCTTGACAGAAATGCAAATAATATACATAACAATATTATTAGTGGTGTATAAAGACCTTACATAGTGAACTGTATTGTTTTTATTACCTTAGAATGAGCCGCTTTATATCCATACAACGCAGGCCCTCTAACATGGAAATCGGCATCATGTTTCTAAGCCCTAAACGGACATACTGCTCTAAAGAGAGCTTGTTTCATCCATACGTCGTCTCGGACGACGACGTGTTTGTCCTGTGATGGCTACCATGTGCTTTTTGAAAATGAGGGGTGAGCTGTTGGTTGCAATTCACAGTGTCACCACTAGATTTTGCTAGAATTTATACACACCACTTAAAGGTGCAGTCAGGGAGTTTTAGCGGCATCTAGTGGTGAGACTGTGAATTGCATAGTAAAGCTATGGTAGCCGCCACGGGATAAGCACGTCATCATCTGAGACAATGACTAAACACGCTCTGAGCACGCAGGCACCATGTTGAAGACCACTGTTCTAAATTTTACACATTGTACCTTTAACTCTTTCACCGCCAGCGTTTTTTCAAAAAGTTGCCAGCCAGCGCCAGCGTTTTTCATGATTTTCATCAAAGTTTAATGCCTTCCAGAAAATGTTCTTCTTTAAATATATAAACATACAATATACCAAATGAAAGAACAGACCCTCTGCTTTCAAACAAAAAAAACCCGTTTCATCGGTTCTTTTGTAATCAGCTTTTGAATATGGGTAGGTTTCTGCAAAAACACCACATTTTGAGCAAAAAGCAGAGATAATTCCATTTTTGTGACGGACTTTTCATAGAGATCCCATTCAGAGCGATCTTTAAAACAGACACGGACATGCAGCCGCTTGCCATAGGGCAATACTTCCGGGTTTAAAAAGTTGCAGAAGGGCGCCACCTGGTGGATAATAGCGGTATTGCGGAAAGACGGAAAATCTCGTCATTGGCGGGGAAGCGTTTTCTGTTAATTGACGAGATATCTCGTCAATGGCGGTGAAAGAGTTAAAGTGCAAAATTTATGTTGAAAAAGCTTAAAATTTTAGGTGTTACCAATTAAAGTATTTTTTAGTAGATCCAACCTTTACTTTAACTGTATAAAGATCCAAACTATTACTAATAGTGGGACTATTAGTTTGTCCCACTGATGGATTATGTGGAGTATTTGGCTAACCTTTTTAAAAACTTCCAATTAGTTTGAAAACAACTTTATTTTTGTAAATCCCATTTGGTGCCGTTTGAGCAGGGGTGGACATTCCTGGTCCTGGAGGGCTACTGTCCTGCAGACTTTGGCTCCAACCCTGATCAAACCCACCTGAATGTCATTTCCAAGTAATCCTGCAGATTTTCGGGTGTGTTTGATTAGGGTTGGAGCTGGACTTTGCGGGACGGTGGCCCTCCATGCCCACTTCTGCATTTGAGGGACAGAAATGAAATATTTTACCTCTTAACTGGAACATGCGTTTCTAAACAAAAAACCTCAAGTCCATAAAAGAAAATCTGAGCATTAAAGAAGTTCATGTGTTCTTATTCTTCATAGGTTTCAGTAAGACCCAGTGTTGGGTCAATAAGAGACAAACCCAGCTGTTGGGTTAAATAAACCCAGAAAATGTTTATATTTGACCCAACAATGGGTTAAAACAACTCAGCATAGCTTTCTGACCCAGTGCTGGGTTGAAAATAACACAGCATTTTTTCGAGTGTATGTCATGGAGATTTGTTACATGCACATTACATTCGGGCTGCAGGGTATTGAAGAAAATTGTGATATGTGATAACTTGCTAAACTTTCAGATTTACAAAATCAATTAAAATGATAATAAAATACTCTTTCTCACAAGCCTCTTTGCTATCTGCATCGACCCAAAACTTACAAACGTAACTTTTTGAAGTGTAAATCATTGTTATTGCAAAGCATTGCAATATGCACATTTGCGGTATTTCAACAATTTTGATATATCTTGCAGCCCTAATGCATTTAAATGTATTATGTTTCATTTTTTATGGTCATGCCATAATTTTTTTATGAAACTGCAGTAATTGCAAAGTAAAAGTAAATTTGTTCCAGCAGAAATGAAATGTAAATGTGTATATGTGAAGCGGGACACGGTGGAAGAAAAGTGCTTGATTTCCAAAGTAAAATCTACTGATTCATGTCAAAGCAAGGTTAAAAGATATAGTGAAATGTATGCAAAACAGATGAATATGTAAATTTGTAGGAGTGTGTTTGCTTAAGGTTTTTTGTATGTGTGTGTGTGCGAGTTACCAGGCCTTTCACCGGAAAATGTCCCTGGAAAAAATCTAATGAATATTACATCAGCTGCTAGGGTCATGAAGCTTCTGTCTTTCCTTGCAATGTGAAACAAACAAACAATTTCAAATAAAGAATCCTGCTTTGTTATCTTGTTTATTTGAAATATTAATTCACTCATGCATGTACAGAGATTGTTTTTTGGACATAATTCAGCCGCTGGAGAAGCCTCCACCAGGGAAAAGAATAACAGCTCAAATGTTCCTCATACAAAACTTTATTATTGTTTCAGAAGACTGAGATTAATGCACACGAGTCATAATTTTGGTGTAGAAAAGAGCACAAGATTGAGTAAACATTTACAAAGCGATTGTTTTAGGAAGAACTTCTCCTTGTATGGTTTCCACTCGACTTTGCTTGCATTGGTCCATTAGACGGTAAAAGTGAGTCATACGTGCATCAATAATCACTACGATCTAAAATCGCACCGCTGTTCAAGCAGAACTAAAGTGTCTATAAAAAGCCAATCTAAACATTGTTGTAAAACAAGTATTGGTTTCCAGGTGTTGTGTGCTGTTCGAAACACTCCTGTCATTAATCTTCTCTTCGACATACTGTATGACTCATATTTGTCTAAAACCCATAAGTCATCAGGCAGGGAGCTGAATGGACTCTGTAGACCTTCTCGTGAACTTTCTGGAATGCTGTTGCATAAATCCGTGCTCGGACTTGATCCGTGCTGAAAACTGATGGGAGCAGCTCCTCTCCCCCGCTTCCAGACGCACTGAAGCCAATGAACAAACAGTCAAACAGTAATGTTAGGAGAACGAAATGCTTGGCGTCTGTCCGTCTCCTCAATGCTGATGTTGAACATCTGTATGTAAGAGTCGGTGTTTTGTTTAAGACAAAGGTTAGTTCACTGATTTCTTTTTTTGCTGAACCAGGACCCAAATCCATTTCTGTTTATCCAGCCTGTTATTGATTAGAATAAATAAACCAATCAAAGAATACTGTGACAGGTTATATATATACTGTAGATACTGTAGTAGGTTAACATGTAAACACAACAATGCATCTGTCCTGTTTAGAGATGCAGTTCACCCCTAAACAAAATCATTTGCATTTGATCTAATAGGGTTAAATTGGTTAACACTAGTACTGTAAATGTATTAACATGTATTAAAAATAAGCAATATAGTTTATAACCATGTATTCATCTTTGTTAAATGTTAGTTAAAGGTCACCTAATATAGCAATTTTCCAAAATGTAATATTAGTTTCAAGTGACCTCAGAATGTGGCTGTGAAGTTTTTATGTCCGAATACACTGTAGATCATGTTGAAAAGGCCCATTTTTGGGCATGTGCTGTTTTGGGTGCTGTCTCTTTAAAATCAAATAAGCTGCTGCTTCCCTCCCCATCTATACCAAAACAAACGGCGGCACAAAAACGTGTTTAAATATGAAAAATTAAAGGATTAAAATATAAAAGATTATTATTGAATCTCTTGGACCTAACGATTGGCCAAGACGTTAGAAGGCGTAAAGAGCTGCCTCACCTGTAGCCTGGTAAGTAATTGAATGTTTTGCTTTAAATAAATGCAAATATTGCATTTATTTTTAAATGTTTTTTAAATGCTACCCCATGGATTTATTGTATATAATGACGTTGTACCTGTGAATATGGTAAAGTGAGATCTTTTTTAAGTAATGCTTTTCAAAACACTGACGGCGATGTCCGAGCACTGAAACGTTACGGCTTTCCACACATTTGTAAATTCTTTATGTCCAGTTTAATACAAATAAAGTATTTTTTGAGTCCAACCACTTTCTTGCAAATGTGTAAATTATTTTTTTAAGATTACATTGATCATGTAGGCTATCTATACATTTACAGCAATTAAAAGCCTGCTAATTTAACTTCTGTGACTGAAAGAAAACGACTTTTAAAGAGAACCAAAGGTTTTACTACAAATAATTTACAATTTCAATAGAAATAAAAACAATGTGATTTTTAAACATTAATCTTAAATCATTTACAGCGGGGGAAATAAATCAGAACATTTAAGTATACAAGTTGAGTCATAATAAATAAAGTGAAATGACACAGGGAATAAGTATTGAACACACTTTATTTAATACTTTGTAGACAAGCCTTTGTTGAGATTACAGCTTACTGTAGTATACTTAAATGTTCTGATTTCTTTGTATGAATTCAATATTTGGCTTGATGGCTACATCTGGTGGATTTTTTGTGCCAATAGCCCACTTAGAAATCCTTTTTATTTTTTTTATTTTTTTTATGTATTTATATTTTACATAAATATTTTTATGCAAACACAAACTTTTATTTTGCATGTGATTAATCTTTTGACAGCCCTAGCCCTTTTATAAATGTATTAGTAAATGCTGACAAAAAAATGAATTAATGTTAACAAATACAACCTTATTGTAATTTGTTACCAAGATTTCTATAATAATGCTCTCAGATGATCACGTTTAGAAATGCTAGTGGAACATGTGCATGTTTCAGTGTTGACCCAATTTATTTTTTAAATGAAAATTTCATTACAGTTTTACAAACCGATCCAATGCAATCGAATCACCAGATGTGTCTTTGGGTCTTCAGGCGGTAAATGTATTTTTGAAAATATAATTTTATACCCTGCCAGTGCAGCGTACAGCACTTAAAACATCTTTTCCAAGTGCCTGGGGGAAGATCTAAAGAAGACTAATAGAACATGACTATTGCTGTAAATCTCAGAGGACGTGCGGGGGAATTCGAGCGCTCCGGTCGTCCTTGTGCCGCTTTGATTTCTGATCGTGACAAATGCAGTAATTAGCATTCAGGTCCAAGAGGAACCGGATCTCTTTATTCCTGCAGGTTTCGACTGTAACCTGCTAAATGCATGCAGACCTGCAAGCCGCACAGAGGAACAGTCGACTCGACATGATGCATCATGGGTAACCTAACTTGTCCCTTGCAATTTTATAGATCACGTTGAGTGAGTCTTTAACAAGCCTGTGTTAGATTTCAGTCAACACTGAACCATTAATTATGAGCATTATCCTTTAGATATAAGTGACAGGTTGGTTATCCTCAATGACTCAATTATGAGGTCTTTTAAGTAAGAAAAATAGAGATCATCTACACGTCAGGCACTGACTGAAGAAGAGTCGTTTCATCTGAAAAGAGGAGTCATTAATATACAACTAATTACTGGAGATTTGACCTGGAGGTAATGTAGCATGCAGCTGTATTGAATGAAAATAGATGGGGTGTGTTTAATTCACCAAGGTTTCACTGGTGATTGAAATGTGAAAGATGTTATTATTTTAATACTATTCACTGTTTAAAAAAATATGCACATAGTCAGATTGGATTGAAAATGTGCTCTTGGAAGATGATCTATAGTTGTGCAATTCAAACCTGAAGAGAGCCGTCTCTGCCAATTCATATTCATCTCTATGGGCCAGTGCTTGGCAGGCGTATTTAGCGTGTGACCTGCTTACAGCATCTTTGCTCTTTCGCACTAATGTCCCCAATAATCTGATCCCTAAATGTCATGTGAATAAACGCACCGGAGCATATGACTGTCAAAAAGCATGCAAACACTTGCAAAAACTGGACAAGAAACTGGCAATTTCCTGACAGATTATTCATTGTTGTTTAACATTGCAAAATGTGTTAAATGGTGCTGAGAGAACAAGAGGGCCAATTCAAATGAGCCAAAATAGTTTATGAAATGAACACCGGGTATGTGAAAGTTGAAACATGGAAATATGCATATCTTTATAAAATATTCATATAACCCATGTGAATGCAACATTAATATGTAAATGTTCCAGTTTAGTTTTAAAGTATGGATTAGCAGCACAATAGGTCATGGGTTCAAACCCAGGGAACAGACATAGCCTACTTATAAATGTATACCTTGTAATGCACTGTAAGTCGCTTTCAATGCATAAATGGAAATGTTGCTTTTGCATGTTTAAGGAAAGTGGTGTAAGCTGCTGTGCCACTTTTTACTTTAGGTAAACTAAACAGAATTCAGTATAGAGGAGAGCGGGGCACAACCTAACACTTTTTGGCATCTATAATTCAAAAAATATTTAAATTAAATTCATATTTTTTTATACAACCAACACACACATCTCTGCTACAAATGAACACTTAAAGTTTGTTTGTGGGAGCTACCGTTATCGAACAATTACACCGAAAGTGACAGGAGTGCAAACGTTACCCCATAGGTGGGTTGTAACAAATAGAGGGTTTGTTGTAATACCTGCTTTAGTTTAAATAATTTAATAAACTTCTGTGTATATACTAAAGGTGGATATTGTTTATATATCTGCCTATAATAGATAGAGCTATCCATGATCCTTTATCTAACCATCCTTGTATTATGCATCAATACATACAGCGGGGAAGGTGGGTGTTTGGCACATCAGCATTTTTGTCGGTAGGGGGATTTCTGGGCTATTGACACAAAATTTCCACCAGATGTAGCCATCAAGCCAAATATTAATTTCATACAAAGAAATCAGAACATTTAAAGGTGCAGTGTGTACATTTTAGCGGCATCTAGTGGTGAGGTTGCGAATTGCAACCAACGGCGTAGTCCACTGCCCACCCCTTGCTTTTGAAACACATAGAGAAGCTACTGTAGCTGCCACCGGACAAACATGTCATCATAACTTGGTAAAAAAATTGTCCATTAAGGGCTTCTGTAGAAAAATGGCGGCACAAAATGGCGACTTCCATGTAAGGGGACCCTCTTTGTATGTAGATAAAAAGGTCTTGTTCTAAGGTAATAAACACATAACAGTTCATTATTAAAGGTCTTTGTACACCCCTGATAATATAGTTTTGTATATTATATTGCCTTTCTGTCAAGAGATCATTCTAAAAATTACACACTGCACCTTTAAGTATACAAGTTGAGTCATAATAAGTAAAGTGAAATGACAATAGCCGCTTAGAAATCCCCTTACTGATAAAAATGCTGATGTGTCAAATACTTATTTTCTCGCTGTAATTTGATTTTTTTTTTTCAAAGGACTGCACAATTAAGACAAAAAAATCATAAAAGTGAGTTATTTCCCCTGATATTGTATTAACAGTTATCATTTTGATGAAAAGTATTTACATTGTTTTCATTTCATTATCATTGTACTGTATACCTGAGGCTTAATTGTAACACTGTATGACAACTAATCCCGCTGTGTAAAAATGCTTTTAATCCTAGCTGTCAGTTAGGAGTTGCTGACATGTTGTGCTATGTTTTAGGTAACAAGACAGTGATTAAAATAATATAAGGATGGATTTGGTTACATACACTCCCAACTCATGAAAAAACATAATATGAAGAAATTTACTTCCATGCCTCCAAAACACTCTTTGTCCAATATCTTAACCAAAACACATCAAAACTTTTCACAGGAGATCTTCTGACAGTAAGAGAAAAAGACCAAAAGCACTGATTGTAAATAAATAAAAATAGCCGTGTTACAATTAACCCCACGTTAGTTTGTGCCCCGCTCACCCCTACTTCAGTATCTCTGATGTGAAAAAAACAAACATGAAAATAAAGATGCGTTGCCAGTTCACCACGTAGATTTTAAATCTGGTTTAGTTACCAATGACACGAAAAAATTTGCCAATCACAGACGATGAGTTCTTTATACACCATGTAAATGTTGTGCGCAGTTATTAGCAAGGCAACCCAGGCTGCTTATTTCTTTAAATAGCTGTAGATATGATGCGTATCACTGAGCATGCACTACACTCTTATAGGAGTTATATGAAGCGTATCATAAGTTCAAACGCTATAAAAGCAGCTGTGAAGTGAAGAGTAACTGCACATTATGGTAAAGTTTTACTGCTGCCTGTGGCTCTGGGACTAAAGCCATGACAGAAATGATATCTTGTTCTGTTTGGCTGTCATTAACCTGCTGAGCTCTAACAGGCAGCTTTAAGTGTCATTAAACCACAGCGTTTCTTTGAAGAGGAGAATAGGGGTCGTCGAAAATACATCAGCTAAATAACCCAAAACCAGAGCACTCAGGACTAAACACACTTAAGGGAACAGCTCACGTCTACAATAGTCATTTACTCGGCCTCGTGTCATTTTAACTCCGTATTATTTTCTTTTGTAAAACACAAACTGAATGTCTGAGCTGTAGGTTTTCATGATATGAAAGTGGATAATGTAGTGCCAAGCTGTAAAAGTATTTTATTTGGTATCCTGCAGTTGAACTCATAAAATGTATAGCTTGAATGTACTGCAAATCGTTGAATAAAAGCATTTGCCAAATGCATAAACGTAAATGTATGCACTGTTTTTTTTTTTTTTTAAAGCAGCTTTACAGAAAAATAAGGCCAAAGTTGACTGTGCACCATACAAGTCATCCAAACAATCTTTATACTGCATGAGGAACAGATTAAAATGTAAGGAATTATTCATTGGTCAAATTCTTATACAACCCCAAAACAGAAAAAGTTGGGACACAGTAGAAATTGTGAGTAAAAAAGGAATGGAATAATTTACAAATCTCATAAACTTATATTTTATTCACAGTAGAATATAGATAACATATCAAATGTTGAAAGTAAGATATTTTGAAATTTCATGCCAAATATTGGCTCATTTTGGACTTCATGAGAGCTACACATTCCAAAAAAAGTTGGGACAGGTAGCAATAACAGGCCAGAAAAGTTAAATGTACATATAAGGAACAGCTGGAGGAGGACCAATGTTTAGGAATAGGAATGTTGTCCTATTCTTGTCTAATACAGACTTCTAGTTGCTCAACTGTCTTAGGTCTTCTTTGTCGCATCTTCCTCTTTACAGTATGATGCACCAAATCTTTTCTTTGGGTGAAAGATCTGGACTGCAGGCTGGCCATTTCAGTACTTAGATCCTTCTTCTACGCAGTCTTGATGTTGTAATTGATGCAGTATGTGGTCTGGCATTTGTCATGTTGGAAAATGCAAGGTCTATCCTGAAAGAGACGACGTCTGAATGGGATCATATGTATCTAGAACTTGGATAAACCTTTCCGCATTGATGGTGCCTTTCCAGATGTGTAAGCTGCCCATGCCACACACACTCATGCAACCCCATACCATCAGAGATGCAGGCTTGGGCTGTCATTGTCCTCTTTAGTCCTCCTTTAGTTTTTCAAAAAGAACTTCAAATTTTGATTCATTGGACCACAGAACAGTTTTCCACTTTGCCACAGTACATTTTAAATGAGCCTTGCCCAGGAAAAATGCTTGTGCTTCTGGATCATGTTTAGATATGGCTTCTTTTTTGACCTATAGAGTTTTAGCTGGCAACAGCAAATGACACGGTGGATTGTGTTCACTGACAATGTTTTCTGGAAGTATTCCTGAGCCCATGTTGTGATTTCCATTACAGTAGCATTCCTGTATGTGATGCAGTGCTGTCTTAGGGCCCGAAGATCACGGGCATCCGGTATGGTTTTGCGGTCTTGACCCTTACGCACAGAGATTGTTCCAGATTCTCTGAATCTTTGGATGATATTATGCACTGTAGATGATAATAACTTCAATCTCATTGCAATTTTTCTCTTAGAAACTCAGAAAACAATTTTTCGCTGCAGCTTTGGGGAAATTGGTGATTCTCTGCCCATCTTGACCTCTAAGAGACACTGCCACTCGGAGAGGCTCTTTTTATACCCAATCATGTTGCCAATTGACCTAATAAGTTGCAAGTTGGTCTTTCAACTGTTCCTTATATGTACATTTAAATTTTCTGGCCTCTTATTGCTACCTGTCCCAACTTTTTTTGGAATGTGTAGCTCTCATGAAATCCAAAATGAGCCAATATTTGGCATGACATTTCAAAATATCTTACTTTCAACATTTGATATGTTATCTATATTCTACTGTGAATAAAATATAAGTTTATGAGATTTGTAAATTATTCCATTCCTTTTTAACTCACAATTTCTACTGTGTCCCAACTTTTTCTGTTTTGGGGTTGTAGTTTATTTGGACTAGTTGTGCACCAATACATAACTTCTTTGGAGATATTTGATTACTTAAAATGAAGCGATACTGATACAGATTTTTACTCCTTGTTTTTAAAGTATTATTCATATTTGGCAGAATATAAGTCATGGTATAGTCACGAAAATTTGATTCATTTATCTGTGTTTATGGACACGATTTTACGCTTTTTTTCTTGTAATTGAGCACGAATGTCTTTTTTGTGTCACTCAGCACATATTTCTAAAATAGTTTTTTGTATCATTTTATGTATTGTTTTACGTAAGTTTTCTCCCTATTTTTTGTCGTATATAAGTGAAAAAACATAACGAAAACAATACATAAAATTACATCCGAACCCAAATCTAACCTCAACCGACAATGATTTAAAAATACAAAAGAAAAAACAATACATAAAATGACAGGGAAAAGAAAATTGTGCTAGGGATATGAAAAACTATTTATAGAAATTTGTGCTGAGTGACACGAAAAAAGACATTTGTGCTCAATGACACAAAAATCATAACCAAGAATAAATAAATAAAATATTTTGTGACTATACCCAGCACAGTCTCACGAAATTTCGTTATATAGTCGCTTTACTTTTTTATTCTTTAAAAAATAATAATATCACGAATTTCCGAATTTTTTCGTGATTGTATAATGAATTCCTGTTTTCGTGTGATTATCACGTATTGGTTACTCAACTGTTTTGTCCTATTTTCTTACCATTGTCGCTTCGGTTTAGGGTTAGATTGACATAAAATGACATCCTTACCCAAACCCAAATCTAAACCTAACACCAGGCGACATATAAAAAATAAATTAGAAAAATAGTATAAACCAATACATAAAGTGACATTCACCAAATCTAACCCTAAACCGAAGCGACAATGGTTTGAAAATAGGCAAAAGGAGTTGAGTAACCAATACGTAATAATCACACGAAAACAGGAATATCACGAAAAAAGAATAAAAAAATTACGTGACTATATCACGAAACCTTGTGAGACTGGGAAGCAGCACCACAAAATGAGTTGAGGTAGGGTTCGGATATAATCCGCCCTGATCATCGGCTATTTTTAAACAATAGGCCAATGTCCAATAGTGGGAAAAAATGCTTTTAGCTGCGACACCGATTATTGGCTGATTCATCGGCGCATCCCTATTTGATAGTATTTCTTTTAGGATACATGTTAAAGAAGAACTCATCTTATAATCACAAGACAGAAATTAATACAAGTTTAAATCAACATGATGATGAAAAAAATGGGGGGGGGGCGCTAAAATGTCCACAAAACCAGTCAGCCATAAAGGTCAATGTTTTGCAGTGGCGGCTCGTGACTGCTCTTAAAAAAATAAATTTTTGCACCTTGTCTAATTAACTTAAATGAAACAAGTTAATACAACACAATTTTTCATTTTTTTTGTCTCAACCTATTTTTAGAAGGTTCAATCTGCTTAACTGTAAAAAAATTACATGAACTCAATCATTTTATGTTGGGACCACATGAATGATTTTTGTTGCTATTATTTCTGGGCCGCGAATCTGTATTTCCCAGCATGCTTTGCATGCAACTGCCTTTGAAGAGTAATTTTTTAAATTAAGTGTTATTTTATGCATTTTTAGGTAAAGAGAAAGACTTTATAGGGGCGGTTTCCCGGACAGGAATTAGCTTAAGCCAGGACTAGTTAAATTAGGATATTTAAGTCATTTTTATAAGCATTATTTATAAACAAACATTACTGGTGTGCATCTTCAGACACAACACTCGCAATGACATATTTTAAGATATGTCAGAGCAAGTTGTTTTCGGTCAAGACAACACTAACATTTTAATTAGTCTGGGACTAGGCTTAAGCCCTGTCTGGGAAACTGCCCCATAGTGTTTAATGTTGGTTTATCTTATTGATTTAGAAGAGTTTGTGTTATATTTTTACAAATTGTTTAGTAACCATAGTGCAGAAGAGTGGCGCTTGTGGTTAAGTTGTTGATGTGACGTACATTCAAAAGATTATTTGTTTAAATTAACTATTTGTATTCTTGTTGTACAAGCCAAAATTAATTTCGTGGAAAACAATTTTTTTGAGTGTGCTCATTCGAGGAGCGCTAATTCAAAATAAGTGTTCGGAGTGTCATGTGTCTGGTTCCTTTTTTCAAAATATGTGTTTTGTGCGTCGAGAGATCCTGTGTGCATCACGTGTTTTGTCAAAATAAGTGCCTGCTGCACAGGCGTCAAAACCATTTACGATAAAAGAGACACTCACGTTCACAAAATACACACAAGACACTCCCTTAACAGTAAACTCTGATTACGCATGAGATTATGCGAGTATCTGGCAAACGCAAGCATCTCTTTTATCATAAACCCTTAAGACACGTGATGCACACAGGATCTCTCAATGCGCAGAACACATATTTTGAAAAAGGAATCACACACGACAGGCTACATACACGTTGTGACGAACTATGCATTGAACGCCCTCGAAAAAGAAGTCATTGGCCGCCACTGATGTTTTGAAAGATAAATGAATAAGCTTTTCACTTATGTATGGTTTGTTAGGATAGGACAATATTTGGCCGAAATACAATTTTGAATCATGCAAAAAAATCTTATTATTGAGAAAATCACCTTTAAAGTTGTCCAAATATATTTTTGATATATTTACAGTTGGAAATTTACAAAATATCTTCATGTAACATGACCTTTACTAAATATCCTAATAATGTTTTGCATTAATAAAAACAATAATTTTGACCCATACAATGTATTGTTGGCTATTGCTACAAATATACCCATCCAACTTATGACTGGTTTTGTGGTCCAGTGTCAGAAATATCATATGGAAATAAACTTCTCTTGTTTCTGGTCCCTTCCAAGCCTTTCTGTCCAAATTCATATACTGTGCTTAACGCGTTTCCATAAAACTTTATAATGTTTGCCTTAAGGGTTGATTAAAGAATATTGCGGAAAGGAAAAAGCATAAAATTGATCATTAGGAGGACATCTCAAGGGTCTGGAAAATAAAATACAAATTCCCTCAGATGGTTCCAGCCTGTTTTACTGGAGTGATGTAAGTTATTCACACTTTCTGATGTCTTACAGAGAAACTGTTGCTATGGGCTTTACTATGAAAGCAACAGCAGTTTTGGTTCAGTGAATGCATTTGTATCCAAGCAGATCGCAGCCGCTGTGGTTAAATGGGAAAAGTGTGTGAAAGCTTTTACTGGCATCATGAAGCTCTACCCAACCCTGCTCCTGGTGATCTACTGTCCTGCACACTTCAGTTCCAATCCAGCGCCAACACACCTGTCTGAAATTATCAAGCAACTCTGAACACCTTGATTAGCTGCTTCAGCTGTGTTTGATGGAGCTAAAGTCTGCATGATGGTAGCTCACCAACCCTGCGTTCCAGTTCGTTTTTTGATGACCTTCCCTCTCTAACAGATTGTGGGATATGGAGCTGCATGAAGTGTACATAAAGTGACATTGTAGTGAAATGTAATAATGTTTATTTAATCAGATTTCATAACACACCTATGCATAAAATCAAACGTCATTTGTGCCCACATTGTACTTTATACAGTGTGTTTCAGTCCTCGCTGAATATATTACAATGTATAGAAATGTTTTCTTTCAATTAAATTTAAATTTTACTTTCATTGTTAGGATTTCTCTCAAAATTGTCTTATATCCCATAAGATGCTTTGTCTCAAAAAAGCGAATGCTCAAATAACACTACAACATACTTAACATCAAACATAATACATGCTATATGTCGTTTATGTTACAGTAACTGCATTCTGCTTGTTTGTATTCCGAATAAAACAGGAGGGCAGTGGGCAAGTAGACTTTTAACACATTCAATTTTAATAGATTGTGCATTGAACACATTTTTATGAAAAAAAAAATGCACACGCAAAACCTTTATGTGCAGAATTTTTTTTACGTTTAGTTTCGCATGCTCACGAAAAAACTTTCCCGCGCACGCGTGAAACTAACGCGTGCACACGTGATAGTTTCATGTGTGCACGCAATAGTTTCACGCGAGCACGCGATAGTTTCACGTGAGCACGCGATGGTTTCACGTACGCACGCAAAACTAAACTTTATTACATTTTTGCTCCATGTCCCCTTAAAGGGGATCGCACACCGGCGGCGCCACGCCGCGTCGAGTCGCGTCTAGGACAACTCGGAGGTATTGTAAACCGGAAGTGCAAGTTAAATAGCGCGAGCTTCGTCAGATAGCGTCTACTTCAAAATGTAAAATATACGTTAGCAGCCAATGTTAATCGTTAATGATTTGGGACAAATATGATGTTATTTAATGTTAAACTATGTGAGTGGCGCTGTGTGGTGCGACAGGGATTTGAACAACTTCCTGAGTCACAGCTGGGCGGCGCGGACATGCGCCACCTGGCGCCGCCGGTGTGCGTATACTCATAGAAAGCAATGTGTTCGATTTTTTTAGAACGGCGCGGCGCTGAGCTGCGCGGCCAGTGTGCGATCCCCTTAAGGGGGTCGCACATCAGCCGCGCAGCTCAACGTTGCGCCGCGTCGAGTCGCGTCTAGGACAACTCGGAGGTATTGTAAACCGGAAGTGCACATTAAATAGTGCAAGCTTCGTCAGATAGCGTCTACTTCAAAGTGTAAAATATACGTTAGCAGCCAATGTTAATCGTTAATGATTTGGGACAAATATGATGTTATTTAATGTTAAACTATGTGAGTGGCGCTGTGTGGTGCGACAGGGATTTGAACAACTTCCTGGGTCACAGCTGGGCGGCGCGGACAGGCGGCACCTGGCGGCGCCGGTGTGCGTATACTCATAGAAAGCAATGTGTTCCATTTTTTTAGAACGGCACGGCGCGGCGCTGAGCTGCGTGACAGGTGTGCGATCCCCTTTAGGGGCTCTGTAAAATACAACCATCACTGACTATTCAGAAATAAATGTACAGATTGAGGAGAAACTCTCTCTTCTCTTTTAGTTTAAAACCTGGTCATTCTGTAGCTACACTATAGCAAGCAAACAATGTCTTCATTCTCTTCATTCAAAAAGTGATGAAACGCTGCTAAGTGACAGTAATCTATGCACAAGCATAGTTTTCATTTTAATGTGTCCTCTCAGGGCAGAAAATGACAAGAACGACAGAAGATGTGGATGGTTTCAGAAACAACACGGCTTCTTGTTTCAATGTCCACAGGTTTACAAGAGCCCTGAATTAACTTCAGATAAAAATCCTCTCAATATACACTTAGCAAAATTATAAACGCAACACTTTTGTTGCCTCCATTTTTCATGAGCTGAACTCAAAGATGTACACAAAGGAGTATTTCTTTGAAATATTGTTCACAAATCTGTCTAAATCTGTGAGCACTTCTCCTTTGCTGAGATAATCCATCCACCTCACAAGTGTGACATATCAAGACGCTGATTAGACAGCATGATTATTGCACAGGTGTTATTGCATGATTATCGTCGTCCTCATCGGGGTCTCGACCTGACTTCAGTTCGTCGCCGTAACCGACTTGAGTGGGCAAATGCACACATGGTGTCTGGCACTTTGGAGAGGTGTTCTTTTCACGGATGAATCTCGGTTTTCACTGTACAGGGCAGATGGCAGACAGTGCGTATGGTGTTGTGCGGGTGAGCGGTTTGGTGATTTCAACCTTGTGGATTGAGTGGCCCATGCATGGTGGCGGGGGGTTATGGTATGGCAAGGCGTATGTTATGGATAACAAACACAGATGCATTTTATAGATGGCATTTTAAATGCGCAGAGATCCCGTGATGAGTTCCTGAGGTCCATTGTTTTGCCATTCATCCACACCCATCACCTCATGTTGCAGCATGATAATGGATCTGTACACAAATCCTGGAAGCTAAAAACATCCCAGTTCCTGCATACTCACCGGACATGTCACCCTTTGAGCATGTTTGGGATGCTCTGGATCAGCGTATATATCAGGGAGTTCCAGTTCCAGCCAATATCCAGCAACTTCACACAGCCATTGAAGAGAAGTGGACCAACATTTAACAGGCCACAATCAACAACCTGATCAACTCTTTGCAAAGGAGATGTGTTGGACTGTGTGAGGCAAATGGTTTTGGACCCCCGAATACAGTAAAACTGCACATTTTAGGCCCCGTTTAACCCCGATTTATAGTCATGTGTAAGCTCTACGCCGTTGGTTATCCGTAGCCTGTGCGTAGCCTGACGTGCACCTCGCAAAATTTTTAACAGCGCGTCAGTTCTACCCGGACCGCAAGCCCTGTGATTGGTCCACCAGAACCACTCCCTTCAGGTAAAAAAAATGCGTCATAGGTATTTCCGTTTGCGACAGTGAAAACAAAGATGAGCCAAGTTGAGGAGTGATTTAACTCAAACTGCAACAAAAGTCGCTGTTTATTTACTTCCATCATTGCTGGTCTTCTCAAATCATACACAACAAGTTGCTGTTTCGTCTTAGTTTGTGGGTTAACTTGCCAAGCTGCTTCTTCTTTGACGGTCGCGCTGCTACTGTGGTTACACGCGTGGATACTGCCTACCAGCAGTCTGCGCGCGTGTTTGCACGTCGACGCGGACATCGACGCAAAAGTATTAATGAAAACCGACGCGGAACCTACGCCGTTGCGGCTATGCCGTAGGACCTACGCACAAATATAATGAGCCCTTTACACGTACATGGTTATTTTGATAAACAGAGACATTTCCCTTCATTTGCACCCTTTGTTTACATGCAAACTGAGAATTCGCCTCTAAAAGCGATTCTTTCTAAAATCTCCGACCAGAGTGGAGATTTTGAAAATCTTCGTTTGCACGTTTGTATGTAAACTGAGACAAACGGGTGTTTAGGCAAATTCACAGTATGCGCTAGAGCTCACACCAATGTCAAAAGTGCGACCTTGTTCAAAAGAGGAAGTGGTTTGTTGCTGTTGTTGCCATTTTCGGGATTCTGATTGGCTTACGTGGGCTTGAGTTTCTTGTTACACCGCCACCTACAGGTTTGGCATGCTCTTGACAGCATATATACACGGGTTCGTGTAAATGAACACTTTTCAGTTTTGCCTCTGACACGCATCAAATGCTTGCTTTTTCCACGTGTTTACTTCGCTCTAGATGCACGAATGCATACAAACTCTTCAAGCGGCAAACTAGGCGCGTTAGATGCGATTTTAACGCCTCAAACGCGGTTGGTGTAAATGCAGCATTATGCTGTGTTCCAGAGCCCATCCAAACCAGTGGGACGTGGGATTTATCCTTCTTGAAGTGTCCTAGCTCCTACTTCAAAGCGTTCCAGACATTTGAAGTGGAACGTAAACAGAAAACATGGACGACCGACCGGTTTTCTTAAGGCTCGTACAGACTACATAACTTTTAAACGTCGGTCCGAACTGTGCAGTTCACACTACAGTAAAACAACAAGTTAAACATCTTTACAAAGTGTTCTGGAGCCATTCTATAAAAGCGCTGCATGTCGCTAAGTAACTTGGTATATTTTTACCGTATTTTCATGATAACAGATAATAACGACATAATTTCACGACATAATATAAAAAACAAGTTGTGTTAAAATTACAGTGTCTAAAACAACCATACAAGCAGAGAAGTACAATTTATAGTCTATTCCTTGAAGATTTCCTCTCACGACAACGCGATCTATGGGCGCCGCCATTGTCCTCCGACTTATTTTTCTGAAGTCGGGGTAGGTCGAACTCCCCCGAGTTCGCCGGTAGGAGGTTCCACTTCGACAGGCATTCCAGTGCACTTTTCCTAGTTGGAGGTAGGATAAGTCCTACATCCCACTGGTTTGGATGGGCTCTGGAACGCAGCATAAGAGTGGCCTTTTATTGTGGCCAGCCTAAGGCACACCTGTGCAATAATCATGCTGTCTAATCAGCATCTTGATATGCCACACCTGTGAGGTGGATGGATTATCTCAGCAAAGAAGTGCTCACTAACACAGATTTAGACGGATTTGTGAACAATATTTGAGAGAAACAGGCCTTTTGTGTAGACAGAAAAGGTCTTGGATCTTTGGGTTCAGCTCATGGGGGGTGGGGGCACAAACAAGAGTGTTTATAATTTTGTTCAGTGTATATTAAAGATAAAGAGGCATATGTACATTTCCATAAGGCATTGCTTATGTGAAGAAAGCATAATTTTAAAAGTTTGTGATAGGACTAGGATGACAACAGCGCTCATTTGGCAATATTTCAAGGTTTTGTCCGTAGCTGTATCCCTTCTAGCCACAACCCTTCACCTGTTATGAGGAGATCATAGTCACAAGCTCTAGTCAGGTAATGTTTATTTGTATGTTTATCATAATAAATTAATGTGCTTATATTAGTTAAATCACATACAGATTTAACATACTGTTAGTGGCTAGCAATAAAAAAAGAAAAACAGAATAGCTTATCATTAAATGCATTCAACACTATCAGCTGTAAAACTCCCTACAGACTTCCTTAAATAGATGGAGCTGACAGTCAGTTTGAAACTAATTGTTCTCTCTTCATTAATTTATAGAAGTCAAGCTACATTTGTCAAAAACACAATACATTAGATACATACACTTTTATATGACCTGACATTTTAAAAGGAGAAGGAAACTGGAGGTTGCACCGAAACATACATAGAAGAATGTTAAACAAATCCATTCAAACCACTTCCATGGTAAATAAATGTTAGTTTAACATTTGTGAAGCTGTGTCTCAAGAGTACATGATTAAGTATTTGTAGGTTTGTGCCATATTGAGCCAGATGAATTGGATCATGTCCAATTTCCATGCATATTGATTTTCATTCCAAACAAACCCCAATGGCCTCTGGGTAATTTGCATCACCTGTAAACTAAATTGCACTGATTCAATCCGAGTGTCTTCGGGACAGTGAAAGATCACAGAAGAGACACTTCTCACACTATAAAACAACTTAAATCCTCATTCTTATTTTAAACCCTCATTGAGTGAACTTGATATTTTTCTCAGACACATCTACTACAGCACGTGTGGGATAGCATAACGCCGCCATCTGCTGGATATAAGGTGCACGTGCAGGTAAGAAGAGACTAAAAATTATAGACAGGAGGTATTAAAGGGATAATTCACCCAAAAAATGATTTCATTGTTTATGAACACAGATGAAGATATTTTGAGGAGTGTTTGTAACAAAACCATTCATGAGCCCCATTCACTTCCATAGTACTCTTTTTTTTTTCCTACTATGGAAGTGAATGGTGCTCATGATCAGTTTGGTTAAAAACATTCCTCAAAAATCTTTCTTCGTGTTCATAAAAAAAAAAAAAAAAATTGTAAACAGGTTTGTAATAACATATGAGTAAGAAATTGATGACAGAATTTTCATTTTAGGGTGAACTATCCCTTTAGGATAATTAAGTGACGCTTAAAATGTCAAAATCAGCAATAGTCAAAGAAAAATATTAAAGTGGCATTTTTTTTTGTATAATAAGCACACTTTAAGGCAAGTGAGGAAATTTTTAACATGAAGAGCTTGTCATGAAACTTTACCAATATGTTATAAGCATTTTTTCCATTACAAGTTTTCTGTTTAAATATGCAAATAGCACACAATCTAATTAAATATGTGCATATTTCAACCCTGTCAATTTAAATATGCCTAAAAAGCAAAAAAAAACTAGAAAACTTATGTTCAAAAATTTTGTTTCATTTTAACAACATATCACAGTTTACACTTTATACAGAAATATATTTTATCTTTCATTATAAATTCGAAAATGTACAAAGTACCATAGCTTTATTTAAAAATGTGTTTCATTACATTAGATGCTACAATAAAATATTGTTCAAAATGAAGACCAACATTTAGAACATATCTATAGTTTATGTGATAAAGTACACCACTGGATGCTTGTTTAAAACTTTAGGAAAACAGATTTTATACAGTCAATAAATATAATTGTAAACATGACTCAAACGTGAAGATCTAGCTCTGTTTGAATACAGATGCCACTTGATATTTTATTTAACCATTCAAATACTTGGATACTTGACCCTGTAAAGCAGTCATGCAAAGTGGTTTATTATGAGTGAGTAAACTTTCCTGGTCAGTTTAAATACTTTTGCATACAAACAAATTACTGAGTATCTCATGGAAACATAATATAATCTTTGTCTTGTGTTACTGAATAATATGTAGTAATTAAGTGTGGGAAAACTAATACTCAGTTACACTGAAAAAAACAACTTGTAAAATTTACTTAAAAAAATCCTCGTAACAATTTGCACGAACTTTTTTTAAGTAAAATTTACTGCTTTTTTATAAGTAAAACTTACCTACTAAAATCAAATAAAATTTACTTAAAATTGCATGATAAAACATATGTTAAATAATTAATTAAATGTTACTTAATTATTTTATTTAGAAGTTAGATTTATTTTAATCGTTTAGGTAAAGTCTATTAATTTTTTTTTTTGAAAATTGAAGCATTGCTGTCCTAATAATATTAAATAAATCATATTTTCTGTTTGTTATTTTCTTTAACATATTCCTATGGACCTAGTTATTTTTAGTGTTATAATTGGCATTATAACACACAATTCATGACTGACAACAAGTCAGTCATTGAATAAACTTGATTCGGAACAGAAACGCACACAAACTGTGTTTCTGACATGCTTTATCAGCACTGTGGAGAGAGTTACAATACGACGTTCTGAACAGGCTTCATGTAAAGAAACACTGATCACCTGAACGGTGACTTCACAAAATTATTATTTACAACAAAACAACATCAATAATATAAGAGCTTAAACCTTTATGACATTTTGCTAACAAATATTTAAAGTTCTTATCAGTTCTTATTCTGTGATAAAGCTTAAAAAATAAAAATATTCAGGCGCAAAGAATTGTGGGTATTCCTTACAACATGTGCAAATAAATGTAAGTAAATTTTACTTAGATTTTTTAGTTGCTAATGTGCTAAAGTTTTTGATTAAAATTTACTTAATTATTTTATGACTATGTGCAGTGACTATAAAACAGTTAAATAATACTAGAAAATATCTACTAAGACTTACTATTCCCACATAGTTCATTTTTTACATGAATCAATTGTGTATTTAGCATCATTTTACTTAGGAAAATCTAGTTCTCAATAAATGTTAATATTATTATGTAGAAATTATGAGAGTTAATCTAATAAATATTACTACACCAAAAAGTTCGTTTTTTCAGTGTACTGGAAAGCTAAACAAAATCACAAAACTTTATTTCTGTACATGATTTGGCTGTGACAGTGTTTAATGATTTTTCAAGGCAAAGAAGGAAAAATGAAGATGTAGGTGATGACCATTGAGATCTACAAGTTTTACAGAAATAAAGGTGCATATTTATTTGGCTTTCATAGATTTGGCTTTAAAATCCTGTATATTGTATACATAACAGTGCTTATAGCTAAAATACTGCTAGTGTGACCATATGCTTTGTGTCTTCTACTGAGAAATATCTCAGTTATATCAGCCAGCTGGAGATGTTTACTGGGGTACATTGTAAAAAAAATCTGTATAAATGACAGTATTACTGGCAGCTGTTTCCAGCAACTTACTGTAGATCCAAATGTTATGTCATTTACTGGCAACAGTGTGTTCAAAGTTAAATGAATATTAAACATTAACAAGTATTTATCTTTACAGAATAAAACTATAAAATAACACACCTCATGGGAACCAAAATCTGAAGGAAAAAACTGAAAAAGGTTGATGAGGATTTCTGGTTCCCAGAATGCTTTGCATGAGGCGGTTATTTTATCTTTAAACTTATACTACATTTAACTTTAAACAAACTGTTGCCAGTAAATAACATGCATTAATATCTACAGTAAGTTACTGGTAAACAGCTGCATAACTACAGCTAATTTTTTTGTGTATTTGTGAAATATATGGATAAGAATAAAAGTTGAAAAAAATTATTCATTCAATTTACTCAATTTTTTTAAGGTAAGTGGTGCAATACATTTATTTAAGCTACATTTAAACAAAAAAAATTAGAAAAACAAAACAAAAAAAGGTTTATTTAAATGTATAGCTTAAATAAATTGATTGCAACCACTTCACTCTAAAAAATAATTCAGGGGATCTGTTGCCACTATTTAATTTAATGCATTGTGCAAGTTAAAAATTCTAAATAATTGATTTATTGAAAGATTTAAAGTTGCAAACATTTTTTATTGAGTTGTCCAGACATGATAATGTTGATAGTTACAAAAAAGTTTCAATTAATTATCTGTGTTAGTTTGTTTAAAACATTAAGTTGTAGTAACTCAATGCATTTAGCTTGATAACTTCAGGTTCCCAGCATGCTTTGCATGGGACTTAATAGTGAGTAAATGTAGAAATATGGTGTTGTTTTATGCATTTCTAATCAAGATGAAAACATGAAGACTTTTAATGATTATTGTTCTGTACTTTGGTTTTTAAAAGATTTTCTGTTATGTTGTTGGTTTTTAAGAGGTTACCATTGTGCTGAAGAATAGAGCATTTGCTCAAGTTGAGAACAGACTCACCGAGCATTATCTTGCTGTTTTAATCAGATGGCATTTTGATAAAAATGCTAAAACTGGTTGTCTTCTGCAACTTGACAAGTGTTGTTAAATAAAAAAGTTTGAATCATTTTAGTAGTTTTGTGTAGATCAGTGTCCACAATTGAATCAAATTTAAAATGCAAAAAAAAACCCAAGTTAAAACAACTTAATTTTTATAAGTATTCAACGCAATTTTTTTAAGTACATCCAACTTATTATAGTTTGTTGGCCGGAATTAATTTCAGAGGTAGTTTTTGTTGAGTCCAAGCAATATTTTTTAGAGTGTACCTTAAAAAATGGAGTAAATTGAATGAATCGTTTTTTTCAGTGATCGTTTAGTAGACTGAAGACGTTCATAATATTAAGGTCTGGAGCACTATAAGCAGCACAATGAGAAACAAGATAGCAGAAATTTGTTTTAAAACCACCATGTATGTGATGAGCAGGTTTTCTTGAAAACTTTTAAGGAAATTACATTTGTCTTCTGTAAAGGATTATTTGATCTCAACAAGTTTAATTGCTTAAAAACATCTGACAAAGGATTTAGTCAACGCTATCTCACGAGAATTCACATATGAGTTGGCTAATTTGTATCAATAAGACCACATCCGTAAGTTTTTGTATTTTGTATCATATGATTTGCCTGGACCTCTGTGACGTTGTTGTTTTTTTCATGAGAATCGTACGATTTTGCACAATTAACTTCATATGAATTGATATGAATATAGCCAACTTGTAAAATAGGATTTAGATCAGGCTGGATTTAGTGTTTTCCAAAAAAAATAATTTAAATTTACACCACCTTGATTAAATGTTCACAGCATGTACTGTATGTATAAATTCACCCCCTTTATTAGAAATACTAGTACCTGGACATTAAAAATCAATCAGTCCCTTAATTGAATTAATTTGGTTTGTGGTTAGTTTACCTTACACTGTAAAATTAAGTTTAATCAACTTGAATTCAACTTTCTTGACTAGTAAGTTGATATACATTGAATTTAAATAGCTAATTAATTTGAATTAGCACAAGTTCTTTATCTTTATTTTTATAATTTATAGCAACTCCTCCCTAATCAAGAAAGTTGAAATTATTTGTAACTTCAAGTGGATTCAACTTAAACATTTAAGTGCAAGAGGAATTTTTAGCTACCCGTGCTACTTTAGGAGTGTTGTTAGAAAGTCCATTATAGTCCGTGATGAAATCATTCAACAGGCAGCCACGATAAAAAAAACGCAATGGAAACTGTGCAATTCAATAGTTTCTTAGAAATAAAAACATTGAGCATTTCAAGAGAAGATACATAACAGACCAATGACTAAATGTCAAGTTCATTTGTTAATAACACTACATACATTTAAAAGACCACCATTTAAACATGATATTCTGTGAAAAGAAACTTAAAATTGGTAGTAGGATTTACGTGAAGCTGTACAGTGTGCAAATGACTCTCGGTCATGACAAAAGCTTTAATACACAGGCAAATCAAAATGGCTGTTTCAAGACATGCAGTAGTTTTGTTCTTATGTTTAATGATAAAACATGTTATTGATGTAATCACTAAAGCCCTCACAGAGTCTTTTATTTTGAAAGGTTTACTCTTTTAACTAGTACAACATATCTTTACACATCATTTCAATTTGCCTGCACCTTAGTCCTCCAAAAACATTTGTAAATTCAGCACTGATGCAAGTAATGCAGACAGCGACACGGGTTGCTCATGACTTTCAGTAAGATTACAAAAAAACTGCAAAGAAAAATCCCTGGACATGTTAAAGTTGTATTTATGTGATTTGTTGAAAAAATGTACTTATTGTCAGGCCCACGTGAAATTTGCTGCTTATAAAGTCAACATAAAACACAGTTCACAACCCAATTTATTTTGGATCCGAGTCATACAGGATATTCAGTGAGAAAACTAAGCGGTACTTTTATCTGCACCGTAAAAAAATACAGCATGGAGTTAAAACAACTTGGTTTTGCAAGTCAACCATCTATTTTAAATTTTGACCTGTGATAAGTTGACATAACGTATAAAAACAAGTTGAAATTGTTTAACTTAATTCGTTAAGGTAACACACACATACATGTTGATTTGACAAAAATGCTGCATTTTTCACAGTGTGGGATTGACAAAATAATCTGTAATGTCAACCAGAAGAAAAAGTTGCTTTATATTTTACATAAGTACATATCTATAAAGAATTTGATTTGTTTTTTTAATTACACACATTAAGAAAAAAACAAATAGAGACAATAGAGTCACTGCATGTTTACTTGTACATCTGAATGATTATTTTGGCTAATTTATTACCACACTGTTAACTCTTTCCCCGCCATTAACGAGTTATCTCAATTAAAAGAAAACATTTGCATAAAAAAAGTTTGTGATGAGTTTTATGTTGATCTGCAATGCTACTGCAGCTACTCAATTTATTTTATAAAATGAAGCCAAAACGTTATTTACTCATTTTTAATTTTGTGTATGTTTTGATAATCATTCTGAATCTGATCTCTAACAAAATTCCTTCACAAAAAATGCTATTATTTTAGCTTTTTGCTAAAAAAAAATAAAAATTTTAAGGGTTTATAAGCAGAGAAAAATATAGAAAAGATGAAACGTTTTTGTTTGCAGCCGGTCTGTTCATTCATTTGATATATTTGTATGTTTATATATATTTAGATGAAAATTTTCCTGGAAGGCATTTTGTGAAAATCACAAAAAATGCTGGCGGGCAACTTTTCAAAAAATGGCTGGTGGGGAATGAGTTGAAAAGATTGATTGGTTCAACTTCAAAAAGTAAGTTACCTAGTTGCCTCAATTTTCAGTTAATTCAACTTAAAAATATTAGTTAACTCAATAAAATTGTGTAAAAAAGTTTAATTAACTCAAAATATTAAGGCAACCAGGTAACTTTTAATTTTTTTACTTTTTTTAACTGTATTACTCTTTGCTTCATTTAATGCAATTTACTATTTTAATTGATTTTACAGACTTTACAGATTTCATCTGGGCCTGACCATTGCTTGTACAATGCATAAGCAAAAACGCAGAGATGCACTCTAAAAAAGGATGTGTTAGTTTTTTACACTTTGTGTCATGTTATTGAACATATTATGTGTCAAAATAAAATAAATAAAAGGGACAAAATGTGTTGTTCCAATATTAAGACAGAGATGTGTCTAATAAGAGACAACACATTTAGATGTGTATTATTTTTAACACAAGCGTTTTTAGAGTGTGGGAATACAGACTAAATGAATAATAATGAAAGTAATACAGCAGGTTAAACAGGTTTCACTGACTGCCTTGATTTGTTCTTTATGGGTTCACCGATCGAATCGCCTAAAGCTGGACCACTTAACCAGCCACATCTAGTTCAGTATAAGATGAACCAGAAATCAACAGGCCTAATATTTTCATAATCTCATACGAACTCAATGGCAAAAAACACAATGGCAGCATGGGAGATGGTAAGATCAGACAGTGCTAGGAGAGGCTGTACTGTAAATGAGAACATCAGATGCATCCTAAATTCAAGTCAACAACTCAGACTTCGCTGTTGATGGAGAATCTCGATGTTCAGTAAATGCAGTTTTCTTTAAAACCCTTTTACTATCCGATTCAATTTGATAATCAGGCCCATGTGGAATCTGTATACACAATCTTTGCCCATTCGTTTGCATGTTCGTTTACTCGCAGCTCAGTTTAACGCATTTCTGTTTAATTCTGCACAGAAAAGACAAAACGTCCGAAGATTCGATCAGAATGATACCATCAGATCTGTTTGCACACAGCCACTCGCTTTCCCATATCAGACGCATACAAGCACATGCTCTCTCTCTCTCTCTCTCTCTCTCTCTCTCTCAAACGGGTTTGTTCTCCTGCTGAATGTAAGTTAAAATGTGTATTTAGCTTTGTAGTGATACATGCACCCGGTAGACGGCTGATTTACATATTTTCTTAAAAATAAAAAGTAAAAAAAGTATTAGAAACACAGCTATACAGAGTCTTTAGCTAATCCGAGGAGCGAGGTTTGGAAGGAGGAGCCCCATGTCCAGATGTGATGCTGTTAGGAGGTGAGGAGCGCTGCCCTTCAGTTGCTACAGCAGGAAGCTTTCGCGGGCTGTGCTGTTTCTGTTAGATCCACACCTCTGGTGCGTCCCGTGTTGGCACTAGCAGGCTGCGGCTCATTTTTGGGTAGCTTCTTTGCGATGGGGTGAAGGCAGACCAAAGAAATATTATTTCAATAACGGTAATTAACAGTAATTGGCAATTGCGATTGGCAAACCAATTTACAAACCAAGGTGAAGTTCACTCTCGAATATCTCAATGGGTTATGCTGCTTTTTGCAATCTGACGCCTTATTTTATATTGCCAAATTTGCAATATAATGCAAATAAAAAATATGTTGAGCAGCGTAAAACTGTATTTTAGAAAGGATCCATTACTTACAGTAGCCTAAAAACAGCTATTTGCTTGACTATTGATTAAAGGAATAGTCTACTCATTTTCAATATTAAACTATGTTATTACCTTAACTAAGAATTGTTGATACATCCCTCTATCATCTGTGTGCGTGCACGTAAGCGCTGGAGTGCGCTGCGACGCTTCGATAGCATTTAGCCATTCATTCAACGGCACCATCTACAGACAAAGTCAGAAGTGACCAAACACATCAACGCCCCTCCCATCCAAGACGAGCAGCCACACGAGCAAGTTTGGTGGCACAAAACAAAACGCAGCGCTTTTCCAAGCGGATTCAAAAGAGGAACCACATTTTATGGCGCAATAGCACTCCTGGGAGCACTTCGACTCGCCTGAAAAGTCCGCTCCCCTTCTCACTCTCATAATGGGAGAGGGAGGGTGTTACTGCGCCGAGTCGAAGTACTCCCAAAAGTGCTATTACGCCATAAAATATAGTCCGTTTTATTTTGTACCACCAAACTTGCTCGTATAACTACTCGTCTTAAATAGGAAAAACGTTGATGTGTTTGGTCACTTCTAACTTTATCTCTAAATGGTACCATTGAATGAATGGGGCCAAGCCAAACGCCATCGAAGCGTCGCAGCGCGCCCCAGCGCCCACGTGCACGCACACAGACGACAAAGGGATGCATCAACAATTCTTAGTTAAGGTAATAACATATTTTAATATTGAAAATGAGTAGACTATTCCTTTAACATTAACTAATAGTTTGCTCTATTCGTACACAAAACGATCATGTTTTAAGAAAGTAAACGCGGTTTAAAGGGGCGGTGAATTTGTTGATTTTATTGTTTTATACTGTTGTCTGATGTCTACTTATGATGTTCGCATGGTTTTTACATTCAAAAACATCAAAAGCAATAAGTAATAGGCTATTTTGTAACATGGATTAGTGGCTCTCTGGAGAAATGGTTCGTTTGAAGGGGCGGGCCGCATTGAAGACCTGAACGTAAACACCCACTGCTATGATTGGACAGCTTCGTTCCCCGTCATTACATGTGGGGAAATGTTTTAAAAACATTAATGTGATAAAAATAGCAGGCGAACACAAATATGTTTGAGCCACAAAAGATTCTGGGTGCTAAAGATGATACACATAAATGACAATACGTATATTAAAGTAGAAACAAAACTCGACGTGACTAAATTACCGTATAAAACACAGTAAGCGTGCATCAAAATCTAAACTGCGGCTAATAAATCCTTATCAATAACTTTGTATATTTCTATTGTGCTTGTGAGGTTGCTTTTACATTCACGTAATGTTACATACCACAGTTATATGATAAAAAATAAGCTTTGAGTGTTTGACCTTTCAAACACAACTTGCCTAAATTACCGTATACAACACAGTAAACAGGCATCAGAATCTAAACTGCGGCTAATAAATACTTCCTTATAACTAACTTTGTATGTTTCTACCTTTTAAATTACAGTCATATTGTTAAGTGTAGTACCTTTATTAATCGTTTAATGTTTTTAGTAAATTAAAACAGGTCAAACAAACGTGTTTAGACACGGATGTTACAACAGGACATATCAAGCGATCTCTTAAGCAATAGTGAAACGCAGTAACTTAAATAAAGTAAAATGTCTTACTGTGTATTATACTGCTGTGTCATTGTTGTCAGATCCAATATAAGTGGTGCTTTTAATCAGTCTCTCTGCAAATCCAGCATTGACTTCTTTACAAATGAATCCGTGTACACAACGTTAACAACACTCCCCACACGAGCTGGAACTTCTTAAAAAGCAAACTTTATCCACGCATATTGCTAATGTTAAGTTCCAAGCCTCCGAATTGAAGTATTTAGCTTCTGTGTTGTTCCCATGGTTGTTCCCACGCGGTTCTTCCACAACCGAAAATGCGTTTCCATGGTATCATAACAGATCACCGCGTCAAAATAAAAGTCTCTCAGAAAAAATGTATTTAAAAAGTCATTTTGGTTAAATTTGTCAATCTTTAAAGACATGTTTACTTACTGAGACACACGTGTGTCACGCGAAGCTGTGGGCGGGGCTACAAAAGTAGACGTGTCCTTTTGGTTATGGGGAGGTGTTTCAATTCTACTTTGACGTCATAGATTTCCGAATTTTAGACTGGAGTTTTTAGCTGGCTTGGTGCCAAAAACGGTTATATTTCAGTAGCACGGACGTTTTCAGTTCTGAAACTTGCAGGATGTTCATTTAAGTATGATGACCTCTTATATAACAAATTATCAAGTTAAAATTGAGTTTTTAATTCACCGCTCCTTTAAACTGAAGGTTAGTATATATCAGTGGTCTCCAACATTGTGCCTGCGGGCACCAGGTTGCCTGCACAGTAGGGATGCTCCGATCGATCGGCCGATAATGGCATTAAATGACTCGATCGGTACTCGCTAAATTTGTCGATCTCGTGAACCGATCTTTCTGTTTACTTTTGGCATCACTTTTTGGCGGCTGCATTAGAGAAATTTTTACGTAGTGCATGCATTTTTATAACCCGTTGCTCATGTGCGACGTGCAGATTTGGATTTCTCTGTTTGCCTTTACAGAGAGATGTGTATTTTCTATGAGGACGCGCTCCGGTCGAAAGCGCGTCGTGTCTTCACGTCCCCATCAAACAGCGTATACAACACATATCGATCGCGAACAATTGCATCCTCATGTCAAAAGTTTATTATTTGTATGCGTTTTGAGCATTTAAACTTTCATTTTCCTCACAGCTGCTCTTGTCCGTGTACACCCGACGCGCACACAGCTGCCTATCATCAGTGCACGTGTACACAGCGATCTCTCACGTCTTAAGCTGCAGTATCCTAATTCATCTCTCATAAAATCACTCTTTGCTCTTCACTGAAGAATGTTGTCTTCATACGAATGCGTGTATATTTCATCCATACAGTAAAGACTGTGAAGTGTTTAATTTATTACTTTTAAAGACATAAACCTTTTTAAAGAAATATTAAATATTTCTTTGCAGAAGAAATATTTGTTGTGCTTATTTATTTGATTCTCAATTTACACAATAATATACCTAATCACTGCAAGTAATATAACAAAGGCAACATCTGTATTACTTTATCTAGAAAAAATGTTAACAGTTTCAGTCATCAAGAGCTTGCATATCAGCTTGAAAAAAATCGGTATCGGCTGATCATGAAGATAACAAAACGGTATTGGCTGTAAAAATCCTGATCGGAGCATCCCTACTGCAGAGTCTGTGAGTTGCCCGCCAAAAGCACATTATATTAATAGCCTCAATTTTAATATTTATTTATTACATATTCTTATAATAGCTTGGCTTTTTTTATGTATGTTTACATTTTTAACAATCCTCTCAAAGCGAACTTCATCTGACTCGTGTACATGGGCATTGGACGCATGCAATACCTTTACTGGCCTGCAAGGGTCAATATGGAGCAGTTAAGTAGGTTTAAAGGGGTGACGGCACGAGTTAAAACTTGTGTAAATATCTCTGTACAATTTCATGGTATAGTTGTGTGTGTGTATATATATGAGGATACTTCCTGACCTTTAGGTACAATCTATTTTGGCCATTACAGTCGATTTTATGCCGTTTTTCCATTGACATGCGGATAAACTAATTACTAAAAGAAAATTAAATGCACATGTGCGACATACGCATACTATTTTGATGACAACATTTTCATCACGTGCACTTTCCACTGACCCTCGCGTACGCATAAAAAGTGAACTACACCAGGCCTTAAATTTAAAGCTTTACTATTTATTTTTCATTGGATACTATTTGACAGAAAAGCAAGTAAATGTTAACTTACCGATGGCCATAAAAATCTCATTCACATTCATTGAAGTCTTTGCCGATGTTTCCATAAAAAGCAAACTGTTGTCGTCTGCATATGACTGAGCATCCTGTTTAAAAACAAAAACTCAAGTCAGGGTTACAGAATCTTGGCAGACTTTAAACAGACAATTTTAAATGTCTGCAAGCCATGTTTGTGTGTTTATAAACACTTCCACGGCTCATTTGTAAGACCGTGTCTCCTCTCGTCAAACGTTACAAACCTGAAAGTCCAGTGCTCTCTTGTTGGCAAGATCTGCCTTGTTTCCAGCCAAAGCTATTACGATATTTGGACTGGCTTGTCTTTGAAGCTCCTTTACCCAGTTTTTTGCACGTGTAAACGATTCCTGGAAAGAGAAAAACATTGCATTCCTTTAGGGCATTTCCTCCAGACATCTACTGTACATGTGAAGAGCAAACTCTGGGTGTATTCTCTCTAAAGGGATCATTTATCATTCTTTCTGCTGTATTTATGGTCTCTATTCGATGTATACTGCTTAAGGACAAATCCTTCAACAACAGCCTCTTTGTAAAGCTGCATTGCAATGTTTCATGTGTCAGAAATCCTAGCAATTTTTGCAGCTTCGTTTCAATTTTCTTTATAAACTTTGGAAAAACTTTTTCCTTGCTTGGAACTTTTGCAAACTCACTTCATTTGTGATGTCATACACCACTATGGCCGCCTGTGCTCCTCTGTAGTACATCGGGGCCAAACTGTGGTAGCGCTCCTGGCCGGCCGTATCCCAGATTTCAAACTTCACTGTTGTGTCATCCAAACATACTGTCTGAGTCAAAAAGGCCGCTATTGGTGAGAGAACAGAGAAAGAGTCAGATCTTGTCATAAACCTAAATAAATTGCTCGTAACAGAGCAGAAATGAACAGATAATGCAATTACCTCCTATTGTGCTTTCTTGAAACTCGTGAAATTGTCCTTTTACGAAGCGAAGGACTAAACTTGATTTACCCACAGCAGACTCTCCCAGAAGCACTAGTTTAAACTGACAGATCTTGTTGCCGGCATTCGGCCCATTAGGTCTCGTTGCTCCGCCTCTTCCTGCCATGACCCTAAACGCCAATCTCCTGTACTGAAATCAAAAGGTGCTTCTCGCAAAAGGCCGCTCCCAGATCTGTAGGAAAAAAAATGGTTAATTACTTAATATTTGTTCATTTAGTAATTTAGGATAATCAGCGCTTCACAAAATAAAAATACTTGTGTTCTTCTAACATAAATCAAAATGTTTTCACAGTTTGTAACCAAAGAATTTCAATGACTAGTTGTATATGATTTTTTTTAATACAAACTTTTACTTAATTTTAAATGCACCCACAAAGATGTAGCTTGTGAAACATTGTAAACATTTATTTTAGGGCTGTTAATATATTAATTGCAATTAATCGCATACAAAATAAAAGTTTGTGTTTGCATAATATATGTGTCTGTATATTGTGTGTAATTATTTTGTATATAAAAATACACACAGATACATTTAAGAAAAATTTTGTTTATGTATCAAAATCTAAATATATGTATATGTTTTTTTAAGTACATACATGCATATGTGTTTATTTTTATATAAAAATAATTAAACAGTGCACACACACATATTATGCAAAAGCAAACTTTTATTTTGTATGTGGTTTATCACAATTATTCTTTTAACAGCCCTAATTTATTCACATGACTTTATCATGCTTATAAATTACAATTTAGATTAGGAATGCATAACAATTAATCGAGATTAATCTATAGCAGAATAAAAGTGTGTGTGTGTGTGTGACTGTGAACTGTGTATAACTTTGTATAGATAAATGCACACACATGCATGTATATATTTAAGAAATGTTTACATGTGTATATACATTTGTATATTTATGTATAATTTATATTATATATAAATACTAATATATATATATATATATATTATAATTTTTTTTCTTTCTTAAAATTATACATGCATGTGTGCATATTTATATATACATAATTATTATACACAGTTCACACACATATATGATGTAAACAAAAACCTTTATTCTGCTATAGATTAATCGCGATTAATCGTAATGCATCCCTAATCTAAATTGTGATTTACAAGCATGATAAAGTTATGTGAATAAATAAGGGCTGTTAAAAGAATAATCGTGATAAATCACATACAAAATAAAAGTTTGTTTTTAATATGTGTGTGCACCGTGTGTAATTACTTTGTATATATAATAATATAACTTTCAGGTTGTCAATTGTTAAAAATCTAACTCTTTCAATAGTTCAGGTTCACTTTAAAAAACAGGCTGAGGCAGGTGTATTTATGCAGGGTTGGTTGGTACAAAACCTGTGACTTATTTGGACGACCAGATAGGTTTCATAACACTAAAATAAATATGGCATATCTACAGCAATATTCAACCTAGCAATGTATTGTTCTGAGAAGTCAGATATGTTTGTTCTAATAAAATAAACCTTGATTTTAAGAATGAAACTTTGCTAGGGTTCAACATAAAGGACTACCCGGGGCCCATGGCCAGCATAATAGAGGATGGGGCCAGTAAACAGTATTGCACTGGCCTGATGGAGCCAGTGCTTTGCCCTCAGTCACTAAAGTATATTTTCTGCCTGTGGCCATTTGTCTGTATCTATTCTTATGCAATGTTACCATCAAGACACAATTTAAGCGTTGCGAATGTTTCTCAGCAATGCCATGAGTTGTTGTGGACACTTTTGCATGTGTTGCGTGTTACATCAGTTGGTAGAGCAAAGAGAGATTTTTGGTGGGGCCAGTGAAAATTTTGGCTGGGCAAGTGAAAACCTGAACCACTGGTTTATTTATTTTTTTCATTATGCCCTGCTTGCACATTTATATGTTTACTATTTTGATTGAACAAGTAATCCATGCAAAACCCTCAACTATGATTTTATGTAATAATAGTTTAAGAAAGAACTTCTGTTGTGCAGTATGTCATCCCATCTAATTCATAGCAATGCAATCATGTGACTTAACATGAACAACAGACATTGTTCAGAAACGGCAGACTCTGTTTAGCCTTAAACATCCTTTGTGTTTGACCTAAAAACCCCATGACGTCAGGGCCGTGCCCTTAGACAGACGCCCAAACAAAACCAAGGCCATGTTTAGTATGGAGTATTAGCTTAATTAATATTACTTAACAACATAGAGTTGACAGGTTTTTGATAGTAGATAAAACAATTGACAGTGACAGAACGATGCTGTGTATGGTAGGCTAGGCGAAAAGCATATTTTTGTTTATTTAATCTATAGTCATGCGATTATCATCTTTGGGAAAAAAGTCAGATTTTTTTGTCCCACTGCAAAGCATATTTTTGCAGTATGACCTGGGTTTTTAATGCAAACAAAAAATGCATATACTGTAAACGACATACATACTTCATCTGCAGCAATAATATGGTAGTATGTTATTCTGAATATAGCAAATCTCTTAGTAATGAACCTACTTTCAAAATCAAATATTCCAATGTTTATCTGCAGTATATACTGGACTATATATATACGTCCTTAAAAGTCAATCACTTTAAATACTTATGTAGACATAAAAAAGATACTTATTTAGGCTTTCAGTAAATATAGTACAATATGTCATCTTGTCTAATAACAGGCGGTACATTTACTTAGAAACAGATGATAAAGCAAGACTTGTTGGGCATGTATGACAGTCTTGTAAAGCATACCACAACAGGCTTTCGTGGGCTTAATGTATGTACTAAGAGGCTAAATCAAAGAATGACGATAAAATAAAAAACTGAATTGTTTGTATAAACAATGTATTTTGTGTCATGATATAATAACAGACAGCTTTTGAAGCTCGAGTTGCTTGTTAGCCTCCGATGCTAATGAAGCGATTTTTCTCCCCATTTCAAGTCTAACCTACACAACATATGCTCTCAGGATACCGACATTCGTGATTTAGCCCTGTCAGATGTGTTTATACCGGCGCTGTCGTGTTTTCTCGGCGGCTACGTTTCAAGCGACTCCTGAAAGATCAAGCTAACGTTGCTAATGCTAACAGAAAAAACAGGCCGCGCGCTCAGAAAACATTGCGTGTGACAACTCGTGAATAAACCGTTTAAAAAGCGAGAACTGCGGAAATAACTCCACAACGTTTTGCTTACTAAAGGACAAGACCAAAACACATTAAAGTGAGATAACAGTAAAACTGTTTAAAGACTCGTACCTTCCTCTCGAATCCTCCCAACTTCCCCTTCACATCAAAACTGGATGACGGATCGGATGACTGGCACTGACGTCATTTTGCGTCAGGAAGAAACCAGCCAATTAGGAACGAGATTTCTGACTTTTACTTTTCATAACACGCTGGATTATGTGTAAAAATTTTCTTTTTTCTTTTTAATAGTTTATTTTTGTTGTATTACTACATAAAAATAATATATAGTATTTTAAGCACGGTCATAAACATTTTATCGATGCCATATCTAAGAAATGCTTTCATTTGCTTTCTTAGTTTCACTTTCATCTTGAACTTTTCTTGTCATGTCAGTATGCAGTATAACAGTAACAAATGATTTACAGTTTATCCTTCTGATGCATTTTTAAAATTGAAACATAATTTTTATGGGTTTTTTTTACCAAATTTCTGTGCTGTCATGCTGACAATTCAGAAAAAAAGTTATTTTAATAAAAGTTACTATTAGTTAAAAATAACTGTTTTTACTCTAGTTGCTTTGAAAACATAAAACAATACGCTAAACACATCAATGACTTAGCTTAGTCTCCCCAAAATTACACCGTTAACATTACCAAAGCTATAAAAATTAATTGTATTCCTTTCAAGTAAAGCTCCATAGTAGCTAGAGCCTAGTAGTAACAACTTTCTTTTAAAGTAAAAATAAGATAATGTAATTGGATATCTCGAGTCGATAGCGGCAAATTGACGTTGCGTTTCCTTTAAAGCGTTGCCAGGTAACGGGACGCAGACGGACTCGTGAATGCATGTTAGCGGGGGTTCGCTAAAGCTCCTTTGGGTTTATAGACTCTTGTGTAAATAAAACTCTATAAAAAGTGTTAAGGCATGAGTCTCGTGCACGCGTCTGAGCGCAATGCATTCATCCGGAGACGCAAGGACACATTACCAACTATCCGTGCGGTAATGACTCCATTTCACTTTGATCTTTCATGTATTATACTCAGATGTGATGAAATTCTTTGCACATTCATGCATCTTTTATTTAAAGGCAGGAAAGCTCATTCCAGTGGGTGACCGAGCAAAGACATGTTTGCAGGAAATTACGCCAAGGGTGAGTCATTTATTAGAAACACGATTCTAAAAGTACATATGTGTCTACTTGCCTTTGGATTTCTAACTGAATTTTTTTTAAAATAAAATAGTATTTCACATTTTGTATAGCTTATTGAACGTAGACCTACATGTTTTATTTTATATATTGTACTGTATATTGTTTTTTATAGCTAAAGTATAATCATATAATTTATGTTCTTGAATAATTTATATCAGTGTGAAACTCCACCTGTGGTCAGAAAATTTGTCCATTCGGCTTATCCGGCTGTTGGGTCAGTTCGGGTGTTTCATGGAAAGGCAAATGATCCAGATATTGCCAGTGCTATAGTTCACGGCGTGAGCACTAAATCATCTATAGGTGTAAGTATGATAGTTAATCTTTTGTGAGTTTTTATTAGACACACATGTTTGTGATCTTTAAACAATTCTAGGGTAATAAATAAATAAATATTTTCTTTCTTTCCTTAATGACAATTACGCTGTTTTTGTCATTTCATGACAAATAAACACATTTCTCACCAGGATTCTTATTACCGTAATGCAAAGAAATGACTGGATTACAGTAATGAGAATCTAATGCGAATCATGCCATTGAGAATAATGATAATTGCACAAAAATAAATATATAAAAACCTCAAAAGTAACTTTTAGATTCCTCATAGTAATGACAGTTTGGGATGGGGAAAAATGTGTTCAATTATAATATCACTGGAAATGTCACAATGCAAAATATAATTATTGCAACTTTGGGGTGAAATACGTCCATTTTGTGAATGACGTGCATTTTTAGGCTGGATCTGTGATCAATCCTGCACCAAAGACACGGTTTCAAGACAGGTTGCGACAGCTTCAAGAAAACATTTATGCCACCAATCAGAAGGCACCTCTTGGGAGGTCACAGCTTCAAGGCCCCGGTTTGCCAAGTTGGCTTGATCCTGGGAAAACAGCTTTTGGGGTTACAACCCTACAATGTAAGACTGATGAAACCTCACTAGCACAGTGATGATTAAACTTTCAGTAGTATTTTCAAAGTAGTAAATTAATATTGTGACTCTGTGAAATTTAATCTCAAGTGTCATAATCTACTGATTTTGAGCACCAAAGTTTGATTTTACAATCTTTGACATGTCCTTACTTGGTCAATAAAAAATATATTTACATTATGCAGGATGATTTTATGTAGAAAACAGTAAATCACTTACGATGACTAGCTGGGTTTTCATGGGCAGCATCAAATATTTTATTATTTAATGTCAATATTGTTAAATGTCTGTCAGGTTGTGTTGATCTTAGTGATCTTATGTGTTCCTCAGAAGGTTTGAAACTAGATGGATTTGAGAATAATAGTAAAAGTTTCTATTAACACAGGTTCTGATGTCGGTGAAATCATCAATCCACACAAAACTGCACATCAGGTGCAGGAGGAGTCTGAGGAGAAACATCAACTCTACATTCACTCACATGGCTGCTATTATGTAGGTTAGTCTGTATGTTTCGTTTCATAAACACATTGTGTTTAATTAGTTCATTTTGGTTTTACTTTAATAAAACGGCATGTGTTTTTGCCATTTCAGGGGAGCGTGTGAACAGGAAGTATAACTTTGATAGAGAAAGACGATTTGGTATCCTTACACCTCATCGCAATGATGGAAGGAACGCTTCCAGATGTCTCCACTGGCAGTAAATACATACAAAATGAAATAAAACAACATTTCCAGCTTTCTATCAAATGTCAAATTGTGAATTAAATGATGGCTAAAGGTTGCTGTTTGGCACAATGGCATGCAGTTATCACATATAGACTAAATGCATGCCATTTTTAACATTCAAGTTAGGTCTGCAATCTACGGCAGAGGATTAGGGCCACTGGTGAAAAAAATATTTGAATTCTGACTTTAATCTCAGAATTCTGACTTTAATCTCAGAATTCTGAGATTGATATCAGAGTTCGGACTTTGATCTCAGAGTTCGGACTTTAAAGGCGGAGTCCACGATGTTTGAAAAACGCGTTGGAAAAGGAGACGGGCCGACTACCAAAACACACTTATAGCCAATCAAATTAAATCAAATGCCGGGTTGCGTATGTGTGGGGCGGGTCTATCAACAGAAGGTCCAGATTCTATTGGGGTAGGGGCGTGTTTGTTTAGGTGATTTCAAATATCAACATTGGCTTTCAAACATCATGGACTCCGCCTTTAAAGTCAGAATTCTGAGATTAAAGTCAGAATTTTGAGATTAAAGTCAGAATTCTGAGTTTAAAGTCAGAATTCAAATATTTTTTTCACCAGTGGCCCTAATCCTCTTCCGTAGCAATCGATATTCAATTCAGAGTTTAATTATAATTAAAATAATAAAATAATAATAATAAAAAGCATTATCAGAAATGAACAGTTTAGTAATCTTTGTGTTTTAAAGGAACAACAGCGCAAAATTAGTTTCAAAACGTTGTGATGACTTCAGAGAGAAGACTCAGCCGAAGATAGGCAAAGTTCATGACCCGTGAGTCTGGAAAACATTTAAAAGTTTCTGATAATAATTTCGTAGTTTCCGATGCTGTATGGTCTTTATACATTTATTTCTAGAATTGCAGAGACATTAAATGTTCCCCGGGATCACACACTTGGAGTCTTGATGAAACCTGACAGCTTTGGTAATTTGAATCACCTTTTACACCCTGTATTTGAGAATATGATAATCCTGTCTTTGTAATCTTTGTGAGTTTTCTGTTTTTTGTACAGGTGCGGGTGACCTCATCCATCAGACTTCACCTGATGAGTGTTTGAAAGGTAAAGACAGACGGAGAACATTGGTCAACGCTGTGCGGCAGCACCTTAAGAAGTCCAACTACCAAAACTTCAGCTCACTGCTGGAAGCATTCAGATACTATGACAAGGTCAGAAAATGATCTGCTTCCTTGATAAAACAAACTAAATTAAATGTTTCATATCCAGAGCTAATTTTTTTAATTAAAATAATTAATTTAATAGCAGCCAAATGCATGCATTGTAGTCTTAATAATCTGATTAAAGTCTCTGTAGGGAACAGTGGCGGCCGGTGATTTATTTTTGAGGGCGCTCGATGCGAAGTTCGTCACAACATGTATGTAGCCCGACATGTGTGTGGTTCGTAATTTCAAAATATGTGTTCTGCGCGTCAAGTGATCCTATTTGGATCACGTGTCATGTCAAAATAAATGCCTGCTGCGGACGCGTCTATGATAAAAGAGACGATCGTGTTTGCCAGATACTCGCATAATCTCATGCGTAATCAGAGTTTAATGTTAAGGGAGTGTCTTGCGTGTATTTTGTGAACGTGAGCTTCTCTTTTATCATAAACGGTTTTGACGCGTGTGCAGCCGGCACTTACTTTGACAAAACACGTGATGCACATGATTCACATGATGCAACAAACAAATATTTTGAAAACACAAGCAACACACATGACACCCCGAACACAAACTTTGAATTTGCGCCCCTCGGATGAGCAGTCACGAGCCGCCACTGGTACAAAATCTCTATATTCGGCAAGGGCAACCGGTGACTTCGAGGGGTGCGAATTCAAAATATGTGTTCTGTGTATCATGTAAACCTATGTGCATCACGCATCATGTCAAAATACGTGCCAGCTGCGCACGCGTCAAAAGGGTTTATGATAAAAGAGACGCTCACGTTCACAAAATATTTGCAAGACAAAATATTCGCAAGGTCCAGGGACCTTGTGCTACTGTACGCCCCTGCTCAAAAATCTATTTTAGTATAGCCTTAAGCCTTGTCTGTAAAAACGTTCTGGTAAATTTTAGATTATGCACTGCTTTCTTTGATGGTCTCTACATTATGTGCTGCAGAAGAATCAGGGGAAGATAGATAAGGAGGACCTGAAGGAGGTTTGCCACCACTTTAACATGATCGTCAGTGAGCCGGTGCTTGATGACATCATGGATTACTGTGACCTTGATAAAGACGGACTGATCAACTTTATGGAGTTTTCCAACTTTCTAAACTGGAAAGACAAAATGCCAATCAACAGGACAGAGCAAAAAATTCTCACAGGAGGTAAATTAAAATTAATTTGCTATGTTTTATATATAATTTGTGACCCAGTATGTGAAAACCCAGCTTAAGTCATTTTTAGCGATTTACCAATCGTCAAAGATGAAAATCAATGTGAAATCAATTATTACAATCTAACTTTAATCCTCCAAACCCATCATTAGGATATGAAACTTTTGGATGGATTTTACAGTAAGGGTCACATTTAACTCATTCCCACTAGTCTTTTTATTTTATTTTTTTGGAAAGTTGCTCACCAGCGTTTTTTGTCACTTTCACAAAAGTTTCACAAAATGCCTTCCAGGAAAATTTTCTTCTGAAAAAATATATAAACATACAAATATATCAAATTGAAGAACAGACCCTTTGCTTTCGAACAAACAAACAAAGCAGAGTTTCATCCTATCGTTATTTTTTCTGTTTATAAACTCTTAAATATGGATATTTTTCTTCAAAAATATAATTTTTTTAGCAAAAAGCTGAAATAATTGCATTTTTGTGAAGGAATTTTGTTAGAGATCAGATTCAGAACGATTACCAAACCATACACAGTGTGTAAAATTAATAAATATTTTTTTGCTACAGTGGGTAAGAGCGCCATGTAATGGATAATCGCGGTATTACAGATTACCATAAAAACTCATCAGGAACACGGATTTTTCATGCAAATGTTTTCTCTTAACTAACGAGAGAACTCGTCAATGGTGGGGAAAGAGTTAAGTTAATAAGCAGTCTATGCAGTTTCAGAGATGGAGTTGTACTATAGCTAACACAGAGGACTCATCCATGTTCACAGTTTAATAGAGCTAGAAAAGAGTGGGAAAATTACTACCCGAATCAAGAAAAGTGGGCATTGACATAATTTTATTGTGATGCAGTGATGTACATGTATGTGTCAAATGTTTATGAATCACTTGCAGAACGCTCGGTATGGACGGCCCCAGCTAACATGCAGAGAACAGTACTCCAGGAATCTGATGTTTGTAAGGTCTTGGTAAAATCGGAGGACTTGGAGTCTGTTGAGGTGGGAAGCACCAAGAAGACCCCTAAAACCCTATCCAGACCCAGATCTGTGAGGGACAGATTTATCACCTCATCTTCTGTCATCAATGCTGTCGTCAATGGGCGTCCAACCACCAGTGAGTCAAAAACACTTCACAAGATCTATAGGATTTATTGATCATATTGTTGTACAAAATGCAATGTAAGCTCTTTACTGAACTCAAAATTTGATTTCATTTTGAATTCATGTTAGTAGAATAGTTAATGTTTCGTGTCAGCAGCATTAGTAAAGTAGCAACCTCCCTGAACATTGACATGTTGATTTTAATGACAGATTATCAGACTTGTGGAGTACCGTCAGTGCGTACAGATCTACCTGCCCCTCGTATCAAAGGTATCAGCGATAGGACGAATTACGGCGATGAATCAACAGCGTATGATCTGCTGCATCCCACACTGCATTCACTCTACGGGGTTTATGAAGACCAACTTTTTGCTTCTCGTGCTAAAGACGAGGTGAGTTTTGATGGAAACATAACATTTATTACTCATCATTATAAAATGGATGATTCATACTCAAAATTCTGATTCAGTGATCTGTATTCCAATGTCGGATAAAATGATAATAAACAGATGAACCTGTTACTGTACATTTTAGGTTTTTACATCACTTGAATATTGTTGAGCTAGTGAACTGCGCTTAAAAAATTATTCGTTCAATTTGATCAATTTTTAAAAAGAAGATGTTTTATATAAGTGGTTATATAAGTGGTTGAAAACAATTAAATTATATAAATTGAGATTCATGCATTTCGTTGATTTTACTCAATTGTTTTTAGTTACCTTAGCCAAATTAAATTGAGTTGATCTGAGTAAAAAAACCACTTATTATTTTTAATTAAAACCAAAAATATTGTAATACCAGATGTTGTAATAATGGATTAAATTAGCTCATTTTAATTACACTGTAAAAAAATCCTTAGAAATTACGATGTTATTGCAGCTGGGTTGCCGGTAATTTACCGTAGATTTAAATTTATGTTATTTACTGGCAAGAGTGTTGCAAGAGTTTATTCAAAGTTAAATACATTTTAAATATTAACAAGTCTTTATCTTTACAGAATAAAACTTAACAATAACAGCCTCATGCAAAGCATTCTGGGAACCAGAAATCATCATCAACCTTTTCCTGTTTTCTTGCATCAGATTTTGTTTCCCAGAATGTTTTGCTTGATGCTGTTTTTTTTTCTTTTCGTTTTACTCTGTAAAGACAAAGACTTGTAAATGTTAAATGTTCATTCAACTTTGAACAAAATGTTGCCAGTAAAGAACATAAATTTAAATCTACGGTAAGTTACTGGCAACCCAGCTGCAATTTTTACAGATTTTTTACAGTGTATGTTATAGAATAGAATTTATTTCGAATTTATGCAAAAAAGAACATTAAACAAGAAAATGAAATTTAAGTATACAAATCACACAAAACGTAATATAATAATAATTTATAACAATAATTACCCCAAAGGGTTAGTTAATCTTTGCCTATTCGAAAAGGGGTGTTAAATTTAAATAGGGTCAGAATAAATTTTTCAGTTTGTTTAGCAGAATTATTATTGTATTTTTGGAGCAAGTTGTTGGCAATATGCTGACCAAAGATATATTTATATCATTCATAGATAGCACAGATATTCCAGAAAGCGGGTGTGACGTTTGAAGATGAGATGTTTGATGAGGCCTGGAAGCTGGCGTCCATGAGACATCCCACCGGTGACGTATGTGTGGAGAGCTTTCGAAGCGTTCTGTGTGAGCTACAGGCATGTTAAAACAACATTTCAGTATTTTCGTCATTCTTTAGGATGAAAGTTGTTTATTGATGATAATATAAAAATATCAGTAAATAAAGACTTTAATTACACAAGTGTGATTACAAATATTGTTACAAATTTAACATTTTGTCAAACAAATCTTATGTCACTTTGCATACTGTAAAAGCATCTGGTAATATGTACAAATACATGTAAGTGTTACAATGATAAAATGAAATTTGTAACGTTACGAGTTAATGGCCTGAAGCGGATCAATTTACTATCATAATGAATGTGGAGACTACAAAGACAAACAATAATTACTATAACTATCATGAGATGCTAATAATAATAATAATGACTATAGCAGTGTTTATTCTGGGGAAGAAGGAGGTTTAAACCCCGATGACTTCTGTCTTTTATTAGTTCACATCCATTATTGGGTCAGCTGTAATTTCCGCCACATTATTGGTTTAATTTAGTCTCTTGTCAAATGATGTGAAGTGTTGCGAGGGGCCTGTCTGCAATGAACCCTTAATGTAGCATAATAATACTTCAGCTCACTAATGAATTTTTGCCTCCCAGGATAACATTATGCTGCATTTACACTTAGAGATTACTGTCAATTACAATATTCTCCCAAAGGATTACAGTATATCACACAAAATACAAGTAATTTACCAAATTTGTCATTTATTATGAATGATGGCTATAAGACATCTGTTCTATGAGTGGACTCGGTCTAAAGTTGTCCTATTTTTTTTTTACAGACTTACAGTTTAATAATTACATATTTTATACAATTTTAAAATATTTATCCATTCAATAAATGTATGCATTTATGTATTTAGCAGTGCATTTAGCCTATACATGTGTATTGAACTCATTACTTGACATTGGATAAAAGCATCTGTCAAATGCATACATGTAAAGCGACTTACAGGTATTCATTTGATCTGCATGCTCCCTGAGAATTGAACCCACAACCTTTGCGCTGCTAACATAATGCTCTACCAGTTAAGCTACAGGAACAGTTCATGTAGCTCAAACAAACAAAATGTTTGTCTTCTTTACCTTATCAAAATAAGTTTTCATGATCCAATCAGTTGCTGATGGCCACTTCCTTTTTATTGGACATGAAATACGTCACATTTTGGAAAAAATGGGTGACAAAGAGTTTCACGTTGACTTTAAATGCATAAGCAAATATATACAAAGACAGAGAGACACATTGATTGCTTCGCTTTTTTGCATTAGAAAATTAAGTGAATGTTTAATGCATTAAACAGATTAATAACTGCATAGAGTCTTTAATCCATAATAAAAGCCTAGAGGAGTGCAAAATAAAAGCACATTAATGTTTTTATTTCTTTTGTTCAGTTCAGTTGTAGTTGAAGCCGGCGTGATTAATTGTCTAATAAGGTATTAACACATTTATTTCTGTTGAAACGCGACGTATGATATCCACTGTTAATCATATTATGATTTGTCTGCACACATGTGACAAAACACCCACGCAAGTTAAACAGATCAATCCATTACTGCCTCCAAAAATCATAATCCCACATCCACGTTTCTAAATGATTTAATGAATTTCACTAAATAATCATTTGACTGCCTTTCCTTTAAAGCCATGAATGCATAAACAATGACGAGACATAAACGAGTTTTTCTACAAACACCGGATGACTTCCACACTGCTACTGGCTGAATTTAATATCTATATTATTAGATGATAATCGGTCTCAGGACCCATCTGTGGTTCTGTATGATCTGAAAGGATCAAATATCATATTAACTGTAATTTATCTTGTCAAAACATTACGATCGCATCCTCAGACTGCCTAAACGGAAACAGCTACATACGTGTTGAGTAAACGGTTGTCAAATTTCTGTATACATTTTCATACTTGACACAGTAATGATATTTTTAGAACCTCTGAATGTTGTGATTTCAAAATTAGGATATACAAAATATGAATGAATAAATAAATAAACAAATAAAATTGCTACTACGCTGATAGTATGTTACAATAAAAAGAAAAGAAAACTGAAAACATTGTTAATAATAATAATAATAATAATAATAATTATTTTTATTATTATAATTATTATTATTATTATTATTATTATTATTATTATTATTATTATTATTATTATTATTATTATTATTATTATTATTAATAGTATTATTATTAATATTGTATATGAATAATAATAATAATAATAATAATAATAATAATAATAATAATAATATCACTATTATTAGAGATTACAAAAAAAAACATTTTCATTAGTGGTCTGAGATTTTCAGATCTAAATTATAAATATTATAACAGTAGTGAGCTTTGGTACTTGATTCAATGCCAAATTTTTTATGCCCCGAAGGACCATTAGTCAAAGGTTTTTAAAATGACTATTTCTTAATGCCAAAAATCATCAGGATATTAAGTAAAGATGATGTTCCATGAAGATGTTTTGTGAATTTCCTAGCATATATATATATATATATATATATATATATATATATACAGTGGATATAAAAAGTCTACACACCCCTGTTTAAATAGCATGTTTTTGTGATTTATAAAATGAAACCAAGACGAATCATTTTGGAAACTGTTCCAACTTAATTCCCTACTTCAAACCTATATATTGAAGTAAAAAACATTAAGAATAATTTTGTGGTGAAAAAATAGCAAGTAAAGTTGTACAATAACCAGGTTGCATAAGTGTGCACACCCTTTTACAATAGTGATTGTGGCAGTGTTCAGAAGCAACCAGTCACATTTAGACTTAAGTTAAATATGAAGTAGTACATACCTGTCATCAATTAAAATAACTTTTTAACTATTAATGAAGTGTGCCTGGTCCTAAAGGATTTTTTCTAAGTATCATCCCACTGAAAAAGCCATTGTCTGTGTAGAGCTTACTCAGCAGGTACATGATCCCATTGTTGAAAAATCTTAATCAACAGAGGATTAAAAACATTTCCAAGACCCTGAATATACCATGGAGTACTGTAAAAACAATAATCCACAAGTGGAGAAAATATGGCACAACATTGACATTACTAAGACCAGGGCATACACCTAAAATTTATGAGAAAACCAGGAAAAAAATGGTAAGGAAGGCTGCCAAGCAGCAACAGCTACAGCAACATTAAAAGAATTGTAACAATATCTGGCAAGTACTATTTGCTCCCTACATGTGACAAAAATCTCCTGAATTCTTCATGTTTGGGCTATAAGCATTTTTTAACCAAAAATATTATCAAGTCCATCTAAAGTTTGTAAAAACAAATATTTCTATATCCCAATCCATGTGGAATAATGTATTATAGTCCATTGAGACCAAAGTTGAACTTGGGCCGTTATACCAAAATATATATTTGGTGCAATAAAACCCACATCACATCACCAAATGAACACCATGCCCAGAGTAAAGCATAAAGGTGACAGTATCATACTTTGTGGCTGCTTTTCTTCGGCTGGATGGGGTTTTTAATTAGGGTAGATAGAATAATGAATAGCTCCAAATACCCGTCAATTTTGGCCCAAAACCTTAAGGCTTCTGCCAAAACACTTAAGATGAAGAGAAATTTCACCTTACAGCATGACAATGACACAAAGCACACCTCTAATCAACAAATGAATTACTTCACCAAAACAAGTTCAAGGTTTTGGAATGGCCCAGCAAGAGTCCGGATCTAAATCCCATCCAAAATCTATGGGGTGATCTGAAGAGGGCTGTGCACAGGAGAAACCCAACCAATTTGACAGATTTAAAATGCTTTTGCAAGGAGAAATGGCAAAATATTGCAAATTCTAAAAGTGTTAAATTGATTGACACATACCCATTAAGATTGAATGCTGTGATAAAATCTAAAGGTGCTTAAACTAAGTTTTAGTTTAAGGGTGTGCACACCTATGCAACCTGGTTATTGTACAACTTTACTTGCCATTTTTTCACCACAAAAGTTTTCTTATTGTTATTAACTTTAATATATAGGTTGGAAGTACGGAATCAAGTTGGAACAGGTTCCAAAATGATTCATCTTGTTTTCATTTTTTAAATCACAAAAACCTGCAATTTTAACAGGGGTGTGTAGACTTTTTATATCCACTGTATATATATATATGCTAGGTAATTAAAGGAATTAAAGGAAAACATAAAAAATAAATAAATAAATATGCAAAAAAAATGAGTTGACCAAGAAGTCCTTATATATGCTAGGAAATTCATATAAAATGTATCATTTGGACGACTCTTTTTTTTTTGCATATTTATTTATTTATTTATTTATTTATTGCACCATTTCCTGATTTTCAAATAGTTGTATCTCAGCCTAATATTATCCTATCCTAAGAAACCATACATCAATGGATAGCTTATTTATTCAACTTTCAAGAAATTGTTCAAATTCAGATTTACAAGATTCAGATTCTGAACACATTTCTAGAAACCATTACTCATATTCTCAAAACCTTAAATACAAATATTCAACTTAAATTTACAGAACCCGTGACTCTTTTAGCAAAATCGTACAATTCCTTCAAAACCATTTCACCTGTACTCAACAACACAACATCCAGGACATCTACTTACAGAAAAATACACGTTTATTGTATATAACTACACACTTGACAAATACTGCTACAAATCTCTATTACTGTAATCACAAGTTTAGTTCAGTGTAAGTACTGCAAGTAATAGTAAGTTTTCAATATTACTGTAAGCAGCACTTGTATTTTGTAAGTCAGCAATCCAACTGCAAATTTTGCCAATTTCATCGTCTCTGGTGTCCTGTTCTTCCTCATACTCTTCATCTGCCTCTCAGACTGTTTCCAATCAATTCAATTGGTAAAAATATACTATTAGAAAAAAGTATGTACAATTTTGAGTTGTTGTGATTGCTTGATGACAACTGTGTTGAGTTCAACTTTTGCCTGCCCGTGTTTAGCATTTATAAAACAAGTGCATTGCAGTGTAAAATGTGTGTTTTAGTGAAAAGTTTGTGTTTGAGTTTTGCAAAAAGAGTGCATGATTTGACAAATGGGTTTAGGCCTGAATTTAATTCAGATTTGGGTTTAGTGTTTTAGAAAAACTGTAAAAAAGACCCTTATGACTGGTTTAGTGTCACGGTTAGTCTGAAAAACTTTTTCCACTACTTGGGCAACAAAAAGTTTTGGAGATGTTTATTTTCTTTGCCAAACCATACATCCTCACAATGAAGCTTTATTTTAAGAGTGTAAGTCTTTGTTCACAATTCAAGGTACATTTTTAAGACCAGCTGTTCAGTGTGGCCTGTAATCTGGAGAAATTTAGCATGCGTAAATTTTGTCAACATCGTTTTTCCACTGATGACGTTCTTCATGGGCGAAATATGTAAATCTCAACACATTTATCACACGCAGCATACATTCATGTTACAGGTTTGTTTCAGTCTAGTAAAGGGAATGATGTGATACAACGTGATGTATTTTTTGCACCAGTATATTTCAGTGCCATAGATGGAGGTAAGGGTCCACTCACGATGAAACCTTCAACTATAACATTATAAAAATGATTACCAAGGATTCTGGTTGTTAATATTTGCTTAGATATTAGAAATTTGTGGTCACAGCTTTGAACAAAAAATTCAAATGAAGATCTAAAAGATTTAGTTTTAGGGCTTTGTCTCTATTTTGTTCGAATGGTAATAATGGGATGTGCTTTGATCTAATGCAACAGTATGTTTTGCCTTCTCACAGACTTGATCTTAGTGGATCTGTAGTATGACAGTTTCCTAAGTTAACTTCAAAACGGCACTTTTTTTCTCCGAGCTGAGTAAAACATGCTAATGTGACAGATGGAAAGATGTTTTGAAACACGAGCTAAAGACACGAGTAGCTGAGAAAGAACCTATTAGCATCTATATATCCATCAAAGCACTGCAGAAAATAAATGTCTGTCATAAGAGAGGAATCCATTAACTACACTTAAGATCATTTGATGCTTCTCCGGCATTTATCAGTCAGACTTATGGCTGTGTGGTTTACAGAAACGCTCTCCAGAATCTGGGGAGGAAAATCTGTCATAAGGTGGCGTCTCTGTGACACGGTGAATGAGTTTACAAGTGTCAGAAAATGAAGACAGTTTGGCTTCTAATTATGTTTTGTTTTGCACTCTTTGAAAGAGCGGTACAGTATATGACATTTACCCTAGGGTGGCAAACATACAGAAGCTATGCGTATTTGAAATGAAAACTAACCCTGGGATGAAATATGGTGGGATTGTGGGAAATTTTTCTCTGCTGTGTGCCATCCAAGTAGCAATTAAGTTAGAAAAGCTGTGTAGATGTACATAAAAGAAACATTAGATCATAGTATCGAAATGTATAAGAGTGAATCTCACAAATGCATCCGTCACATTTAACACTGAAACCCAAAGGAAATAAAGAATGTAACATGAAGAAAATGAAAGGAATTCTGTTAAACATGAAGAATACGAGGCCTGTTCAACTGGACAATTCCAGGCAATTGTCAACCAAATCATGAAAAGCAGTGTTTACCAAAGTTTTTATAATGATATCTCATATATCAATATTTTATGGTTTAAATACCCATGCAAAGTTATTTTTTTATTTTTCAAAGTTAGGTAAGTGCAAATTTCAGAAATGTCACGTGCATAACGTTGTTTCTTCCTCATAAATGCGCATACAAAATAAAAAAATCCTTGAAAAGCCGTCCTGTCTCCATTTGTTGGGCATAGTTTGTGCACTTTAATTGACAGAATTCCTACACGTGTTGTATGTTGTCTCCCAAAAATGTTTTTGTTCTCTTTTGTCACATCCATAACACATGCATGTTTCCTTCATCTAAAATAGAAAAGTAGAAGAGTATAGACTGATATTTTTCTGATGTCTGGACTCATCATCAGGGGTTTAAAAAAATATAAACAAATGGTTCAATATATAATACTCAATATATAATACATTCTCTGAGACATTATATGTAATGATCTGACTGCAAAGTCACAGCCATAATGCTGGAATTACTCAACTATTAAAATTATAAGGCTTTGTGTTATTATTTGTATTAATAAATAAAAAAATGTATGTTAAGAAAAACACCCATTGCATTACAATACATCTTTACAATACAGTTCACTCAACTGCGAAAACATGAGTGAATCTGAAATTATTTTACTACACGAGTCTTCTAAAAAAGAAAATAATTATTTCTAAACATTAATTTTTGCCCCTTTTCTAATAAAAATGTTTCAAACAAAATGCGTTTTCTTGTATAGTATATTAAATAGTATTTTTGAAGAATCTTTGTGGAAATCTGATAATAATTAAAACAATTAATACAAAAAACATACTGAAGTTGATTCTTTGCTGAGCAATGGCAAACTTTTCAAAACTCATTATTGTCATCATGTTTATTGCTTGCTGAAGTTGTAATAATGCAAGTTTAATTTACTCTTTTGTGTGTGTATATATCCTCCTTCATCCGACATCCTTATAATACAGCACAAAAATATGCAGTACATTTTAGTCAAAGTGTCCCAAAGATGCAGAGTAACAGCAATGACTCGACTCACCTGGTCAAAGCACATGGAATATTATTTATATGGAAGCAAGAATATTAAATATGAACAAAGAAATACTGTATAATGTCATCAAGGGAAATAGCAAGATTACTTTTTTGGACCTTTTGTGTGAGTTTTATTTTTTATCACAGTTTCAAACAGCCAACAAACAAGAGAAGACATTTTTAGGAGTTACCCAATTTTGATGGCTTCAGAATTCCAAATGTTTGCCAAACTTGTCTGTAATCAACTGTTAACATTTACTGTAATGACCCCAGACACTTCTCACATCATCAGACTTCCCCTTGAACAGCTTTGGAGAGATGACAAAAATGTCAAATGTCATCACTTTGCTCAAGCACAAAGAATTAATCTTCATTTATTATTATTAGTATTATTATTATGATTATTATTATTGTTAATAAAGATTAACCTTTATAGAAATTTGGCCTAAACCATTAGTGTTGGTGATAAGTAAGCTAGTATATTGGGGATGTGCTGTGAAGGATTTAAAATGTAACAAAATAAATTCAATTAAATTTAATTAAACTATATTATATTTAAAAATATATATTTTATATTTAACACCAATTATATTTAATTACCATTATAATTAATTATTATATTTACTGCACCAATATTATTCGATACAAAGTAATTGTTGATCGTTGTGCAACTAAAAAAAAACTGAAAAGAAAGTGACAAAGGCCAGTAAAATTTCATTAAAACAAAATGATCTTATTTTTAATCCACGTGATGCGACCATGCGCATCACTGTATGATGATCTGTAGGTTTACCATAACTGTCTCTATTTTTACTATCTGTATTGCTGGCCAGCTTATGGAGCAGACTGTCTGCGCAGCTTATGAGTTGTGCGTTTTGGAGCGGCTGCGCCGTGACGCATGCACTGATGTGTCCATGTTTAGGGTGTCCTGCTTTGCAGACACACTATTTCTCATAAAAGAACAGGCCAGAAATGCGAGTTCCCGAAGTGAAGCCATAAATGCCTATCGTTGTATCACAAATCATCTCGTTTGTTTTGGAATGGCACGACGATGGTACGGGCATCATAAAACTCTTGAAACACAGACAGGCATCTCATCCACATTGTATCCATCGGCATCCTTATCAAATGAAGCCACACGGTACCCATAATGCTTTTGGCTATTGCTTGTGCCGTTTTACCAGTAGATGGAGGCAAAGACCCGTGGTTTCTGTGCGCGCCCACCTGACACCCATGAGCGAAGACGCATGAGGAATGATCACAAGTGGCAGGTAAGACAACACAATGTTGAACTGCGGTTTATGTTTTACAGAGAAAAATAATCGGAGAGACTGAAATTGTTTTGTACCAGGACTGTAACTTACTAACGTCGGAATCAATCTAATTACGCGGACGCGTCTCTTGCAACGCGTTGGTTTGATCAACCCCCAGAAAGCTTTTAATTGAATTATGTCGTATAAGATAAAACTTTCAAATCATATTTTTGTAATAGCTGAATGTTATAAACATATATTCAGACATGACTCAACAATACTAAAGTAGACAAAAGTGTTTGGATTTCACATAAAAGTCAGGTCAGGTTGTCCTCTTACATTTTTGATATTTTATGAATTAACAGTTTTAATGGCATTGTGTTTATTATTTTTTTAGTATTACTTATTTTTTTTTTTTTTTGTGTAGGAAAATCTTTAAAATCAGCCTGACACCAAAAGTGTTGCATGCATTTTTCCCCAATAAAATAACCTGCTGGTGTAGAGGTGATTTAACTGAATGAAGTCACAGGTGTCCTACCAAATGGACATGTTAACCCAACATTACACTATATGTTGTTTTAGCACTTGAAAATGAACAATTAAGTTTAGTAAAATGCTTTACTCTTAAAAACGCTGGGTTATTTTTAACCCATGATTGGGTCAAAAAGCATCAAACCCAACCTGTGGGTTAAAACATGTCTATATTTGACCCAACCGTGGATGGGCAAAACAACCCAGCATTGGTAGGTTTAAAACATAGTAGCTGGGGTTTTTTTACCCCACAATGGGTTCATAGTGTTACGGATAACACGCATTATATGTATAGAATTGCATATTAACTATTGAACTAATATTGTATTGACTAATATCCCATGAATAGGTTAGAACAGTTTGTCATGTTGAATTGTTTAATGCAAATGAGTGACACAGGTGGGCTAGTCAGTTTTAAATGTGTCCCCCTGCCTGAATCTAACAGCTTAACCCAAACACACCTCACAGGTGCACAACATTATTGTTTCACAAGCTTCAATGTGATCAGCAGACCACAACATCATTAAAATCCTGCTGTTTCCACTGATTACAGGTCATAAGCTTTTGTATTTGCCCGCTATCTGTGTTTTCTTTTCCGAACGATGATTATTCATTCAGGGTTGAACATGAAAAAACTAAGATGACAGACACCTGCACAATTTATCCGCCCCTCCAAATTCTGTGACTATTTTTATTGATAAATAATTGCTATTGCAGCTCATCATTATTGAATTTGCGCTCAGATATGGAAACCTTTCTAAGATGTATTATAGTAATTATATCTGTCAGTCTGAAATGCTTTTACATCTGTGGGCTGAATGAACAGAATAATAAAAATCTTCCAGCTCCCATTTCGATTAATTGCTCCGCCAGAGTGATTCCAAACTTTAGGCCGTGATTTTCTAGCGGAAAGAAACTCATAACAAAGTATCTCAATACAGTTGCAAGCAAGTCTATATGGAGAAGAGAGAAGTTTGAATCTTTTGCTATCATTTCTGTTATGTTGTAATGAGATCATACAATGAATGTGAAAACACGTGTCCTCTCCATTTTATTTTGGACCTGGTAGATGTAAAAGCATAACAAAGTCTAGAAATAATAAATCAAAAAATAATGTAAGGACAGAATAGAAAAGCTGAGACACTGAGAAATGGTTTCTGTCCATTGCTGGTTTAGTATTTTCTGCAATATTATAATTTATGATGCATGAAACCTGGCAGGCAAAGACACTTATTCACACTAAGGAAAAAAAATAGATGGATTATGAGCGAGATATGTTGATGAAGCGGTTACTGCTGAATAATAGTATGAATGACACGTTTCTAACTGTTAATGAGTGAAATCGGTGCAAATGCTAAAGTAATAGTTTCTGATTCTTTCCCCAACGGATTATTTTTTTGTACTTGTTTTTGTATCTATGCATAAATTAAAAAATCTGCTGAAATTTATTATTCATCTGAGATGTGATTAATATGCAAAATTATGCAAATTAAGATGCAATTAGGCTCCAATTCTCTAGTGGAATTTTCCATTATAATTTAATACAAAGTAACAGAGTAATTGGTGTCACGTGTAATTACGGTTACTCAAGTGTACTTTCAGGCATGCAAATGATGTGCTATATGTTGGTTATCCGATGCAAATGCGACGCTTTAACAAGTTGGGACGCCAAATGTGCGATGGTACGACGGTGCGCACACATAGAGCAGATTGCTATTGCGTTCTGTTATTAGGGTGCCCTTGTCTGTGTGGCAAACTTTTAATGCATGCGTATACGTGATTCTCACGAAACCATTGAAACACCACGGCACTAATGATTTCAGCTTTAAAATGTGTAATATAGTAACATTAAAAAGCATCAGAATTAACACTATACTGTGTTCTACCTTGCACAATGTGTGATTTCAACATAAGAATTTATAATTGGAAATTTTATCTCATTTTCTGCTGAAATTCTCATTACCGCAATGTGTCCGGCTGTGTTTGAACATGCGTTATGTTGTAATTTAATCAAATTAACACAATAATATTAAGAAAAAAAATAAATGGATGTTTTGCTAGACTACTTTAGATGACAGAAAAAATATTTACTGAATATTCATGTATAATAATAATAAAGAAAAATTAGGAAAATGATGTGTCCATGCCTGATGTTCTCATCCTCCGCAACACATTTTGAGAACAGTTTAAGCACACATACAGAATTTTAATAAAGTTTGATTTTGAGTGACCAAGCACATGGACCAGTTACTTCAAGATGGCTACCAGGTAAGATCATTTCTTTACAGTTAATTTGAAATATTGTCTTGTCAGAATGCTTACACGACATTTTGATTATCATTACCGCAACAGATGCTTATTAAATGTTAATTGAATTAATAGAAGCATAATACTTTTATTTTAAATGCATGTGCAGAATCTCCAAATTATGTTCTTTCAGGTTTGTCATGTCATTTTGAAAATATGTCAGTGTTGATGTTTTCTGACTGTTGCGGTAATGAGATTTTTTAGGACAAATTTTTTAAATTATGTTACAAAAATTGTTAAATGATAAGTAAAAGTTTTTAAATTAATGTTCCCATTTACTCCAGACTTTGTTTTTCAATGTCTGGTGGGAAAAAAACTTAATTTAAGCAATTTTTACATTTTCATGCTTGACATTTTTAAAACCAAGTTTTCGTGAGAATCACCTGTATATGGGCAGGTGCGTATAATCTTGCAATGTTATACTTTTTCATAACCTCATCAATTGAGAGGTCATGTGAAATATTTGTGCATTCGTCAAATGGCAGGACCATTTTAATTTTGGGAGGGATAGTAACCACCGGTCACAGCACCTACACACGTATTTGCAGTTTATGCATTTGGCAGATGCCGCTTTAAATTGCATTCAAGCTACTGTATATATTTCATCAGTATGTGAATGAAACCCATGACCTTTTGTGCTTGTAATGCATTGCTCTACCACTGAGCTACATCTAAATAATTAACCCTTAAAGCTCATGTCAAGTCTGTAACTTTACTCCTAGTCCTCTTTTCCAAGCACAGATGTAAAAGCACCGAAAAGGAAAGAGAAACAATACTGTCAAAGTTTGCAGGGTGATTAACATAGACGGGTTTTCAAGTTGAGATCAGCTCCTTCTTGGGAGGTAAATTGATTTTGAATTGTTACAATGCTGGTTACATGACTTGCTTGACATCCAGCCCAATGACATTATAACACAGATGCTCGCTCACCGAGCGATGCCTTTTCTTTTCTCCCCGTTTATTCCCTCACTTTTCCTCCCGAACAAAGACGTTGGCTCCCCACCCGCCCTTCCTCCGCTCCGCCGCCTCCGCGCCGTCCTCTTGCCCGCACAACTCTCTCAAAGAGCGTAATCCCTCAACAAAAATCGACGCACAATGGAAACTTGAGCTCAATCCTATAACGCGCAGCCGTGGCGCACAATGCCCCCTCCCACCAGCCCCAGTCTTTGCCTCTTCAGGAACGCTAAATGCCCCGTGGCAAAAATCAGTCTTTATCCCTCCCAGCCCGGCTGATTAGAGGAATCCCGCGCTGGGCTTTGCCTATTAGTGCATGGCACGCTGCACCGGCTGCCCACTGCACCCCACTTACCTATTACTCTACGCTCGAGGGGCTTAACTCACCCGGAGCACCGAGATCAAGCGGATATCTGATCATCTGCCTCGTGTGGAGGTGATGGAGTGCTGAAATCTATATACATAATCTTTTTACACTTAAAAATAAAGGATCTGGTATAGCCACGGTGCGGTGGGTAGCGCGTGTGCCCGAGGGAACGTAGGTGCGAATCTGGCATGTGTCGTACGCAGCCCCCTCCACAATCCACTTTCATGTCTGATTTCAATTAAGAGGCCATTAATGTGGACAGACAGACAGATAGACAGACAGAGATTTGCAGAAGAAGATTTATCAAGATATTTTTGATCTTAAGTTGGGGATGTAATCGTTCTTCAGTTCAGTCTGTTGGTTTCTGGGTTTTTTCGAAGCTTTCGATTGTTTCCTAAAGAATGAGAGAATTACGTTTTTTGGATCTTCTCTATGCATCAGGCTGTAAATGCCTTTTCTACAAAAGTTTCCTTCCCATGTTAAAAAAAAAGATGAAGTATCTGACCTACAATAAGTTGAGCACAGGTGCAGGATACAGCGAAAATATTTGCACCAAAAACTCGCTCCAAGTGCTTTTTTATATTTTTAGACTTTGACACAAAGTAAAACATTCAGAGCAACAACATCACTTTTTCAGTTTCTTGAGACAAATGTCATGAATGTGCAGATTGGGTTTTGAAATGCATGTCTGGAGTGTTCGGTTTCACAAGCCATTTGTGAGCCATTGGAGAGCCAGCAACGGTTCATGTTCATATATTGTTCAACTTAAATGTAAAAATCTTTGCTGAAGAAATACACTTGTTTTAAATGCTCGATTGAATGTCATTGTTTCATGTCAGGTGTTCATAGACAACAAGCTTATTGAGGTGAAGTGCAACATAAGATGTAGAGCGTGGCAGGAACTCGAACTGGGTTTGTGGCATCACTATTGCGTACGATAATATAGGCCGACGCAGGTTCGCCCGTGTTGTACCTACTTCCTGCACGTGGCAGTTTAATAATAGCACCCCGGCTTCCAAGATGTAAAATAATGCCGCTACCTGAATCTCAGCCAAAGCGCCTTTAATGCGTCCCCTCGCTGCAGGAGCTGGGACTTTGGGCATGCAGGTTTACACTAAAGGAGCGTGGGTGAGGCCGATGTAATCTCGCGCTCGAAGCGTAAATGTTCAGCCCGGCTCGCCTGTGTGGTCTTCTTCCCCTCTCCGCGTTCGCAGAACGTCATTCGAACGCAGCCCCCGTGTGAAGATTACATCGACGATGCAGACAGACACAGCTCGCAGAAAGTAGGCCATGCTGTGATGTATCTGAAGGTGAAGGAACCACACTGTCTGTCCTCACCTGGCTGTGATATCACCGAAGGGGAAACGCTGCACCGAGTCGGCTCTTGTGGGAGATTTGTTTTGGTGTATGAATCTTGTAAGCGTTTAGAAGTCGCGTTGCATAATGGAAAATGTGGTATATTAATGTGTCTTTGCATACGGTTGATCAAGATGTGTTTAACTTTATTCGCAGTCACGATATACTCTTTCTCCAGAATGCACAGACAACTAGCAGTTTGTAGCCTAAAAGCCAGTAAAATATGTACGCTGTTGTGTTTGTTTGAACAATCAAGCCAGTTCCTCTATAGCTCAGTTGAAGAGTATTGCGTTAGCGGCCCAAATCGTCATCGGTTCAAACCTGGGGAACACACAAACTGATAAAAACTTATAGATTGTAATGCACTGTAAGTTTATTTGGATAAAAGAGTCTGCTAAATGGATAAATGTATATGTAATGTTGTGTGAAGATCAACACAGCAACAACGAATAGCGTTGGGGCTTGAGTATATCTATTTCAACCAATTGCAGACAAGGCTTAAACATCAGATGACTCCAGGCCGGATCCGCACCGGAACTGCTGATTTTGGCATGGACCCAGTGCGGATCCGGCACAGAGTCGTCTGCTGTCTGGGGATTGTTACGTGGAAACAATTTTTAATTTTTTTGGAGTTTTGTTTGGTGCTACTACAGATGCAAAAATTACAAACAATCAACTTTAAAATGTTAAAATTTTGTACCTCGCAATGAATATGAGCACTCACGTTCTGGGCTTTGTATGATCAAGAAGTAATAGTAAATACTAGGACGTTAGTAACTCGTTAACACAAATTAATTTTAACGCCAATAATTTTATGAACAAGTGATTAACGCAATGTGCAATTTCTGTTTGACCCTAGTTGTATAAATTGAGCCATTGGATTCGCTGACGTGGGCTTAAAGGGATAGTTCACCCAAAAATGAAGATAATGTCATTAATGACTCACCCTCATGTCGTTCCAAACTCGTAAGACCTCCGTTCATCTTCGTAACACAGTTTAAGATGTTTTATATTTAGTCCGAGAGCTTGTTGACCCTTCATTGAAAATCTATGTGCGGTATACTGTCCCTGTCCATAAAGTTAATTAAAATATCGTCAAAGTAGTCCATGTGACATCAGTGGGTCAGTTAGAATGTGTTGAAGCATCGAATGTAGATTTTGGTACAAAAATAACAAAAATTACGACAATTCAGCATTGTTTTCTCCTCCTCGTCTGTTGTGAGGCGCATGCGCGAGACTAAAGTCACGTGACTGCAGTGACGTGGATTACGTGTTATCATTAGACATGTTTGCGAAGTTTTTTTTCAAACTTACAGCTTGTGTCTCACTCAGATTGTACGAAGCCTGGGCGCACAACCTCCCCCCCCCCCCAAAAAAAACAGCTGGGGCGCACCAGATAACACGTCGGCTGCGTCACTGCAGTCACGTGACTTTAGTCTCACGCGTGCGCTTCACAACAAAAGCGGAAGAAAAGAAAATGCTGAATAAAGTCGTAATTTTTGTTATTTTTTGACCAAAATGTATTTTTGATGCTTTAACACATTCTAACTGACCCACTGATGGCACATGGACTACTTTGATGATGTTTTTATAACCTTTCTGGACATGGACAGTATACCGTACTGTGAAGGGTCAACAAGCTTTTGGACTAAATATAAAACATCTTCAACTGTGTTTTGAAGATGAATGGAGGTCTTACGAGTTTGGAACGACATGAGGGTGGGTCATTATAGACATTATCTTCATTTTTGGGTAAACTATCCCTTTAAGCCCTCGTCTAGCGAATCCAATGCTCTAAATGGTCGTTGAACATCCACAATGACCTTTATTTGTATGTTTTCTGAGAGGTGAATGCTTAATCTAATACAAAGATGCGTGTCCATCCAATTGCACGTCTGGGATTTTGGTTTCGGTTTTAAAACATGCAGGAATTAGAAAGTAAAGTGCAGGACTTGCTTGATGTTAAAAAAGTTATTAACTCTTTCCCCACCAGCGTTTTTAAAAAAAAGTTGCCAGCCTGCACCAGCATTTTTCGTGATTTTCACAAAAGTTTAATGCCTTCCAGAAAAAGTTCTTCTTTAAATATATAAAAAAAACAATATATCAAATGAAAGAACAGACCCTCTGCTTTCAAAAAATAAAACTGTTTCATCCTACCTTCATGAGTTCTCTTTTTATCATCTATCAAATATGGGTAGGTTTCTTCAAAAACACCCAATTTTGAGCAAAAAGCTGAGATAATTGCATTTTTGTGAAGGACTTTTGATAAAGATCAGATTCAGAGAGATTTTTAAAACATACACGGAGTTCTTTCACTTGAGGCGTTACTACCGGGTTGTATAAGTTGCGGAAGTGGCCACCTGGTGGATAATAGCGGTATTGCGGAAAGCCGGAAATTCTCGTCATTGGCAGGGAAGCATTTTCTCTTAATTGACGAGTTATCTCATCAATGGCGGGGAAAGAGTTAAGAGAGATAAAGTTCAGGACCTGATTGATGCTTAAAGAGTTATTAAGAGCGACAAGACTCGAAAACGATCTTCTTCATGCTGACTGACACATCTGAAGTGCGCGCGCACAAATGCGCGAGTGCGCAACCTCGATAGACATCTACACAGAATTGCAGTTATTTTTATTACAAATATCTGTTATGACAAGAATTCACGCAAATATAATCACTATAAAAAAATCCGTAAAAAAACAGTAAAATTTCAGCAGCTGGGGTGCCGTAAAAATACCATAAAATAACAGGCACAAGAAATTACAGAAATTTTCCATGATACAAAAATATTTTTTTCTGTAATTTAAAGGAACACGCCCACATTTTGGGAGTTTGGCTTGTTCACCGTGTCCCCCAGAGTTAGATAAGTCCATAAATACCTTTCTCATCTCCGTGCATGCTGTAACTCTGTCTGACGCAGCCCCTGCTAGCTTAGCTTAGCACAAAGACTGGAAATAAATGGCTCCACCTAGCAAACTGCTCCCAATAAGTGACAAAATAATGCGAAAATTTTCCTATTTATGTGTTGTGATTTGTATAGTCACACCGTGTACAAATAACCACCAAACTCTCTGCTCCTCACCAGGGGGCTTCTCGGGTGCTGCGAGCAAATCGCTCCGCCCAAGTAGCAGTGCTTTGCTTTCTAAGAATATAGTTATACACTTAAAAGATGGCTGTGTCTCATATGACCATGTAATTTGTACATGGTGTAACTATACAAATCACAACACATAAATAGGAAAATCGCATTATTCGCATTATTTTGTCACTTATTGGGTGCAAAATGCTAGCTGGAGCTGTTCACTTACAGTCTTTGTGCTAAGCTAAGCTAGCGGGGGCTACGTCAGAAAGAGTTACAGCACGCACAGAGATGAGAAAGGTATTTATGGACTTATCAACTCTGGGGGATATGGTGAATAAGCTAAATTTCCAAAATGTGGGCATGTTCCTTTAAGTAAATGTTTAGGTAACTGTTAAGGGACAATGTCTGATGTGTAACATTAAATAAGATCCTTGCATTGCTGTAGATATTAAAGCTGTCTGTCTCAATGTCAATCAAACAATAAAAGAAAAAAAGTTTAACACATTGATATTACTTTTGCTTTGTGTGTGCCAAATCTATTAGTTTGACATGTGAGTTTAAGGTATGGATGTGTTAATTTTTGTGGTAATCTTGGATTTTTATCAAAATTAAATTTGCTGACTCTGTCAACTTCAAACAGATGTAGTTTTGTCAGATTCCAGCAAATCATGCATTGTTTTGAAGTTTTTTAATAATGTCAATTCATTTTTTGGGAAATTAGCTGATTCAGACTCAATTTGCCAGCAGGGGTCACAAATGATGCAGCAGCAAACAGAAATGCAGAAAGAAAGGGGTCTTCTGAAAGGAAAATTCATATACAAAACAATGGCTGATGGTTCTGTCGAAAATGTAAACAGGCTGGTGTAAACACACATTTGCATAAAGCATCTATATTTGTCCACATCAATGTTGATTAGAGTATTAAAAACTTAAAAAGTGTTAAATTAATGTAAAGGCTAAAATAAAATGTGCAATTATTTTGCGATTAATCGCGAGTTAACTCATGACAATCATGCGATTAATCTCCTAGTAAATACACTTTCCTGTAACACTGCAAGCCTTTGCAACATTACAAACCATTGTAAAATTTGCAGGTCACACATATGCAGGAAATACAACTTAATATGCTAACATACACTTGCGTTTACGTTCTCCAGCACTCACATGCGTGTGAGTAGAAGTGCATATAATGGCCCATTGGATGCGTTGGATTTATGACGTGTTCATGAGTCATCGCATTGCTGCAAACGGTGCACTTTAACACTTTGCACCTATCAGACGTTTGAACTATAACAAAGTGTCCACGTCTCCCAAAAGAACTAGATTTCAATTGTGGGTCGTGGGCAAAAAGCGCCTGCTAAACGGCAATTAACAACACAAAGTGCTCTAGAGAACAAAACAATCTTTCTTTTTTTGTTTACTTTTTTCTCTCTCTCATTTTTTGATTGTTCGTTTGAATAAACACACCCAAATAAGTGAAAATCACCAAGACTGACAGTCGTGTTTTTGGCACGGCTTCGCAGCTGACATATACGCGAACATAAAACGGGCATTATTTGAAATATTTGCTCGGCAGATGTATTTTCTCTCTTTTTAAAAATAAATAAAACAAACGCATCACAGAATAAGGAATGGTGTCGGGAATAAACGCAGTAATTTGCTGCTTCTCTACATGGATTACTGTCACTCTTCGTCAGCGACTGTGAGCTCTTGCCAGTCCTGTTTGCAATTTCTGGGCTTGTGTTGTACCTTGATATATTTGCCAAATGGATTTTAGAGGCTGTAATTAAATTTAGTCCACCTTCACATGGTTTAGAAGGGCAGAGGCAGCCTTTCTGCTTTGAATGGTTTTCCTGGTGGTGTTCTCAAACATGTTAAAGCTTTAATGTCCATATTAACTCAATTTAATTTACTACCTTTAATTCTTGAATATATGTAGTGACACACAGTTCTCATGTGAGATGGGGAAACATGTTTAAATTGCCACTGACCCTAGAAAAAGTTCAATATTATGCATACTTAAACAATCAATTCAACATCACTTAAAGGGATAGTTCACCCAAAAATGAAAATTCTTTCATCATTTTCTCGTTCTTCATGTTGTCCTAAACCTGTATGAATTTTTTTTCTGATGAACACAAAATATATTTTGATAAATGATGGTAAGCACACAGCTGATTGTAACCATTGACTTCCATAGTAGGAAAACAAATATTATGGAAGTATTGTGATAAATGACGAAGAAGATATTTGGTAATATATGGGAAGCACACAGTTGACGTTACCCATTGAATTCCATCGTATTTGTTTTTCCTACTATGGAAGTCAATGGTTACAATCAGCAATATTTTGCGTTTTGGACCTATAAAAATCTTAGTTCATTTAAAGGAGGGGTTCAACAGTATTTCATGCATTCTGACTTATTTACACAGTTTAATAGTTTAAAAAGTCCCAACTGGGTCATGAGTTGCATGCGGTAAGTAAGACTTCTGTCTTATGTTGTAAAAATGCTCGTAAGTGCATATAATAAGAACGACACGAACATGTAAAAAAATCCGTAAACAAACTGTAAAATTCCGGGCACAATAAATTACAGAAATTTTCCGTAATACAAAAATATTTTTTTTCTGTTTTACATAGAGTGTTGCATGACTCGCTTCTCCCGTAGCCCATTACTCCTCCCTCCGAAATTTTCCTTCCGAACGTTATCGGAAAGAATTACTAGAGCTGATCTGGCTTTTATAAATCTGATAAAACTAAAGACTCTTTGGAGATATGAAGGAAGTAATACTCTTTATAAAACGGGCAGTTTGGGTTCTTCATTCTGATTGGTTGAAACGCGTTCTAAGCCGTGATAAAATACCCTGGTAAACCCACAGTTCAGACCACATTACATAAGTATCACTGCGTCACTGTTGCTGCGTGCTGATTTATGAAAAAAATAAACACCACAGTCTTTAATCATATTTTTAATTTGTCTACAATTGCACAATTATGGCGATATCCAGATAAATGTCAATACATATTGTTGAGTCATCTCGTCAATAAAGAGAAAACGTTCTCTGATGAGTTTCTACCTTAAATTCATAGGTCCGCTTTTATCCACTAGATGGCGATCTTACCCAACTTAAACACTGACGCATTCACTCAACAATGGAAACACAGCGTGTAGTACTGTTCATGGCTCTGAATCTGATATCTTACAAAAGTTCTTCACATAAATGGAATTATCTCCGCTTAGTTTAAATTTGAGAGGTGATAAGAGAACAAATGAAGGTAGGATGAAACAGGGTTTTTTGTTGTTTGAAAGCGGAGGGTCTGTTCTTTCATTTGATATGTTTTGTGTTTATTTAAAAAGATAATTTTTCTGTACACTGAAAAAAATTATTCATTGAATTTAATACATTTTTTAAGGTAAGTGGTTGCAATAAATTTATTTTAGCTACATTTAAACAAAAGTTTTATATTTTATTTTACTTAACTAATCTTTTTTGTTTAAATGTAGCTTAAATAAATTGATTGCAACCACTTACCTTAAAAAAATTGATTAAATTCAATGAATAATTTTTTTCAGTGTAAGGGATTAAACTAAAACTGGGTGGCAACTTAAAAAAAAAACGCAGACGGTGAAAGAGTTAAGCAGCATGCTTCCAAGCATATTTGATCATCACTTCAACAGTTGCACGAAATAAATGTTAATAGATAAATTAGATGAATTTTGATTTATAAAATAAACAGCACAGTCTTTAATCATATTTTCATTGTGTATTTGCTGTGTCTGTGTTAGTTGGGAAGTGCGCTCTGTTTCAGTCACACTTGATTCTGAGGAACTACTTTGTTTGGCGGAAGAGTGATATTTGTACTAATATAATTACAACTTATTTGTGTTTTATTTCATGAAATCCTGCTAACGTTATGCATATGAAGTAACCGTTTTATAAAAGCAATAAGCCCCTCAAAGCAGTGGGGTTACAGTCCATTTTATAACAGCTAAGGGGGTTTTTCGCTTCGCGTCGTGCCTAACAACACCCCTTAGCTGTTATAAAATTCACTGGTAACCCACTGCTTCTTGGGGCTTATTGCTTTAATAGGTACTCCATATTAACATCAGATATGCAGAAACAGTGTGTGTAATGGGAACTTTAACTTTTAAAAACGCAAAATTCATAAAACTAAAAAATTTAAATATAATGAACTTAAAATGACCAGTACAAAATGTTGTGAATATTTTGATTATTTATGCACTGAAAAAGAACTGATGAGAACTTTAACTTAAATAGTTGGTAATAAAATGTCAAAGGTTTAAGGTTCTTGATATTATTGATGTTTGTTTTTGTGAAATCACTGTCAGTGGTCCTCGAATGTTTTGGTGTATACCCCCCCCCACCCCCTTGTGTAAGGTGCATCCCTTCGTGTCCCCCCAAAGTTCTGTTGGTTATAAGTTTTATTTTTCTAAGGTTTAATTACACAGAATTGTTGATAAATTACTGTATAAATCTCCCCGCCCTCAGTTTGAGAACCTACTGGCTTACATGGAGATTTCTCTCTACAGTAACGACAATGCATGTCAAAGTGCAGTTCTGTGTTTCAAGTTTATTCAGTGACTGATATATAGATAATTTTTGTAAAATAAAATTAAGAAAAATGAAAAAGAAAACCTTTGAACTCAATTAACTAAGTGGAGAAGTTAGACAGAACAATTGATATTATCTGTTAAATTAAGCGCACTGAACTTCATTTGAACAAGAGTTTGTTGTGTTGTCTTTTCAAGTTTTTCAGTAAAATCTATTTTTACCAGGTTTACAGCGGGTTTACACAAACTAATATTTGTAATATTTGAAGTAGTATTCTCACCAGCACTTATCTATTTTAAAAACAATTAACATATAATTAAATATTTTTCTATATGAGCACTATACCGTACCAAAACATCCGTAGAAATTACAATGTTATTGCAGCTGGGTTGCTGGTAATTTACTGTAGATTTAAATTTATGTTACGGGTTTGTTCAAAGTTAAATACATTTTAAATTTAACAAGTCTTTATCTTTACAGAATAAAACTATACAATAACAGCCTAATGCAAAGCATTCTGGGAACCAGAAATCCTTATCAACCTATTTCTGTTTTTTGCTTCAGATTTTGTTTCCCAGAATGTTTTGCTTGATGCTGTTTTTTTAGTTTTACTCTGTAAAGACAAAGACTAAATGTTTAATGTTCATTTAACTTTGAACAAAATGTTGCCAGTAAATAACATAAATTGAAATATACGGTAAGATACCGGCAACCCAGCTGCAATAACACTGTAATTTCTACCGATTTTTTTTTACAGTATAATACCATACTCATACTACATTTTTTGCTTGTTTATATAAAATAATAATATTTTGCACAATCAACTTGATGTTGTGTAGAGAGAAATACACACTGTAAATAATTTCTGTAGAAATTACAGTATTACTGGCATTAAACATAAACAAGTCTTTACAGAATAAAACCAAAATCTGAAGGAAAAAAAACAGAAAAGGGTTTGATGAGGATTTCTGGTTCCCAGAGTGCTTTGTATGAGGCTGTTATTTTAGTTTTATTCTGTAAAGACAAAGACTTGTTAATGTTTAATTTTCATTTAACTTTGAACAAACTGTTGCCAGCAAATAACATAAATTTAAATCTACAGTAAGTTACTGGCAAACAACTGCATAACTACAGCTAATTTTTACAGTATAAACAGCAATAATCTCCAGTGAATTAAAATGAAAAATGTATACTGTATACTGGCCAGACAATGAATTTATTTTGGAAAAAAATCACAGTAATTTTATGTACATGTCCTGGTCTTTAGACATCAGCATCACTTACAGTAGCTGTGATATCACATTAACAAGCTTAAATGTCCACCATTGAAAGCCCATAGTCGACCCCAGTTTAGTTATTTAGCGTATTAGCGTCTGGCCGTAATGCTTCTTATGAGTTCATCTTTCTTATAAATCACAGTGTGATCACATTAAACGCGAGGCGTTACACGTGCACGCAGACGCACATACACAAATTACTTCCTGTCGGCCCATAATTACCGCTGGTTCGCCGGTCCTTTTGGATAGCGGTTATGGTGACATAATTCATTAGTGTTTGCCCAAAGAAATGATTTGAAATCTTTAAAGCTCCTTCAAGCGTAATAACTATTAAGGGGCCACACGCAAGACTGGAGTGTTAAACGGTTTGTTGAAGTCAGCTGTGGTACAAGAGAGGATAAATATAAATGATAGTTAATATACTGCACCAGTGGTTTTTAAAAAAGTAAAACGTTGCTGCTGACACAGAAAACTGCAGCAGTGGCACAGCAACAGCCCTTCACGGATGCACGCCACGAAATGCACAACGCCCACAAACAACACTTCACTTTCACAACTCTAAGAGGTTACTGCATTGCTCATGCCTGGGCACACAAATTTGATTACTAACAACATGTTTTGTACACCTGCAACTTTCCCACATACAAACAACAGTCAGTGCGTTCACGGGGTGCGAATACCTTTATTTGATTAAGAGCAGTTTAAAACTTTACACTTCAGAAGTTGATTTTTACCGTGCAATCTACACTTTGGCTTGTTTGTGTTCGTATCTTAATTTGATCAAACCTCACGTTGTAACTGGTGAAAAGCCTTGTGGTAACAGTATGTTTTTCCCAATGCTGCGCTGGTGTATTTTTGTCATTTATGAACTTAGGTGCAAATGAACAAGAAGTGGAAAGCTGTGAAACTTGATCACGTGATGCAGATCAGGTGAAAATGTAATTTTTTTATGATAACTTTAGTGTCTCTGAGGTACGTCCATAACCAGAGGATTTAGGGTTTATACTGGATGGAGCCAAATATTAAATATACGTAATATTATCCAAAAAATAATATTAATGATGAAAACACACATACATTTACAAACATATTTATTTTTGGAATATTACAGACCAAGAATTCCGTACAGTATATGAATTATAAATGTTAATATTTATGACATGTTTTTAATATGGCTAAATATTTAAGTTCGAACATGACTAGGAAGAAACATTTATAAAAACAATTAAATACAATAAAAAGCTGTTAAAATCGACTAAGAAATGTCAGCCTGATCTAACGCGAGTTGGCTTATTTGTATGAATTAATTTGAAGTGAATTGTACAAAAATGTATGATTATTATAAAAAACAATAATGAAACCCCACCCCTAACCCCAACGTCACAGTGGCAAAAGCAAACCATAAAAATCAAACAATTATCATAAAATAAAAATAATGAAACCCTAACCCCAACATCACAGGGGTGAAAGCAAATCGTACAAAAACATTCAATTATATATATTTATATATTTTTATATATATATATATATATATATATATATATATATATATATATATATATATATATATATATATATATATTAATAATGAAACCCCAACGTCACAGGGGTAAAAGCAAATTTTACAAAAACATTCAATTATTAAAATAAATTATGTAAATATAATAATAAAACTCCACTCCTAACCTCAAGGATAAAAAGCAAACCATACAAAATCATACAATTATCATAAAATAAAAATAATGAAACCCTAACCCCAACGTCACAGGGGTGAAAGCAAATCGTACAAAAATGTACGATTATAAAAAAATAAAAAATGAAACCTCACCCTTTACCCCAGCGTCACAGGGGAGAAAGCAAATCGTACAAAAATGTACGATTATAAAATATTTTTTTAAATAATAAAACCACACCCTAACCTCAAAGTCAGTGTGAAAGCAAATCGTCCAAACATGTACGATTATAAACAGTGTTGGGGATAACGCATTACAAGTAACTTGCATTATGTAATAATATTACTTTTCTAAAGTAAAAAGTAAAGTAACGCATTACTTTATAAATGTACACATTAATATTTGAGTTACTTTTTAAAAAACTAATGTGAATTACTTTTCAGGTTAAATAATTTGATTTAAAAAAACAATAATGTACTGAATTAAACTGAACGTAGTCACATAAAATTATGCACTCCATGCGTGCGCACCTAAGCGGGAACAGTTTGAGTCAGAAACGGAGATGGCTAGAGCTTGAAATTTTTGCTATGGAAATATGCAATTTCTGAATGCAGAACTTCTCAGTCATAAAAAACACCTGCAAGGCCTGAAAGAGATCAAGCCTCAGCCAAGTAACAAAAAGTAATGCAAAAGTAACTTAAAAGTAATGCAAGTATTACTGTCCATGAAAGTAACTAAGTAACGCAATTAGTTACTTTTTTGTAACTTACAGTAATATTGTAATGCATTACTTTTAAAAGTAACTTTCCCCAACACTGATTATAAAAGATTTTTTTTTTAAATAATGAAACCCCACCCCTAACCCCAAAGTCACAGGGGTTAAAGCAAATCGTCAAAAAATGTACGATTATAAAAAATTAAATAATGAAACCCCACCCCTAACCCCAGCGTCACAGGGGTAAAAGAAAATCGTACAAAAACGTACGATTATCATAAAATAAAAAATAATGAAACCCTAACTCCAACATCACAGGGGTAAAAGCAAATCATACAAAAAAATTACGATTATAATTTTTTTTAAATAATAAAAACTAGTGATGCACCGATGTATCGGCCGCCGATATTAATCGGCCGATATTTGATGAATTTGAAACCATCAGCATATCGGCAATAGCACGAGAAAGGCCGATACCGATTGTTTATTAATTAACTGCATAAAGAAATCCATTATATGTAAAAAATATGTTAATGTTGTTAATAAAATAAATGCTGAAAAGCTAAAACCACCTTTGAAGGTTGTCATGCTGTCTTATTATATTTGTTTTAGCTTAATTTGTGCCTCTCTTATTATGTTGGTCAGTTGAATGTTAATTAGATCCAATCCATGTTCAGTAAAAATAATTTGATGCAGAAATAAACTAGCTAATAGACCAACTGTTTAGTATTGTATACAAGTGTTTAATATCGGCATCGGTATCGGCCAGAAGTTGTCTGTTTAAATCGGTATCGGCCCAAAAAAATCCTATCGGTGCATCCCTAATAAAAACCCCACCCTAACCCCAAGGTCACAGGGGTGAAAGCAAATCATACAAAAAAATTACGATTATAATTTTTTTTAAATAATAAAAACTAGTGATGCACCGATGTATCGGCCGCCGATATTAATCGGCCGATATTTGATGAATTTGAAACCATCAGCATATCGGCAATAGCACGAGAAAGGCCGATACCGATTGTTTATTAATTAACTGCATAAAGAAATCCATTATATGTAAAAAATGAGTTGATGTTGTTGATAAAATAAATGCTGAATAGCAAAAACCACCTTTGAAGGTTGTCATGCTGTCTTATTATATTTGTTTTAGCTTAATTTGTGCCTCTCTTATTATGTTGGTCAGTTGAATGTTAATTAGATCCAATCCATGTTCAGTAAAAATAATTTGATGCAGAAATAAACTAGCAGACCAACTGTATAGTATTGTATACAAGTGTTTAATATCGGTATCGGCATCGGTATCGGCCAGAAGTTGTCTGTTTAAATCGGAATCGGTATCGGCCCAAAAAAATCATATCGGTGCATCCCTAATATATATATCAATCTCTATTTTGGTTACGACCTGGTTTTGCATCTAGTTAGGATTTCAGGACTGAAAGAATGACGTGAACTAATAGCCGCTCCCACTGGTAAGACCTTCTTTGTTGGTATGACTTGTTCATTGTCCGCACAGGCCGGCCAACACAATATACTCAGCATTCATCACTTTGCCTGGTCTTTGTGTGTCTCCTTTTAAACCGAACAGCAGGAATTATTAGGGGGCTTAACACGTGGAGGTTCCCAATGTGGCTATAAGCCTCTTCCAAAACCAAAATCTGCTCCTCTTTATCCAGGGCTAGTAAAGCATCAGGCCCTTTCTCACCATAATCAAGTTTGAATGAGAAAATAGTGGAAACAAGATTTCAGGCCCATATTCCCAATCAGATATAAATAAATCAGCATTTAGGGAATTCGGGAATTTATTATTATTATTGAGAACGTAACGTCGATGTGGCTTCCAGGATGCTCTCCCAAACGCAGCATTCCGACCGGGGGGAGGGAGGCGATGCCGGAGCACCGCACCTCGGCATCTCCAGTCCCACCGATTTGGGGTGCGTGTGAAATCCGTGGCACCTCTCCTGCATTCCTGGCTGAATCTGTGCCATATCTGTGATGGACTGAGGCAGAAGAGAAAGATGAATACAGCTTAATCTTTACACAGGCCACATGTGTGCGCATGATAACATGGATGCTTTCTTCCCGCACCGGGCTGCGCTCGCCCCGCTGCCAGGTTGCTGCCTCAAACAGCCGTGTTTCGTTGCGATATTTAGCTCGCACCAGAAAAGAACGACGCTGGTTCCTAAGGAGGGGGTTAATGCATGTTTTTGGATTCGGAGGGAAAATCGTTGTAATTCCTGACACATTTCGAGAGACAGATACGCTGCAGACAATATGTAAAATACAACTATACATGGAAGGCTTGTTTCTCAAAGCTGATATTTGATTTCAGACCTCGTCGTGATAGAAACAATGAGTTATTTTTGGCCACTCGTGACAGTGTACCGTGGTTGGTTGCAAGGCCAAAAGGACACCATTTGGAGTCGGAAATATACAGTATAGCATTGTGAATCTTTGTATCCGATTACTTAAACTTTTTCCCACACTTTTTTTTCCCTTCTGGACTTCACTAAAACATTCATTGTGATTGCATTAACATAAATGATTCTATAGTATCTTGGTGTATAATTATGATCCATGTTTCCAGAGTCTGGATGAAGCGCAGGTGTAAAGCCCGTCGAGTTTAATGAGCAGACACTGCCTCAGTCTCCTCTTTGAACCGAAGCTCAATTAAAAACACCGGATGTGCCGTCATATTAGCACAAAATTAATCGACTCACACTAATTGAATCTATCGGATTCAGTGGGCAGTATATCTCTTTAAGCAAACACGCATGCATGTTTGGACAGCTAACAAAGGTTTTGCTCAGTATTCACAATTCAGTATTTATTTATTTTCAGTGCTGTTATTTAAAATGATTTGTGTTTCTCCCTGTTTTGTTGTCATGATTATTTTAGTGCCTATTCCCAATGCTTTTTGATGTAGACATCCGAGATAATGACATCTGTTTGGAAAGCACGCCGTTTGTTTTCAGTAATAATGCATCTGCATCTCCTTCGGTCTATACTTAGTTGTTGAAGTAGATACAATTGTAATCTCACATGCACCTCTAATTGAAAAGTTAATTATCTTTCTGAAGCCATCAGCTGTCACTTATGAGGATCAGATACCGCTGTCCTCCCCGGGGACTGACGTTCCTCTGGTCCTGATGGTTTGGGACCCCGCATCGTCTTGCATGTGAACATTTGATCATTTATAGCTCGCTGTTTAATTGAAGTCAAATTAGCAGGACTGTACGCCGTGTTTATCTCACGTAGGGATTGTTTATTTTTAAATGCATTTCGACTACACAATCACAACTTTACATTAGTCCCCGTGCGTCTCTCGTGCTTGTTATTTTCTCATTAGACTTTCAAGAGAAAGGGATGAATTTGTATGTTACTGTATTCCTTGAGGAATTGTTGAGATGACGTTTGTATTACCTGTCATTATTTCATCAAGGGAACAGAACGGATATCGTAACTATATAATGTTAAAATGACACAAAGTACGGCACACTTATGCAAACTTGTGGCCTTGATGTTACAAGCTTAATGTTTTACACCTTCACCTGTTAGATTTGTTTAACAGTAGGATAAAAGTCTTTAGTAACCTTTTTTAAGGAAAAACAACTTTTTTACCCGTTAAGTTTGTTCTTTACATCCATGTAAATCGATGGCTTCTAGTCGGAGACACTGACGTGTTTATTCCACACTAATTAAAAAGTGTATGTTTTTATTGCTCTTAACTCCAGATCTCGTGTGCTACCTGTCAATCATGAGTTGTAATTGAATGTGGGTGGATTTCTCTTTGTTTTATGGTTCAGGTCAGTGCATTGGGTTGAAATGTAATTTTCTTTTTACGATTTCTTTAATACAATTTCTGCGTTCTCCATGGGAACAATTTATTAATGCTTTTTAGATGCGACCGTGTGTTATCTTTATAAATATATTAGAAATATGCGCTACATAAACATCACGTTATCTGTGCATATAGGACTTAAAGATTATTTATAAGTTTTAGTTAAATTGCACTTAAATTGCACAAAAATTCATTCAGAGAGAAATCATCTCTGTACAGTATTCCCACGGCACGAAACTCACGACAGATTCAGAAATCAGTTTTACTGTAATTAGGGAAATACTCTAAATGTCATTGTGAATCTTCACACCACTACAATGAATGCACGCTTTTGGTTTTACTCACCGTTACTCACCGTATTTACCAGGACCTCGTGTTTCTCTCTTTGTTGTGGCACTTTTTGTTTCAAAACTCCTACGGCTTACTTGAAGCAAATCATCGCTGGTCTTTCCACAATAAGCCAGGCAACACTCCTGCAGCATTCGCTCCTGGTGCCTTTGTGTTGTTTTGTGCCTTTACGTTTGACAGATTTATTGTGAGAATGGAAAAATATGGCAGAAAAGTGATTAGCATGCTCAGACATTAGCACGCTAAAAGTGAAAGTCGTGTGAACCGCAAAAACTGTGACCCCCTATTTGTTCACAGTGAATACATATTTACTGCAAAGTCTCACTCAAAAGTCGTTGACAGGCTTTTGATTAAATTCAGAGATTGAATCGCATTACGTATTCAAATTAGCGAGTTATAAATACACAAAGTTCGGTTTTGTTCGGTTAACCCAAGGAGGAGATGTTAAGCTGCGGGGTAATTTCTGTGCAAAGGTGTTTCCCAGTTTTTATTTGAAGCAGACGTTTAAAAGAATCAAGGTGTGAGAGGAAACGTTTGACCTTACTTTAAATTTTGCAGCTTTTGTGGTTTCGGGGCCCCTCCCCTTCACGGCCGTGTGGGTTTTTCCTACCAATTATAAAAGCCGTATGGCGGAGATGAGCTTTTCTGAAACCACGTGCAGTCAATATCAGAAGCAAATTTGGTTTTGATTGTTAACGTTTTATCTCACCCCAACCTTGTGAGAGATGTTACCTGCATCCCATATCCTGAATTCACAGTCCCAACGTATTCTTCAAAGCAAAGACCTTATGTTTTAACTGATATAGTTCAGACAGAGCGCCATTCATTGGCGTTGATGCCGTCGGTCCCGGGCTGAACAAACGTCTGGGTTTCAGACCCATCGTGGGTTCCAGCAATGATGTTGAAGAATGAAATGCTGTGTCGGTATGGAAGTGTCCGGCGTTGGCACGCTACAGCTCAAACCTGCGGCGCTGCCATCCACCCGAGCCTTTGCATGGTGTCAGGCGTCGATATGCCGCTGAGAAAAACGGCATTTCTTATCAACTCCAATCCAGATGAAGTCAAAGACGCATTCGTCCTGCATCTCTGGGCCCACTTGTGCCGTGTTTGGGCAGCGTTCGACTTCTTTATGAGCGGTGGCAGACCTAAAGGCAAAGAGGAGACCCAGCCAATGTGTTCACAATCAGCCATGTTTCTCAGGGCTGCATGCCTCTGGGTTTGCTGGACCGCAGAGGTTTAAACCCCCGTGTCCCTCCGGAAATCCGGCCAAACCGGAGCCTCTGGCATGCCTGGAGTGATATCTGAGAGGTGGATACGACTTCCACAAGAGTCCGTTTGTATCGTGCTGAATTCTGAAAGGGATGAGAGACGTGTTGGCTGGAGGTCTTGGAGCGTGCAGATCAACTCTGAAGCATCTGTCCCTTTGTTTTTTACATACACACTACAAAGTTTGGGAAGTAACAAATGGATCCCTACACTCAAAAAATGCTGGGTTATTTTCAACATACAGTTGGATCAAATAAAAACATTTTCTGGGTTAATTTAATCCAACGGTTGGGTTTTGACTAGAGGTCTTTACGGGTCCACTTAGATGCAAAAACGTAAGATCCGACCCGAGCAGGTTCTTGTCTAAAAGTTTCATGTGTGCCTCGAACACGGGTCGGGTATAATACAATTTAAAATCAATGTATTTCGGGTAATTTAAAATCTATTTGCCAAACAGACCCGAACTATCTCGCGTATGTGCATGGAGTCCTTTTCCACCCCCCCTCTGTTTGCCAAGAGCGCTTGCAACACCGTTTGGCGGGCCGTATAGGTTCATTTTCATTAAAGGGACAGTAAGTAGGGTTTTAAGTGTTTTATTAATCAAAATCAATGTTTTTATTCATAAATATGTCCTCGTTGGTGTCAAATGACCTCTGCCAGTGATCTGACTTTTCTTTGTAAGCTTAGAATTTCTTCTCTTTACTTACATTGAACGTGTAAGTCCAAGGAGGCTTCCATGTCGTTCCGCCATATTGATAAACTATGCTGGCAGAGAGGGACAAAAAGCACTAGCCTACCAACGCGTTTTCATTCAGAACACGTGAACTAGCTGAAACGGACAAGGAGATCAATGAGTACATAACGGCTACCGAAGTTGCAACAGGCATTTGGAAAAGCGAGGCGCTAGAGAGCACTATTCGTTTGAATGCAAAATACAATTTCACCACTAGATGGGGGTAAATCCTACTTATTGTCCATTTAAGCCAAATCTGTCAATCAATTGTAAATACCTTGGTGCGTCGTCAGATAACAAATAAAAATAAATGGAGCAGTGGGCCAAATTGGTTGCGAGGCCACCAGGGTTTCTTTCTGCGTGTGGGGCTACAGACTGCACCCACGTCCGTTTACATTCAGGTCCAGTCGGGTTAAAACAAAATTGCCACTTGGTCGGGTTTATGCACGTCGGGTTCGGGTAAAAAGTGATTTGGGTCATTTCGAGTCGGGTACATTTATTTGGACAAGAGAAGACCTCTAGTTAGGTTGAATGAATGCAATTTATGAATGCAAACTTACAAGCATCCAATGAAATAAAAACCATTTAGTCCATCTGTAGTGCACCGACATGCATTTAACAACAGCTCATCTGTGTTCACGAACATCATCTGAGCCAAAGAAACATTACTGATATTATAAGTGGACCTCTGGGAATATAAATCTCTTAAATTGTATGATATGACCCCTTTAATAGCCCTAACTGCTTTTGTACGGGTAAAGTACGACATTCAGTGCAATGACAAATTGCTGTAATTCTTAATTCAGACACAAAACATTTCCTGCTTTTTCCTGTCAGCTCTGCCCAAATGGTTTTGATTAATTCAGACAGGAAATGCTTGTGAAAGAGATTTATATCTGAATTCATCTGCAAAATAATCAAATCATTACCAGCTAATGACAGCGGCGTGACGGATGATGTTGATATTCGCCAGGTCCCAGAAACGGTGGGGCCCGTTGACGCGGAGGATGCCGGCCCCACATGTCACAGCTCGACCGTAATTGCGTTTCTGCTGTTCTCGGATCAGCCGAGGCTCAGACAATCCTCTTCTTAATGAAGTCGTCTGAGGCAGCGGCAATTACTGACTTCTGTCACTATCACCGGGGGCAACGAGGTTTGGGAAAAGCGTTCTCTTTGGTTGAGGGATCCCCCATTGCTTTCAATGGAGTTGATGTAGAGTGCTTGTCAAAAGCAACATGGAATATCAGAGGATTAATTGGTCGGAGAGGAAAAGCGGAAAATCTCTATCGAGAGAGCGTAATTGAAACTCATTTAATTCTCTGTGTAATCAAACCAGTGTTATGCTGAATTCTTTCTGTTCGAATGATATTAACCTGGTTATCACACGTGGAAATTTTATTTGGCCCTGCACTGTGACGCGTGCTGTATTCTCTTTATAAATAGTTTCGCATTTATGCGTACAAGATATATTTCTGGTTGTATTTATATGCTTTCATTTTTACATTACATTTGGTTACATTTACACTCATGCATTTGGTCCTGGTATAGCTCAGATTGCGTACCCGGGGAGCACACAAAAAAAAGTATACTTTGCATTGCACTGTATGTCACTTTGGATAAAAGCATATGCCAAATGCATAAATGAAAGGTAAAAAAAAATGTAAATGCATTTGGCATATGCTTTCATGCAACGTGCATTCAACATATAGCCTAGTGCATTCCCTGGAATCAAATTTATGATCTTTGAATTGCTGTTAAGCCACAGAAACACTTTTTTATTTTTTTATTTTATTTTGGATAGCCTCTTGAGATGTATCATCTCATTTTCAAGAGGATCCTTATCTACACTTCCTTTTGCATTTACATTTATGCATTTGGCAAACACTTTTATCCAAAGCAACTTACAGTGCATTACATTTTTATCAGTATGTTTTCCCTCGGTTCGAACACGTGACCTTTTGCGCATCTAAAGGCCCAAAAATGAAATAAAAAAGCACACATATATGACCAGCTCATATATTTCATGTCTTTTGAGGTGACACTATATATAGCTTATCTGAGGAACATCAAAATAATGCAATTTTCTCACTTATAATTTTATCTGCTTTTAGATTTAAAACAGCAGCAATGGTTCTGGCACATATCGTACCCAAACGAGACACACCAGCCGGATCTCACAAGATTTCATACACATTTTACGAGTTGGCTAATTCGTATGAAGTTACTCATGGAAAAATGTGCAGCTCTGCCTAATGTATTGTATGCAATAAATGTCACGCAGACGTTTAAAGGGGACATATCATGAAACATATCTGACTTTTTCCATGTTTAAGTGCTATAATTGGGTCCCCAGTGCTTCAATCAACCTAGAAAATGCGAAAAAGATCAACCCAGCAACCCAGCTCTGGCAAACCACTCTCTGCAAGCATGTGAAAAAATAGGTAATTGAAATATGGCTCCCCCTGTGATGTCAGAAGGGGATAATACCGCCCCTAAATCTGCACTATCCAACCACGGCACTGCCATTTATTGCAGAGATCAACTAATTTGCATTGAAAAGAACACACCCAAAAATGGCACATTTTTGCTCACACCTACAAAGTGGCAATTTTAACATGTTATAATAAATTATCTATATGATATTTTGACCTAAAACTTCACATATGTGCTCTTGAGACATCAAAGATTTATTTTACATTTTAAAAAAGTCTTGTGAAGTTTCTTCTTTAAAGGATTAGTCCATTTTCTAAAAAAACCTGATATTTTACTCCCCACCATGTCATCAAAATGTTGATGTCTTTCTTCGTTCAGTCGAGAAGAAATTATGCTTTTTGAGGTAAACATTCCAGGATTTTTCCAGTTTTAAAGGACTCTAAATGATCTCAAACGAGGCATAAGGGTCTTATCTAGCGAAAAGATTGTCAATTTTTGCAAGAAAAATAAAAAATATGCCCATTTAAACCACAACTTCTCGTCATGTGACCTGCCAGCGCAACTTCACGTAATACGTCATCACGTCAAGAGGTCACGAATGACGTATGCGAAACTACGCCCCAGTGTTTACAAGTGTGGAGAAAGAGGAGCTTTCCGATGTTGTTGTATGTCGAATGATACTAATTAATGTCTTTGTGTCCGTTTTATTGTTTAAAATGGTCTGCAAATGTGCGTTTCATATATGTAACACGTGACCTATCGATGTCATTATACAATTACGGAGGTCGCGCTGGCGCGTCACAGGACCGGAGGAAGACGAGAAGTTGTGGTTTAAAAGTGCATATTTTTTATTTTTCTTGCCAAAAATGACAATCGTTGAACTGTATGCCTCGTTTGGGATCGTTTAGAGTCCTCTGAAGCTGCGTTGAAACTGCAATTTTAAACTGCATAACTGTTAAGTATTGGTGTCCATTAAAGTCCATTAAGATGAGAAAGGTCCTGGAATGTTTTCCTCGGAAAACATAGTTTCTTCTCGGCTGAGCAGGGAGGGACATCGGCATTTTTGATGACATGGTGGTGAGTAAATTATCTGGATTTCTTTAAAGAAAATTGACTTATCCTTTAAATTTTTGCCACCATGGTCGTATTGATGTTATACATAGGGACATTTCTGGAAAAAAATAAAGGAGTGGTTGTAAAAGGTTGCAATATCCAATATTCTCCGATCAGTTCAGGCCTCATTGGTGGAAATAAATCAGATATGAATCAGATACATGCATTCGCGTCCACAATGTAAGCATCAAGATGTGACGTGCGTCATGAAAATGCAACGCTGGCAAATGACGTAAACTCAGTTGGACACCACCTGCGAACTCATGACTCTTCAATGGAGGACGATGGCTCCACTTAGTGCTTTAATGTTGAAGTTTTATATCTTGTTACAGAAATAAAGCTCTACAATCTTGTAAAATCATTTGTCTGTCTATTGCATATGCAACATTTTACTTCCTCTGTGGTTTAAGCTGTTCTGGGTCAGTATGTCTACCTTGAATTGTTTTGGTATGTGTTTAGTGTAAATGCTTATATCAGATACGAGTCGCTTTTAAAAGATGATGCAAGCAGATCGTCAAAAAACAAATCGGAATTGGGCATCAAGATTTGCAGTGTAAATCCAGCCTTTATGTCTTTTATTTGATGAGTGTTAATGGAGTCGGGTCTTAAATGGTATAGATGAGTTTTGATAAGCGTAATGATTTCAAAGCCCCGAGTACAAGTTTGTCACAATTCACCTCTTTTGAGTCTCTGCCCCAATACAGATACATGACTGATGTGAGCGCAGGTGCGCTTTGATGCTTAAAGATGTTGCCATGGTTACCTCCTGCTTTCCACCCGTGCAATTATGTAGAATAGATGAACTTCACTCCTCAACAAATTAACAACAGGTAAAATATACTGTAGCCGCTGATCATCTCCAAAGTTTCCCTCATAAAAGCTTTTGCCAGGAGATGTGTTCATGCTTGTCAGTCGAGTGCATTTGAAGGCAGGCAATCTCTCGCTTTGTTTGTCGGCTCCGAAGTTCAAACCCTGTGGAATTTAAGGAATCAGTGTGTGGTTTGCTTGTTTAAATTACTGTAATAAAGTCACATTTATTTGAAGCTCACACAAGGAAGAAACGCTCGCAGGAAAACCCCTCCTGAAACAAATTGTCTACTTATTTTGCGACTAGATTTTTTTTCTAAAGTCTGAATTTGAGTCAACATCCCAATGTGGTTTACAGTGATAGATGTGGAAGTTTAATGCTTCAGACAACATGAATTGTTTAGTTTTTAGAGGAAATGTAGAGAAAATGTAAGGGTTTGTGAATGTGACACTTCAAGATTTAAAGAGATATTTTACAGTTTGATGCAATGGATTCTGATCAGACCAATGAGAAGTTAGGAAAGCAGTGACATAATATAACAAATGTTGTGTTCCTGTAGTTTAACTGGTAGTAGTACACTGTTAGACTTTTTATTGTATATATGCGGTAACTCACTGGCAACGTGTTGGGCAATTTATTAAGGGGTGATTTATAGTCGTGCGTAGGTTCTACGCCTGTGCATAGCTCTGCGTAGCCTGACGCGCACCTCGCAAAAATTTTAACAGCACGTCAGTTCTACACGGACCGCAAGCGCTGTGATTGGTCCACCAGAACCCCTCCCGTCAGGTAAAAAAAACTGCGTCATAGCTATTTCTGTTTGTGACGGTGAAAACAAAGATAAGCCAAGTTGAGGAGGGATTTAACTCAAACTGCATCAAAAGTCGCTGTTTATTTACTTCCATCATTGCTGGTCTTCTCAAATTATACACAACAAATTGCTGTTTCATCTTCGTTTGTGGGTTAACTTGCCCGGTTTCTTCTTCTCTGATGGTCGCACTGCAACTGTGGTTACACGCGTGGATACTGCCTACCAGTGGTCGCGCGTGTGTTTGCACATCGACGCAGACGACGACACAAAAGTATAAATGAAAACCGACGCGGAACCTACGCCGTAGGACCTACGCACGACTATAACAAGCCCTTTACAGTACCATAACTGTACATGTTTTTTACAGTATAATACCCTTACTGTAACCTAGTTTTAAAAAATATCGGACAAGTAACAGAGGCACTTGATAAAAGTTACTCGCTACACTCCCCAAGTAGCCTCTTCTGTCACTCTCCCGACAATCCAAGGAGCGAAATCTTGGCGTCACTTGTGTTTTGAAGTCTTGAGGTCAAATTCAAATCTGACAGTCAAACATTTATCCATGATCCCTTTCTTGTTTCTATCTACAACTCTCAATAAATTATTGACACTGCTGAAAAACAATTCAAATTTTGAAATTTGCTTAACTGCTAAAAGCATAACAAGTAAAATGTATTTTATTTCATAGATATATTTTATTTTTCCATTTTATATGCTTTTATAACACTGTTTTATTCAACTACAGTAGCACTACTGTTGTTGTTTTACAGCAGTCTACCGCAAATTCAAAACATACAGCAAATCACTGTAAATTAAATGTTAATACCCATAATGCAATGCATATTACAGTAATGAACTGGAAAAGAAAATTATGGTATTTTACCTGGCATTTTGTGGTAAGTAACTGTAGAAATTACAGTTAAGTCTAACAGTGTAGCTCGTAATGCAACAATTGTGGGTTCAATCCCACACTGTAAAAAATACTTTGCTGCCTTAACATTTTTTGTTAAATCAACTCAGATTCACAAGTCATGTCAACAGAGATGAGTTGTCACAACTTTTAAAATAGTTGAGAAAAGTCAACTTAATTTTATAAGTTATAACAACTCACCTGTAGTTATAACAACTAATTTCTAGTCAAGATAAATAATAGTAAGTTGAAATGACTTGTAAATCTAAGTTGATTCAACAAAAAATTTTAAGGCAGCAAAGTATTTTTTACAGTGCACACAGATGATAAAACGTGATAAAAATGCACTATAAGTTTCTTTAAATGAAAGTGTCTCCCAAATGTAAATAAAAGCATCACAAATGTTAAATGTCTTTGTGAGAGCTTCACAGTAAAAAGTCTGCTGTAGTTATGCAGCTGTTTGCCAGTAACTTACTGTAGATTTATTTTATTTACTGGCAACAGTTTTTTCAAAGTTAAATGAACATTAAACATTAACAAGTATTTATCTTTACAGAATAAAACTAAAATAAAAGCATCATGCAAAGCATTCTGGGAACCAAAATCTGAAGGAAAAAACAGAAAAAGGTTAATGAGGATTTCTGGTTGCTTTGCATGATGCTTTGCATTATTTTATAGTTTTATTCTGTAAAAATAAAGACTTTTTAATGTTTAATGTTCATTTAACTTTGAACAAACTGATGCTAGTAAATAACATAAATTTAAATCTACAGTAAGTTACTGGTAAACAGCTGCCAGTGAGGAACAAACCAGTTGAGAAGATTAATAAAAATCTTCCCTTGTGCTGTAGCTCTCCTGTCTTAGTTTGTCTCTGCATTCAAGACTTTGACAGCTATTGTATGACTTATTAAGAAGACATGAAATACAGCAGAGCAATTCAAGCATTATGGATGTGACATTTTCAGTCAAATATATTTATTACCAATATTTTAAACCATCTGTTTATATTTTCCTAAACCCCTGATGATGAGTCCAGACATCAGAAAAATATCAGACTATACTCGTGTTTTTTATTTTAGATAAGGGAAATATGCATTTGTTATGTATGTGACAATATAGGGCACACGTTTTTGGGAGAATGCACAAACCAGAAGCAATACCCAACAAATAGAGAAGGGACGTTTCCTCGAAGAACAAATTATATTATTTATTTTATTTTAATTTTCTTGTGCACATTTATGAAGAAGAAACAACATTATGGATGCTACATTTAGATGTGACAATTCTGAAAGATGGACTTAAAAAACGTTAAAAGTACTTCAACAGGGACCTTGCATGAGTATTTAAGCCACCAAATATTGACATCTGAGATATCAAAAACTTAATTTTTTCATGGTAAAGTTGACATTTGCATGCAATTGCTTAGCATGTGTATGTATTGTGCTTGTTGTGCTATTGTTTGGGGCTTGACAGAAATCACTTTAAAGCAGGGGTCTCCAACCTTTTTGTGAGCAATGGATAAAACAATTTGGAGGGCTATTTTTGGATATTTAACTACTCAAAACTTTTTTTTACTTGTTAATTTTATTTTCTTGTTGATGTTTTATCGTTGTTTAAAATGTTAACATAAAAGAAGCAAAGCTAATATGCAATAAATAAATATTACAATTAAGACTTTAACTAGAATGTGCTTTTGGCGGGCGCCTCACAGACTCTGTGCGGGAAACCTGGTACCTGCGGGCACCATGTTGGAGACCATAAAGTGTCTTTATATGGATAAGAGCTGCTTACAGATTGTTCAGAAATTGAGCTTTTATGTCCCACAGAAAAAAAAGCTGATAGGACAACAAGTCAGCAATGATGGATCTTTTTAGTTTTGGGGTAAATTATTCCTTTAATTCGTCTCACACATCTTTTTTAACATGCACGGCTAATGATGTCCAGCCAGCCAAAACTAACAGTTTTCACTGAGGAGTCTTCATACGAGCCGGGCTTATTTCAGTTCAGATTTGCTGTTTAATTAAGCAGGAGTAATGGACTTGCTGTGACTAGCGTGTCCTGCTGGGATCTCAGACATTGCGATCAGATACGTGTCAGTAATTCGCTTGTTGTGAACTGAAGGAGATTGCAAGCATACAGTTTTTCTCACAGTATTTCTTTTGCCCCCTCCTTATTTATTATACATATACAGATATGATCTCAACTCTAGTGAGAAACTCGCATGCAAAGGTTGCACTTTCCCGAACGTGATGCTTTATCATATTTCTAGGATAAATATTTTGTAACGTTCAAGGGTTAATGAGACATCACTGCAGTGTCTCCTTTAATTTACGAGCTGTCATTTATTCGTTTAGTTTTGTGTTAATAAAATTTGTGGTTTGTTCAAATTGCCCGTTCATCAGTTTCACATTATAAAACCCTCTTTCTATCTTGACAGATCTTCAGTTCAACATCCTGTCAAAGCCAAACTTAGGTGTTTACTCTGAGAACTGGGCTTTGAGAATCTGAAACTCTTCTGCTTTAATGTCTAGAGGGTGCAAAGGATGAATCACGCAATCAACTCAGATATGGAAATAATTTTGCTGATTAAACAAATGGGTGTTATGTTTGGTTTTTTATCGGTTTTCAGTATTCGGAGTCTACTACAAAAAAAGCATGTGACCCTTCAGCACTAATAAGAAGGTGACTCATAGGCTTAGATGAAGCCGTATTTAATGTAGCTGCAATTGTATTTCTTTTAACATGCAGATTTTTTTCATTGTTTTTGAGGATGAGGGCATGTTGCAAAGCCACGTTGGCATCTACCGAAGTTTATCCGTCTAATAAATGAAATGTAACTATGGCCGTAGCCCGGGTTTGAAAATTAGTGAGGTCCCACTCTAAAAATGGCTGGGATATTTTTGACCCATAATGGGTAAAAATTGGACAGAACACACTGCTGGGTTAAAAATGAACCAATGTTGGGTTGTTGTTATGCAACCATGGGGTATAATAACCCAGCAGTTGGGTTTAAAATAACCCAGCACTGGGTCAATAATTATGTCCAATAATTACCCATTATGGGTCGAAAATAACCCAGCCATTTTTAAAGTGAGGTTAATGTATGCTGTCCCAGGAGAAAAAAAGTGCACTAAAATACACTTTAAGTAGTAAATGTACTATTTTGTGCACTACTTTTGTAGTTAACCCGTTAATTGGCATTGTCCCGTGAGCGGGACACCTATGTTTATTTCAATATTTTCTATGTAAATGTAAATCTATCACGACAAACTATATATTGTTGGAAAGGTCTAAGAATGTAGTTTTCATATTTCAAAACCTTTTAGCAGTAATAATAATGCAGTAACTGTTATTTATTCATTTGTGACACAAGTATGCAGCAAACCTCAAAGCAAACCAGCACAAACCTCAGTTTTTTGACAATTTGATGTATTAAAAATTATACTATATTGCATTATTATTTATTACAAATAAATGTAAACTGCTTTAAAAAAATTTATATTTTCACCTCTAGACACTTCCCTAAAAAACGTTGAAGTGTCTTCTTTAAAACCAAAAATTACCAAAATTAAAACCAAAATTAGGCTTCTAGACCAAAAAAAAAAAATGCCAGAGTTATATTAATTTAAAGGTGTATATCACCTTTTCACCAACCCCTCACTCAAAAAGGGCTGCGCCAGTTAAAGGGTTAATATAGCAAGATAATTGTGAATGGGTTTATGTTTGTTACCTGCATTTCAGAGATGATTCCTTTACAAACAAGGCCCAGTTCAATGACATATTTGCCAATCGTTTAAAACTGAGTAATGGAGCGGTCCCAACATTAAAAGGAGGACTCCCGTTCAGCAGTCAGAACCACAGGCGGTAAGTAAATCAAAATCCAATCCCAAGTGTTTTGTTTGCAATCTGCACATAAGTGCATATAATGCAAACAACATGAACATATACAGTGAGGAAAAAAAGTATTTGAACACCCTGCTATTTTGCAAGTTCTCCCAATTAGAAATCATGGAGGGGTCTGAAACTGCCACCGCAGGTGCATGTCCACCGCGAGAGACACAATCGGAAAAAAATCCAGATATCACAATGTAGGATTTTTAACTATTTATTTGTATGATACAGCTGCAAATAAGTATTTGAACACCTGAGAAAATCAATGTTAATATTTGGTCCAGTAGCCTTTGTTTGCAATTACAGAGGTCAAACGTTTCCTGTAGTTTATCACCTGGTTTGCACACACTGCAGGAGGGATTTTGGCCCACTCCTCCACACAGATCTTCTCTAGATCAGTCAGGTTTCTGGCCTGTCGCTGAGAAACAAAGAGTTTGAGCTCTCTCCAAAGATTCTCTATTGGGTTTAGGTCTGGAGACTGGCTAGGCCACACCAGAACCTTAATATGCTTCATACAGAGCCGCAACTTGGTTTCCTGGCTGTGTGCTTCGGGTCATTGTCATGTTGGAAGACCCAGCCTCGAATGCTGTAACTGAGGGAAGGAGGTTGTTCCCCAAAATCTTGCAATACATGGCCCCGGTCTTCCTTTCCTTAATACAGTGTCCCATGTGCAGAAAAACACCCCCAAAGCATGATGCTACCACCCCCATAATTCACAGTAGGGATGGGGTTCTTGTGATGGTACTCATCATTCTTCTTCTTCCAAACACGTTTATGACCAAAGTTCTATTTTGGTCTCATCTGACCACATGTACTTTCTCTCATGACTCCTCTTGATCATCCAAATGGTCATTGGCAAACATAAGACGGGCCTGGACATGTGCTGGTTTAAGCAGGGGAACCTTCCGTGCCATTCATGATTTCAAACCATGACGTCTTAGTGTATTACCAACAGTAACCTTGGAAATGGTGGTCCCAGCTCTTTTCAGGTCATTGACCAGCTCCTCATGTGTAGTTTCTTAGGATCATTAAAGGATTAGTCCATTTTCTTAGGATCATTGAGACCCCATGAGGTGAGATCTTGCATGGAGCCCCAGTCCGAGAGAGATTGACAGTCATGTTTAGCTTCTTCCATTTTCTAATGATTGGAATGATTGGAAACAGTGGACCTTTTTTCACCAAACTGCTTGGTAATTTCCCTGTAGCCTTTTCCAGCCTTGTGGAGGTGTACAATTTTGTCTCTATTGTCTTTGGACAGCTCTTTGGTCTTGGCCATGTTAGTAGTTGGGTAGACAGGTGTCTTTATGCAGGTAACGACCTCAAACATCTAATTTAGGATAATAAATGGAGTGGAGGTGGACATTTTAAAGGCAGACTAACAGGTTAATGAGGGTGAGAATTCTAGCTGATAGGCAGGTGTTAAAAAACTTATTTGCAGCTGTATCATACAAATAAATAGTACAAAAATCATACATTGTAATTTCTGGATTTTTTTTAGATTATGTCTCTCACAGTGGACATGCACCTATGATGACAATTTCAGACCCCTCCATGATTTCTACGTGGGAGAACTTGCAAAATAGCAAGGTGTTCAAATACTTCCTCACTGTAGCTGTGCTGTACTCGTAACTGTTTATCTCATCCCACCGTACACACAGTTTGGCCTTTTTCGGAAATAAAAAGAAAAAGTTCTGTCTGTTATAAATCTGACAACATGAAAGACTCTATGGACATATGAAGGATGAAATACTACTCTATAGATACCCAAGATAAAGATTGGCAGAAACTGTGTGTGTTATGTGATCTTTAATGGTTAGCACTCAGCATTTATATGCAACATAATTTATATGCACCTAATATGATGAACTGCACATTAATACTCCAAATACTATAAATTATTCAGCATGAAATATTGTAAAATTAGAGGTTTATTCTTTTAGTGGTTGTAAATTTGGTTGTAATTAAAATTCCTAAAAAAAAAACAACAACAACAACAGTCTTGCTTCTTTATCCGCCTAGCTGTTAGATGTAAACATTAATTTCAGGGTGTTGTGCTGTTAAAATCTACAGCAGTTTGTTGTCAACAACTGTTAACAGGGTGATAGGGAAGGGCCTGAATCTCATGTTTAATGTATAGGGCTCCGCAATGTGCCTGAATTTCCTTTCTTTCTTTAATGTTTCTGCACAAACGATGTACTTTTTCAAATCTTGCATTTTCATTTTACCCTCCATTAGATTCGGCTGGTGGAAAACATATGACTCTGTCAACACAATTAAGCTCACTTCCTGTGTCAGACACCCACGCCGCCACATTCACACCTACTGTCAGTGTGCGGATCAAACCCCAGCATCGCTAATACTGCTCTGTTAGCGTCTTCAACACGCACGTTCAGCTGTTATGGCAGTCGTGGCAGACAGCATGAAATATTTAGCTTGAAGTCAACATGAAATGAATATTGATCCTATTTGATTTCTTAAAGGAGCAGTTCACCCAAACGTTCAGTGGCAATGGCAGACAATGACTTTTTAATACTCATAAAGCACCCTAAAGTGTCGATTAGAGAGTATGTGTGGATTTTCGACTTTTCTTTACTTGAATTTTTCACTTTCACAATATTTAAGCAATTTCAAGTAAAGCAGGATGTCATGACACCTCATAATGTTTTAACTATGCAATATCATTCAAAGCAGAGAATGCTTTTGCATTGAATGGTGCTGCAGGGTAATGGCATGGTGGCCCGCAGTAGAAATTAGATGTTAATTCATCAAAACAGATTGCAATACTTTGAAATGAGCAGCAAGCCCATCTACTCTTTTACGGATACTCTTCAGTGCTTTATGAAATGTTAAAGTGAGTCGTAATGTGAATCCACCCATTTATCTCGTTTGCGTTTCAAAGAAGAAAGTCTTCACTTTCCTGGTCATTTTGTAATTTTTTTGAGCAACACATTTAAATAAATAATAAGAACAATTACCTTTGCAATTCTTTATCAAAATGTTAAGAATGTAAAATCCCTTACGAGATTAAACCATGGTTTTAGTACAGTTAAAAAAAACGTGGTTACTGTAGTAAAAGTATGGTTACCACAAAATAACCATGGTTTTAAAAAGCATAGTTAAACCACGGTTACTGTAATCAATACACCAAAAAAAAAAAACATGGTTACTGCACTTTTACCACAAAATAAAAAAAACAGTTAATTTGGGGATGACTCTGTCTGCCATTGAAACCTTTTTAAGCAGTAAAGTGTGTTATTTTTTAAAGACTGTACTCAAATTCTTTTATAAAAGATTGATTTGCTCATTCAATGAAGCATGATGTAATAAAGATAATGAAACAATAAAAAACTATTGACTTAGAGCCTACTGATTATAATAATCACGTATAAAAACATAATTAAAAATCAAAACGTTTCACATTCCTACATAAAAGCGTATTTGCAATCTGAAGACATATCACAGGACTTGAGCAGAAGTTACGTTCTACGTCATCTTCATGACGCCGCCCACAATTTCCCATAATCCTTTGCGTGCGCTACCGCGGGTAGTTAAAAAAATGGCGATTAAAGGAGAGTTAATGAGGTACATTTAATTAAAGTTTCATTTTTATGTAATTATTATCATTATTAATAGTTTGGTTAACTCTAAAGCGCACTTTATTTTGTTTTAGGTCCTTGTATGCCTGTCTTCCATGTGAGGTAACGTAATACACACAACACTACCTGTCAGACCCAGTAACTTTTTCTTGTTTGACAACATTATGATTAATGTATATGTTATTGACATCCATGGACGGTTGTTTTGACCAATCAGTATTTAGCACAGAAACTATACATGCACATACATTTAAGATTTGTAAGTAAAACTAAATCAAAGAGCATCACTGGTCAGATCAAAGATCCTGTACTGCTGGAGCTGACTGAGCGCGCGCAGAGCCCTCTGGTGGTCACTCGAGAAATTAGCACATAAAAGTCTCATCCCTTTTCCTTTATTCCCACGACTGTGACTGTGATCCAAACCTGTCCCACAATGTTAGATATTCTCTTTGAATGTCATATTTCTATGTCAGACTTAAGGACTTTACCCAATTCTCGTGTGGGAGAGAGTCAGAGAGAGAGAGATTACTCCCCTGAAACTACTGTGTGCCTGTGATTCATACAGAGACATTGAAAATTATGAATGCCACTGATAAATGAAACCATCTTGGCTTTTGTGGAGTCCCGAAGCCACTATTTTTGCGAGTTTTCTGAGAAACAGTCACAATGTATTGGTGACAAGAAACGGCTTTAACGATAAGCAGCAGTAATAGGAGATAATTGCATTGATATTTGACCAAGATGTCAAATATTTGTTAAGAAATTGTCGATTTCATATAAGGCGGCTTTATAAATTTTTTTGCATTAATATTATTATATATTTATATGGTTTGAAGTCCCCCCTTTTTTTAGCTATATGTTGCCGTCAGTCGACGCATTCCGAACGCTTTTCTCTGTTTATGTAAATGGTGGCCTATTTATCAAGTCCGAGGTGGCAGTGTATGGAAATTCAAATTTAGTTTTTTCCATGATGTGAAGGTAAACATAGTGTACTTTTGCGCACAGCCGCCTTTCCGTTCATATGAAAATTATACCGCAACAAGCACGCAGATCGATGCGCAAACATGCTATTTGGACAAACATCCTCGTGCTGCTGCAACAGGTGATGCTGGCCAACTTCCTTCTTAAAGGTCAAATAACTTCTGTAGGCCTACATGTATATTCATTTGTGTTTTCCTCATGAGGTAATCTATATACATAACAGTTGCAGAAATGAATAAGCACGCAGACATTACGATTAAGATGGTTTTGGTTGCATCTTAACAAATTAGTGTGCGTAATTGGTCATATAGAACGAGAATATGGTTACGCTCCAGTTTAAAACACTGGCCAATGAATTATGAGTTTAAACTGAGATGATTAGGATGTAAAAAGCAACACTTTTTATTATTAAAATATTAATAACCTATTCTTATTTTCTGTTCTTCAAAGCGAAATGTTAAATTCCGATGCTGGAAATCGAATAAATGTTAAACGAACCCATAAATGCATAAGTAAAATAACGGTAAGACCTTTCTAACAATGTGAGTCACTGTACTGTATGTTGATGCATCTCTTTTGAGTCGGATGAGTCATATTTGTAAGAATTCAACCTCATGTGACAATAACCTGTGCGTAAATGCATGCATGGGTTAATTTAGACTACAGTTTCCTCTCACTGTCCTTGTGTCGTATTGACAGGAAAATAAAATCAATGCGGCCGCTGTTTATAGTTTTTGAGATAGGTAAACAGGTGTTTAGGAGTTAAGGCGGATTTTAAATCATTGTTTAGCACTGATAGTGGAGTTAAAGATGGTAATTGAAGATAAACCGTCATTTAAAACGACTAGGTGACTTTATACCGATCTGTGCTATATGGCAACTATTTATCCATACTTAAATTTAACCACAGAACAATTAACATTTTTTTAAATCGCAAAAAATGTACAAAAAGGCATACATCGACCCTTGACAGAACCTTAAAGTAGAAAGCGTTTATAAGTTCTGTATGAAAATTAAAGAAAATATGTAAACGTCAAAAATATCATACATCCGTCGAGAAGAAGCAAAGAGAAAATAACTACTCAGATATATTTTTAATAATTATAATATAAATATAGAATATATCTGAATAGAATTTATTATAATTTAGTATAAATAAACGCTATAGCATCAGCATCAAATGCGCATCATAAAAAAACTTTGTCCTTAAAAGATTTATTGTCTTTTTCTCTCTAATCTATATTCTAATCTCAAACGCATTAATCAATATACACGAGCTTACAGGTACTTGGAAAAACTCGTTTTGACTGATCAATGAACACGTAAATATCCATTAAAATAATGAGTCGCTTTTTCCTATTTAGATGCTTTATTAGCTTGATGTGTGTGATGCTTTAAGAAATAAAATGAATAGAAGTGCAAACGCACTCGTGCCTGCGGATGGCGGAGTTTTAAATAATTTCGTACAGTCCTTATTTCTGACATTTTACCATGTGGTGTGTAAATATGGGAACGGTTGAGTGCAATAGTGGATGAGTCCCTGGAGAGCCGCGCTTGGAGACGCGCCGCTCCAAAAAAAATCAAAGTGGGGCATGAAGACGCGCTGCGCCACAGCTGGCACAATGTCTTATGAAAACGGGGAGGGGCGGTTCGTTTACCTGACACCCCTCTCACACAGCTCAAACCCTCCTCCTCCATCTCCTCCTACTACAGCGCCTCTATCCCGCACCACAGTCCGCGAGCTCCCAACTTCAGCGTTTACGCACGGTGACAGTTGCGTCTCCATCAGCGATCAGTGCCGTGGACGCGCTCCGGCTTTGGATCTCTCAAGGTGGGGACGAAGTTAAACGAGCATTCTGAACTTTTGGATGGAACACGAGAGGTTTCGTGGAGACTGCTAACTTCTTAAAGGTACCGTTGTGTTTGCTGCTTGCGTTATTTCTCTGATGTCTTTGAGCGCGTCACATTCGAGCGCAAGCACATCTGTTTCAATAGTGAGGCTGCTGTATTTTTAACTAACAGTCAGATGTGTTTGCTGGCATCTCTTATCAATAGATTTGCATGATCAAGAATTAATAAAGCAAAAAGAAAAAGAATTTATGTTGCACGCATACTGTACATACAGATGTCATTTATTTTTATTAGTGAAATATTTCATGTATCTATCTATTTTTATACCTTATGTAGTCTTTTAGTTTAGATTGAAATATTTGCAAAGTTAATTTAAATATTGTCTCAGCACGTGCTAAAGAAACGTATAAGCGTCTCTGTCTCAGAGCTGATGGAGTGTGTAACTGTACATCTCCAGATTATTACTACAGGAGATGAGTGTTTATAAAAACTCTGGTGGCCAGGACCCCGTCTAACCCATGACAATTGCAACATGTACACATGAGAAATAAATGCTTTTAGGAATGCATTTATTTGAAGATAAAAAATATGACTTTATGGAAAGACTGCCACACTCTAAAAAGCAACAACATGTCAAGGACATGACTCTAAAATATGAGTGAATAATATTAATTTAAAAGACCGACTTGTCAATGTCAAAAGCACGTTCCTCTAAAAACTGCATGTTAGCCTGGCTGTCTAAAAATTCACTGTGAAGTGTCTGTTTTAATGCGTTGAATATCTTTAGACGTCATTAAAATCTATATCAATATTTTTGCAGAAAGCATTTAGGATTCAGTGAGAGTATTGTTTGTACGGGCAATCGGGCATTAAAATAATTACTTGTTACTGAGATGAATTTTATGTATTTCCACATAATTTAGACATTTTAAACAAACTGAATAAATCTATTTGTACGTGTGTGTTTTAGTGTGTAGCTAATGCAATTAAGTGGCAATTATATGGGGTGTTATAGAATAAATTACAAAAGAAGGAAATTTATGTACATTACTTTTAAGGTTCGCAACCATATATTGTGACACTTAACAGTGATGTATACAGTTTTAGCATGATTTCTGGAGAATGTTCGACTCAGTCCTCTTCATATCATGCCTCACAGTTACTCGTGGTTAAATTGCGGCCCACAAGTTGTATATGTAAAAACGTGACTGTCGCAATGCATCTGATACTCTGAGATAAAATGCATAAAGATGCATGTGCAATTAATGCAGAACAATACCGTACAACCAGCGATGATGTTTACTGTATAAAAATAAAATAAGGAAACACCCTGACACACTTTCAATTGCTTTGCACTGCAGAATTATCTGATCTTATATTAACAGGTCAATGTGGTAAAATTGAGGTTATTTTTCTTGAGATTACTTTCAACCCATCTAGTTATCTAGGGTAGAATTAGTGTGGTTGATCTGGTCAGTGTTTCTCAGAATAGATCTTGAGTTTTCCTGCCAGTGTTAGGTTTGCTTCTTGTAAGTGCTGTTCGACATCAAAGCAAATGCTATTATCAAGGTTTTCACCCCTCGTTTCATTTTTACCCATTTCTTGATGGTGTCACATTGAAACGTACAGTCTGCTAATGTGAAACCGTGTGGGGCCCCTTGATCTCGACTCGAAAGTTGTTAACCATTTTTATTGGCATGATTTAACCTCATTTCCATGCTTGGTTGTTGTCGAATTGCGCTCACCTCGATATGGTAACTGAGCAGTCTGATTCATCGCTTGTGGAGATATCTGTGTCCCAAATCTTTGCGCGGTGGCATTGTTTTCTCTCACATGAGCCGTATCGAAAAAAGAGGCAGAAAAATAAGAGAGACGTGTGCTTGAATTAGGGCCCTAAACTTAAATGCGTTGCTCGTTTTAGTGCTGCAAATAATAACAGGAAGTCAAAGTTGGTAAGTTCAGAGCAGTCTGAGACACGAGGTGATGCACTTCAACCCCCAGTATCACATTCCTGCCTAATTGGCCTCCAATTTGTCAAACCACTTCTGATGACAGCCGAACATTCAGAGATCAGAGAGTCGAAGTGTTGAAACTTCTCTCTGATCTCACTTTTTAGCATCGATACACACGGTGGTGACCGAGGCATCATCATTGTCAGGGAGAAACGCACGGGTGTTTGCCCCCCTGACCCTTTGAGACCAATTATCCGCATGCATCGGTTATTTTCAGCGCTGGGGAAAATGCACCTGAGAGCATAATCAAGGCAACTTGTCCTTGATGAATTATTTCCACTCTGTCTTGCATGATTTGTCATGTTATAAATGAAAGCAATCAAGGTACACTCCCGTTGATATTTCCATCACCTAAATTGAACGGAACCGCAAGACGGTTTTGGAAAACTGTGAAATTCCTCACCCCCCAGATGGATGTGAGACCGATTGGAAGATTGTGAACTTCTTGGTTGGTCTGGGTGCTTGTAGTGAAGTCAAAAGATAAAACCATTAATCGTCTTTACCACCACGATAATGAACACCGGGGTTAAATAACAGCTCAGCAAAGAGAAGAATTATACTTGTGGTTTGAGCGAGGTAAATACCTGTTTAGCTGCCAGCGTATATGCATTTATTAGTCTGTCGCCAGCAAATAAGAGGTCTGTCTCGTTTTTTAATATGCGGCTGCTTAGAGATTCCACCCTGTTGGGAAAGAACTGTTATGATTTCTAATAGTTAGGAAAGGTAACAATGAATCAGAGACTTTTGATGACAAGCTCAAACCAGTTTTGGGAAAATAAGTAGAAAGAAAAAACAAAGGATTGTATGTGCATTCTTGGGCTCTGAGTCAAGCACGTCGAACAGGCAGACGATAACATGCGCGTTGACACAACCGTAGAGACGCGTTTGACGAGGAACTCGAGACTTAAGAATAATTTAGCCGTATTTTGAAACTTTTCAAGGATGATTTGCATACATCAGCACGGTGTGATGGTCTCGCCAACATCCGCACCTCGCATCTCATCTTGTGTGTTTTTTAATTCCTAAAGCGCAAAGTCTCTTTATTTACATCCTTTTATCTCGTTTCGAGAATCGTCGCCGGATCCTTTCGGAAAACAAAGTGTCAGAAGTGCGTCATGTCAATTTTGTCACGCTTTGGCTAAAAGACATTCGTGTAAAATCGGAATAGCAATATTATCATTCTGCGCGGGACCATTACTAATAGAATGTGAAATACACACTCGGAGCTACCTTAAACCTCTTTTAAATTTCGCATAACCTAAATTTAGACCCTCCATATGTTTTGATCTCAAGTTATTGTCTAGTATTTCTATGCTTGTCGTTATCCGATCTGTGTAGGTTTTCTCGAATCCTTTGTTCTGGTAAGGCGGCACAAAGAAAGCAGTATGTATCAGAGGAATGCACATACTGCAAAAGATCAGGGTTTTAATACCCACCCACATACTTCGAAAAAACAATTAAAAAAGATACTCTTTTACTGTGGATGCAGACACACTTACAGAGATTTGAAGGGACGGAGATTAACTCGCTATACAAATCTTTCCTTTCGCAGTGTTGTGGACTTGAAAGGAGCAAAGGGTGTTCATTTGTTGATTTTGATTCGTTGTGCACACACACGGAGAAACAAAAAATTAGTTAATAGATATTTCGGTTAAAATTTTGCTTATTGTCATGAGGTCATGTTTACTTTTTATCAATTTCGTCATGTTTTAGCAGTTGAATGCTTGTCACCGGCCCAGATTGAGTTTGCTACCTTGATTTTGTGAAGAAGATCAAATGCATTTGAACATAGGGTGGTAACTGCAAGAATCAGATTAACCTACACAAACTGGCAAGATACGCATAGGACTTTGTGAATAATGGGCGTTCGGCAGATTTAAAACCTCAAGAAAGCTACACAGTGGCTTTCTCTCTCTCTTTCTCTCGGTTGCTTTAAGTCTATTAATTGTTGATGCATCGCAATCCACGAGGCAGAAATTAGAGAACTAATTATTTGATCATGTGATGCTGCCCTCCTCCAGTGACACAAAAGTAATTTCAGCGGCCTTGAAACTGATCTTACTTGATTGTTAGATGACGGATTTGTTTTATAATTCGATAAAAGCGAGAAATAAACAAGTGACGAGCGAATAAAGACCCTCTCTCGGTGCTCCGAGAGGAAATAATTGTTTTTTAATAATTAATAGGCATTCCTTTGGGTGCAGGACCTCTTTTGTTCATCTTTCAGTTAAGTCATCGGTGGCCGGACTTCAAATCTCACTTAAAATAGCACACAAACACATGCACTGATTCGAAAGTCTCGCACACATAATCTGGCTCCCATTCACATGTACAGAAGCCACAGTGGGACTTTTCTACTGTACACTACACAGACACAGTGCACACTAGAGAGAAATGACTGTTCACTAAGTAGGCTGTGTTTTTGACACACGCTGTGGTTTTGCGTTTTAAATAATTCGTCCCTTAGATGAAGTAATAAAGACTTTGACCCCATATCTGTTACAACATTACTGCTGATTAACTTTTGTTCACCACACAATACGGCTAATAAAAGTAAAGTACTGTAACGCAGTTCCTCTATTCTATCTCAAATATGTCACCAACCAATATTTAGAGACCGTAATGAGATTCACATACCAGGAAATCTTTGTTTTGAACGCAGCCGCCTTCACGTTTTGAAAGGTTTGTGTGCTGCCCATTTGCCTCCGCATTGATTCGCTCTTTCTCATCGGTATGTGGTGGGCACTGATGATTTTACCCCATGCTGTTTGTGTTATCAAACTGCCGAGATGCTCTTGGCTCTGATTTATAACACTACCTCAAATAATCTTGTTAATGCACATTTAACATTGCGGAAGTGGCAAGCACATAGGCTAAACAACACCTACGCGTGCAAGCGTTCAGAATAGGGCTGTTGAAATGTGCCGAGTGATAAAAAGCCTTCGGTGCTTTTAAAAATGAGCAGGATTGTACTTACTGTCTAGGTTTCTACGTTTGGACATACACTTACCTGTAGTGTGTTACTATTTAGGGCAAATAGGATGATGATAAAATGGTAACATTAGCAGCAGCTATGAGACATTTTAAAGTGAGCATTACGAATGATGCTCTTTACATACATTTGTATGCATAAATATGTCATTTTCAATAAATCATACGTAAAAATAAAACAAATTGTTGCTATTTAGGATTGCTTTTGTAAGATTTGAAATGCACCAAGATTAAATTGATTTAATATTAAAATAACATTTTTGCCTTTTTCTTTTATTTAAATTCTTAATTGAAATAACTACAGTACCTACATATATAGTAAATTTTTTTGGTATTAAATAAATAAAACTTTTTTTTTTTCAAAATAATTTATTTAAATCAATTTGACTACATTATGTTACATACAGCATGCTCATTCTCAGGCAGATTTGTCCTTCAATATAACAGCTGCACATTTTAACACAAGTATTTCTATGCATTTATTTATCTTGTGCCATTATCGTGCATTTGTGTACGTCTTTGTTTTTATACTTTTATGCAATACACTTGAGGTATTATATATTCCCTTGAGCGGGCTGAAAATATTGGCATTTAAACGTGTGTGTTTACTCTTCTTTAAATAGGCGAGAGCTGTATGATAACCACAGTTGATCAAATCATTTCTGCTCTGTGAATCTGCATGCCCTTCTGGAAGTTAGACTTTCTGTTGTTGGCTGCTATGTGTGTGTGCCAGGGCTCTTGGCAGTGTCTGCACCTGTTGGCAGCAGGCAGGACCCTCCTGGCAAGGCCGGCAAAAATTGTGCGATGCTCTTGTACAAGTGCAGAGGAGATTGCTGCTACAGCACGGCAACATGGCGGCCACGCTTCGCTTCCCGCTGCGGTCGGCCAGTGTTTTCATTTCAGGCCGAAGAGAAAAGGGGGAACGTCGTAGCTGCACAATGCATTCGTGATGTTTTTGATGTCGAAATCAACATTTCAGCATCGATGATGGTGTCTGTAGTGATGCGTGCTGTAAGAGCATGGCACAAGCAACGGCAGCATGGATTTGATTTCTACAAAGTGTGGACCTTAAGGCTGCTGTAAGTCACTTTGGATCAAATCACCTGTCAAATGTGTGGATTTAAATAACAATTAATAGATTGCTAAATTAAAACACATTGATTGAAGATAGAATGAACTGAAACCTAGATAAATCTATAAAAAATATGTTATTTAATTACAGAAGTAACATGATATTGGCTTACACAAGTTAATTGATGTCCATGATAAATCCATGTTTCAAACAGTGTAGCCTCAATGTTAAACTTCTGTATTATGAAGCTGGCCATATAAGTTTTGACCTAAGAGCTACACTGTACTTGTTACGCCACCCACTGTGTTGTGCAAGGACTGAACAGATCTCGAAACAGCAAAAGCAACCTTTGTGCAAATCCGCATCAACTCCGGAAACGGGTATAGCGCCTGTGTGCACATGACATATCAGATGAATTGATATGTAGGGAACAACACCGAAAGCTTTAAGAACCTTAAACATAATTTTGTTTAAATTATGCACTATATGCTTTACATTATGTACCCTTAGTAGACATTAATTTCTTAGACATCGCCCTAGCTTACATTTCCTGTTTTGCACATTTTTTAAACAGTGATGCTTGTTTTGTATTTCACCATTTGCTTTTCATATAGGTTTATTACCTTCAATTTCATGTCTATACATGTTACACACCCTGTTATTAAAAAACTTTAACTGGCTCCACTGTAATTAATTATTGGGGCTATTAGTCATTTTAATTGTAGATGCTGGCTTGGGCATGTACGTGGTTACCTTTAAACCAGACCCAAGATTTTTGTAATTAAATAAGTGATATATGCCAGATTCTATCTCGCTTATAATTACATACAGTGGGAAAAGCAAAAAGCATATACATATAATGTATGTTCTTGGTTAGATAAATAAAAAATGCCATGCATGCATGATTAAACGTACTTATGTGTTTTTTAATGTTTTGCATGCTATCCTACTGTATACACTATAGTGGGCAAACATTGGGCTGGGTTTCAAAGCCATTTTAACCATTTAGGGTATGGTGTAAGCTACCTTTGACCCATAATTATTTATGAGTGCCAGCTTTGTAGATAGATTCTCTGCAATATGGTACTTGCAAAAAAAGACGTGCTTCTTTTATAAAATACATCGTTTTGATATATTAGTGTAAAAAAACTTTTTTTTTGCATTTTTTAATTATTTATTGAAGAGTCATTATGACAAACAGCTTTGCTTTTGTTTGTGTAACCAACATAATGTTTATATATCAAATAGCATATGCACATTTTCATTTCTCACTAAAGTATTGTAAATATTCGTTATGTAAATTTACGTATAATCATTTTTCTTCAAATGTTAGGTTGCCATATCGTTGAATAATCCTCTTGCGTCGTATTTAGATCGTTGTGCTTAAAGTGAATTGGTCGTTTGCTGTCACCTGTGTGTGTGTGTGTGTGTGTGCATCTGTAGGTGGGTGCGTAATCGTGTGTGTGTGTGTTGTGCACCAGCATCGCTGACAGATGGCGCGTCATTTTGCAATAAGAATTATTGTACGACTCTTAAAGGCTTTTCGCAACTTTTTTAGGCATAGTCTTATTATAAAACTATATGGATATTATCAGACTCGTCAAGATGATCCGTATGATCCGAAATATAAGGATGCTTGCATTTATATCCCGATTTTAACGGTAAACTGATCATTAACATCGTGCATCCCACCAGGATCGAAATCTACACCGTGCAACCACAAAAATGTTTAATTTTATATCTACCGCACGTCAAAAGTGTAATGCACACACAGAAACGCAGTGCATTGGTGTGTTAATGCCCATATTGCTGTATATCAGCATCAGCTCCAGTTTGCGAAACAAACACCCATTTTTATTCTAGCAACAGCACTGCGTGTTTTTCTCTATGCATATGTGTGTAAAGGTGTGTATTGATGTGCTATTGTTATTAGTATTAAATAATGAATGCAGAACCGCGTCACTTTAATCCAGGTGATTAAAAATTCCTGCGCGCTTAGATATCCACCACCATCATCATCATCATCCTCATCTCTCTTCTGGATTTTTTTTTCGCCGGCACTTTTACTTTATTTTCGCGTCTATCCTCCTTCAGGACATCGGCCGACACGGAGGACTCGAGATCCGCCTTAAATCGCGTCGTTTAGGAGGTTTATTCGCCTGTAGAGATGAGGAACGCGGCGAGGGGAGGGATGAGTCAATGCAACTAATAATTTAATGGGGACAGAGCGAGAGAGAGAGACAGGCAGGCAGAGAGAGAGAGAGCGACCAAGAGAGAGAGAGACACTCGCACACAGAGAACAGAAGGGAAAGAGAAAGAAACGGACCGAACGCGAATGTTACAAATGTTACGCGCGGAAGATACAATGTAGCGCTAATGTGTGTCAGGAATGTTCGGAACGCTTTGTTGTTACATTCGACGCGCGAAAGTGTATCGCGGACTTTTAAAGCGGCTTTCTGGGATCCGCATATCGAGCAGCATCGGCTTGAGATGAGCAGGCAGGTCGCCGTGGCTTCGCGCGGTTGTTTGGACAGATGAGAGGCGATTTACACGCGTTTTGTTTTCCTGTACGCTTGCGTTATTTAAGCGAAATGGGATGTATAGGGAAGGCTGGCGGTTACTTTTGTTTTTAAGGATTATTTTGCGCACAGAACGGGCGATTGTCCCGGTGGATGTTCCCCGCGGTCGCCTATAAACTCTATTGAACTCTATCGTTGCAGAAAAGCATCTGCACTTTCCTTTAGATATCTTGAAATTTTAAAGTAGACTTTGCGGGTCATGTATTTATAGTTGTAAATCTATTAGCCTGTGTGCCAGAATTAGTGACTTCATCTGTGATATTAGGGTCTTGGGTGCATGGGAAAACTGGAAGTTTCGTATGTTAAAGATTAGTTTTTATTTTGAGGATTTTGATGAGTGTTGTCAAATTAAAGTGAATCAAAACTTCTGCTAAAACTTGAAGGCGCTGTTCATCTCCTTATATGCTTCTCTTAAAGTGGTGAGTTGTGACTGATTTATCGCTGCTTTGTTATCTTTTCATTTAAAGAGTTGCAATGTTTGTTTCTGCTTTTATTAAGTCCAAAACAAGAATAGTTTTTTTTTTTAAATAAAAGATAAAAAAATGTTTGTGCATGCCTGCAAAGTAGGAATGTTTTGTGATTATTTGATCCCATTATATAGACTCATGTGTTTTAAAAATTAAAATAATCCTGCAGTCAGATCTATATGTCTATATACAGTACAGTCTATACCTGTTATATTTGTTCTCAAATGAAGTCACAGAAGTTCAGACTTTTGTTCTGTGCTGTGGAATTTATTGTTGCATGTCTGATGTCTCGTTTGGCCTGTTTGATGAAATCTAACACTGTCTGTCATGCTGTCTGGTACAGCGTTCGCTTATCACTCTGAATGTGACGTTGAGACAAGTGCACTTCCCTTTTCTTGTAATCCTGGATAATACAAGGTCTCTCCTTTGTTATCTTTTCAGAGAAACCTTTTAAAAGGTGTCATTGAATTTAAACACCTGTGAGTAACTTGTAACCAAAAATGCCATACCACACTTTATTTTACTCTTTTGTACATGAGGAATTTATGGTCGTGAGGTTGAATAGCACGAGGTTTAATACTCTGAATATTTGGCAGCTCGTCCGACTTGTCATCACTAAAGTGCACAAAAACTAGCTTGTTTGCTCTGCACATGGGATTATACATATAATACATGGTTTAAAGTGATAGTTGCATGAAACATTGAAATGTCAAATCAGGCCTAATGTTACATGGCATTTGCACTGAAAATTTATTAATTACTATATTTTGTATACGGTATCCAGGAAATCTCCTCTTAATTGTTCGGCTTTTTTTCTAGAGGTCCTAACCTGTTTTTTTCTCTTTAGGTGATCGTGAGTAGTGGTGCTGAGAACCATGGATCATCTCAGCGAAACTTGTCTGGGGAAGGAGAACTGTGAGATGGTCAACAATATGAATGACACAAAGGCCCCTCCTGCTAAACTGGCCCGCCTAGAACAGAACGGAAGCCCGCTGGGCCGATCTCGTCTAGGTAGCACTGGCACAAAACTCGCTGGTGTGCCCTTCAAACCCTCTGGACATCACCTGAAGACCTGCCACAAGAGGGGTGAGTGTGTGTTTTTTTACTTACGCAGGCTTTGAACCAGGAGTGGTGTGATATGATTCAGCGACACACAATGGTGATGAATGTTGATCAAGACGTTTTGTGACCATCTATACAGTAGATATTTGCCACATCAGTAGTTCAACACAATGTACGTAAGGATTTCTATAGGTGGCAGATTTGACGAATTCCCCGTAAAACTGCTGCAGATATCTGCAGTTTATGTTTAAGGAGATAACGCTTTCGCTATATCCACCGGTATCAGCTATTCTCGGTCCTGGAATGCGTACTATAGCTCTCTGGATAACAACTATTATTATTTATGATAAATACTGAACTTTGCCGAGTACTTTGGAGGCTACAGTATTCATTGTTTCAGCTGAATAATATTTACCATGGGCTTTTCTCAGCTCTGCGAAAACAAAGCGTGTATTGATCCCAAAATGAACCGACACAGCAGTCTTTATTGTTAGATCTTTATCTATTAAAAATGGAAAACGCTTTGGTTCAGCACATTCCTTGGCATCTGGTTATGATTACCCTATTTATCGATTGTTTTCCAGAAAACGGTCGCATACTTAAGCAGCTGCGACCGTGAGATATGATTTATGACGATATTACCCCCGTACACCGTTAAACCTTGTAAAAACAAAGTTCCCGGGTCAAAAAGATCAAGAAGTTCCTGAAATCTCATCACTGGAGTGTTGCAGCTGGCTGGTATTATGTGATATTTGCACAGTAAACCCTAACACATGACGGCTTTGGACTGAGATTCTTCGGTTCTTCCTGATAGCGGCGAGCTGTTTACAGAGACTCGTTAAACCTCAGGGCTGTAAGGTACATTGGGAGCCGCAGCATTGCATCATGGGAAGGGTTTTGGGATGTGCCTGAAGATGTAATCTAATGCGATTTGAGCACCTTAACAATAAAATAAACCGCCAAACCCTGAAGAGCTGTAACCTTTTAGCGTGCTAAAAACATAATCTCGGCTGGTTCTCATTTTATTGTAAACATTACAATGCTTGTTTATTGTGATACTGTGATAATATTTAATTGATGGATTACAACGATTGATTTAGAGGTGCTTGCATCTTGCATTTTTTTAATACTAAATCTTAAGGCATGTTACTCAGCTATACAAAAATGAAATTGAACTCAGTAGTTCAATTTTCTTGGTTGGCATGAGGTTGGACTTAAAATAAAGAGCCATATCTATTCACTAAAATATCACATATTTGGGGGAACGCCCTGGCAACGTCTAAAGCAAAGCATCTTAGCATAGTGACAATGTTGTGCAATGCACCTCTCAGTTTCCTCTGTAAATACATTTGTTGACTTTATGGTTGGCTTATTTGCGAAACATTCTTGGCCCTGATATACAGTTTGAGTAATACTGTGATTCTGATTTAATTTTTGTCGCTTGCTGTTGTGCCACACTCTCTCTATGGGGTTGAAGTGTAAAACATCCTCTCTGATGTTTTTGCAGGTAACATGCTGCCAGTGTTTTGTGTGGTGGAGCACTACGAGAGCCCGATCGAGTTTGACAGCAAAGAGGAACATGCCGAGTTCGTCCTGGTCAGGAAGGACATGCTCTTCAACCAGCTCATCGAGATGGCCCTGCTCTCGCTCGGTTACTCGCACAGTTCGGCCGCACAGGCTAAAGGTATTTGTCACAATCCAAAACATGTGCATCAGCATAGTAAAATGTCAGCATAGTTACCTGCCAGTGCAGCCATCCAAATGCCTCCAAATTGTCTATCATGTGCTATCCATGGGTTTCGGGTTTTTCAAGTTTTGTGCATGTTGTCCAAAACTGTGATCTCACATCATGAACATTATATTTTGAAGATGCCAAAGAATTGTTACTGAGATTTTTTGTGATTTACATAAAATCATTCTGCATAATATAAGTGAACATTCTGTGAAAATAAAACCTTTATATCTTTAATATTGACTGATTAATGTCATGTCAAAGATTGAAGTAAATGTGAAATCACACTTTGATGCTCCTGATCTTATCATTGGATTGAGACTTTAGCCTGGATTTCATAAGATGGGTTACCATCACATTGATTTTCTGCGCATTTTAAAGTATCGCATAAGAAACGAGTGATGGAAATGCCAAATTTCTAATAAAAATCCCTTGAAACACAAAAAAGTTTTTACGCTCGCTTGAGGTGGTTTTTGACTTATGCGAAAAAGAGTGGGAAGATGAAAACGCATTTGCCGAATAAATTCTGATGTAGCGAACATGACTGATCGTCTAGCGCATGGCTGCCCAAACTTTTGCCTACTAAGGGCCAAAAATCAAACCTGAGAGCCTGTGGGCCGAAAGTAAATGTTGCTGTGTTATATTCAAATTAAAGTTGCCCTGATTCTCCTAATTTATAATTAAAAAAATATATGCTTAAACAAATATTTGTGTTTATGCATAACTAATGCATTTTAAATTTTTTTTTTTAAATAAAAATTTTGCCAATCATTTAAAAAAAATATTTTTTTTCTGTGTGCCACTGCCTTGACATCTCCATTATTAGCCTATAGTACCCAAGTTTGTTAAGTTTCATGATGCATGCTATACACCTTCAAGTATGCATGTAGATTATTCACTTGCATTTCATTTTAATTTACATTTTTGTAACAAAAAAACAAAAATATTTTTTAGTTTCTCACGTGGCATGATGGGCCAAATTTAAGGTAATTGCGGGCACTAGTTTGGGCACCTCTAGTATATTCCCTGTATCAGCGGAAGTTCTCTTGCCCATATATGGGTCTCGTTGTCGTCGCAATGCCCTGCTGCTAGTGTATGCATACAAAATGCTGCATTTCTTTTTCTGTGCACAGTTATAAGTTTAGCAACTACAAACTGCACTACTAGTAAATTTATTACTTGCCCAATCGTAACTAAATGCAGTCCTGTCTCTATTTTCTAAGCATGCCTTGTTTTATTTACCATTGGTTACTAGGTTACCAATACCACGTCATTCGCTCGACAACTTGATTTGCATTTGTTTGTTTTTCATTTTTTGCGTTAACCCAGCTATAGACACGGTCACATTTGCTTTTTATTCTGTCCAGCTGCATTTCTATTCCTAAAGCACATCCGTAGTCAACTAGTTGTTCATACTAGCCGTTTATGAAAATATGCCCATTGCACGTCCTCAGGATTACACCTATATTTCCAGAGCGATCGTTCGTACATTTTGCTCTTAGATCAGAATCATGAGTCATAAAACGGCAGGCAGATGCTCGGATATTTTTGGAGGCCAAAGAGAGATATTTTTGGAGCGATTTGTTGGCTGCGTTCTGGTAGTTCATAGATGCTTGTGATCGGGCTGACCCAGCGCAGGGTGCAGAGAGGATTGTGGGTAGAGGAACACACAGGTGCACCTCTGGCTCGACTGCACTCGCACACTGTAATCACACGTCTCTCGATGGGAACAAGTGTGGAGGTGGGCCTGCAGTTTCTAATTGCTCTCCTAATAGAGCTGGGGTCTATTTTAAGACCTGTAGCCTTCGGCCTGTAATTTATTGCTGGCTGTCCATCATAGTTTTCTTTAGATGTTCTGGATTGTTGCTTATTTTCTTTCGCTCATTTAGTGTCAATAAAAAGAGAACGTATGATTGAAAGATGTTTACTTAAAAGAGTGAAAATCAACTATATTAAACCTCATATAAACATGTACAGTATACTATAGGAAGACCATGGCTGTTTTTCAAAACCTAGTAAGCTGACTTGCAGTTTACTACCTACATAGGCGGCAACTAGGGCTGTGCAATTAATCGTTTTTGTTTTTCAATTAACATTTTTGATTACAAAAGATATATCGAGGTAAAACAATTATTGTGCGACAGTTATTGTGCAATTATAAATTGCGTGCTGGTGGACCAATGTACTTCAAAGGCACCACTGCTTTGGCACATGTAGCACACTTACTAAATAAAAAGGTTAAATAAATTAATGATTTCAAAGTCACTGAGTAATTGTGTTAAGTAATTGTGATTATGATTTTTACCAAAATAACCGTGATTATGATTTTCCTCATAATCGAGCAGCCCTATAGCAGCAACTTACTGTATACAAATAGCACACTTCATGCACAGCAAACAGAAGACTCAGTGTTTGGTGTTGGCATTGCTAAGCTGCGAACATATACTGAGATGCATCAAAGCATCAAAACAGCACTTGCAAATAGTTTTTGGTATTTAAATCTTATGTTTTGTCTGCCTTTTTTGTCTGCCTTGAGATTGTTTGCAGTATTGTCACTGCAATACTAAAATGTGTATTTTTTCATCTGGACAAACATTTTATTTTTAAGCAACATACAACATGTATTCCAGGTAAAAAAGCCTTTAAATTATAATAATTTTTTCAAAAAATTATTTTTGTAGTATATATTAAATACAGTATAAACGTCAAATCAAGACATGATTTAATTAATTTTGTGTAAATTTTAGTGGTTTTAAAATCTTGACTCTTTAAAACCTCGGTATACCTTACATTGGCGCCTTACATTTGTCACAATGCATTATCTTTGAATTTTAACGGATCTCAGACAGAACAGTCTTTTATTAAAATGCTGTCTACACAGGCATTGTATTAGATTTTGAACACTATCAAGATTTCGGCAAGCAATAGTTGTCATTTCATCATCTAGGTTAACTATAGACCCGATATAGTCTGGATATGTGTAACCCACTTCTCTCCAAAATAAAGTTGAATTTGGTTACATGTTGTTTTTGCTAAAATAGCAAAGGTGTTTGCTTTCATTTATTTATTTAATTTTATTTTTGGGCTCTGTTTAGACAAACATTTTTTACTGACAGCCCAAATACTGCCTCGTTTTAGCCTAGACGTCTGTGCTGTGTTTGGACGACCGTCTTTAAAAAAAAATAAATCATGATTTCTCAATTCCAGTCCCCAGAATGCTTTTTTAAATGTGTAAAAATCACCTGAATCAACTCATTAGGTCTCCTATAAATGGCTTGTTTGATTTCGATCAGTGTTTGACATCACAAGAGATTTGAGAGCATACTAAGTTCTCTACTCTCGCAACGCTCTCGATCGGTTTGCGCAGCACCGCTGAAGTCAAACAAGCATGATGTTGTAGAAACTAACGAGCTGATAAGTTGAATCAGGTGTTTTATATAGGGAGTCATGGGTGGGCATGTGGATTGCAATTGAAAAAACGCTGGCATACATCAAAGTACCATAAAATTGCCATCTGTAATACCTTGTCTGTGGTTTACCTGTCTCTAACTGTGTGGTGAATGTTCCCTGACCACAGGTATGATTCAGGTGGGCAAGTGGAACCCCGTACCGCTTTCCTACGTGACCGATGCGCCCGACGCCACAGTGGCAGACATGTTACAGGATGTGTACCATGTGGTCACGCTGAAAATCCAGCTTCACAGGTCAGTGTTTCCCGTAGACTGAAGCCACAACACAACAGAGCACAGACGCCACATACACTGCTGTTTTCCCACAAGCCTCTGCTGTGGGCAGATACAGACAATACCTCTTCCTTTCTCTGTCTGTATCCATATACATCAGTCTGCGTATCACTTCCCTTGAAGGCCATGTCGCTGTTTTGCTTTTAAGGTGTTTATACTCTGTACCGAGACTGTCAATGTACATTTTTTAACTATTAATCTACAGAGCATTTATAAACGACATTATGTGAAACCTACATTTTTTTAATTATTATTATTTTTATTTTAGAGTTTTAATGAGATGCTTAAAGGAATATTCAATTTTCTTAAAAGAAAAATCCAGATAATTTACTCACCACCATGTCATCCAAAATGTTGATGTCTTTCTTTGTTCAGTCGAGAACAAATTATGTTTTTTGAGGAAAACATTGCAGGATTTTTCTCATTTTAATGGACTTTAATAGAGCCCAACATTTAATACTTAACTCAACACGTAACAGTTTTATTCAACGGAGTTTCAAAGGACTATAAACGATCCCAAACGAGGCATTAGGGTCTTGTCTAGTGAAACGATTGTCATTTTTGACAAGAAAAAAAAATGCTCTTTTAAACCACAACTTTTTTTCTAGGTCCAGTCCAGCACAACCAAACGTAAATGCGTATTGTCGTAGGGCGGTCACGTGTTACATATATAAAACGCACATTTGCAGACCATTTTAAATGGCATTAATTGGTCTGCAATTAATGCCACAAGACAATAATTAGTATCAGTTGACATACAACAACGTAGGAACGGTCCTCTTTCTCAACCCTTGTAAGCACTGGGGCGGAGTTTCGCGTTCGTCTTCTGTCATGACGTATTGCGTGGGGTCACGCTGACGCATCACGACCGGATTTAGATGAGAAGTTGTGGTTTAAAAGTGGATATTTTTTATTTTTCTTGTCAAAAATGACAATCATTTCGCTAAATAAGATGTTAAGTGTTGAGTTAAGTATTAAATGTTGGGCTCTATTAAAGTCCATTAAAATGAGAAAAATCCTGCAATGTTTTCCTCAAAAAACATAATTTCTTCTCGACTGAACAAAGAAAGACACCAACATCCTGGATGACATGGTGGTGAGTAAGATTTTTCTTTTAAGAAAATTGAATATTCCTTTAAAGGCAGGGTGCATGATCTCTGAAAGCCAATGTTGACATTTAAAATCACCTAAATTAGCACGCCCCTGCCCCAATAGAATCTGGACCTTTTTTTGATAGACCCGTCCCTCACATAAGCATCCCAGGCTACGATGTCGTTTAGTAGACACGCCCCTTACTGCTGATTGGCTATGAGTGTGTTTTGTTAGTCAGCCCGACTCCCTTTTCCAAAGTGTTTCTCAAAAATCACGCACCCCAGAGTGTACTGAACAGTAACTTCTTTTTTCGAGGGCGCTCGAATTTTGTAACAACATGTATGTGGTCCATCATGTGTGGTTCGTAATTTCAAAATATGTGTTTTGTGCATCGAGTGATTCTGTGTGCATTACGTGTTTTGTCAAAATAAGTGCATGCTGCAAATACGTCTAAATTGTTTTTGATAAAAGAGACACTTGCGTTTGCCAGTTACACGCATAATCACATGCGTAATCAGAGTTTACTGTTAAGGAAGTGTCTTGCGTGTATTTTGTGAACGTGAGCATCGCCTTTATCGTAAACGGTTTTGACGCGTGTGCAGCAGGCACTTATTTTGACAAAACACTTGATGCACATGGTTTACATGACGCAGCAAACACATATTTTGAAAATGCAAGCAACACACATGACACTATAAACACATATTTTGAATTAGCGCCCCTCGGATGAGTAGTCACGAGCCGTCACTGCCTATTTGTTAACATAATCCAATAGCCTGCTGCCTACAGTATATGATGTTGTTTTAATAGATAATAGATTATAAACAAAAGTAATATGTAAAACAACATGCACTGATTTATTATAGACAGTAAGGGTCAGTATTCATGTTAGACATTAACATTGAACAAATGACACGAGTCACCTTTAATGTTTTGCGCATTAGTGATGCATAAGGCCGTCAGACGTCTCCGGCTGTTTTTTGCATTGGGTATTGCGATATTTTCTTGGCAGCGTGCCGTTTATTGCATCCTATTGAACAAGCGTTCATTAATGGCACCCTGAATGCAGCTGTGTTTTCACCGCCGCCCTTTTTTCGAACGTGCATACAGAAATGCTCCGAATGCGGGATTTTTCATAAAGTATTTAGATGCTGGACATTTTTAATGCATCGAAAATCAAGAACACCTTCATTTTTTTGTGCAAGAACATCAAAGCGATAAGGTGGAGGTAGCGTGGAATAATAGTCGCCACATGCAGCTGATGTATAATTCATGCATCAATACAGCAGATGTGTTGTATAAAGTAATTAACTAATCAGAACAATCAGGAGAGAGAGAGAGAGAGAGAGAGAGGGAGACTCCAGATGCATCTGCTGCGTGCGCCAAATGAAATCTGTCTGTCTTGCAGGGACGCTTGCAGCAGGAATGGATAGCCTAGTTCTCAATGTCCCTAACTCTCTCTCTCTCTCTTCTTCTTCTTTTTCTGTCTGTGTCTCTCGACCTTTCCCTCTCTGCAGTTGCCCTAAACTAGAAGACCTTCCACCAGAGCAGTGGACCCACTCTACAGTAAGAAATGCCCTCAAGGAGTTACTCAAAGACATGAACCAGAGCTCTTTGGCAAAAGAATGTCCCTTATCACAGGTGCTGGAGCCTTCCACATCTAGTTGCCAAGATTGCGAGTGTCCCTTTTCAAATGCCCAGAGTTTGATAGAGTGGAAATGGACCGAATTGCCATAGATATCCAAATCGATAGCCATTGTCATCCCTGTAGATTAATGCACTTTATTTTTCTGCCGCTTTTAGCGAGGTTGTCGTTATGGTTGTGGGGTATTGTTGGGTAAACAATGGATGAACCGCAATGATCTTGATAATGCATTTCGGGATGCGGCAAATCTTATCCAAACCGGGTAAGACTGTGGTTGTGTATTTCACGGAAAGATTGAACAAATTATGTTTTCCTTGAAGAAAATTAAGCCTAATTTTAGGACCATGTTGATCTCATGACAGTTAAGCACAATTTTCACCTCAAATTCTCATTAGCGTGACATAAAAATATATTTAATTAATAAACTATTTATACATCGTGACATTAAATGCAAGATGCCAAATGATTTATAGGTTAAGTATTGTATTAAGATGTCGTGAGAAGGTCTTTCATTTTCTTCAATGCAAAACATATTTTTCTTTTGATTGTGACCTGGACTTGTTTATACTTTATGTAGCCAGTCGTTCCAGAAAAACGCTGTTTTTTTGTGGTTGTTGCGGGCAAAAATCCTTGAACTTGCGGCACGTTTTCTTAAAATATGCGATGGAATATGCAATGAAATTTTATGCAAAATGAAATTGCAAAAAGTTTTTGCAGCTTTTAAGTGTTCACGTCACATAATCACTTCACTTCATAACATTCCCATGGCAACAGGGGACATGGCTGCGCTTGTGTGAAGTAAATGCAACATTTTTCAACTTTCTTCTAAGAAATATGCGATTTTTGCTACAAAAATGCGGAGATTATGAAATCATGCAAGCCCCGCATATTTTGCAAGGGGGGAAACTGCAATATATCCTGCGAAAGTGCTGCGTATTTGAAAAAATGCGCCCCCCCTGCATAAATATGCGAACTTTGGCTGATTATGCGTTGAATCATGCGATCGCATAATCACGTTTTTCTGAAGGGACTGTGTAGCATGCATTGCAGTAGCAGCGCAAAAGATTATAAGTTCGATTCGTAGGAATAATGCATATTTTTGCTACGAAAATGCGGGATTATGAAATCATGCAAGCCCCGCATATTTTGCGCACGGAAATTTGCAATTTACGCTGCGAAAGTGCGGTGTATTTGAAAAAATGCTTCCCCCGCATAAATATTCAGACTTTTGGCTGATTATGCGTTGAATCATGCGATTGCATAATCACGTTTTTCTGAAGGGACTGTGTAGCATGCATTGCATTAGCAGCGCAAAAGATTATAAGTTCGATTCGTAGGAATCATGCAAATTTTTGCTACGAAAATGCGGGGATTATGAAATCATGCAAGCCCCGCATATTTTGCGCACGGAAATCTGCAATTTATGCTGCGAAAGTGCAGCGTACTTGAAAAAATGCGGCCCCCGCGTAAATATGCGGACTTTGGATGATTATGGGTTGAATCATGCGATCGCATAATCGCGTTTTTCTGGAGGGACTGTGCAGCATGCATTGCATTAGCAGCGCAAAAGATTATAAGTTTGATTCCCAGGAAACATGCATACTGGTCAAATGTATATCTTGAATGCAACGTAGTTTAGTTGCTTTGGATAAAAGTGTCAGTCAGATGCATACATGTAAAAATGTTAACGTGTTTATGAGTTTCGCTGACTCAGAGCAGAAGAATGGTTGAAATGTTTCATCTGGTTTTATTGTTGGAGAAACTGTAGTGTATTTCAGCTCGTTCTTTTCGTGCAGGTGTATGTGTGTGTTTGGAGCTGTGGAGAGCAGTGATGTAAAGAGTCCCAGGGTGCTGTTCAGTCAGCACAGGGGCCGGGCTGCTCCACATCTCTCTAATCACTCTGTTTACAGTCCATATGTGAGCTATTCCCACTGAGCGCCGGCCCGGTACTTACACTGAATTAAAGCCCCGCTCGCATGCTGCAGGCTGGGCGGCCCGCGTGTGCTGCAATTTTCCGAGGAGGGGGGAATTTTCCTCTTTTGTTGTTTTAGATTCTCTAAATGAAAGTGGGAGCATCGCTGTCTAATTTTAATCACAAACGAGTTAACGTTTTGAGTTAGAGGAGGATTCGTCGTCTAGCACTCAGGAACGTGTTGGTGTTGTTTTTGGGTATAGGTAAGATGTTTTTTTCGTATAGCTGTACTGTTGATTAGGATGAGTGGGAAGGATTAATATTTTATAGGATTAATTTCTTCTTAATACTAGTAAATGCCACTACTGAAAAGGTTAATAATGGAGGTGTATTGTGCCACTTTGGATTAAGTTTGTCGGGGAGGAATTATAGGGCTCAGATGCAAAATCCTCCAAGTGCGTCTGACGTGTGTTCTTATAAATGAGCATTTTTATTAGACTCTTGATGGGTGACCTGAGGCCGGGATTAAGCAGATTTTAAGGAAAAGTATTTGATGAGTGTATAGTACATGCATGCCAAGACCATTCTGTTTAAATCATTTTCTCGTTTTTGATGGATGTGGCGTTTGGAGGCTTTTGCATCTGAGCTCCTTAATTGTAGATGTGCATTAATTTGCAGTGGAAGCTGTAAGTTCTGTATTTTGTGGTTTTCAAACTTTTCGACATGCACCCCGCCCCCTTGTTTAGTGTGTGCATCCCTTTGTGGCCTCCCCCAAGACAATTCATGACATAATCAAACTTAGAATTTGAATTAAACAAAACATTAAATGATACAATGCAATGCTATTGACAATAGCCTTATTTTTATGATGTTAAATTACATAGAATTTATAATAAATTAATGTATTTTTAAAAAACTAGGGCCCCCTCTACAGGCCCCCAGTTTGAGAACCACTGGTTCAGGGTAATGTGTAACATGCTTTTAAGAAATGTACGCCAATTTGTACACTCTCAGGAAAAAGTTAAAGCTGTCACTGGGATGATACCCTTTAAAGAGACACAAATGTGTACAATTTAGGTATATACTGCATATGTACCCTTGAGGTACTAACATGCACTCTTTAGGTATAATTGTGTACTTTTTGAAAAGGTACTGCCCCAGTGACAAATTTAGTACTTTTTGTGTACATGTAGCAACAGTTACACAGCAATATTTAGTAGTAATTGACTTGAAATGTATTTTTTAGGCTGGTGGATAGTCAAGCTTAAAACACTACGCAAACTTATTTTCACAAACTCCTCCAGGGTTTCTTATAAACCCCATTATGCCCCATTCAGACCACCAGCGAATGGCAGTAGCATAGCGAAGCTTGGCGACTTCCGGCGACACAAGCAAAAGTTTTCGTTGGCGATCGGATGGGCGTGTCCAGCGACAAGGGGTCTAAACAAGGGGTTAGAGTTCATGAAGGTACTAAAGAGAAAAATACAGAATCAGATATTAATACAGATAGTTTTAATGACAAAAAGGATGGCTAACGATTAATCGTGATTAATCTATAGCAGAATAAAAGTTTTTGTTTACATCATATATGTGTGTGTGAACTGTGTATAATAATTATATATATATATATAAATATGCACACATGCATGTATCATTTTAAGAAAAATATATTTATATATAAAGTATTTATAGTGCTGGGCAAAGATTAATTGCGATTAATCACATACACAATAAAAGTAAATTTTCGCATAATATATTTGTGTGTGCTGTGTGTAATTATGATGTATATTTAAACACACACACATAAATGTATACATTTCAGAATTTATTTATTTATTTATATTAATAAAATGTATATATAATATAGAATATATACAAATAAATAAATATACACATGTAAATGTTTTTTAAATACTTACATGAATGTGTGTGTATTTATATATATATATATACCTAATAATTACACACAGAACATACTTGTATATTATGTTACATATCACTTTTATTTTGTATGCGATTAATCACGATTAATCTTTGCCCAGCACTATTTTAATATAAATTTGACATAAATATACACATGTATATACATTTCTTAAATATATACATGCATGTGTGTGCATTTATCTATACTAAGTTATCATACACAGTTCACACACACATATATGATGTAAACAAAAACTTTTATTCTGCTATAGATTAATCGTGATTAATCGTTATGAATGAACAATAATTGTGTAACAAAAATAATGTTTTAGACACTATATAATTTGTTTAAAGTTAATTTATATTGTTTTTTTGGGGAGGTGGTCCTATAAGATATCTCTAATTCTGTAAAGGTTCAAACTTCTGGACTAGTCACTCAGTTTCGGACTATAGTGTTGTCGACCATACTGACCCATGTCGAGTTTATTGTGCATTTGGCCTGGAAAACATATTGAGTGTGTACATAAATACAATTCAAGCGCCAGCACAGTGATATATAAGCGAAAGCTCCACAGGTCTGCGAGCCGTGTTGCGGGCCCTGCCCTCTCATCAGCTGTCATTCAGCACACGTATGTTTCTCTGTGAGCGAACTTAACCCCTGTGTCCCTTCAGACGACCGCAACAAAAGAGCGTCCCACCCACCCCGTGGCCCCGGAGGAGCAGCTGTGTAGTTGCATAGCAGCAAATAGCCATCAAATGCCATCTTTGTGGGCCGAGCTCTGGATTTGACACAGGCCCCTTTCTCTTTCACATAGAATGGATAGAAAAGAAGCTGTAATTAAGACGTTTTATTTTTTGTTTTATTTAAACGGAGGTGGACGCTCACCCACCTCTCCCACACAATGTCTCTGTGCAGTAGAGAAAGATGCAATGCAAAAGGGAGGTATTATCAGGGATGTGCCTGGTTAGATCTAGAGCATTTTTATGTGCCTCTCCCATGACGGAAAGTCAAATAGATGATTTAGTTTGATAACCGCGTGACAGACTTCCTGGGCTCACCGATAAGGCCTTGAGATGGATATCATTTAAAGGGACTCTTCCTATTAAAGTACCTGCTAATGGTTACGGGCGCTCTTAATCCGCGTGGTTGGTGTCGCTTCGGCTCAGTAGATATGTTGTGACGTACGGTGTGAGATGAGTGATTAATGAACATTGATTTTCACAACATCTGTGTCATCGCAGAGAACTGTACCCGCTATATGACCTGACAGGGCTGGTGCTCTCGTAAACCGATTCGTAGATAAGACACAAATCTTTTACGTAGTGGGTACTTTTTATTTCTCTGCTATTGTTAGTTGCTTGTTTACGTTAGCGGCCTTGCATCATCTATCTCTAATGATTGTTGTTCTGGGATCAGTGATGACAAAGGCTACGGGTGACATTTAAAACGCCAGTTGGCCTTCAGAAGTGCAGCTGCCCGGCCACCTATCAGCATGGCGCGGTCTCGGAGAGCACACTGTGGTTTCATATTCCAGCGTCACTTTAGAGGGTTTTTGTCTTAGATACTGTTGTACACTTTTCATTTCTATAGCAGCGTAAGCTTTGACGGTAAAGGTTAACAGTCCTTTTCAAGCAGACAGGGTGATATATGCTCTTTTACCCTCTTTTGCCTGTTCCTGCTAACTGCGCACCTGTCATTTCTGTGCATTAGAGGTGGGCAGTATGACCAAAATATATATGCTTTTCAGTTTGTTTTATTTTTGGAATTTAAAAATTAGCCACTTACTGTAGATATGAACTAAATTCTCCCCACTATTTTAAAATATGGGCAAGTTAAAGTTAGTATAAGAGTAAAAAATGCCCAGAAGATAACAACAGATAAAGTTTTGATAGACAGAATCTTGTTTTTAAATTCATTATTAATTTTATAGAGATTTGAAGCTATTGCAGGGGTCTCCAACCTTTTTGTGAGCACGCGCTACCACAATGGATGAAATCAAACAACCCGCGGGCACCATGTTGGAGACCACTGCGCTATAGTATTTATTGTATTTTGTATTTATGCATACAGTGCATTAAAAATAGGCAATATGTAAAAATGAAAAGTATGAATATATGCACTAACCTACAGGCAGGATAAATACCTGTATATGAGAGACGGATCTCTAGATATAGATATTATGAATATGACCGGTGCTATGAGGTGATGACCATGGAGTCTGTTTTATGGTCTTGACGCTCTTTACTTTCTATTAGACCTAAACCGTTGCATCTTTTTCTCAAAGTTCTCAGAGTTTTGTCTTAGCTTGCTTAAAGTTCAGAAAACTTTACAACTGTTAGCATTGTGTGCAAGAAGTGCTTTTTTTGTTTGGCGCCGCAGCTCCTTGCGCATGCCTCGAGAGACTTCATACGAGAAACCTGCGGTGGATTCACTAGCATATTATGATATGATAAAAATAACTCGTTCATTTGTTATGAATTCATTATTTTGCATGTTTTTCCATCACACTTAGTTTAAAGGAAAAGACCACAGTTTTTCAATATTTTACTATGTTTTTACCCTAACTTAGACAAATTAATACATACCTATATTGTTTCAATGCATGCACTTTATCTTTGTACAGCACCTCGTGAATGTGTTAGCATTTAGCCTCGCCACATTCATTCCTTAAGATCCAAACAGGGATGAATTTAGAAGCCACCAATACTTCCATGTTTTCCCTATTTAAAGACATGAGTAGTTACACGAGTAAGTATGGTGGCACAAAATAAACTTTCGTTTGGAGCCATAGGAATGAATGGGGCTAGGCTAAATGCTAACACATTGAAGAAGCGCTGTACAAAGATTAAGTGCACGCATTGAAAAAAAGATAGGTATGTATTAAATTATCTGAGTTAAGGTAAGAACATAGGAAAATATCGAAAACGGTGGTGTTTTCCTTTAACATGTGGGAGTGCAGAGTTGGCCACCCCCACTTATTTACATTTTGCCGAATGCATGTAATAGAAAAGTCTGTTACGTCTGACATTTTATTTAACAGAATATACCGTAATACCGCCACATTTTAAGAGGGGCTTAATGCAATAAGACCACCTCTATCATTTAGTATGATGCCATTGGAGAACATTATAAACCCATATCATATCTTGGGGATCCTGCCCATCAAGCAGTTTGGTGGTTAAAAGATGTCTAATAGCCGTCCAATAGCCCACATGTCTAACTGTGGGTTCACACCAGCCGCCTTTGAGGCGTCAAAATCGCGTATACCGCGTCTAATTTGCCGTTTGAACATTTTGAGTATACTCGCTTCATTCGCGCGTGAAATTCTAGTCATTGAGACATTCACGCGGAAATTCGCATCTATGGAGGGCCTTCCATAGACTTCTGCGACTCCTGATTAGTTAACGCGGCGCGTTTTACCGCCAAAGTCCACATTTTTCATCTCGCGCGTTTGCCACGGCAACGCTCAATTCGCACGAACTAGACGCGTGAATGAGGCAGAATCGCGTCTACCTCATTCGCGCTGCGAGACCTCCAGACGCACATCAACGCGTCTTCACATTGACTTCACTTGCGCTTGACGCCTTTACCGCGGCTGGTCTAAACGTAGCATAAGGTTTAAACAAGGAAAACTTGGGCTGTCAGTGAAAATTTAATAGACATTTAATCGTAACCCAAAAATAAATTAAATGAAATAAATAAATAGATAGATTAAAACCAAACAGCTTGTAATCACTGTCGCTTTGCTTACATGATGGAATATAAGTTATTATGCTAAAACAACATGGTTCACTTTGTTTAGATGCTGCATGTAAGAACGTTAATTTATTAAGACTTGCTGCAAGAGGTGTGAGGATGAAAGCTAAACTTATCCTTAAAGGTCCCGTGTTCCTTGTTGTGGATATTCTGAGCGCCCCCACCACCCCGCCCTCCACGTCCCCGAGTGCTCATGTTATAAAAATGATAAAGCTGGCATACCTGTAATTTCAAACCAGATGGTTTCATCTTTTGAATATTTATAACAATCAAAACAATTTCTGCGCTACGTAGCCTCGGGCCATTAATGTGTTAAGTGTTGGGTTTAATGAAATGAAATCTCAGCTTTTTTTTGAGTGGAATGTATTAAAATAGAAGACGAATAAAGAAAAGATGCTGGTGTTGGGCAGCAAAGAGAGATGAACTCATTGTGTGGTATCAACCTGAAGCTCTGATCCTGGAAACGGAAGCTGAAATCCCCAAAGCAGCATCTGCTTTATGTGCATAACAGATTTATGCTGCTGTTTTCTACTTTGCTGTCTTTCATACTCTGTGGCATTTGTTATAAAGGGACAAGCATTCGTTTGGTTTTTCCTAATGAAGAGATCCATTACTGCAGCTATTTGTGCATGAATCACATTTCTTAGTTTTTTTATTTTTACGTCAAGATGCCACCATAAATGAGTGCCCAATGTTATGACAATACTGTACGTAAAAGTGAATTTAAATGTCACTGTTTGCTGTCTCTGTCTCTTGCAGAGTATGATTTCATCAATTGTTAACAGCACTTACTATGCAAATGTGTCTGCTGCGAAGTGTCAAGAATTCGGACGCTGGTATAAACATTTCAAGAAGACAAAAGATATGATAGGTAAGCAAAATCGCACCAGATTGTCACAACTGTGAAAATTAGGCGGTTAATTTTTCAATGTCTGTAAACCAGTTATGTTTGCCTACTCACTGTTATAATAAATATGTATTTACTGTATGTGTGCTTTGTAAAATCTATATAACCTATAATGTTTGCTCATCGTTCAGGAAAAAATGCAGTCCAAATTATGTTTAAGATGCATGATTTTTTTAGCTTAAAAAAATGTTCAAACGTGCATCCGTCGACTGTCAGTCAGTTGTTTTGCTTAACTTTGACATCTGCTTCTTGTTTCCTGTTCACACGTTCACTTTTAAACACACTAACAGTCTCTCTCTCCCTCTCTCACTCTCTCTCTTCACACCTGTGTGCTTGCGTGTGTTTGTGAACGTGTGGTCGTCTGCGCAGTCGTGCGCCAGCCCTCCCAGCTGGAGGGCTACCTGGGGACGTGTGTCCTCCATGACAGTCCACGTGCCACCACATTAGGTAGGTCACGTGATGCACCGCACCCCCTTAGGTGCCTGCTGCCTTTATATATTTATTCACGTGCCTGTGCGAAGCAAAGGCTGAAATGCCGTTGTGGTATGTTAACAACTCACGGCAGGCCGAGAGCCGCGTGAGGAGGACTATTATGTCGGATGGCATGGGCTGCCACAGTACGAGCAATGAAATGCATTGTTTACAAGCAACAAACGCTATTTGTTGTGGCAATAATGTCGGCAAAAAGATTTATTTTTGTTTTGGTCGTGACAGTACAACGGTTCTGTTCCTGTAGCTCGATTGGTAGAGTATTACTTTAGCAATGCAAAGGTCATGGGTTTGATTCCCAAGAAACAAGCATATGTGACAATAAAATTGTAGCATATATCTTAAATGCACTGTGCATTGTGTTGCTTTAGCCTGTAATGATAATGGTTAATACACAGTGAGTATTTGTGGGTCTAGGTGTCATGTTTTGTAAGTGGACCATAAGAGGCAAGCCTCTTTAAGAAGTCGATCATGTGGAGCGAGGCGAGCCGTCTCTCCACACAGCGGTGACACGGCCAGCGCAGGCCAGCTCTCATTCAAACACAGCACGAGAGCCCACCGCACCGTCGGGTTTTACATCCCTCCCCCCAACCCAAATTCCCTCCCATTGTGCTCCTAATCCCAGCCTGCTTTGTGCCGAATTCCAGAGGAGGGACTGTGGTTCTCTGTGTGCTGCTGATGGGGCCGGGAATACTTTCTTTAAATCTTTTCAATTTGCATGGAAAGCGCGTGCCCCCAGCGGTCCCGAACACCAAAAACACAACCGAGAGGCACACCGTCGCACAAGAGCACAGGAGTGAGGGGGATTATGGGAGGGCTTTGATTATTACCCAATTTTTTGTTTGTCTTTTCTCACTTTTTGGCGATTTTGAAAAGAACAGCCGCCGCTTTGTGCGCGCTGTCAGTTAGACACATGTTTGTGTCCTTGCGGTTATTGTGCGCGTCTCTGGAGAGTTTCCATGCGTTTAATCAGCTTTCTATCTCTTGTTGAAATATTTATATTTTGGTGATTTGCCATAACGCTTCTTTTGTGTTTCATAAATCCCGTCAGATTGTCATAGAGTTCGTCTTTGATTGTGCTCGTAGGTGTTGAGCGTCGTCAAGATTATTTTCTTGTGATTTTTTTCTATAAATTTTTCTTTGTTAAAAATTGTGTTCTTGTTTTTTTATTTCTGTGTAACACAAAAGGAAGAGAAGTCATTTTTGGGTCATTTTCAAACCAGCCATTGGGTTAAATTAATCCAAAAAAAATTATATTTGACCCAACAATGGGTTAAATCACGACCTAACAGGTTGACTTCGTCCTTTTTTGACACAATGCTGCGTTGAAAATATCCTAGCATTTTTTTAAAAGTTTAATGAGACTATGGTGCATGTTTTTCCCCATGGATATTGACAAACACGATCACTATAAACTTTCTCTTTTTGTGTTCCAAAACGACACCATTTGGCTTCGGAATGACATTAAAGTAAAAATCTAATAACATAATTTTCATTTTTATATAAACTGTTTATTAAATTTTTGTTTAAAGTCCCCCTGTGGTGACAATCAAGTTTTTATTGTTGTTTATAATATGTCTATGTGGTGTTTTTAATACGTTTTAAGACAAACCATGTGCAAATTAATCATTTAAAAACACTGCTGAGTATTTACTTCATAAAATTAAAGTTTTCCAAAGTTTTCTATTTCACAAACATGTAACCAATCACATTATCACAGTTGAACGAGTGGATCAGTAGTTTGGGCCATAGATGTAATGAATGGATGCTGCATAGACTCTGCGCTGAAAACTGCTAACATCAGCACTAAAAAAATGAGTGTTGCAAGCGTGCAGTTCACGTATGCATTGTATGCATTGTGCAAAAGCAGACTTAGCAGTTATGCGTCTGAAACAGCTGAATGTAGCATCTATTGACATATATATCTATAGTCCGAGGTGTGTTAAAGAGAGAAGGTGGAGACTAATTTGCATATTCATAGATCCGCGTATACTAAATGAAGCACAAGGGTGTTTGAAAGCATGAAGACATTACTGTCACAGGAATTAATTTTTACATATGCTATTATAATGCTCATAAGTTGGGGTTTAACTGATAAAGTGATCGACTACTGGGGGACTTCCAGTCTGTACAGTCATATCAATTAAAACATCCAAAGTCTCTTTTATCCGTAAATCTGTAACAAGTCTGTAAACAGTTTTACTCGGTGGTCTCGGGGACGTTTGCTCTGGCCTTCTAGTTTATATTTAGACTTTCCCAAAATTTCCTATTAGTCAGCTTATGTATCTCGTTCTAGAATTAAGAGCATAAAGGACGCCGTGTGACACTTTCTGGCTTAAGATGTTTTAGCCCCACAACATCTTGATTTTATTGCTCACATGATCTGGTCATGGACATTATTAACTCATTTATGCAGATGCGGGTCACACACTCGCCATGTTATATTATAGAGGTTAAACTGAGTTATTGTGGTAATGGACGGCTGGATCGGACTCTCTATAATTTAGCCTCGATTTCTGATTGTGTCCAAATTTATTAGTGTTTGTTGTTTCATATTTTTTAACTCTTAAACCTATAAATATAATTATTTTTGCTGGTGATGTCTTTTGTTTAATATGGACCTAATATTTGCCTGCCAATAGTCATGGCCGAGAGATCCAGAGCTTAACAAACACCTTAATCAATTGATAATTTTTTCTAGTTAAAAATACTGTCACTTGTTGTTATTAAATAGTTTGATATATTATTGATGTCAAAGATACCAAATCATTACTACAATTTAAATAATGCATCAGTGTGAGTTTGTCTACAGTATTAGGTGCTGTCTTTTGCACCTTATGTTGATGCATTTATGCAGATGCATGAATGCTTAAATATCTTCTGGGTTGCTCGAGGTATTAATGTAAAGACAGTCTGTTATGCTTTAAGTGAATATGAACAGGTGTGACAAAAACATGCATGTATAAGACCTGCGGGCTAATAAAGCTTCTGGTGTCTATTATTTAATTAATACAGGGTTCCCACGGGTCCTAAAGTTTGTGAATCTGGGGGGAAAATAAAAATCCCTGTGAAGTTTTGAAAATATACATACATAGATACAGATCATTAAAAGTGCTTGAAACTATTTTATGCAAGAAGTTTTCTGGGGAAAAAATCCATATTATTCCCTGTGTAGTGTAGGATAATATCATAAAAATTCTAGACTTTTTAAGCACACGTGCTAACTGTTCGCTTTAAATGCTTATATCTTCTGTACACGAATGTTGATTCATACCAAAATGCTTTTTTGCATATTTGTGTTTGACACATGAAAACGTCTCGGGTTACGTATGTAACTGTTGTTCCCTGAGAAGGGAACGAGACGCTGTGTCTCCCTTGCCATACTTTCTGCGTCCCTGTTATGCCGTCTTTGGCAATATTTCAGATAGCGATATACTTCCTGGCTCCCGCGTCACCCTGTCTTTGTCGTTAAGCCTCACCATTGGTTAAATTTGATATATACATTCAGACGCACTTACCCGTGGAGGCGTCCCCAAAGTGTCACCGCAGTGACGCAACGCGAGTTCCCTCGAAAGAGAACTGTAACAATTTATCTTAAAAGGTAACCTTGCTCGTACTTGAAATGTGTGCCCACATTTAGTCCTGGAAAGTCCTTGAAAGGTCCTTGAATTTGAAGTTAACTAAGGTGTGGGAACCATGGTAATATCAAAAACTGTAAATCAACTCACTGTGTCTAATTTATTTCTTTGTTCTTTATTACTGACAATTAACCTGATCGATTACTTGGGAAATCTTAAAACAATGTTTACTAAAATTTTACCCTTTAGGCAATGTTAACTAGTTTTCATTTATTAATAATTAAACTTGAGCCTGTTGGTTTTGCTTGGCGATATCAGTCAAATTAAGTGGGCAGGTTTTCTTATAGACACAATATAAATGTTTTGATATTAGGTCTTATAAATTGAACCACCTGCATTGACATGCTCCTTTTGTATACCCTACAGCCGAAATGGATGGTCTATCTGATCTTTCACCACCTGGACCCAACCACCTCAGTTTCAGCCAGCAGCCCATCCCGGGCAGCACCGCCGAGCAGCCGCCATCTCCGGTGCCCCTGTCCCACACCAGTCAGGCTCCCAGCAGGGCCCAGCTGCCCGGCCTTCACCCCGGTTTGGTGTCCACACCCATGAGCCCTCAGCTTGTGAGCCAGCAGATCGTGATGGCACAGATCCTCAACCAGCAGTACGCCGTCAACCGCTTGCTCGCCCAGCAGTCTCTGAGCCAGCAGTACCTGAACCACCCGCCCGTCAATCGTGCCCTCAACAAACCCCTGGATACGCAGGTGTCCAACAACTCCGAGGTCTCCTTAGAGATCTACCAGTGGGTGAGAGATGAGCTGAAGAGGGCCGGCATCTCACAGGCGGTATTCGCCCGTGTGGCCTTCAACAGGACGCAGGTACAAACAGATTTTTATGAGATATGTATCCTTAAAATAATATGATGCCCTTTCAATACAGTCGCAGTGGTTACATGCTAATAGTTTATATTTTGTTATGCTGGTCTGATCATCCAGGAAATCAGGGGTTATCAGGACCAGTACATCCCAAATCATTTTCTCCTCACCACTCAATCATAAACTTTAACCATCAGCGATCTGGCAAGCGTGGCTGCTCACTGACTCGTGTCTTTCGGTTCGCACGCCCATCGCTTTGACCTTGTTTTTCGCCACTGAATGCAGTCTGTTGGTGACACAGAGCTGGGACAGCCAGGCGGTGCTAGCCAGTCCAAAATTGATAATACAAAGTCAGTATTATCAGTGCCTAATAGGGAAAGCATCATTGTCAATGACTTATACTCTGACTACTTTATTATTACTTTAAAATTATCCACATTACTTGTTTATACCTTAAAAAGTGCAGCCAATTTAAGGGAAATATGCTATTACTCTAACATTAATTATACAAATATAAAAACAACAAATGAAATCAGATCTAGACTTTTGCACAGTACTGTATATATATTATAACTTTATATTGTTAACTTTTGTTAATGCATAAGCTAGCATTTACAGCATTTAATAATCCATTTTCAGCTTCTACTAGTGCATTTATAAAATCAAAAGTTGTAACTGTTTACATTAGTTAATGCACAGTCGCCATTAACAATTGGATTGGCATTAACTAACATTACCAAAGATTAATAAATGGTGATAACTTGTAGTTCATGTTAACAAATACCACCTTATTGTGAAATGTTACCTTAAACTGACAATATACAATGCAAAATTTTGTTAAGCGATCAACAAGGCACAGTTCTCAATAACGTAAGACGTACAGGTTTGTCTCAACCAGCAACTACCCTAGAAATAGCCGGGAAATCGTTAGTGTAATTCCTGCTGAAATCCCGCAGCATGACAACTGTCTGCCGCTATCAGGTGAGACAAAGAGAGACAAACCTGGACCCCTGCCAATGTTAGGGGTGGACCCCGGTTCGGTCATGGACTGTCACCACAGCGTGTGTTGCCGGAGACAGCGGAGAGATACTGTGTCAGGACATAAAAACTACACGACTTGTGTTTGAGCGATAAGAATCTAACGTCGAGACTGAAGCATGTTTATTAAATCTGCATCTTTTTGTTTTAACAATAGTTCACTTTGCAACATGCATTTTTTTCACAGCCCTTAAATATTTATTTTACATTTATAGGCTTATTTGATCATGAATACTTGTGATGACATGTTATGGCGTCTGTGAGTCATGTTTATGTGTGTTTGAGAGATTATAGGGACTAAATCACACCCTAAAGGTTTGTGAAACTTTGCAAGGCACCTGAACGCTAATGGTGCTTGACATTAATTGTTTTTGTCACTTATGGAGTGAAGGGAACGTTTTAATCGTTGCGCTTGTGAGGATTGATCTAACTAAGAGGGTTGTGTGTTTAAAGGAATAGTTTTAGTCAAAAATTATCATTCTGTCATTATTTTCTCACCCCATGTTGTCTCAAACTTTGGACTTTTACTCTTTTTTTACATAGTGGAAGTGAATGGGGTCTGAGTCTGTCAAGTTTTGTTTAGCATCATGTAAATGCCCTGTATGATTTTTTTCTTTTTATGTAGCATGTCCGCTGGTGCCATATTTGATTTAAAAGCATGTAAATGTACTTTATAGCAAACGAAGGTTTTTGCACGAGTTATTTAAACGTATTAAATGGGGCTTTTGTCATTTTAGGGTTTGGCAGCTCCTATTCACTTGTATATATTGAAAATAATTTACATTTAATTTTACAAAGAAAAGATTTCAAAGTGCGAGGGTAAATCATTTTAACAACAAAATTGTGTTTTGTTTTTTTCCTCTAGGGTCTTCTCTCTGAGATTCTCAGGAAAGAGGAAGACCCCAAGACCGCGTCTCAGTCTCTCCTGGTCAACCTTCGAGCGATGCAGAACTTCCTACAGCTTCCGGAGGCGGAGCGCGATCGCATCTATCAGGACGAGAGGGAACGTAGTTTGACCGCTGCCTCTGCGATGGGTCCCGCGCCCCTCATTAGTTCCCCAGCGCCACGGCCTGCACAGGTAACACACTCGAATCACACCACAATTAAACAAACTTATTAGACGTGAATACCCTGTGTAGAGCAGATGGTCGTATGCTTATATGATTACATGATCTGATGTTCGGGTATTCGAGATGATCAAGAGGTTAAAGTTTTGTGTTCTTGTAGCTCAACTGGTTGATTGTTGGCAATGCAAGTGTTGTGGGTTTGATTCCTCGGGAACACACATTGTAAATATGTATACCTGAAATGGATGGTAAGTCACTTTGAATATAAGTGTCTGCCAAATGCATAAATGTAGTAAATGTAAAGCCATTCAGAAATAAATAAGTATTGATTTTATCGATCAGTAATTGATTGAAACATAAAAATTGTACGGCTGCATAACGATTAATCTAGTGCTGCCTCATGATTAGTTGCGATTAGTACGTGTGTGTACTTTGTATAATAATTATGTATAAATACACACACAGACACGCATATATATAATTAAGAAACATTTGCATGTGTATATACATGTTTATATTTATATATATATATAATCTATATTATATATAAATATTTATTATATTAATATATTTTTTCTTTAAATTATACATTGTGTGTGTATTTATATACACAATATTATTATTATTATTATTATACATAGTACACACATATATTATGTAAACAAAAACTTTTATTCTGCAAACGATTAGTTGCGACTAATCGTGAGGCAGCACTAGATTAATCGCAACTATATGTGATCATATATGTGTATAATAATAATAATGTATATAAATACACACACATACATATGAAGAGTTTCGTTGCAAAACGAGATAAATCCATTTTTTTTACATTTTTGTCAAAACATGTTCATTATTATGTTATCATGTTATTATTTTGTTTTATAGTGCTACTTAGCTGTATTTTTTAAGTTATGGAGGTTTAAATCAAAACAAACCAACTGCAGATTTCGATTTCTGAACAATTAAAAAAACGGTGGTTATCTCGTTTTGCAACGAAACTCTTCATATATAATTTTAAGAAAAAAATATATTTATATATTAAGTATTCATATTTATATATAATATAAATTAAATGGAATTATAAAAATGTATATGCACATGCATTTCTTAAATATTCACATGCATGTGTGTATATTAATATATGCATAATTATATAAATATATGATGTAAACAAAAACGTTTATTCTGCAAGCGATTAGTTGCAATGCAACCCTAGAAAATTGGGCGCACAAAAATTAAGTCACTTGACTGGAAACAATATGATAAAAAATAGCATTTAATTTACTATGATGTAACATGCGCTTATGAATCCAAAAATTTCCGAGAAATATCATTTAGGATCAATTTAGATTTTTATATTAGATTTGAATCTCTTGCATACCTTTGTTAAAGTATTTGCTCTGCACAGGGTGTACGTTAATACTTAAATTCCCAAGGAATGGCGACCAGCTGCTGCAAAAATGTTTAAAATTTGTATGATGGTAAAACACATCTTCCTATCCCTGTTTATTGTTAAGTATAGTTAAGTATAAGTAAGGTATAAGGGTTTATTTCCCATTAGGTATAAACATCAAGGATGGGTGATATAATCAACGTCTTATTTCACGGTATGCTTCATTTTAGTCAACTAAACTCAAAAAACTAAAACTTATATTATATAAGACACATAAAGGACAGTTTTGCATCTGATGAGTGCTTTCAATCATTCGTGCTTATTGTAAACAAACAAAAAAACTTTACATAATGTCATATCGTTCAGTCCCAGTACACCACGTGTAGATAATTTTAAATTTGACCAAACATCATAACTCAGAACGTCTTAACAATCACAATTCATCACAGTTTTGGTAACTATATGCTAAAAGTAAAACATGAGAAAATTCCCATATTCTGACTCGTGGCAATAACTCGTGTTTATGAGTTGTTAGTCTCTTATAGACAGGAGCTGTTTGTGCCTGGCATGCAAAGAGGAAGCGTTTAGTGCAGGATAGAGTTCAGGAAAAGTTTCTTTCACACCCAACCACTTATCCAGCTCAGAAATCTCCTAAGAAGGGCCGGAAGGTATGCAGAACGGTCTCCATCGCGGCCCCTTCAAACGCAGCTGAGTGTGTCTTAGTGCATTGGACACAAAGCCTTCCTGTGTGTGATGGACTGAGACCGGGTCTTTTAAACGGGATAAAAAACTCACACGCACAGTATGTAAAGACCGAAATGTCATCAGCATTCACTCGAGTGTGCACGTATTAGTGTGTGTGCACGCATGCGTGCATCGTGTGTTGGTGTGTGTGTGTATGTGTGCACGAAACAGATGCTGTTTTCCTAGTAAGATCCCATTATCAGACGCTTTGTAACCTGATTATTCAGCAACTGCGTCTGATTCCTCAGCCTTGTGCAAGTCTGTGTCACCCATTTGTACGAAACTCAATCTGATAACATTTTCAATCAGATATATCAATGCACGCACAGGCAAACGTGTACAGTGGCTCCATGCCAAACCCACTGACCTGCCCTGCCGTCTACTGAATTCTCATTTACATGACATTTACATTTATGCATTTATACAAAGCAACGTACAGTGCATTCATTCTGTACATTCCCTGGGATCAAACCTATGACCTTTGCATTGCTAATGAAAGCTTCACCCACTATGCTGAATCCATCTGAGCTTATGGCAATAATGTCTTGAAATACTGTCTACGTATACATGAAGGTCTTCAGGCCTTCTGTTGAACCTGCTATCGGTCAGCTGGGATAATGGCTCGTAATTTGTTCATCAGTCACATTTGGGTAAAAGATGCCCAATAAAGCAGGTAGAGCAAGGTATGTTGATGCATGCCAGGTCGAAGCTGGCAGATACGAGTGAGACGTTCGCAGGATTTTCTGCTGTAAATCAGCAGGGTGGCAGCGTCTAGCAGCGCTGCGAGGCTTTTATGATGCCCATAAAAACAGATGTGCAGGTACAGTATGTCTCTCAAATACGTTAATGGATCGTCGGGTTTGCAATCTCAAGATGTGGTCACAGAATAATTTAACCCATATATTGATGCTTTACATGTAAATACGTGCTAAAGGTTTGGTTGATGGGAAGTTTAACCATCAAGGTACTTCCCTGCAGAAATCAGATCTGGTGGCTTATTCTGCTGTGATGTCATTATGTATAGCTAGAGCGTTCAACTCTTGAATGAATAGTAGAAATAAACTGATATTTTTAGCTCTTTGCCCTAATTGTGTGTTGATGTTTGTGTGTCCACAGCCCAGAAGAGAGGAGTGTAATAATGTAAGACCGGAAGACTGGAATCCCAGAATTCCAGTGGGGATCTCTCCTGTGAGTGTATACAGCATGGTACAGTACAACGTTTATAAAATCAAAAAATAAACCTTTTTTTTTGTTTTATTTTTTCAGAAATGACTACTGGTGCTAACTCTAAGATTACGGTTATTGCTTTATTATATATTTATAAGCTCCATATGGGACCTTGGACCACAAAGCCAGTCATTAGTCGCACGGGTATATTCGTAGCAATAGCCAACTATACAGTATGTGGTATGGGTCAAAATTATCAATTTTTCTTTTATGCCCAAACTTATTAGGATATTATGTAAAGCTCATTTACCATGTTAACCATAAATACATATATTTTTATACAAAAATTTAAATTTTTTGCACCCTCAGATTCCAGATTTTCAAATAAATCTCAAGTTCCAAAAATGGACCCTTTTGACTGGTTTTGTGGTCCAGGGTCATATCCAAATATCTGTGATATCATGCCTCTCTTTCTGTCTGTCTAACTCAGTCTATCTCCACATTTTAAATGGGATGCACAGTTAAAATCAGTTATTCATAATGGAAGCCACATAAAATCCACAATTAAAGATCACAAAAGTGTATAGTTAAATCAAAAGGAGGTGATTGTTGTTAACACTCCTTAACTCAAGGCTTAACCCTGACACCAGTAATTTTACAACGTTAGGAATGTTGAAAAATGTTTTTATTTTTATCAAGGATCATTCTGTAAACCTCATTAATAATCTATTTGTTTACCTGTTCGTTGTGTTGTTGTGTTTGGTGTGCTCAGGTAAAGCCCAACTCTCTGTCATCTGAGTGGAATGGAAAATCTGAAAGCTGTGTGTTAAATATCAACTCCTCCATCTATGATGAGATCCAACAGGAGATGAAGAGAGCCAAAGTGTCTCAGGCCATGTTTGCCAAGGTTGCTGCTTCAAAGAGCCAGGTACGCAATCGCACAACATTCGCCAAGTACACTATTACACATCACTTACCAGGTGTACAATCGAACAACACTCGCCAGGTGTACAATCGTGCGGTACTAGTCAGGTGTACAATCACACGATACGCACCAGCTGTACAATTGCACGACACTCACTAGCTGTACAATTGCACCACACTCGCCAGGTACACAATTGCACAACACTTTCAAGTTGTACAAACGCTCAACATTTGTCAGGTGTACAATCGCACGACACTCGCCAGGTGTACAATCTCACGACACTCACCAGGTGTACAATAACACAACAATCACCAGGTGTGAAATCGCACAACACTCGGCAGGTGTACAATCAGACAACATTTGCCAGGTACACAACCGCACAACACTCGCAAGGTGTGCAATCGCACAGCACTCCGCAGGTATACAAGCGCACAACACTCACCAGGTGTACAATCCCATGACACTCGCCAGGTATATAAGCGCACAACACTCGCCAGGTGTACATTCGCACAACACTCGCCAGGTTTACATTCGCACAACACTTACCAGGTGTACAATCGCATGACACTCGCCAGGTATATAAGCGCACAACACTCGCCAGGTGTACATTCGCACAACACTCGCCAGGTGTACATTCGCACAACACTCACCAGGTGTACAATCACACAACACTTGCCAAGTGTGCAGTTACACAACACCCGCCAGGTATACAATCACATGACACTCGCCAGGTGTACAATCGCATGACACTCGCCAGGTATATAATCACATGACACCCGCCAGGTATTCAATCACACAACACTCGCCAGGTATACAATCACATGACACCCGCCAGGTATATAATCACATGACACCCGCCAGGTATACAATCGCACGACACTCGCCAGGTGTACAATCACACGACACTCGCCAGGGGTGCAATCGCACAACACTCGCCAGGTGTGCAATCGCACAAGAATCACCAGGTGTACAATCACATGACACTGACCAGGTGTACAATCGCACAACAATCGTTAGGTGTACAATCACACAACACTCACCAGGTATACAATCACATGACACTCACCAGGTGTACAATCACACATCACTCGCAAGATGTACTATACCACAACACTCACCTGGTGTACAGTAGCACAACACTCACCAGGTGTACAATCGCACAACACTCGCCAGGTGTACAATCGCATGACACTCATCAGGTGTACAATTGCAAGAAACTTGCCAGGTGAACAATCACACAACACTCCAGGTGTGCAGTCACACAACTTTCGCCAGGTATACAATCACATGACACTCACCAGGTGTACAATCACACATCACTCGCAAGATGTACAATACCACAACACTCACCTGGTGTACAATCGCACAACACTCACCAGGTGTACAATCGCACAACACTCGCCAGGTGTACAATCGCACAACACTCGCCAGGTGTACAATCGCACGACACTCATCAGGTGTACAATCGCACGTCACTCGTCAGGTGTACAATCGCATGACACTCATCAGATGTTCAGTCACACCACTTTCGCCAGGTATACAATCACATGACACTCACCAGGTATACAATCATATGACACCTGCCAGGTATACAATCACACGACACTTGCCTGCTGTACAATCACACAATGTTTGCCAGGTACAGGTACAAAATGTGACTTTATCTGAGCTGATGTGTTGGCATTACACAAGTTTTTTGTCTGGTTGATAAAACATGGTCTGCCTTTGTTTGTGTACAGTCTAAGCAAGACATAATGTTCTGATATCAAGATAACAATGTAAAAGCCGAGGTTTGTTAAGCCTTCGACTCGTCGCCGACAGGTAACGCCTCACCGTAATAACTAATCCTGTGTTATTTTAGGGTTTGCGAGCGTCGGACAGTGTTGCAACCTAAAACAAATGTGTTTATATAATTCAACGACGCAAAGACCCCGCTGTTATCTCACAAAGCGAGCAGCTACCGCTGAACACAGGCCTCTTTGAGAGACATTACGAGCTCTTTCAGTCTATTAAAACTAATTAAAGAAACGCAAGGCAAGCCCCATTATTAAAGGTTTCGCATATCTACGTGCGCACTTAAAGATTTTCAGAATTACATCTGATGGAGGGAAAAGGCGAATAAAAGCCCTAAATTATCTGGAAATATCTGCAGGTTTTCGCTGATTGAGATGATTATAGTGCCAGATACTTTTGTTTTGACCAAATTACAGTTGGATGCACAAACCACTGTTTTTGTTAAAGAGTTCAAAGTCGAGGTGGGTGGGGAATTGAGGCCGTGGCGTTTATTCCAGGAGGAATTTCGTATGAAATGACAGTTTGAGAGAAAAGACCCCTGTCTCTGTCTCTCTAGCCCTGCCTGAGCCTGTGTGCTCCATTCATGGCTGGTGTGAATGTGAATTGAGCTGCAGATAAGAACTCTGCTAATTACGCAGCTGAAAAAGGGGCCTGGGAGAGCACTTATCTCTGGCTCCATCTCGTAATGTGCGCTCCCCGGGCAGCTGGCGCCCCCCTCCTTTTCTTTCCCAGCCCCCTCCGCAGGGCCCGTAGGGGGGCGCCGGCTAAACGTCCGGCCGGTGCCGAGCGCCTGGTGATGCTGGTGTGAATTCTGGTGGCGATGGTTTGTGTCGCTGGCTCAGGTCAGGTTGGATTGATCGTGGTTCAGAGATGTGAACACCACCAGGGTCGTAATTAAAGGTGATGTCGAACCTCTGGCAAGTGCTTGCCTATTCGAAAGTAATAGTGGATCCTAATTTGTATTGGTCACAATTTTCAATATAAACTACATAATTAGCATAGACATTTTGTGCATTATCAGTAAGGCTTCAGCAACCAAACTACATTTCCCATAATTCCCATAACTCTGTGGCTGCACTGGCATGTTAAAATGCTTAACGCATACATTGCACAAATCCAATGTGCATCTCTTGCTCTTTAGTTTGTTGCAGACAAAAATGTGAAATTGCTCTTATTTCATCCAGAATCTTTGTTTCAAGTTCCAAGTAAAAACTTCCCATGAGGACACAGCATGTATTTCCTTGCGTGTATGGCAATCCCTGGCTGGCCCAGGCCCTCGAGGGACCTCGACTGCGGGTCCTGGAAGGCGTTTTACCGTGCGGTTATCGTTTACATGCCGCGTTGGATTCATTTCCATCAGAGCAGGAATCCACGGTCATAGCGAAAAGAGAGATTTTAGCCGCACTAACTGTGGCACACGTTTGAAACCTGGCACGGGCTTCTGCAACCATGGGGCTTCAGGCTCAACCTCGCTTGGCCCTCTGTGAGAGCGATAAACAGGGAGGAGATGGGAGGTGCAGCGTTCCTCCCCTAGGCTTTAAAAAGCCGTAAACAGGGGTTCGAAGGGGTTAAAGAGAATTGTCATGTGTGCCGTGTACCTGCTCGCTTGTATTTCAGTCGTGTAAATGAGTGTGTGCGCTGTTTATTGGGGGATGGGTACTGGATCGGAGCCACGCGTCCCCCTCTCTGGGCACGAGTCCATACAGGACACGAGTGCCAGGCTTTATCTGTTTGGTGGCACTTTCATATTCCGAGTAGCATTTCAATTAATTTCTCCTCCTGCACCACTGAAACGCTCTCGTTTTCCCACTGTATTGCAGCTTGTAAACTGAGAAAGAAACACATAAACTGTTTATTCGTCTGCTTGTATGGCTGTCGGGTGCATCGCTCCCGAAATCACGACATTTTGGTTTTAGGGACGAACGCAAGCTGTTGCCTGCTGAATGGATGTTGAGATTCACCATCACCATGTTTTTAGGTAGTTGCCAGGGGTGTTGCCACGCAATTGCTACGATAGATGTTCCTAAATCGAAAAAGTGGGATTTTTTTGTGTGCAACACTAGTAATAGTAATGGTTGCTTTACCAAAGACCCCTAATGAAGACATGACAGGGCAAAACTAGCATTCAAAGAGGAGTGCTGATGCTTAGAGAGAGAGAGAGATAGAGAGAGGGTTATGGGAGTTGTTCTGACTCCTTTTGATGGAGAACACAATCACGGCCCCCGCTGTCAAATGACAAGCACCTTACAACCCAAAGCACTTCTCTCTTTTTGACCTCTCTCACCCACTCTCTCCCTCTCTCTTAGTCTCGCTCGCCCTCTCCCTCTCTACACATCCCGCTCTCTTTCCATTTTTTCTCTCTCTTTCTCTCCTGGAAGAGGCTGTGGTAATTAGCAGGGCTCTAATGAGACAGAATGTCGGTGATCTGCCGCAGTAGAGGGGGGCAGGCGATAGGCCGGTGTGTGTATGAGGAGGGGTAGAGGAGGGTGCACCATCTGTCACCCAGTGCCTGGCTCGCCGCTCTCTTGAGGGGTAACAGTGAGTTGAAGGAGAGATTAAAAATGAGTAAGATACTCATAAAGTTTATCAAATAAATAATTGTTACATTTTAACTAGTGATATAGACCAATAGTCGATATTTATCATTTGGAGATTATTAGCGTCAGATTGATGACCTGCCCTGCTGGCGAAATAACAGAAGTGATACTTGAGTCGGTTCCAAACGCTAATAATATTGCTAAGGGATTTCAACATTTTCTGTTTATTTTATTATTATTATTATTTGAGTAAATATTGTCAGTTGTTTCAATGTGTCATCTTAAATGGAAGTTGTTTTTGTATCATTCAGTTGTACTCATATATTACTGTCCCTCCAGAAAAACGCGATTATGCGATCGCATGATTCGACCCATAATCAGCCAAAGTTCGCATATTTATGTGGGGGACGCATTTTATTAAATACGCAGCACTTCCACAGCATAAATTGCAGATTTACGCACAAAATATGCGGGACTTGCATGATCCCCGCATTTTCGTTGTGAAGTGACCTGAATATCATTGAATTTTTGCAAGTTCACGCAGTTTTTGCAAGTTCGTTCCCGCAGTTTTTGCAAGTTCGTTCCCGCAATTTTTGCATGTTCGTTACCGCAATTTTTGCACGTTCGTTACCGCAATTTTTGCACGTTCGTTCCCGCAATTTTTGCACGTTCGTTACCGCAATTTTTGCACGTTCGTTCCCGCAGTTTTTGCAGGTTCGTTCCTGCATTTTTTGCACGTTCGTTCCCGCAATTTTTGCACGTTCGTTCCCGCAATTTTTAAATGTTCATTTCCACAATTTTTGCACGTTCGTTCCCGGAATTTTAGCGCATAAATTGCATAAATATCCCGCATATTCCATCACATTTTTTAAGAAAACGTGCCACAGGATCAAGGATTTTTGCCCCTCAACAATTTCAAAAAAACTCTTGTTTTTCTGCAAGGACTGATATTAGCATTTTGCTTTGCAGATTTTAAATTACTTTAAATATTACTTAATTTTAAATAATTTTTGCGAATCAAACATGTGTGACCCTGCCTGTGAAATCCTAATGATGAGCATTAGTTTGATTTCGATCTTTGACATGACTCTAGTCAATACCAATATTGCATTTTTTTATGTAGAAAACATTAAATCACAAAAAATGACTTTGGCCGGGTTTTCACAGACAGGGTCACATATTATCCAAGTATTTATCTTTCATACAGTTGTGCTCATAAGTTTACATACCTCTTTCATAATCTGCATGGCTGTTTGTATGTTTTGTGAGTAAATGATGCTGAGCTCCGGAGGCTCAAACTATAACGAAAGATTTTGAAGCCAACGCACTACATTAAGAGCATTAAGGGAATGTGTACTTTCAGACAGGATGATGTGTGTAAATTGTTATAATTTTGTCTTCCGGGAAATATGCAAACATCTTACGGCCCTTCAGAAGCTACATTACATGTTTCCCTGAATGCAGAATAAACATCTTGCAGGTTTTGCAAGAGATATCTAAACATCCCTGGCTCTGACACATCAGGCATTTTGTGATGCTTTTTAAAAATGTATCATTGGCTATTTAAAACGAGGGGCGTGCTCTTTGATATACCGCCCTCGACTTCCTGTTCTAATACAGGAAATACATCAGCACAGCACAAATAAGAAAGGATAGCCAAATAGAGAGAGTCCATGCGATGGGGGTTTGCTTACAGCATCAGCGTGTGTTTGAGTAGCAGGTGTGGTCTCACATTCCCCCTCCACACCTAAATTGCATTTATTTGGCCTCTATTTACCGGGCAGGTCTAGACGTATCGTCTGCCGTGCGTCTGTATTTGCTTTCATTAGGGAACGAGAACCCCAAAGCTGGATGCAAATGAAATTACGCTCCTATAGAGAAGATTCTTTCCGCCCTTCCCGTTCTTGCAGTCCCTATAATTTTACATCGAATATATATTTTTCATTATCGCGCTTCATTTTGAAAAGTTGTTTGTTTATGGTTATGAATTCGTCCGCCTCCCAGGGGCGCGTGCGAGGCAGATGGGAGCGCCGTGCCTCTGAGAGCAGAAATAGGGCCATGACTGTTTATTAATTGATTTATTTATTTATCTGGCTGCCTGGTTATTAGGTTGCCTGGGAAACAGCTGCCGTTCCCCTGTATTATTAAAGACACAATATTCCTGAACCGGAGACCCAGATGTCTGAGAAATTAATTTCGCGTATGATTTATCGCACAAAAGCCAGAGCTCTCCCGGAGAAGAGTGTTGTTCCTCGACGTTTAACGGAGGAATTTGCATTTGTGTTTGTTTTGTGTGGATCTCTACTACATCTTTACCCGATGACCAGAACTTGACATCAGTCTTTACTTATTCATTTCTCTCTTAATCTGGAAAGGTAACATTAGAGGAAGCACTTACTCTCTTTCTCTCTCTCTCTCTGTAGCTCTCTCTCTTCCTCTCATGTCAAGGTATTGTTGTAGGTGGCCCGTACTCTCGCTCTCTCCTCTATCAGACCACACAGGGCTTGTTCTGAGGCCCATTCTCGCTAATCTGATCAGGCAGGCAAATACGCCGGGAAAAGCAGCTTTAATGATCCCCCTAATTACCTCAAGTCAATACCAACTGTATTATTAGACTCCGGGAAAATATTCCATTAGGGTCCCCCCCGCGGGACTCCCCGCACGTAGCGGTGTCACGCGCCGCGCGCCCCCATGCTTGTAATTAATTTTATTTACACACGCAGGAATGCACAAGGTCGCACCTGCAGCCCGGAGCCGCCTCGCCCGGCCCCCGACTCGCCCGTTTAATCAGATCTGTCATAATTACCATTCTGCATGTATCTGACACACGCTGCGAAATATTTCAATTTATCCGCATCCAATGGCTGCCGCAGACGACGCTAGATGCTCGCCCACGACAGACGAGCGACGCTTCCCGTACCTTATATGGGCTCTCTGTTACAAAGATATTTAGTTGCAACTTTTTGGATAGTAGGATGATGAGTTCAAGAGGTCTTTCATTTGTTTTTTAGGTAAGCCTTGCATCCATATTTGTATACATGCAGTCTGCATGCTTACGTTATTTTTTCTGTTGGATTCACCTGTGTTGACTAAACACCAAAGTGTCGACAACTCCGATTGGCTGAAATTTTGTTGAAAGTTTGGCTTTAGCAACTATTAGCTCATTTGATTGGACAACAGAAGGCATACCTCTCTCTATCCTTTCTTTTAATTAGGGATGTCCCGATCCGATCATGTGATCGGAAATCGGGTCCAATCACGTGGTTTCAGGCGTTACCTCCCGATCAGGACTCGGATTCATGGGTTTAAATTAGGGCTGTGCAAAACTATCGATACAGTTAACTATTGTGATACATTTTTCCCGCGATAGTGTATCGATATTTCAATCTCTACTATCGATATTATTATATATTTTTTAATCCCTCTGTGTGCTGCTGTAGTTGTCGCTGTCCAGTTGTCTGTCATATACAGCCATTCGGCCAATGTCTCAGAAGTTAGCAAGAGTGAGAAAATGGCAGAAAATTAAAAAACACCTCCAGCTTTCAAAGTCGACGTGTGGAAGCACTGTTGCTTTAAAAAAGTAAAAAAATCAGTTCTATTTTTTTACATTTTTGATATGGGAAAAAAGTATTGCAATGTATCGCAACATGCAACGTATTGTATCGTACCGTGATACATTGCACGTATCATATCGTGAGGCGCTTGCCAATACCCAGCCCTAGTTTAAATCGGGCCAGGGCCGTCCGGTGCTAAGCCACGGCACATAGGCTGAAGGTCTCGCTCTGCCCCCACGACAAAAACGGATTGCGCAACCAGGTTTTTACGCTCATTAAAATGACGCGTCGATTGTTTTTGTCACCATGTGCTTAGTTAATCTACATCGGTACGCATCTCCGCATCTCACTTAGAACCTCAAGAACGTGCATTCGCGCAGGATCATGACATTACACATTGTAGAGATGAGAGATGCCCACGTCAAAAAAACTTAATAGAAGTCTAGAAACAAAGTATTAAAGTATGTATAGCCATGTCACTCATCTCATTACAATATGTTAACTAGATAACTGGATACAACTTATTGTATAGTTTAATAAATAAATGACTTGGACTCGAGGGCAAAAAAACCCTGATCGGGTCATCCCTACTTTTAATATCCACAGATTAGGGTTGGTTGACCTCAGATGTGTATCAACCGCTATTATTAATTTGTCCAGCACACCTGAATCTCATCAACTTGCTCTCCAGTTAATAGACAAACTTGGATTGCTTAAAATATGACCCTTGCATTACATTGAATGAACGTGTGTCAAAACGTTTATCTCCACGTGAAAGTTTTTTTCTATCATTAAAGTGAACGACTTGATGTATTTGAGTCGTTTTAAAACAAACTTGTGCGTTAATGAAGAGTGCTGTTGGTGCTGACATGTACAATTTGCAGGTTTTATGCAGTTTTAATCTATAATTCAATAAGATCAGGCATGATTTATCTGCTTAATTACTCTCTGATATTAGCAATTAAACTCCAGCTTTGAATTAAATCTCAATCACACGCTTGTAATTGATGGACTAGCGTTTCTCATAGGTTCGCGCCGAGCCCCTCGCAGGATCGCTGCTCATTGTTTGAATCATGTTAGGATCAACCTACTTAAACTTTACTGCTTGCTGCTCTGTTGCATCCCCTTTTCTCATTCATTTGTTCAGGTTTATTGAAAATGTTGACCCATCTACAAGCCATGAAAATTAAATCCATGAAAACCCAACTTTTCCCGAATACTTTGCATTGATGTTCAAATGTTTGAATGTTTTTATGGTTGTTGTTGGATGTTGTATGGATGTTTTTATATTTTTAGATGGTGAAAAGTGCCTTTTTTAATATTTGTGACCCTGGACCACAAAACCAGTCGTAAGTTGCACGGGTATATTTGTAGCAATAGCCAACAATACATTGTATGGGTCACAATTACAGTTTTATGCCAAAATTCATAAGGATATTAAGTAAGGATCATGTTTCATGACAATATTTTGTGAATTTCCTACCGTAAATATATCAAAAATTTATTAATTATTAGTAATATGTACTGCTTGGGACTTCATTTGGACAACTTTAAAAGCGATTTTCTTAATAATTTATTATTTTGGACCCTCAGATTCCAGATTTTCAAATAGTTGACCAAATATTGTCCTATCCTTACAAACCATACATCAATATTTATTCAGCTTTCAGATAATGTAAACATTTTATTTTCAAAAGATTGACCCTTATGTTTTGTTGCCAAGGGTCACATTTTATAATATATTAAACCAAGTGGCATCTGCAAACAATAATGCTTGAACATCATATATATATATTTAGATAAACTTAGATAAACTTCCAAATCTTATTGTACCTGAAAATTATGAGCAACAAGCAGCATGTATTATATAGATGAAGAAAGCTTTACAAAAAGTAAAACATTACAAAAACTAATACAAAAAATACTATAACTATAGAGATACAGCACTTTAACTTTATTTATTAGTGGATCTATGTGCAATTTATATACACTGCAAAATATGATTTTCAAGAAAAAAATTCTTAGTATTTTTGTCTTGTTTTCAGCAAAGATATCTAAAAATTATTTCGGACCAAAAATATGAAACTTAGGTGATTTATACTAAATTCAAGAAAAATGAGCTTACCCCATTGGCAGATTTTTTGCTTGTTTTATGCACAAAATCACTTAAATTTGATATTTTTGGTCTAAAAACTAGACTTATTTTCTTGGGTCGTTTTGCTCATCAAGGAAAAGCAGGTTAATTTAAGAATTTTTTGATATTTTTACTGAAAACAAGACAAAAACATACTAAGAATTTTTTCCCTTGAAAATCATTTTTTTGCAGTGTATAGTTATAGTATATTTTTCTTTTAGTGTTTGTAATGTTTTGCTTTATGTAAAGTTTTTTCCCCTATAAAATGTTTTTATATTTAGTTGTCAAGCGCAATAACATTTTGAAGATTATCTATATATCCTTTGGAGTCAATGTATGAATACTGAAATGTTTAGCACATTGTGTGAATCATTTATGTTGTTTAGCAAGTCCCACACAGAGCAACTCTTTGTCTTAGGAAAGAGGGATTTTTAGATGGATAAATAGATAAACAGACAGGTGTTATTAATCCCTAAGGGGAATTGTTTCACTAAAACAGCAATATACATTCACATGTTGCAATAACCCAAGACAAGACCGAACACATCATACTATAGTATTTTAGACATGTGAGAAATTATATTAACTTACTTCTTTATAAGGATGGGTGATATTTACATTATTCGTTTTGTTTCATACACTTACTTCTATTGTTTCAGGCTTTACATGTACATGCATCCAAACAGTCCAAACAGTGCATTACAAGATATATATATTTTTAGCATGAATTCGATCTCATGAACTTTACTTTTTTGAGCTATACCCGAGATTTACAGCATCTATAAACAATATCACTGTGTTGGCCATCATGTCTATCAGATCATCACAGCTCACAGTAAAGTCGATTTTTGTTTGCTTGACCACATCTGTGGTTTTCTCACACGTCTCTGTTTGTTTGAGTTCATCTGGGGCACTGGCCTGGTTTTCTCTTCTGCCATGCCAAGAGCATTTGAATAATACAGAGCGCTGATCTATTTGCATAACAAGATATCCAAAAAGGCAGTCCATTCTTTGCCTATTTTTGGTCCTCTTTTTTTTTTTTGCTTATTGTTGCAGAAGATTCACATATGCTGTGCGAGCGCATTAATATATTTCAGCCGACAGATGGACTTGAAGCGCACGCGCCGGTTCCAATTCCTTCACACGTACATCCGCAAACCCCACACGCGTTCGTTCGTAAGGCCCCGCACGCGGTGAAAAACAGGTTTGAACATACTGTATTATCTTTCGAATTGATCTGCATGACACTGTCTGCCAAAACTCAAGTCTGTGCCAGTTTCAGAAGGGGCGGTGGAGAGATGAACAATAATGCTTTTGTCTGTTAAACGCTGCAGCCCTTTGCCTGACATCAAGATGTTTGTTTTTTACTTACAATGAGCATCTTTATTTTAAGACGATCAAAAATAGAAAGCATCATTTGTTTGCCCCAAACTTTTGGTTTTTAAGAGGTGACCGCACGAGCGAGTGACAGGACAGGAGTTTGTGATAGTTTAATAAAGGACACCATCAGGTCTATATGGGCCGTATCTCTAGCGAAACTTGCTGACTTGATTGAAAAACGCAGCCAGCGATGTGATGACTGATAAGCAAACAGCCATTCTGTAGAGGGCAGAGCGCTGACCTGGAAACAGTGGCAGAGTTACCGGCTCATCTGATAACATTGCTGTGTCTCAATTTACATGACATCCATACTTAATACTGTAACGTGTTAGATTAGGACTCTACCATTAGGATTTAAAAATCTAGTCTAGATGGTGTAGATGAATGTTTAAGATAAACATCACACATGATGATACAGCCCACATCCTCTTGTCCGCGAAAGAGAAACTTTTTGCAAAAGTTTTTTTAGTTGGGAAATGCAGAGATGTCTGAGAGATGTTATGATGTCGGATGTCTACAGTACTATAGTATAGTTTCAATGTTGTCATTAATTCCTCACCCTCATGTCGTTCCCCACCCGTAAAACCCAAATGAAGATATTTCTTATGAATCTCAAGAGCTTATTGAGCCCCATACATGCTAACTTTCAATGCCCAGAAAGGCAGTAAAGACAAAATTTTGGGGTGAACTAACGTTTTAACTACAGAGCAATTCCAGCATTATGGATGTGAAATTTGCACAATTCATGCATTTATTAACAATATATTGAACCATCTGTTGATATTTTCCTAAACCCCTGATGATAAAGTCTAGACAAATATAGAAAAAAAGCAGTCTATACTAAACACGCATGTGTTTTGATGTGATAAATAACAGACACAAGTTTTTGGGAGACAACATACTTTGTAGGAATTAAGTGAATTAAAAGGCACAAACCAAAAGCATTAGTACCCAACATATGAAGAAAGGATGGCTCTTAACATTAAATTATTTACATTTAATGTAAACTTTATGTATGGGACATTTCTAAAATTTGCACTTACTTAAAAACTATACATAAAATGCTTTAAAAACTTTAACAGAGACTTGCATGGGTAATGAAACCACAAAATATTGAAATCTGATTGACATTTCATTTTCTGCTGGAGGGTGCTCGGCACAATGTCACACAACGAATCGGTAGCCTAGCATTGTCAGACGCTACGCAGGCACCCACGCGCTTTGGAAAGAAGGAGGAAGCGGCGTGGTCTTGTTTTCTGCACATTTTTGGACACGAAATCTGAAGCTCCCCTTATTTAGCTTATTCATCAAAGCATTGTAGAGATTACTTGTGAGATCCACCAATCAGAGAAGCTCCTGAATTGTAAAAAAATATTTCTTGATCATATCTGGTGTTTTTCCGTGGGTGCTCTGACATTTTCGGTGGGTGCCTCGAATTTGCCGGAGCACCCCCAGGATCGGCACCTATAAGGTGTTAAAACTTCACTTTCATAATAAGTTTGACATTTTGCATGAAATTGCCCTAGTGTTTTTTTTAGTAGCTGTGAAGTTAGTTCCGGTACCAGCTAACTTTTTCAAACGCAAAGTGATGAATGCTACACTGCAAAAAGTTACTTTCTTATTTAGTATTTTTGTTTTCTTTTCAGTACAAATATCTAAAAATTCTTAAATCAATATGTTTTTTCTTGATGAGCAAAATAACTTAAGAAAATTGTATCAAATTTAAAGGCGGAGTGCACAATGTTTGAAAGCCAATGTTGATATTTGAAACACGCCCCTACCCCAATAGAATCTGGACCTTCTTTTAAAAGACCCGCCCCACACATACGCAACCCGGCAAGGATGTCGGTTAGTAGACACGCTCCTTAATGCTGATTGGCTATAAGTGTGTTTTGGTAGTCGGCCCGTCTCCTTTTCCAAAGCGTTTTTCAAACATTGTGCACTCCGCCTTTAAGTCAATTTGTGGATAAAGCAAGCAAAATAAATCTGCCAATGGGGTAAGCAATTTTTTCTTGAATTAAGTGTTTAAGAAAAAAGTTCAAGATTTTTTTGCTTACCCCATTGGCAGAATTTTTTTGCTTGTTTAATCCATCATTTCACTTAAATTTGATATTTTTTGTCTTAAAACTAGACTTGTTTTCTTGAGTTATTTTGCTCATCATGAAAATGCATCTTGACTTGAATTTTTAGATATTTGTGCTTATAACAAGACAAAAATACTAAGAAAATCATTTTTACAGTGTACATCATTAGTTCTTACTAAATTGTAATATTTATTTTGCTTAATTGTAATGATTCATGGCTTTTAAGTTTTGGTGTTTTGGTTAATTGCTTTTTTAATTTTTTTGTTTGTTTGTTTGTTTTACTGGTTGTATTTAGTGCAAATGTATGCAGTATTTAAGCAGATCTTCATTGTCTTTGTGCCAGAAGAGTTCTGCTCTGGTATCTGATAATTATATATTTAAGAGATTATTCCCAATTGAATAGATTTAGCATGGTTCAAAGCAGTTTAGAGGTGTACATTTTGTCTGTAGTGCCGCTAACAATTTTTTGTTAAACTAGTTTCAAAGTAACCTCTCCATCACTCGCCCCAATACTGATCTCAAAATGATTTCCCATCATCGTCAACACTTTTAATGTCTAGTATGCAAATTGGGATGTGGCCCAAAGCTGCTTGTCGATGTTTGTAACAAAGATCGTTTGAGACCCTGGCAGGCCGGATAGAACGACCACGAGGTGACCAAGAGGGAATAATTACCAGCAAATGAGAAGATAAAAAGGTATAGAAGGTGCCATGTGACTTTTGCTAACTGCTGGTATCTGGGGCTCCAAGTTTATTAATGTGCTCGCTGGCATGTTGGTTGGGGTGAGGGACATAAACGACACACTGTTCTCTCACAGTAATGTCCTCATTGACAGCTTGTGACTGTTCAGGCCCTCATGCTCATAGACACACGCTATCTCGCTTGCTTGAATGAATCTTACGCATGAATTCAGCCATTGTGTGCAAGAAAAAATATTTTTATCAGAATGCCCACTGCTATTTATACCCACAACACAATGGTGCTTCTGGTGGGCTCATGGACCTTCCTGAACATCTCCACCCGGCCACCAGATGCCCTTCCTGAACATCTGGATGAGATCAACTTTTTATGTTAGGTTGTAATTGGGTGAAGAAGATGTTTCGGGACATTTTCCTTGTGTAGGCTTTGGGCAAAATAAACCCGATAACATTTTCACATCCAGTCTCCTCTAACGCCCTGTATGTGACAAAACGCAATCGAACAAATACAAAGCATTGAACATTGTTTCTGAAGCACTTTATGAGATTGTTTTATTTTTGTTGTATAATGCATTAATGCTAATACCTCTGTTGACTTTCGCGTGAGTTCGTCTGCATGTTGATTCTGTGTCGCGTTTTGCCGTGATTTGTTTGTGGTTTTATCCGTTCTGCGTTTGCAGATGTTTGATTGAGGATTATTTTATGATAGTGTGCTTAATGGCTATGATAAGGTGTGCTTGTGTTTGAACCGTGCCGAGCTGCAGACATCATAGCAGGAACGAGACACAAATCCCTGCGAATGCAAATAAAACAGGCCGACAATAAAGGTGGCAGAAGAACAAGGTGAGCTGTGATGAGTTTGTCTCTCTGGCTTTACGTGGCTTGTGGGATGAACAGAAACAGCGGACGAGAGAAATGCTGAGTTATCTCTGTCGTGCAGCTCTCTGGCTTCTGTTCTGTGTTTGTTGGGTAATCCAGTGGAAATGAAAGGTGCTGCCACACACTGGCCTGGAGATTACAGCATCACTTTTGTAAACATGCCAGGAAAACACAACACTAGAGCTCTGAGCTCGGCTTTATTGACTCTCGTTCTCTGTTTTTTCCCTAAACTTTCCAGTATCGTCCCAAATGATCAGATGATGAATTGAGTTCAAATTCAAAACCCTCTAAGTGCATCAAACACGTTTTCTTGTAAATGAGCATCAGGCAATGGGAATAAAATCTCCACCCATGACTTCAGTCTTTCTTTACCGTCCTTTCTGAAAAAGTGTAAAAGGTGCAAAAATGTGGTCAATATCCTAATATATTCGATAAACCTCTAGCCTGGTTAAAACCAGACTATTCTCAGTAGTAACTAAGTCTTGGTCTGGCAAAGCTTCATAGCGCAATTGAATAGAACTAAAACCAATCAGAGCGATGAAGGGGATGACGTATGCACCACCACACAAGGGTTCGCCGCTCTCGCTACGACCCATTGGTTTAGCCACCAAAGTTGCAAGCTGGTATATCAGACTTTTGCCGAATCCAGTCGGTAAGACAGCGATAACATCTTTTCTAGATATGAGTGTTTTTCTTTGCTCGGGTTTTAACAAAAAGGTTAGATAGCTGATTCGAACGAGTGATGTTTATCAGCGGCATCCATCTGTGTAATGTACAAAATCTGCTTTACCATTGCTGGTGCGCTGTCGTCATACTGTAAAGCCGCCACAACGTTTCTGATTGGTGCCGCGATTTCTCGGCATTAGAAATGGGCTTGAATGGCCTCTTTGCCAGACTACTTGCAGAGCAAATCTAAATTTGCCGGAAGTTATCTGGGTTTTTCCAGGCTAATAAACCTCCTTTTACCAGGTAAAAAGGTCTTGCACCTCGACATGTGCACGCCGTAATTCACCCAATTCATCTTTCATGCACTTAGAGGACTTTGCCACTGAATCATCGTGGCATTTAACGGATTCTGACAAGAACGTGATATTTCTAAATGGCATTACGCCAGGATTAAGTGAATTTAAAGCAACACTATGTAGTTTCCATGTAAAAATGACTTACAGCTCCCCCATGTGGTTGAAAAGCGCAACAGTGCCTGGTATCAGACACTCTTCTGCAGGCAGGGGGAGGCGCGGGGCTGTGTGCTCTACCCTCCACCGCCACTTTCAGAGTGTGTTTGTAGCAGCTAGGAGGCTGCTCAGGTTGCAGCAACAGTACAATCTGTCCAGTTAAAAGTTGTTCTATCACTGAAATAATTTTAGAGACATTATTTAAAGGTAAAAAAACTACATAGTGTTGCTTTAATAATCCCTGCCAAGGGCATTGGGTAAATCTTTTCCCGCCAGCCTTTAAAAAAAATGCCAGCCAACGCCAGCAAGTTTAATGCCTTCCAGAAAATGTTCTTAAATATATAAACATACAATATATCAAATAAAACGTTTCATCCTTAGCATGAGGAAACTCTATAACTGTGTTAATAAGTCAGAATGCTTGAAATACCATTGAACCCCCCCCTTTAAGATAATTGTATTTTTGTAAAGGACTTTTGTTAGAGATCAGATTCAGAATGATGATCAAAACATACACTAAGTTTTTTTTTTTTAAACAGTTTTATAAGTTGGGAAAAGCCCCACCTTATAGATTGCCGTAAAAACTCGTCATTGGCAGGGATGCGTTTTCTCTTAAATGGCGAGGAAAGAGTTAATATCAATATCTAATTTTTGACGGTGGTGGCGACAGTCGATTATTTTCAATTCTTGTTACCAATTTTGTGTTAATCGTGGCCTGTAAATTGTCTCAAGTAATCGGCCAAGTGTGACAAAAAAGATAGTTTAAGGCCTCGATGCCAGAGCTGTAATGTAGGGGTTTGCACTCCAGACACATTTATTATAAAACACATCTTTGTATTTATTACTGCAAATATGAAATACAAAAAGAACATGACCATTCAACAACACAAGTTTATAAGTAAATTACAAAATTAGATGTTTTATTTTTGCAATGTATACTGTGCTGTGTACATACGTTCTCCATCTGACATGTTTGCTCACACAGGGTTGGCTTTGTGAGCTTCTGCGCTGGAAAGAAGATCCGTCCCCGGAGAACCGCACGCTCTGGGAGAACCTCTCCATGATCCGACGGTTCCTCAGTTTGTCCCAATCGGAACGTGACGCCATATACGAGCAGGAGAGCAACGGTGGGCAACAGCATCACGCAGACAGACCCTCGCATATGATGCACATACCCACAGATCCAATGCAGGTCAGTGTCAAACAAACATATGCTTAAATACGGGTGAAAAGTTTACTTTTTAAAAACTTATGAGAATTATTGATGAATTCAACATCATAAAAAAACAATAAATTAATCATATAATGAATGGTTAGTCTGAATTCAGATCTTGTTCATGCACATGTAAGTATACTACACTTGTACATTTGTTTTTAGACTATTGGTTTTTGGCGAAATGATGTCTAATGAAATCTCTTTTGATCACTTTTGAAGTTTTTGAGGTGTTGTGTGACTTTGTGAAACACCTGTAATTCTCTCTCTCCCTCACGCTGTGTGAGTTAAACAGTCATTAGCAACACCATTCGTCTGTGTTTAGATATTAAAGACATCTGGCTTTTTTGATAAATTCGTCACTATTCAGAATCCATATTTAATCATAAAAATCCCCCAAGTTCTTCCCGGTTACAGCTGCATATTTGATCACATATTATTTTGTTTACTCGCAAACATATGGTCAATCCAAGAAAATGGCATGCGGCGAAGAAAAACATTTTGTCACTTCTATTTTCACCACTTAAGGCAATGAGATCTGCTCACGGCTGGGGAGGATTTTAAACATTCAAAGTTTTCAGACACAAACTGTGGCATAATAAAAGCAATAGCCACAGGAAACTTACTGCGATACAGAGACTTTACTACGGTTAAGGGCTAAAACAAACTGTTAGGTGATATCATTGCTGTACTTTACTGTAGTTTGTTTTAAATCCTAGTCAGATTTTAGGGCATTAAGATCTATTCACACCAAAAATAATAATTATAATGATAACGATTTATACCAACTAAATATAACCTTATGTTTATTTTAATCTCGCTCGTTGTAGTTTTGCATTTTAAATTTGTGAACGCTTTAAATTTAAATGTATTTTGATTGGCTGCCAATGTTTTGTTATGTATCAGCTGAAAAAAAAAACATTATATAATATCCCAACAATATTGTTCCTCTGTATATTTATTAATATAGTTGTGGTGTGGATTGTGATTTTTTTTATGATTTGTAACACATTTAATTGTTTTCTCTAAATTTTAAAGTTGATGGACAGAATTTAAGAAACAAACTTAAAGCAATATCACAATTACTTTATGATATCACAATTACTATTTATTTAACACAGTTTAAATGTTCTTTAAAATATATGTAGGAAATGGATCCCTCGCTAAAGGTTTATCATATGTGGGGGTCCCTTAAATCGATAATTTGTAAGATACCTCATGGTCATCACAGGGTAAAGTCTTTAAAAGGATTGTTCACCAAAATATTTAACCAAACCGATCAGAAGCACCATTCACTTCCATAGTATTTTTTTCTTACTATGGAAGTCAATGGTGCTTCTGATTGGTTTGGGTACAAACATTCCTCAAAACATTTTCCATTATTTTTTTTTTAGAACAAAAACATTTATACGGGTTTGTTACAACATGAGAGTGAGTAAATGATGACAGAATTTAATTTTTTTGGTGAACTATCCCTTTAAGTTTAATTTAGCTTTATTTACTTCATACAGAAGTCTTGCTGAATAACAAACTCAAGTACCATTTATTTGTGTCTATTGTATTCTGGCGTCTTTGATACGTTATCTGTAGCCTGTTTTGTATTTGTTAAAATGTTATCACGCATTGCATGTTCTCTTGGGAATTTTTCCCAGCTGCATGCTACAATGCCCCAAACTCAAAAACAATGGCACATTTCAGAGCTAGCATGCCATAAAGCAATGTGAAGTTGGTCTATACATATATAGACATATAGACAACACAGCCACCCAGACTGTACGTCTCTCACTTGTGCATGTTGCACATTGAGTTTTATTTATCTTGTATTTGAATAGGGTTTGATACGTAATCAACAGTGTTGCTTTTACTATGGTAATATTCTGATGAGCTGGTAAAACTACAGTACACCGCAAAAAATGACTTCCTTACTTAGTATTTTTGTCTTGCTTTCAGTAGAAATATCTATTTATGTATTTATTTATTTTAAATAAATAAAAAATAAATAGATATTTTTACGGAAAAAATGACAAAAATACTTGTCTTGTTTTCAGTAGAAATATATATTTATTTATTAATTTTCATATCTAAAAATTCTTAAATCAATAAGTGTAGTTTTTAGACAAAAATATACAATTTAAATGACTTTGTGCTTAAAACTAGCAAAAAAATCGATTAATGGAGTAAGAAAAAAATATCTTGAAATAAGTTAACACTTAATTCAAGAAAATTGTCTCACCCATTTGGCAGATTTTTTGCTTGTTTTAAGCACAAATTCACTTAAATTGTATATTTTTGTGTAAAACTAGACTCGTTTTCTTAGGTCATTTTGCCTATTAAGAAAATACATTTTGATTTAAGAATTATGTACTGAAAACAAGAAAAAAAATACTAAGCAAGAAGTCATTTTTTTACTGTAAAACCCCAATTTTGGATTATATGTGCTGATGGGCCAGATGAATACAATTTTATTTATGAGTAATTTCTAATCTTTTATTTCAATTTCATAACAGGATATATCATAATATAGTTATTTTTTACTCATATTTCATTGGGACAGTAAAATTGTATATTATATATTTAATAATTTCCCTGTTTTTTGTGGTTTTAATTTTTTTCTCTGTCTGCTTTGAAGCAATGAAACGTATTAAAGAAGTGCTATACAAATAAATGTTATATGACTTAAATAACAATGTAAAGAAAGGCATGCACTGCAAAAAAATTACTTTCTTACTTAACATTTTTGTCTAGTTTTTAGTAGAAATATCTAAAAATTCTTAAATCAAGATGTATTTTCTTGACCTAAGAAAATAAGTCTAGTTTTTGGACAAAAAAAAAATAAGATTTGGGTGAATTTGTGCTTAAAACAAGCAAAATTATCTGCCAATGAAATTTGTGCTTAAATTAAGTGTTTAAGAAAAAATAAAACTTTTTTTTAATTTTTTTTCTCACCCCATTGGCAGATATTTTTGCTTGTTTTAAGTTTAAATTTACTTGAATTGTATATTTTTTGCCTATAAACTTATTAAAAAGCTTCTTAATTTAAGAACTTTTAGATATTTCTACTGAAAACATGACAAAAATACTAAGTAAGAAAGTAATTTTTTGCAGTGTGTGTTTAATTCATATATATAATAATGTGTACACTTATTTAATTATTTTCTCTTTTTTTCAAACTTGATGGACAGAATTTGAAACACACACATGACAGCAAGTCTAAAATCGGTGCAAATAAAACCTAGACATTATTTTACATCTGAGTTAAAAACAAAAAAGTCAAAACAGATATTTATATAATAAATATTATATAATACTTATATAATAAAACATGTAGTTGATAATCATTCAGTTAACAGTGCTGTTTACTATTCACTAGCATACACCACCCGAATCACTTGACTGAAATGTTTACTGTGATCCTAAATTAATTTTTAACTGAATGTGTATGTTTGAATGCTTGAAATCACTTTTGTATACAAAAATATAATTGTGCCAACATAATAATTTATTTAATTAAAGCAAAAAGATTTTTGCATTTTTTGAAGTTAAACTGACAATTGAATATAAGAGTTTCTGCAAATTAAGCTGGTACATTTTTACTGAAAATTGACGTACGTTTCTCTCTTTCTTGTTACTCTCAGGCTCATCAACAGCCCCCCTCTCAGCTCCAGACACCTCTGCCCCTGCCACACCCATCTCAGACTCCTCTATCCCAGCAGCCCATGCAGCAGCAGCAACAGATGGGGCCACGGCTACCACCCCGACAGCCCTCCACGGCCTCGCCCGCAGAGACGGAGGACGACAACCGAAGCAAGAGTCGCCAAGGCAACCGCATCTCCATGGAGGCGCTGGGCATCTTGCAGAGCTTCATCCAGGACGTCGGCTTGTATCCGGACGAGGAGGCCATCCACACCCTTTCCGCACAGCTGGACCTGCCCAAACACACCATCATTAAGTTCTTCCAGAACCAGCGCTTCTACGTCAACCACGCCGGCAAGCTAAAAGAGACGCCCATCGGCTTCCTATCCAATAACAACAACAACAACAAGGACGAGGGCCTAACGGACTTCAAAGAAGGCGAGCTTATCACGGAGCTTGATGAGAGCGTGCAGACCAACAGCTCCATGTTCTCCATTAAAATGGAAGAGCACATGGTGCCTGAAGCTCACGCTCCGTGTCAGGCCCAAACTGAGCAGGAGGCTAAAGAGTAACACTGGCCTCACGGACCTTTAATTTGATTCTAGTATCTCTCTCTCTCTCTTGTTCTCTTTGACTCCGTCTGTGGTCCATGGGCGAAACTGTAAGACTTTTTACACGAGACTGAATTATACAGAGGTCATTCACCTTCACGATTTTGTAAAGCGTGTATTATTTCACTGTAAAGACTCATTTCAATGATCTGCACAATAAACTATGTAAAACAAACCCAACAAAAAAAATCTTTACAGAAGGAACCAAGTTTACCAGAAACATTTAAATTTAGTCATTATTTACTCAGCCCAGTGTTATTGCGAACCAGACTTTTTAAGTTTTTGTAAAGAATATCCTGGTTGCTTTTTACATTTCATGAAAGTGAATGGGGACTGAGGCTGTCAACCTAGAGTGATCCATAATGACTTCGGATACTGTGGATAGTGCGTACTGAATTAGATGAAGTACATACTCGTCGACTATTAAAACAGTACATGAAATTCATCATCATAACAACAAGCAGTGTTGGGGGTAACGCATTACAACTAACGTGCATTACGTAATAATATTACTTTTCTAAAGTAACGAATAAAGTAACGCATTACTTTATAAATGTACACATTAATATTTGAGTTACTTTTTAAAAAAAACTAATGCGAGTTACTTTTCTACGGAGCCCCTAAGGCAGTGCTTCTCAATTATTTTCTGTCACGCCCCCCCTAGGAAGAAGTAAACATTTCGCGCCCCCCCAACTCTCCGCCCTGACTGTAAATAGTATAATTTATCTATAAAATGACACATCTGCAAAACATTGTATCCTTATTAACATTAAAGAAAACACAAAAAAAGAAATATCGATCAACTTACAGCAAAGAATAACTTTATTAACATTGTTTTTTAGTCTGTAACAGAAAAGACTTAAAATGCATCAATTTGCCTGAAAAAAAATCAACCCTTGTTCAAAGTATAATATTTTTTGACCGTTTGATACTGAAAAATTTAATTAAATATAATCAATAAATAATAATAAAAACTCAAGCGGCTTATCAGTGTGATTGGGGTGTAATGTCTTTAAGTGACAGTGCAAAAAAATAACTTCCTGGGGGTCCCGCCCCACTATTTGAGAAGCACTGCCCTAAGGGGACATGGAGCAAAAATGAAATAAAGTTTAGTTTCGCATGTGACACTATCGCGTGCGCACGTAAAACTGTTGAGTTTAGTTTAGCATGCTCACGTGAATTTTTTCAAAAAAATTCTGTACATGAAGTTTTCGCGTGTGCACGTGAAGTTTCATGTGAGCACGCGAAACTAAACTTAAAAAAAAATCTGCACATGAAGGTTTCGCGTGAGCACATGAAACTATCGCATGAGCACGGGAAACTGTCGAGTTTAGTTTCGCGTGCTCACGTGAAACTTTCACGTGTGCGCGCGATAGTTTCACGTGAACATGCGAAACTAAACTTTTCAAAACAAATTCTGTACATGAAGGTTTCGCGTGAGCACATGAAAGTAAACTTTTGATTTTTTTTACTCCAGTGTCACCTTAGGGGCTCTGTACTTTTCAGTTTAATTAATAAAAAATAATAATAATAATGTACTGAATTAAACTGAATGTAGTCACGTTTGAGGAACAGTTTGAGTCAGAAAACGGAGATAGCAGGCCAGAGCTTGACATTTTTGTGATGGAAATATGCAATTTCTGAATTCAGAACTTCTAAGTCATAAAACTGAAAGAGATCAAGCCTTAGCGAAGTAAGAAAAAGTAACGCAAAAGTAACTTAAAAGTAACGCATGTATTACTTTCCATGAAAAGTAACTAAGTAATGCATTTAGTTACTTTTTTGGGGAGTAACTTAATATTGTAATGCATTACTTTTAAAAGTAACTTTCCCCAACACTGACAACAAGTCGTTAACTTGAATGATGTGAGAAATGTTTTTCCTTATGTATTTGCATTTGAATAGAGACGCTTCGAATACGATGACGCCTCCTCCTTCTTCTCTGTTGGGTAACTTCTCTCCTGGGGGCTCACAGGGAAGTAAAATGTCCATCAAATGCACGCTTCAAAATCTTGACGAAGTAGTCGCATACTGTTTTTCGAATACTACTGATTTTCGTCTACTATAATATGGAAGTAGGCAATTTTGGATGCAGTGTTAGAATCCAGACTTTTCCTCACAAAAGCGTAGAAGTTTGAACATATAGGCATATAGGGGCGGTTTCCCAAACAGGGTTTAGATTAATCCACGACTAAGCCTTAGTTATATTAGGACTTTTAAGCCGTTTTTACAAACATAAAAAACAATGAAAAAACAATGGCGCTGATATGTGTTAAGATAAGTCAGGGCAAGATGTTTTTAAATTAAGTTAGCTCAAACATGCATTTTAGTCTGGGACTAGCATAAGCCCTGTCCGGGAAATGTTTTAATGTTTCAGTCTGGAGCAAGAGATCCCCCGTTCCTATTCACTTTTTATTACATGAATAAAGCAGCCAAGAGATTCTTTAAAGAAATGAAAGAATGGCACATGGGTTCAGAATGACATAAAGGCGACTAAATAATGACGAAATTTTAATTTCGTAACTATTTCTTTCGATCAAACTATGTTTTGCTGTGGATATTTGCCGACTGCACTTCTTGTCTGTTGTTTTTACACTGATTTTGAGCTACTGATTTAAAAAAAGGAAAGTCAATGGCGTTTGATAGACTTTGATGTTTACGTGTGATGTTAACTGGATTTTTTTAAAAACATGCATGAAATCGGAGAAGAAGAGGAGACGACAAAGGCCTTAATGGTAAAATACTGAGTCGAGCACTGCTGGCTAATGAGTAATTCTCTCTCGAATAAAGAGGATTTATTCTTGATCTCTATAACCTGCAGGTAAACCGGTAAAAGCGGCTCAATCTTGTTACTTGGTTTGAAGAAATATGAATCTCTCTATATATATAGACATATATATATTAATTGTAAAAAAATTATACAGTCTATGCCAACAAATGCCTTGTACTATATATGGCACTGCCGATGTTAGATTATTTTGCAAAACTTTGGTCACTGTAATATCTTGAATTTCCACCGTTTGAAATGTGAATCACAACCTTGTTCGTTTCTCATCGTCCTGCATTATTTATTTGGGGTTCATGCCGTCACCGGACGCTTTTCATTTTACTGATCTTTTTCTATTTGGAGATGTAATTTTGATGGGCAGTAAAATCAGAAGTGTCTTAACGTTTTAAATGGAACCATGTGCTTTAAAGGTTGCCTAAAAAAAGTGCTGTATGTCAAGCAACTCACGCTACAAGCTTCACAATTACTGTCGTATGCAATTTTTACTATCATGCAAATAAGCTTAGGTAAATGACTAACCTATAGACCACCTTAGAGAGATGAAAACATATGCAATTTGTGTGAAATCGATGTTTGCAATGTGTCTTCCTTCGGTTAACAAATTCAAAGCTATTCCTGTAAAAATACGATGTATAAAAAAGTGTTTCTTTTTTATGAGTTTATTGCAATGAGATCACCAGTTATTTTGTTACGACTGACTGTTTTATATGTGTTACTTGGTTTCTTTATGCAGAAATGTTCTGACTAGGAGTGGTTACTGATTGTTAATGACACAATTAAACTGTTTGTATTGTTCTCCAGAATCTTTGCGTTAATATGACGACGCATTAAAGAATATGCACAGGTTAGGGCTCTTTGGAAAAAGTCAAACCACTTGCTCTTTAATAAGGGATGCTATCCCGGGTGATAGGCTGGATGAAGTCATATTATAAATGTGTTTAAGGGTAAATAGACAGCAGGTGTTAAAGCTCTGATAGTGAGTTGATCAGCAGGGATTGGAGGTGTAAAACTGTGAAGGTGTGTTGACTTCACATTGAACTCCAGGTGATGCTCAGAGCCGTATGTGGAAATCTAACGTCTGTGTCTATATGACCTTTATGTGATCATAAATGAGTTTTCCCTAAACACTGTAACCCCAAATTATCACCCAGGCATAGACAAAGAGTAAAAGAGCTGACTGCGAGATAAGGGTAAGTTGTACAACATCTTATGTTTCAATGCATATCATGCAGCACTCCATGCAGTTTGGTTTTACTGTACGTGTTGTTTTCTACAAAGGCCATTGCTTTGGCAACACTTGACCTTCAGATGCCGTATGTATACTGTACGTGAGACAGGAGAGAGGATACAGGCAAGTATGTACATAAGTGTAATATACTAAATGCATAACTGTAGTTTCTTTGCTAATTTAAGCACAACCTGTTGTTGTCAGTCTGACAGCAGTCTAAACACAGGCGTTATTGCAAGTGGGGAAAATAACGCGAAAAGATTTTTTTCTTTGTGAAGTTTAATATTTTAATGTGTACACTAATAGGTCTTTCAAGACTTGATGAAAATGTTAAATAAAATAAAATTCCTTATACCATGGAGGCCCTCGACTCAAATGTTTGCTGTCGTGTGGTGCCGCGGGGTGTGTGGATTGAGTTCGACTTCGGCTCGGGTTGTTCATGACTGTTAAATAACGCTTTAAAGATCAGGTTGAGCGCACTGCATTGTGCGATACGGCATTGGCTGGAATCAGCTTCTCGTATTTATACAAAAATATAATTGGGGATCTATGAATGCAGAAAATAGGTACACAGTAAAAATGGCTGTTATTGGGGCAGTACCCTTTCAAAAAGTACAGCTTTTACAGAGTTCACATTAGTATATCAGAGGTGTATGTTGGTAGCAAAGAGTGCATATTAGTACCTAAAAGGTACATATTGATACCAAAGAGTTCCTATTAGTATATCAGGGGTACACACTGGTACCAAAAAAGTTATTATTGGTACATAAAAGGACATATTGGTAGCAAAGAGTGCATATTAGTAACTAAAATGCACGTGTCGTACCAAAGAGTGCATATTAGTACCTAAAAAGTACATGTCAGTACCAAAGAGTGCATATTAGTAGCTAAAAGGTATGTATCGGTACCGAAGAGTGCATATTAGTACCTAAAAGGTACGTGTCGGTACCAAAGAGTAAATATTAGTATCTAAAAGGTACATATTGGTACCATTTACTTCCTAAAACGTACATATTGATACCAAAGAGTTCCTATTAGTATATCAGGGGTACACACTGGTACCAAAAAGTTCATATTGGTACATAAAAGGACATACTGGTACCAAAGAGTGCATATTAGTACCTAAAAGGTATGTATCGGAACCAAAGACTTTATATTAGTACTTAAAAGGTACGTATTGGTACCAAATACTATATTAGTACCTAAAAGGTACGTATCGGTACCAAATACTTTATATTAGTACCTGAAAGGTACGTAGCGGTACTCAAAAACTTCATAATAGTACCTAAAAGGTACGTGACGGTACCAAAGAGTGCATATTAGTACCTAAAAGGTACGTGTCAGTACCAAAGAGTAAATATTAGTATCTAAAAGGTACATATTGGTACCATTAACTTCCTAAAACGTACATATTGATACCAAAGAGTTCCTATTATTATATCAGGGGTACACACTGGTACCAAAAAGTTCATATTGGTACATAAAAGGACATACTGGTACCAAAGAGTCCATATTAGTACCTTAAAGGTACGTATCGGAACCAAAGACTTTATATTAGTACCTAAAAGGTACGTATTGGTACCAAAGACTATATCAGTACCTAAAAGGTACGTATCGGTACCAAATACTTTATATTAGTACCTAAAAGGTATGTAGCGGTACCCAAAAACTTCATATTATTACCTGAAAGGTACCAAAGACTTAATATTAGTACCTAAAAGGTATGTGTCGGTACCAAAAACATCATATTAGTACCTTAAAGGTACGTGTCGGTACCAAAGACTTCATATTAGTACCTAAAAGGTACGTATTGGTACAAAATACTTTATATTAGTACCTAAAAGGTACGTGTCGGTACCAAAGAGTGACTATTAGTACCTATAAGGTACGTGTCGGTACCAAAGAGTGAATATTAGTACCTATAAGGTATGTGTCAGTACCAAAGACTTCATATTAGTACCTAAAAGGTACGTGTCGGTACCAAAGAGTGAATATTAGTACCTATAAGGTACGTGTCGGTACCAAAGACTTCATATTAGCACCTAAAAGGTACATAGTGGTACCAAAGACTTCATATTAGTATCTAAAAGGTACATAGTGGTACCAAAGACTTCATATTAGTACAGTACCTAAAAGGTACGTGTCGGTACCAAAGAATGCATATTAGTACCTAAAAGGTATGTGTCGGTACCAAAGACTTCATATTAGTACCTAAAAGGTATGTGTCGGTACCAAGGAGTGCATATTAGTACCTAAAAGGTACATGTCGGTACCAAAGAGTGCATATTAGTACCTAAAAGGTACATGTCGGTACCAAAGACTTCATATTAGTACCTAAAAGGTATGTGTCGGTACCAAAAACATCATATTAGTAACTAAAAGGTACGTGTCGGTACCAAAGACTTCATATTAGTACCTAAAGGTATGTGTCGGTACCAAAAACATCATATTAGTACCTAAAAGATACATGTCGGTACCAAAGACTTCATATTAGTACCTAAAAGGTACGTGACGGTTTCCAAAGAGTGCATATTAGTATAAGGTATGTATTGGTACCTAAGAGTTTATACAGTATTAGTACCTCAGAGGTACATACTGGTTTCAAATGTATACATATCTGTACCTAATGGTACATATTAAAGGGTACACCATTTAAAAAGGTACAGCCCTAGTGACAGCTTGGGGTCATTTATTGGCCATTTTTATTTGACAGTGCAGTAGTATGGTAGTATACTATTCTAAGCATACAGTAGTTACACTTAAGGGTACTTGATACCGTACCTGAATACTAACTAAAGCCTCAACACAAGTTGACAGAATAATAACCCATCAGCCCCTGAGACTGCACAATGAATTACACAAAAAATGCAGCAGAACCACTAACAAAGTTATTATAATGATAGTGATCTCTGTGGAAACACTGCGTGCAAATAAAGTCACTCCGATCACTAACTCCAGCACGACAGATGAATTTATCCCTGAGATAAAAGTTAACGTGAAATTGCACCTATTTATAATTATAAATTACACTGCATATAAACACAATCATATTTAGGGACAGCTTGAAACGGAGTCAGAGAATGTCAACCTGACCCAGGAACATGTTAAAGGACATCCTGTCACATCTCTCTGTCAATAGCTTGGTAAAATCCGTCTGGAGAAGACTGATGTAATGCTACAAATGATGAACCCGGTTGTTACAAATTGCTCTGCCATCTTTGTCAAAATCTGGGTCATTTAGAGAGCCTGAAATCATCAGTCGACCGGCTCGGCGATGTAACAACCTTATGGATAATCACGTTTCTTTCCTCATACTTTAAGCTAAATGCGGCTTTCTATCTTGCGTTATGTAAAGTTATCTCTCTGGCATCATTGTTAAACTGATTTTCTGTGAAGATCGAGAATGATGTATTGACTTTACCCCAGATAACATTTGAAATAAGGAAAAGCAGAACGTCTTCGTTTTATGAGCTCTAAAAGACAGATTAATCTAATGCTCGATGTTACCCTCATTATTGTTAATCTTGTTTGAATTTATGGCTTTGTTTGCTATGAAAAACTTCAGTCTGAAGCTTTTTATTTCAGATATACACAAGCTGTTGTTTTTGGATCTCCTTGTTTAGGATCATTTTAATTGTATATCTCCATGTTTGAGGGTTAACGCTTCCCACACCTTCAGATCCATTTACATTTATGCGTTTGGCAGACGCTTTTATTTAAAGTGACTTGCACTGGATATATTTTAATATCACTGTGTGTTTCTCGAGAATCAAACCCAAAACCTTTGCACGGCTAACACAACGCTCTGTATAGCGCAGTGGTAAAGCATATTATTAACAATGCAAAAGGTCATGGTCTTGAATACACATAATGATATAAAATGATAAAAGCGTCTGCCAAATGCGTTAATGTAATAACACATCTGGAACACGTACCAGGATTGCCATCTCTCAACACAAACATAGGCCTCAAAACATACATTGACAAACTGTATTTGGCAGTGTTGTAGTCGAGTCCAGAAAAAGCTGGATTGGGACTTGATACTCGATCTCCGGTCTAGTCTTGACTCGTAATCGAGTTGGACTCGACAACAATGGTGGTATTTGAGGATAGGCTATAAATCAAACTTTACAGGATCATATTTATCAACAAACAACTGTTTTTGCAATCGATTAGGTTTTTAATCATGTTGTGAGTGTGTTTTATAAGAGCACCAGTGACTCTCAGCACAGCTGTACGGCCTGATAAAACCTGGAGAGCCATCCAGTCCAGAACAGCCGGATAGATTCAAAGCTATAGTGCTCTGTCTCTGAGCACACATCTAAAGCAAGAGGTTTAGAGAGGTTAGGAAAACTGCAAACAGTACTTATCAGCCAGAATCACAAGATCAGATCAGAATGCCAAGTGTGCTTGCACGTACAAGGAATTTTCTTTGGTACTTGAAGCATACACTTCTGAAGCTGAAACACTCAAAAAAAAAAAAAAATCGCTTCAACCTGTGGTTGGGTATAAAATTTGGACAAACCTTACTTGTGGCTTAAATTAACCTAGAAAATTTCATCTTAACGTGTTTTAAACAATCCAGCATTTCTTTAGTGCTCCAATGCAGACATTCAAATTCAACAGAAAGAGACGTAATAATAAAATAAAAAATTAAATATTATAAAGAGAGTAAATTATTATAGAAAAAGTATAGGTAACACTTTACTTGAAGGGGTGTTCATAAGACTGACATGACACCTTCATAATCATGACATGACACGTGCCATGAACATGAAGGAGATGTTATGACAACTGTCAATAAGTGTCATTCAATCAACTGTGTCATTGCAAAGATGACATTGTTTGAGATGTCTATGTTATGACAATCTGATATAAACCAATACATCATAACTTGTCATGACAACTTGATATTACCAAGATAACATAACTGACCACTTTTTACCAGTGATACAAATTGAATTTGTCATTAAAATGTCATTAAGTGTTAATACTCTGTCAAATAGTTTTATAACAGCATTATAAATATTTTTCTTGACCTCAACTACAGTGGTATAAATATAATCTATCATTAAAATTTCATTAAGTGTTAATACTCTTAATAATTAATATTTTCTAGTTTATAAAGAATATTTAAGTTTCCTTCATGCGTTTAACAAATAAAATCAATAATTCAATAATAATAATAATTAAAATTGATAAAATTGTATTTCGTTGCATTTGGAGACAGATTCACCTAAAATAAAATAAAAAACAGTACAATAATGGGTAGGGCTGGGTATTGGCAAGGGCCTCACGGTACAATACATATCACGATACCTGGTCGTCACAATACAATAAAATGCATCACAATACAATAAAATACGTTGCTTGTTGCGATACATTACAATACTTTTCCTTTTTTGTTTATCTAAAATGTCAACAAAAAAAAATCTTTACTTTTTTTAACCCAAAGTGCTTTCACACGCTTTTACATTTTCTGCCATTTTCTGGCCGAATGGCCGTATATGACAGACAACGGGACAGTGACAACTACAGTAGCAGCGGAGGAGGTCGTTTGACGCACACAAAGGGATTTGTTTTAAAATATCGATAGTAGAGCTTGAAATATCGATACACTATTGTGAAAAGTTTTATCACAATAGTTAGCTGTATCGATATTTTTGCACAGCCCTAATAATGGGTTAAATTAAATTAAATTAAATTAAATTAAATTAAATTAAATTAAATTAAATTAAATTAAATTAAATTAAATTAAATTAAATTAAATTAAATTAAATTAAATTAAATTAAATTAAATTAAATTAAATTAAATTAAATTAATGTCAGTACGGACCTGCAAAGCGTAACTGTGATAGTACTAGTACAACTTCAGCCTAACACTAGCATATAGCATTAACTAGCATATAGTGCTAACTCAGCAGTCACAACTTAGCATTGTAACAACATTGTAATTAATTTAATGTGTAATTTAATGTTGGGGCATACATCTATCGACGGCAATGTCACAGTTGGTGTTATGTTAAGATTTGGCCTGTTCTCCAGCGGTCTTTTGCATGCATAAGGTTTACATAAGAAGTAGGAAACAATTGTGTTTGAGGCTCACAATATGTCATTACCATGTACAGAGCTCTTATTATTCATCTATGCCTAGGAAAATAGTTTTAGATTCTACGTCACCTTTAAATGCCATGTGACAAGAACCTTCGCGCCTAGCGTTTTCCATGCGTTTTAGGCGCGACATGTGAACGGCCCCTTAGGTGTGTATTATTAACGAATAATTAAATTATTCTTACATATAAGATCCTGGGTTGACACAAACTCAAGATATTTTCATGTTTTATTACATGACACCAGTATTAACCCCATTTGTGATTTTTAATACTTTTATGTGTCTAGTTGCTGAACAACATTCAATTTCATTGGTTGGCCTACCACGTTGATTGTTCAACAGAGAGATTTGTAAAGGCCTTGATCAAAACATGACCCAAGTTGTTTACATTTTAGAACTTTTTATTTAAAAAAAACTAAAAAGGTTTTATTTACAAAGTTGAATGAAATGCAAAAATTTGAAGCTTAATATCTCAAAACTACTCAGAGTTTAATTCTTATTCTGTCCATATGTAGAAAATGTTATAGTAAAACTTCATAATCGAAGCATAACCAAAGAATTTTGTGAATGGCATAATTAATTGTCATGTTACTAGAAAAACAAACAAATACACTGACTTCTGTCTTTATTTTTAGGTCATTTGACATCTGGGGTAATGGTGGTACACCACTGCTCGACCAATCAGATTTAAGTTACATCGTTTTCCGATCAGTTATTTCTAAACCTGTGGTCTTTTCAGTGAACAAGCATTGCTCATCTCAATGAAAACACACCCCAGATTCAGTGCCTTATAAAAATAATTGAATTTAATGGTGTCATCATACAGCACGACAGTATTTTGCTCTGTTCTAAACCTCCGTGATAGATTTAAACAGGAACAAAGCACCGATGACCCTCTACAAAACAGGTCGGTGGAGATCAAGATATCATCATGCACAATATTTATCAGTACCGATCTCAAACACCTCCACTTTGCGGCTAAATTGAGATGTTGCCAAGCAACCGCATGGTATAGTGCCAGCAGCCAGCTTTACAGTGTCCCCAGTTGTGTCTTCAATCTCTCAGCAACACTTCGCTGTCTTTGCCTGTTTCTGTCTGTCCAAAGGTGTAGCACAAAATTACCTTACACAACAAAACTGGTGAATGCATAATGATTTGTATGACATTGTTGTTTCTGTGAGTGCAAACATAACTAGTGCTGTTGGCTAAAATAAGCTTCACTTTATTCATGTTTGAGGTTAGGGAGTTTTAACAAACCCCTTCTGCAGAGCAACACCCTAAAAACCACATACGGCCCTTAGCATTATGCAAGTTTGCAAAAAGTAGTAAAAAATGTAAAAATCTACTTCTTGTTAAATAAAATACAAATATCACAATTATCTTTTTGAACAATTATGCAATCCTTGCTTTTAAAGCATATGCATGCAGCAAAGACTCAATGAGAGATCCAACGTTGGTTGGCTAATATGCTTCTGCAGGAATGGTTCAGACAGAGTCAAATACTCCAAACAACACAACCATTGCTATTTACTCACTAGGTGTCCACTTGTTCCTTTTTATGAAATTTAGCTGAAGTGGCCTCTTATTATCTGGAGTACTAATTGAACCTATTTTCCTTTTCTAAACCTGTCTACCTGCATTCATTTTAAAGCAATAACTCACGGATGAACAACACCACTCAATGCAACCACTCACATTGATGGTTCCACTTATCCGATGACCAAAACAGCAGCACCTCAAACAATTTCCATGTTGCACAATTTAATTACGACCATGCTGTTTTGTACCTTTCCGTTTAAACCTTTCATACATTTCTTATAGACTACAGAAATAAGACAATTGTTTATGCATTTGCCCTTTTAGTCTTATTTTGTCTTAAAGGGGACAAATCATGAAAAATCTGACTTTTTCCATGTTTAAAGGTGGGGTGCATGATCTCTGAAAGCCAGTGTTGACATTTGAAATCACCTAAACAAACACGCCCCCCTCAATAGAATCTGGACCTTCTTTTGATAGACCCGCCCTACACATACGCTACCCAGGCAATGATGTTGGTTAGTAGACACGCCCCTTATGCTGCGTTTACAACAGCCGCGTTTGAGGCATCAAAATCGCATCTAACGCCCCTAGTTTGCCGCTTGAACAGTTTGAATGCATTTGCGCATCTAGAGCGAAGTAGACGCGCAGAAAAAGCAAGCATTTGACATGTGTCAGAGGCGAAATCCGCTTCTTGTGGGAGGGGCAAGTGCTATGCGGTTGTCTGTTTGCAAGATGCCGCATTTATCGAGAGAGTTACCAGTTTGTATGTGGTCACCTTACTATAGGGGTAAAATAAATGTCACTTGACTCAAAAGTGAAATGTGTATTTACAACTTACCAGGTTGCCCAATGTCCTCTCTGACACTCTTCCAAGAGAGGTCCTTTTTATTCCTGTCTCTATAGAAATAAGAAATTGAGTCGTATAGCTCCGGGTGACTGCTCACGGACAATATCAAGAGTTCCTTCATGTTAAATGAGTGACTCCGGGCGGGGCTGCCGCCACAGCAGCAAGCAGGCTCCTGATTGGTTAACGCGGCGCGGAAATCCAAGTTAAAATTTTTCAACTCGGGCGTCAGCCGCAAATTTGCATCAAACGCAAAATGCACAAAAAGCACCATTCGTGTGTACCGCGTGAGATCTCAATTAGCGTGGATTCTGTCTAATGAGACAGAATTGCGTCTACCGCGCTAAACGCCTCATTCGCGCCGCAAGACCTCCAGATGCGCGTCAATGCGTCTTCACATTGACTTAACATTGAAATCACTCGCGCTTGACGCCTCTACCGCGGCTGGTGTAAACCCAGCTTTATTGCTGATTGGCTGCAAGTGTGTTTTGGTAGTTGGCCCGACTCCCTTTTCCAAAGTGTTTTTCAAAAATCACACACCCCGCCTTTAAGTGCTATAATTTGGTCACCAGTGCTTCCATCAACTAAGAAAATGTGAAAAAGATCAACCCATTAACCATTCTTTGCAATCATGTGAAAAAATAGGTCACTTTGGCTCCCCTTGTGATGTCAGACGGAGAAAATACCACCCCTTAATCTGCACTATCCAACCGATGCACTGCCATTTAGTGCAGAGATCAGCTGATTTGCATTTTAAAGGGACACATCCAAAAATGGCACATTTTGCTTACACCTACAAAGTGTAAATTTTAACATGCTATAATAAATTATCTATATGAAATTTTGAGCTAGTACTTTACATGTGTACTCTGGGGACACCAAAGATTTATTTTACACCTTGAAAAAGTTTTGAAATGTCCCCTTTAAGGATGTCTATGATCTCTATGGGATAGAATAGAGATAAATGGTGATGACTGAACCCAGCAAGCAATTTTGCATTTAAAAAGCACTTAATAGCTGTCCAAACACAGCCCAGAAAGCAAAATTTGGGCTGTCATTGAAAATTGAATAGACATCGAACCATACCCCAAAAATAAATGAAATAAAATAAATAAATAAAACTAAACCCCCTGTAATCACTGTTGACTTTGCTTACATGATGAAATATAAGACATCTCACAAGTTGTTATGCAAAAACAACATGTAACCAAATTCAAGTTTATTCTGGCTAGAAGTGGGCTACTAATAGCCAGACTATACCGGGTCTATAGTTAGGTGAGATGACGGCTGTTGCTTGCTGGGTAAGATCAAAATACCTTATTTTAAATTAGAAATGGCACATAAAGACAATGAAGTGAGATTGAGGTTAAGTTATGTTATAAGTGCATGCATTGAAATCCAGTAATCTGTGAAAATGCAAACAATGTCTATCATGTACACTGCAAAAAAAATGTATTTTTGTCATGTTTTCAGTAGAAATATCTAAAAATTCTTAAATTAAGATGCTTTTTCTTGATGAGCAAAATGACCTAAGAAAATAAGTCTAGTTTAGACCAAAACTATACAATCTAAGTGAATTTGTGCTTAAAACAAGCAAAAAAATCTGCCAATGGGGTGAGAGAAAAAAATCTAAAAATAAGTTTACTTTTTTCTTAAACAATTAATTTAAGTAAAAATTTCTCACCCCATTGGCAGATAATGTTGCTTGTTTTAAGCACAAATTCAGTTAAATTGTATAGTTTTGGTATTATTTGACTTATATTCTCACATCATTTTGTTCATCAAGAAAATACATCTTGATTTAAGAATTTTTAGATATTTCTACTGAAAACAAGACAAAAATACTAATAAAGTCATTTTTGCAGTGTAAGTTCTCAATGAAATGAAGGTTCGGCTTGGATGTCAGACTGCAGGAAAATAATATTGTTAAGTAAGGAATAATTGTTGATGGGCTGTTGAATTATAAGAAAATAATGCACACAATGCATTATTTTCTAATAATTCAAAGGACCCGAGTCAATTATTCCGCTTATACCACGGTTATCGCAAACATTGCTTTGGTGCCTATTTTTAAGACATTTGACAAGTTAGGTGTGCGGTTTCCAAAACCGAGAAAAAGCTTGTCAACTTTAAACTGGTAAAAAAAACTTTAATGTTGACATAAACAGCTGTGTGTCAAAATCAAATCTATATAAATCAAACTTAGAGCTGCCACTTTGTAAAAGCAACCAAATTGTCAGGTTGCAAGTCATGAACTTGTTTTGGAAAACCATGAACAAATCTACAAAAAGACCACATTAACTATGTGAAACCAAACAAATAAGTTAAAAAATAAGTAAATTTTAGTGTTTGGGTTCAATATTCATGAGTTAAATTTGTTTAATAGTTAGAAGCGACTGATGAATGCATTATTTAACAAAAGGTGTTTTTACAGTAGCTGTTTACTGAGTAACTCGACAGGCAAGCCGATAGCATCAATACAGCGTTTGAGCCCAAATCCTTTCTGCTTCTTCAACTCTGTTAATGTGACAAGCAAAATAACACTCCAAGTCAGGTATCTCACACCTGTTTGTTTAAACTATCAATGAATATCATTCCCACCTAAATTAACTTGGTAACGCCTCGCAAAACGATACGATGGGCCGATCGAAAGCGAACTATACTGTAGCTAGCCAGCCAGCGTGCAGCGAAATAAAATAAATGCCAAAAAGAAGTAAATAAAGAGAAGATATGGTTTAAAGTGTGTGAATGAAGCAAACAGCTGCAGAAGGATGAATAACTCGTTAGCTCTGTGCATTTTAAGCCATTATACTCGCACCTCTCACCTAACCCTCATTTGCAAAAAGGACAGGATTGAGGTGCTAATTAATGTGATAAAGAGTTGAGCAAATCCGATGGTGGCGCTGGATTTCGGAGGGAAAAAAATAATCTGTTACATCTGTATTCTTCAACACTCAGAAAGGTGTGACTTTCATGTTTAATTAATTAAACGTTGTCTTTAACTGTATCTTGACAAATACAAGCCAATTAGAAATGGAGGAGAAATGTTTGTGACTAATTAATGGTTGATTTCAGGGGAGAAAGTAGAAAACTTGGAACGGCTTTAACTTGCAACGCTAGTCTCGCACCTGGATTTTCACAGCACTAAATGCTGATTAGCAGGAAAATGAACCATGGTGTGGTGCAGTTAAAGTGAAGCATCACCTCTCAGCGCTTTAACTGAGATGAATAGGACTAATTCACCAGCTATGGGTCGGGCTGTCGCATTAATTGAACGGAAGCGGAACGCGTCTCTATTTTCTGACTGATTTACCTTGGTTTGTTTGAAGCTCAATTTTGAATTATTGCTTGTCAAGTGTTTGGCTCTTTTTAAAGAGTATTTTAGAGAGTTATTACAAAATAAAAGTCCTTGTCACTTTCCTTAACATTCTGCATTGATGCTACACTGCATTAGTTGTTACAATAATACAATTTCAGTATAGTTATAATGTGGTACTTCATTATTGTTGTTATTACATGTCAGGCTGGACCAACAATTTATGGATTTATTATTACTAAGGCTTTATTCTTCATATTAGCAATTGTTAAAACACAAAATCCATCTTTTTTTACACATGTACTTAGGCAAAGGACATTATGTTTTTGCAGGACACCCAGCATAAATTGTGTGAGATATAGTAATTTATCATAGACATTTACCATATGAAATGGGTGGGGGTTTAATAGCATCAATGCTGCTTTTAAATGATCAGGCACAATGAGTCTCAATGGGTCATTTTACAAAACAGGAGCCATTAGTGTCTCTGAAATAAATATGTGTAAAATGACTTCAATACTAAATGGCAGATGCCTAACATATGTTTATACGTTTATTGTATATTAATTTTGTCCAGAAGATTATGCCTTTTCTAGCTTGCCCATACCCCTGTGTTTTTACTCTTTGACTTCATTTCTTTTACATTTTATTTTATAGATTTGAATGACTTTATACAGTATTATAAAAAAGTTTTAATTTAAAAAGGTAAACTTTCTGTTATCTTATATAGTACATAGCTATAAGCTGTAAAATGCATCTGTGTGAAACTGTTAACCTTGCTGAAATCATAATTTTGCTTTATCATATAATATGCCTACATATTTAATATGAAACAGTAAAATATTTTAATAAATAAACTCGTTATTAATTTTATGTGTAAAATCTTAAAAACTATTACTTTAAAAACTACACTATTAACAATATATTTTTTAGTGATATTATTGAAGTTTAAAGTAATATCCATACTGCCCGTGGACGGTGTGTTAGGTTTTTCCTCGCTGCTCAAGATCAGCCAATCAAAGTCGTTTCTGATTACTGAATATTAAAACGTACATTTATAAAGATTCAAGAATCTGACTTTAATTTTGTATTTGAGATACGAATCCTTGTATTAAATAGATTAAACAATTATATTTAAGTAACAAACAAGTGTTTCAAGAAATAAACGCTCTTGCACGCGCAAATCGATCTCATTTTATATCGCGATAACAAACATTCAGTCAGCAAAGCCGTTTGGGGGCGTCTGAATGGATTGACGGCGCCAAACAACAAGTTGCGTTTGTGAGTTAGCGAAGTTAAAACTTTCAGTTTTGAGTTTTGTGTTAACGAAGACAAGGTATGTAGTCTTATTTATTATTATTATTATCATTATCAATATTATTTCTAAAATGATCTATATATTTGATAAACGGACACAAAGCTTAAAAGTATGATTATGTATCTGTGTTGCTAGTGCCATGTTTATTAATAGCAGACTGTTTAATTTGTTTATAAAATATCAGTGCTTTTTGGCTATGAAAACGCACCCTCAGTGTTTTAGCTAATTTTTAACTCGTTGCTGTGCGGATGCTTTGTGGTTGCTTGACTGTTGTGGATGGTTGCTATGGTGTTGCTTTGCAGTTACTAGGGTATTTTAAGTGGTTTAAGCATGTTGTTTTGCAGTAGCGGTCGTTCTTAGCGATTGCTAGGCTAGTGTTATGTACAACATATGTGCACATCTATTAAAGAGCATCTATTGTCAAATTCACATTTTTACATTTCCCTCTGTGTGTAACATGTTAAAGATATGCAAAGTTACATAACCCAAAGTAAACAATAATACGAGTTATCATCTCCAATGTAAATCTCTTTTTTTTACTACAACAAACACACGGATTGTAGGCAACAGTTTACTTCCTGGGATTGGTGATATAGACAAGACAGACATTATCATAATTCCTCCCGTTTCTGACTCACAGCCTGTAAGTTAAAGGAAAAAAACACAGTTTATCAATATTTTACTATGTTCTTACCTCAACTTACACAAATTAATACATACCCTATTTTTTTTCAATGCGTGCACTTAATCTTTATACAGCGCGTTGTGAATGTGTTAGCATTTAGCCTAGCCCCATTCATTCCTTAGGATCCAAACAGGGATGAATTTAGAAGCCACCAAACACTTCAATGTTTTCCCTATTTAAACACGTTTACATGAGTAGTTACACAAGTATGGTCTTCTTCTACGGACTTCTGACAGCCAAGTTTCCCAGAATGCATTTTGCGTCAACGACAAGAAGCTTAAAGGAATATTCAATTTTCTTAAAAGAAAAATCCAGATAATTTACTCACCACCATGTCATCCAAAATGTTGATGTCTTTCTTTGTTCAGTCGAGAAAGTTTGAGGAAAACATTGCAGGATTTTTCTCATTTTAATGAACTTTAATAGAACCCAACATTTAATACTTAACTCAACACTTAACACGCAATACGTCATGACGTCAAGAGGTCACAGAGGACGAACGCGAAACTCCACCCCAGTGTTTACAAGTGTGTTGAAAGAGGACCGTTCCTACGTTGTTGTATGTCAACTAATACTAATTAATGTCTTTGTGTCAGTTTATTGTTTACAATGGTCCGCAAATTTGCGTTTTATATATGTAACACGTGACCTCCCTACGTCACTACGCATTTACGTTAGGTCGCGCTGGACCGGACCTAGACGAAAAGTTGTGGTTTAAAAGAGCATATGTTTTATTTTGCTTGTCAAAAATGACAATCGTTTCGCTAGATAAGACCCTAATGCCTCGTTTGGGATCGTTTATAGACCTTTGAAACTACGTTGAAAAAAACTGTTAAGTGTTGAGTTAAGTATTAAATGTTGGGCTTAGGGTTGTAGCGGTATACCGGTATTGGGGTATACCTTGATATTAACTTTTACGATTATCATACCGTAAACATTTGCTTTTACATGGTTTTGGAAAAAAATAAAGCAGATCTCACCTGCGCTACTATGCACATGCAACTTCATTCGGCGTGACTGCTAGACTCCACACGTTTATGTACAGCAGAGAAAATGTCAGACTACAAATTCTATCACCTATCCCCCAGCAGAAAAAAAGTTAAAATCTAAAAAAAGTAAAAAATCTACAGTATGGGAATACTTTGGGTATACGAAAAATGAATGTGGGGTTGACCTTGAAGATGGATATCCAGTTTGCAAGAAATGTGGATGAAGAGTGACTGCAAAAAGAGGCACTAAAGCCCATTTAAGTGATTTATATTACAGATCAGTTTAAGTTGATTATACTTAGGCCATATAATAAAAACTATACATTGTTCACATCTGTTTTTTATTAATTTAAGGGTCATTGTAGCTAATGATAATAATAATAATAATAATAATAATAATAATAATAATAAGAATGTGTTTAATACCGGCAAACCGCGAAACTGTGATAGTTTCTGAGACGATTATCATACCTTGGAAATCTCATACCGTTACAACCCTAGTTGGGCTCTATTTAAGTCCATTAAAATGAGAAAAATCCTGCAATGTTTTCCTCAAAAAACATAATTTCTTCTCAACTGAACAAAGAAAGACATCAACATTTTGGATGATATGGTGGTGAGAAAATTATCTGGATTTTTCTTTTAAGAAAATGGAATACTCCTTTAAAGCTTGCACAATATCTCTTTCTGTGTCATAAAATGTAGTTTTAAGTGCTGTTTGGTCGAGAATATAGATGAATAAACTTCAAATATGTGGTCAGTAATTAAAAATAGCGCCTATATTAAAATGTTCTTTTGGATACGTGAGTTCCGTTGAATCAGTGGGTGGTCAGCGGCGTATACTCCAACGACGGCAGCCTCATCTCGGCAAGTCCTTTTGAAATTTGCCGCGATCTCAGTGCAGCTGCTCTGCCCTCCGGTGTCTAATGGTCAAACATAAAATATTCCCTTTGAATAAATCTAAATGGCATTTTTTGTCTCATTTTTTTATCATTATTATTCAAATGAAGTGTGTTATTTGTTATCCTTTTTACTGATGGTAAAGTTAAGTTTCATAACTTAAATAACATATATTTTTATATAATCTTAACACTGTAGTAAATGAGTGCGCTTTACTTTAACTGGATGTTTTTCTTGAGTTTATTTCATGTTGTACAACCATTTAGTAGTATTGAAATAAATGGTTTTATAATAAAATAAATAAATAAATGTGTTTTATATTATACTTCATTTTGTAATAAATGCATTAAAGCTAATCAGCATATTCACGTGTTGCCTTAACCACATAAATACATTAAAATAAGAATAGGCAAAACTGCACGTATTGGTTAGACTGAATGGTGACCTCAAGTACTCTGCTGTTCCATTCGCAACATAACCGGACTCGCGTCCTCCCGTCCTCGCGAGTTTGTTCTAACGAGTCTGAATTTGCCAGTCCGAACTACGAAGGACGCAAGTCCAAACTTGGCGTACTTGGTATTGAGAAACGGCCCCTCACTCCTGACTACTTCCCCTCTCGCTTAAACTTCCGTCAGTATTACTGCGCCCGAGGTCGAAGTGCTGCAAACTAAGTGCTCTTCCACCATACAATATAGTTCAAATTTTTTATCTGCTTAAAAAATTGTCACGTTTTAATTTGTGCCACCATACTTACTCGTGTAACTACGTAAGAGTCTTTACGTAGGGAAAACATGGAAGTGTTTGGTGGCTTCTAAATTCATCCATGTTTGGATCCTAAGGAATGAATGGGGCTAGGCTAAATGCTAACACATTCACGACGCACTGTACAAAGATGAAGTGCACGCATTGAAAAAAGATAGGTATGTATTAATTCATCTAAGTTGAGTTAAAGGATTAGTCCATTTTCTTAAAAGAAAAATCCAGATAATTTACTCACCACCATGTCATCCAAAATGTTGATGTCTTTCTTTGTTCAGTCCAGAAGAAATTATGTTTTTTGAGGAAAACATTGCAGGATTTTTCTAATTTTAATGGACTTTAATAGAGCCCAACTTTTAATACTTAACTCAACACTTAACAGTTTTTTCAACGGAGTTTCAAAGGACTATAAACAATCCCAAACGAGGCATACGGGTCTTATTTAGCAAAACGATTGTCATTTTGACAATAAAAATAACAAGTATGCGCTTTTAAAGCACAACTTCTCGTCATGTGGATCCGGTCGTGATGCGCCAGCTGACCCCACGCAATACGTCATGACGTCAAGAGGTCACAGAGGACGAACGCGAAACTCCGCCTCAGTGTTTACAAGCGTCTTGAAAGGGTTTAAAAGAGCATATTTTTTACTTTTCTTGTCAAAAATGACAATCGCCTCGCCAGACAAGACCCCCATGCCTCGCCTGGGACCGTCCACAGTCCTTTGAAACTCCCCCGAAAAAACTGTTAAGTGTTGAGTTAAGCACCAAATGTTGGGCTCCACCAAAGTCCATCAAAATGAGAAAAATCCTGCAATGCCCTCCCCAAAAAACACAATTTCCTCTCGACCGAACAAAGAAAGACATCAACATCCTGGATGACATGGATGACTAATCCTTTAAGAACATAATAAAATATTGAAAATGGTGGTGTTTTCTTTTAACTCCTGTTAGCAACCGAATCTTTCAAACATGGTAAGGAGTGTCACATTTCCGGCTGACATCAGAGCTATTCAGGCCATTCACAACGTACAGATTAGCTGGCCAATCAGGGATACAGAGCTTTTCGTTTCAGAAAGAGAGTGAAATCTGGATCTACAAAAATGTATGGCATCTGAAATTAATGTGTTATTTTTAACCACCAAACGCATTGTATTATACCAAATACACAAAATAACATTGTTTTTTAGCAATGAAATTGGTGCACTTTAACACACACAGTTATATGGTACACAACTAGCAGTGAGATAAAAGTCTGGTCACTCTACAGACTGTGCAAAATAGAAAAAAAACTGACACAAAGGATAGAAGATAAAATAATATAATATAATATAAAAATATATTTACAACAAAGAAAAAAATAAAGCATGTAGAATGAAATCAATATAAACCAAATAACTTTTTTTTACCAATAACTGTAGAAAAAAAAATGTCTGCACATTTCTCAAACGCATCCCTTTGACCAATTTGGTCTTCATTAGTTAAAGCATACACGTCAAAGCTATAAAAACCCACCATGAAGTCTCTGATATTTTGGTCTCTTGATATAGCGTTGTAAATTTGAGCACAACACATGTAGCACCGCCTCAGGGTAGTCACAGGAAGTTGTTGTATTTTTTTTCTTTTTTTGATGTATGTGTAAGTTCATATCCATCCTCACCCAATAGTTCATGCTCAGCGCTGAGACTGACAGCACAAAAGCCCAGAGTCATTAAATGCCAGTAACACACTCATCAGTCTCTCGTCCCACTGAATTGTTAAATGATGCCATATAACATCATCATTTCCCTAACTAGACAGCACCACAATTCATCCAGTATGCATTTCTTTTCTTATCAGGAGCTGCGCTTTTCAGACACGTCATTTCCGAGTAATTCTCACATGCTGAAATTCGTATGAAAAGAGCCGAGCGATACAAATAGACAGGATGTGCTTTAATAATAAAAGTCTGTCGCAGACCTATCAGAGATATTCACAGTATTGAGTCCAGAATGAGATTTTTACAGTGGCATAAAATGCCTTTTGTTCCCCAGCGTTTCCCACAATTCAACCCAAGCAAAATGATCATTCTCTTGAGAATGGGATCTGTCATGTATTTACAAATACTTTTTGTAAACTCCAAAAATAATGTGATTTACACACTACTGGGGTATTTTTGTTGCAGTGTGAGATGCTTTAGTCCAGGGTTTTTTAAACTGTGGGTCAGGAACCACTTGTGGGTCACACAGTGGGATAAGGTGGGTTGCGCTGGGTCCAACTAATGATGAGCAATGATTTTGATATGATATACCATGAGGTATTTTAATATTGCAATTACACATACATTTCATCATTAATAAAATGACAAGAAAAATATAAACTACTTAATTATTAAAGAGAATATATGTATTTCCTCATTTAGTAATATGTTGGTGGGTCCCGGCATAGATTTTACCTATTTAAGTGGGCCCGAAATGAAAAGTTTGGGAACCCATGCTGTAGTCCATACTAAACCACATTGTAATGTGCATGGAGCGCTTATGACCTCATATTATTTTGGAGACACTGTTTGTTCTTCGTGCTGTTTGTACTTTTACTTTATTACACTAAAATAAGCTGCAAAAATATTTCTCTTAATCAGTATTTTGCATCGTTTCCAGTTAAAACAGTTAAACAGCCATTTACTTTAGAGGGTAATTGTATGAGATGTTTCATAAATTGTTTATTTTTCGTACCCCTTTGGCAGAGTTTTCAGGCAACATTTAGTGAGGTTTATACCTAACAAGAAGAAAACAACTATTTGCCACTGCAGTAGGAAATAAACTTAATTCAAGATATTCACTGCTAACTGCTAAGTCTTACAGTCTTCAGTAATTTTGCTTTTCAAGTAAACATGTGCAATAAAAAACAAAAAGCCGAATAAAAGATGGAAACATTTTAAAATAAGGGACGACGCGACCTGATAAAAGATAGTTCGGCCAAAAGTTAAAATTACCCCATTATTTACTCATCCTAAAGCCACCCGAGTTACATATGTCCACCCTTTTATATACGAACACATATTCAGATATTTTTGAAAATGTCTTAGCTCTTCCAATCTTTATAATCAATTAGTATAGGGTCTGCTCCTTCAAATATAAAAATGTGCATCCATCCTTCGCAAAAATAATCCAGACGGCTCCGGGGGATAAATAAAGGCCTTTTAAGGGTAATCAATGTGATTTTGTTAGAGAAATGTACATATTTAAAACTTTACAAATGAAAATAACTAGCTTCCGATAACACCGCCATCTAAGACCCCCATGCATTCAGCAGAGAGTATCAGGGTAGTGTACGTACTTTCCGTAGTGACGTATGACGAATGCAGAGCGTTTTTTTTGATCCCTGCTCTGTTCTTCCGCCCTTGGCATATGAAAAGTGTGTGTACTCTCTTCTCAATGCGGAGGAGTCTGGTGGCGTTATTAGAAGCTTATATATTGGAAGCTAGTTTATATTTATAAATATATATATATTTCTCTTACAAAATCGTATCGATTACCCTTAAAAGGCCATTATTTATCCCCCAGAGCCATGTGGATTACTTTTGCGAAGGATGGATGCACTTTCTTTGGACTTGAATAGGGCCCTATAATTTCCGTGATCACAGAATCGCGGACGGAATCGTGGAATTGGCAGATTAACACGGAATCTAGTGTTAACGCGGAATTTCGCGGAATTTTCCATATTTTTAATAAAATTCTGTTTTTGTGTGGGAGAAGAACGTATTTCTGGGGGAAATGCAGACTAGCGTAAGTAAATTTGGGTGACACACCCCCTCCATTTCAGACCCCCTCCAAAACACTGAAATTATGCGAAGCGGCTCTCCACGACTCTGCTTTCGTCCACGAAAAAAAATAAGAAAATCGACGCTAAGCACTCAGTTCCGAGCAGTTCCCACATGACTTTGATGTGACCGGACAACTGTTATTTTGTAAGTTTTGTCAACATTCCGTTCACTGTGAGCGCAGATAAATGCACTTTCTCATCTACGTCTGTCTCACTGCACCTCTCTCACGGGCACGCGCTCTCGCATCTGTCTGAAGTCCGAACACAAATCCTTGTGTATTTGTTCAGTTTTATGCATTTCATGCGAGCTGAGGCAAACTATCCCTTGCATTTAAAATATAATCATCTGCATTATGACGCCGCTCTCTGTCTCTCTTTCGCTCGCATGTGCAAAGAGCCCAGCGCTCATGCTGTCCAAAGTCAGATCACTATCCTGTGTATGTTTGTAAAGTTATATGCATTTCAAGCGATTGTGTTTAAAATATGGATCGCATTCCGCTGGACCGATGTGTTTAAGGCACTTCTGAAGGCACCACTGCTTTGACACGCCTTCTGCAACAACACTAAACAATGCATTAAATTGAGTAGTGCGTGCGTGCGTGTGTGTGTGTGTGAGCGCGTGCGTGTAAATGCATGTTTTACAGTCATTAAGTAATTGTGTTATCCCCTTTTTCCCAAAATCATTTACATTTTAATCATTAACATTAAAGGCACAGTCTTTTTATGACTAAAATAACAGTAAAGGGTAAAAAAAAAAAATTGCCAAAAATTAAAACGGATAAAACGGAATTTGCAAAAATTTTAACGGACAAAACGGATTTTATAGGGCCCTACTTGAAGGAGCGGACCCCATATTCATTTATTATAAATATTGGAATATATTTTTGGATATTTTTAAATTTTTGAATATGTGTTTGTATATAAAAGGATGGACATATGTAACTCTGTGGCTTCAGGGTGAGTAAATCATGGGGTAATTTTCATTTTTAGCCAAACTATCCCTTTAACAAGAGGTCTGTTGAGACCCTTGTACCAGAGTCCTGCAACGAGCCTAAAAGTGGCTAAATCGGGTGGATTGTGACATTCCTAAAATTCATGGGCGGGGATGCAGGCGATAATTAACTCCTTGCGGGGGGTAGTTGCGCGGATGAAAAATATGTACAATATTTGTAGGGGTGCACCGATACATTCCGATATAAACTAATAATGGCCGATAACTATTCTGAAACGCACAGCCGATATTATTCGCAGCTATTTCATTTACTACTTTTGATAAGTCCTTATTGATCTGAAATCACTGTTAGTTTGAGTCGTTTATAACATGCATTTAAAAAAGCAACACTTGTCAAACATAATCACTATGCATATTCTTTATTATCATGAAAATACCTGAAAAGGTGTGAAAAACAGCAATATTTAAATATATGCGTGTCATAGCTGCGCGTGTATGGTTCTTCATCTGCAGCGCATATTGAGTTTCTGCACGAGAGCGCCCTCTGGCTTTTGGATGTAGCGGCATTTCACCATAATTTATTGAGAAGCATAGCAGCATCATCGGCCGGTATATCGGTGCACCCCTAAAAATGTTTGTATGTCTAAATTACCATTACACATACGCAACAACGATATTACATTTGACCCATCACGTCACTTCCACTGCGACAGTGCAACTTTTGTTGATGCTTTTTGTAGCCTAGTTGGAGCGAGCGTTGTGTTGAGAGAGGTGCGAGATAAAAAAATAAAGCACTTTAATTGAAATGATTTTAGCGTGTGTGATTTATCGCGGGCACGGATAGGGTAACAGGCCAAATATTAACGGGTCTGGTTGGGTGCAGATTTAATTTTGAATTTGTCACAGATGACGCGTCGGATCTGGTGCTGAACTTTGCAGGTACGGGCGGGGATGGGTCTCCACGTGCAGGACTGAACATTCCCAGTGCATGTTTAAATCACTGCGTACATTTCTTGTTCATTTTTCCCAGCACTGGTGTCAACGCCGGGTCAAACGGATCAGCTCTAATCATTCAGATTTTAAAACCCGTGTGTTTACAGCACAGTCCCTGGGCTCTTAATGAGTTTTAGAAAGCCCTTCTGATGCATCGCATATCCTGCATACAAAAGCTTACAGTAACTTTCCGTGTCAGCGCCATCTACAGAATCAGTACGGTAGAAAGAGGACAGATCTATATGAATTTTAATTGCGCTCAAAACCACATAGCCACAGCTACGGTGACACGCTTGCGTTCCCAGAGGTATAAAAATTTAAAACCAACTAAGTAAAAAGAAAGTTTTCATAAACGAGGAGGGAACATGGAAGTGGCATAGCTGAATGAGTGGCGCAGGCAGCCTCAATTCCCCAAAGATGGTTTATTATTCCATGCGAAAATGAAGCAGGGAGCAGGAGTGGTAGTCAGTGAAGCGTCAGAGGTGCTCTTTGAAGGCATTAAAAAGCTGAACGCACAACAAAGACCAGATGTTCCAGCATGCTTTATTTATACTTCCATCAGCTATCTGCTGATGTCCGTGCAAACACTTCTTTCCTTGCCGAGTCTATTTTAACACGTAAAACATATACGCTAATTCTCTATGTATTTTGTTCTTGGCAAATGGATGTGTGCAGAACCCTGAAATACTGGACTTGGGATATTAATGCAAAATTTGTGCTTAGTCAAGTGCATTTGGTCAGCTCAAAGAAAAATTAGAAATAGTGATACTTTTGCTTTGAACAAAGTTACCTGACTTGTCTCTAGCAAGTTGGCAGTATTTTTTCTCCGTTCTGGTGTTGAAGATGCTTCATAAGTGATTGACATTGTGATGATGTTCCTGATCCCCTCTGTATACTTTAACCTGATATGCTCTTTTAACGTATTTTAATATGGTTCATTTATATCAGTAACAGCATATAAACTAAATAGAGGTTTTTGCATGGTAGTATTGTGTTGTTTAAAAATTAAAGGTACCAGGCGCATTATTGTTGTACACTGATGCGGTTTTGTGCGTTCAATGCCCAAAAGGCTTTCTGACATGTGGCTATGTTAGCCTTTGTTTTTGCGTCAAATGTTTAGGGCCAGAGGAAAAAGATTCTCAAACAAAGCTGTTCGGTTCAATTAAAATAGGAAATATCTCTTCCTGAATGAGGGATCCATTGAAACAAAAGAGTGTTAAATTGATGGTGCCACAATAAAACTATTAGCAGGGGAGTCGGCAGATGCTGGTGTGCCGGTTCTCTTTCCAGGGATTATTATTTATTTACACTTCTCAATCACGGCATCGCAGATGCCACCCGGACGCCGCTCCGGAGCGTGTGCGGG